>NC_136476.1:72798927-73998927 GCF_902686455.1 Sciurus vulgaris
ATGTGTGTGCAAGGGGAAGATCAGTGGAGTGGGTGGCAGAGGGGGACATGAAGGGATGGAGTAGGAACGGGGACTGAAATGGAGTGGGTCAGTTTCCATGCGTGTATGATTTTGTTGGGATAAACCAAACTGTATGTATAACCACAATGCTCTAATAAAAAATTAAAATAAAAAGAAGGCATTTGGTTTTTCTTTTGGTGCTGTTTTTTGAGTTCTTTATATATCTTGGAGATTATGCTCTATCTGAGGTGGGTGTGGTAAAGATTTTTTCCCATTCTGTAGGCTCTCTCTTCAAATTATTGATTATTTCCTTTGCTGAGAAGAAACTTTTTAGTTTGAATCCATCCCATTTATTGATTCTTAATTTTACTTCTTGCACTTCAGGAGTCTTGTTAAGGAAGTCAGGTCCTAAGCCAACAAGATGAAGATTTGGGTCTACCTTTTTACTATTAGGTGCAGGGTCTCTGTTTCAGTGCTTAAGTCTTTGATCCACTTTGTGTTGATTTTTTGTGCTGATTTTTGTGCAGGGTGAGAGATATAGGTTTAATTTCATTTTGTTACATATAACCCAATCAATAAATGGGCTACGGAACTGAACAGACACTTCACAGAAAAAGAAATACAATCGATCAGCAAACATATGAAAAATGTTCATCATCTCTTGCAATTAGAGAAATGCAAATCAAAACTGCTCTAAGATTTCATCTCACTCCAGTCAGAATGGCAATTATCAAAAATACAAGCAATAATAAATGTTGGCAAGAATATGGGGGAAAAGGTACACTTATTCATTGTTGGTGGGACTGTAGCTTGGTGCAACCACTTTGGAAAGCAGTATGGACAGTCCCAAGAAAACTTGGAATGGAACCACCATTTGACCCAGCTATCCCACTCCTCGGTTTATACCCAAAGGACTTAAGATCAGCATTCTATACTGATGCAGCCACATCAATGTTTATAGCAGCTCACTTCACGATAGCAAAACTATGGAACTAACCTAGATGCCCTTCAACAGATGATTGTATAAAGAAAATGTGGTACATATACACAATGGAATATTACTCAGCCTTAAAGAAGAATGAAATTATGGCATTTACAGGTAAATGGGTGGAACTGAAGAATATCATGCTAAGTGAAATAAGTCAATCCCAAAAAACCAAAGGCTGAATGTTTTCTCTAATACGCAGATGTTGATCCATAGTTGGGGGTGGGCAGGGAAGAATGAAGAAACTTTGGATTGTACAGAGGACTGTGAGGGACAGGGTAGGGCAGTTGGGGATGAAAAGTAAGATAGATTGAGGTAGACATTATTACCCTATATACATTCATGAAAAAAAAATGTTTAAATAAAGAAAAAAAAGAGGCATTGTCTCTGGGTGAGAAAAAAGTTTTAGGTGATGGGATGCCTCTTTTACCCTCAAAATAACTCTTTCATATTCCATTTGTAAGTTAGATCTGATCTTCTCACAGTGCCAAGGGGAACTTGGATAAAATCAGCCTTATTTATTTTCATATAGATAAAGAAATAAAGACCAGATCTAGAAAGTGAAAGTATATTCAAGGCCATAGAACAATCAAAGACAGAGCTGAATTCAGATTCGTGGTGTTCTAATTCTCCAGAAAACTGTCAAGCCTAAAATGGATAAGGATAGATACTATAAAGCTCACTTCGCAGATAAGTAAAAGAAAGGCCACAGCCACAGTAAAAGGCAGGGATAGTGTTTATATCCATCTATCTGGCTTTTTGCTGGGACTCTCCTCTGTCATCCCTGCATGGAGACTACTTCACCCACAGGCTAAATTAACAACCACATAAAGTCGTGCACATTTAAGCACTAGTTTTGCTAAGCCAAGTCCTGTGGCTTTGGGCTGTGTAAGGGCCATTTAACAGGTGGAGGGAGGAGATTTATGCATTAATCAAATTCTCCATCATAAAGACTTTTTTCCTGCTTTGCTTGTTCAAAACCACAGCACAAAATGTAATTAAGGGCTCCTTTCCAGCTGAGGCAGAAGGCATCATCCTTTCCAATGTGTTCACTGGAAGGTACCCAAGGAGACCCCAGCCACCCAAGAAGCTAGTGTCCAGTGGTTCTCAAGGTCGTTCAGAGCACACCCTGGCCGTCATCCAGAATCAGGCTAGAAGTGTCTCACAAGCTTCAGGCAAGTCATACTCCTCTGTCATTCCTTGACCGTGCTATGAAATGGACCTCAAGAGTTCACATAGTGCCTTGTATAGCTCAAGGAGTCAGGGTTCTCATACGAAACTTCCATTCCACATTGGAAAATCTACAGGAGAAGGACAACATTTTACTTGGGTATAACTGTACCTATGGCATGTTTTATCCATAGCATGATTTCCAGATAAGTTTATTAAGTAAGGAAATGCTCCTAAGATTCCTGTACTTGTGATCTTCCCTTTGGGATCAATGAATGGTTTCTCCCATACAAAAATGCAGATCCTACTATAAAATGCACCTAGTACTTTAGGCACCAACAAAGTCATCAACTATTATCTAAAGTCATCAACAAACTATCTAGAAGAGGAGGTACCGCAGGAAGCTCAGAAAAAAGGAAAGTACCAATTTATATTTATCAAATCATAGATAGGTTCATCTGTTAGATGCTGGGCACTAAGCGTTCATGATCTCATTTCATTCCTGGGAAGTAGGAATTATGAGATGATGTTTTATAGAGCTAGAAACTGAAGTTTGCAGATATCATTCAGCATCACACAGTGAATAGGGGATTGAGGCAGGATTTCAATCCAAGCCAGTGTAGCACAGAGCCTACAGGATTTGCTTCAACAAAGTTTCTTGTAGAAAACTCATGGAGAATCTTTCTTATTCTATTTGATTTTTTCAGAGAGTTAACAACGACAACAACAAAAAAGTCCAGAAAGTGAAAGGGACTTGCATAAGGCCTTGTGCCCTTCAACTCTCTTTCCTCAGCACTCAGAGATGGCAGAGAAGTCACCCCTTCCACCTGGAATGTTCTCGTGCTCCTGCTCCTTCCCCAAAACCAGCCCTCCACATTCATTTTATGCATTTTACCGCAAGAACTCAGTTTCACTGCCACTTCCTCAGGGAAGCCTCCCCAGTCCACAAGGCCTCCTGTAACCCTTTGAACCCACTGGCCTAGACATCTCCTCGGCATCTTGCACAATCCGACTTCACTTATTTGTATGATTGTTTCGTGACTATCTGTCTTCTGCACCAGTCTGGCAACTCCATTAAGTTAAAGACCACGTGGGGACTGGGATATGGCGTGCACGAGAGCCTGGGTTTGATCCCTAGCACCACACGCACAACAAAAATGGAGAACACATCCATCTGTCATACTGCTCATTTTTCATGGCGTAACACAGTAGTTGGCATGGAGTGGATACCCAAGAATTCTGAATTAATGAATGAAGGACTAGAACTTCCAGCTCTCCGGGTCTCCTGCAAGGAGAACAGTGACATCTAGTGACCACTTTCACACTCTTGGGATTCTAGAAACGCTTCTCTGGATTTCCAAAATAATGAACATTTCAACAATGCTGGGCGAAGCTGGCATGAACTCCAGACACAGGAATTCTGATTCCTGAGCAAAAAGGAAAGGACCCCTACTTTTCCTGCTGCTACATATGTGCCAAGAACGCATTCCAAAAGTCTCATGACAGCTTGTATTGTACCACATCGCAAATAAGGCAAATTTGACCAGAAAGGCAGTCAGTGGGGCAAAGTCACAGGGCAGCAAATGGGGATATTCAAAGCATCATTCATGAAGTCCTGGAGGGATGGTTCTGGATCCATAGCTACCAACGTGCTATTTTTTTCATTCCCACTGACTCACAAACCAGAACACCTTGCTATTTACTAAAAGCTGTGCCCCCTTCTTCCAGATATTCCTGTATCCACTCTTACACTTCCACAATCTGTTGTCGCTCTGTAGCCAGAGGTTGGAGACACAAGTTTGCTATTGATAGTGTGGGGATCTTCGATGCACAGAATTAGACTATTCATGATACTTGGTTCAGTACTCAAGTACATTGCTGTGCGATGCTTAGTCAGTCATAACTTATTCACTTGGTGAGCTAATAAGTGAGTGAGTTAGTTTTAACATTCAACTCTTTAATAGACTCCTACAAATCCACCACCATAAATGCCAGCTAGGAACTTGACTACTTACATGTGAAATACACTCTCTTGTGCTATTATACTGCCTCCTGGGCTCAAGGTTATCATTTCCTGGGTTCACATTTCCTTGCTTCCCTTTGTAAATAGTCTTCTTGTATGTGTATTTATTCCTGAAATGTAGTGTATTTGGTATATCTGTGCTTTAAGTTTTAAAAGGGAGAAAAGATATTCTGCTATATAAAAATCTGTCTTTGGGACTTATTTTCTTCACGTAAAATTATGTTTATTCATTTCACATTGACAGTTGTTACTGTTGTACATCAATTTTGACTGCTGCAGTATAATCTACTAAATGAATACTCCACACTATATTCAACTGCTCCAATATTGGCGATTATTTAGGTTCTAATAGAGGGCTCCTTCTGCCACACAAATCTAATCCCATCAACTTCCTTCTAATTGTGGATCTTCATCATCTCATTGCCCAAAGAATAAGGCCCAAACTCCATGATCTGGTTTATAATATCCTAAATGATCAGATTCCTTCTAATCCCTCTGGCCTCATTCCTGGTTCTCCCTACATCTCTCCTCTTAATCATGGGGAAATTCTTTTGGTCTCTGCACAGACCTTGTTCTTCCTTAGGTCATCTACCTGATGCTTTCCCCACTTCCTTATTACCATCCTATTTCTGTCTTCTATGAGACCCTATGTGAACTCCTGCCACCCACCAGCACTAGATCCTATGGGATGCTATGGAAGGAGCCCATAATCCATGGAGTGCCATTGAACTCGGTCAGTCATCTACCAGACTGACTTTTTTGGAGGCCCAGATTTATCTGGGAGCTGTGTAGTGGGAAGAATGAGGACCAAGTAAGAGATACTCTATCTGAATTCTTCTTCCCCACTGAAGGAGAATCATCACTAGTCCTGGGTCTATCAACTGGAGTTCCTGGAATATTGCATTTATAGAAAGTGTCCCATGAATATAAGTTTGCAAATCAGTGAGCCAAATAATTCACATGATCCACTAAAGTCCTGCTATGCTCTAAAAAAAAGTGAGAGACAAGAGGAAGAGATATCATTTCATTTCATAGTTAGGCATGCCAGCTCTGAAGCAAACTAACTTTGAATAAATCACTTAACATCTTTGAGCTTTCCTCAACTGTTATATAGACACAAATTAGGATGAACCTTATATAACTAAAAAGATGGACACACATATCATCAATTTCATGCAAATAAGCCCAATATTTCTAAGTAAATCATAGATCTGGAATGCAAATTAGATGAGCTAACCAAAGTATAGAACTGAAGCAGACACGGTTAGGCTTTCCCCAAACCCACGTCTTCCTCTGGGTACACAGGACATATTTCCCTGTCTTCCTTGCAGACAGAGGTGCACAATGTCTGAGTTGTGATCAATGGAATTGGAGCCGAAATGACATTTGCCATTTTAAGGCGTGGCCACTTAAACTTTTCATGCTGCATATCTTTTCTCCTTTTACAGTGACCATGGAGAAGCATTGGTTTGACAGAGCACAATATGCAAAGGTTTGGGTCCCTGAACCACTTCTCAAGTAGACACTTGTCAATCAAAAACATCTATTTGCAACTCTGTACAAATAAAATCCTCTATTGTATTGAGACACTACGATTAGAACATAAGGAATCAATAAATGCTGGTAATCACCATGATGCTGTCGTTGATGATGATGATGATGGCAATCCCCATGGACAAAGGGTCTACAAGGTAGGAGGGTTGCTCGGGTTTGACTTGGTGGCTGGGCCAGGGGAGCTCACCTCCTTAGTGCCATTGTCTTGGATGAGGGTATAAAGTGGGACCACGTGGTTGATTTCCAGCAGCACTGGTGTGGGGCTCAGCTGCTCCTTGCCAGGCCGCCGGCAAAGATGGCAGGTCGAAGGACAGCGGCCTTTCTCCTCACAGCGAATCTCCACACCTGAGATGAGCTGGTCATCAGACAACATCTGGGCTGTCAGCAGACCTGAGAGGTAGGTGATGAAGGGCATGGACTTGAGCTCCTTCTTGCTGCCCAGTTCTGTGGTCTCTGGAGAGGCACAAAATAGGAAGAGGCAGAGGTAAATTTAGTATTGTTCAAAAGTGCAGATTCTTGAACCCACAAAGAGCAAATCCTAAGGAGCTGGTATTCGCTGGAAGTGGAAAAAGATGATAAAGTGATTTTTGCATGGTGTCTTGAAAAGACCACTGGTCTGAGCATTCAGAGACCAGAATGGTGTCTTCTCCTACCACTATACCAGGTATCCTCTTATTTCTCTGGCCCTCAATTTTCCCATGTTTAAAGTTGGGTTGTTAGGGTTCAGTGATTCTCCAAGCAATTTGAAAGATACAAATACTCAAAGATATTTTCCACAACCAGAAATTCCTCTCTGTCTACTTTCAACTTATACAAATTATATTCTTCCTTTACAATTTTTCCCCAATTCTGTATTTTCTTTGAAACTCAATATAATGAAAGAAACATAAGCTTTGGGTCAAGTCAACTTCCATTTAAATCCCAGTTCTGCTTGAGAATACCTCCTCAACCTTGGAAAAGTGTCTGAATATTCACAAGACTCTAGTCATTGATTCTGTGAAATGGGGTTAATGACACCAATAGAGTCAGTTGTGAGTGGCAGGTGATACAGGAGGTGGAACTTCTTGGAACAGACATGATTTCCCCTTTCTTTCTGTGCTTACTTGTTCCCTTGTTCAAACTTCTTTTCCTGCCTGTTTCTTCACGTGCACCTTGAGATGTGATTCGTGTATGCTCCATTCCATTCTTCATCTTTCTTCACCTATAACTAGTGTTTCCTATCTCTGTACCTTTGCCTATCCTGCTTTTCCTCTCTGTCTCTACAAATCCTTTCTATCTCTCTATGTTCCATTCCAATTTTACCCTCTCCAGGAAGACTTTCCTCATTGCTCTGACCCTCTTCTTTGAATAAATACTTTTACTTATGAGATCTTCAGTTCACTTTCCTTTCCCATTTTCTCCTGCCTTCTCCAACAATATTATCAACTCTTGGAGACTAGGGGTCATGTCACCCATTCCTGCCTACCTTCAGTGCTTAAGATGGTACCAGGGATGTACCTGAGACTGTTAAAGATGGATCTTATAAAACTACATTCATAATCTAGTCTAATGACTCCAAAATTCTTAGGAATTCAAGAATTTCTAGGAAGCACCTCAGCAACTGCTTCCATAGGGCAAAAGGAAAACTGAGTAGTCAGGGCTATAAACCCCATGTCAGCTTCAAATAGAGCAGTTCTGCTTTTATGTCTTTAAGACCAACCTTCTATATAGAATTCCATTAAACGACAGGATTGTAAGCTATATTGAAAAATCTTGAAGATGTAAAATGATCTGAATAATCCAGAGGATTACATTTAAATCATAGACTATATGACTGATGTCCTCAAAGATGTACCAAAAGAGTGACCCTGTACTAAGGGACAGAACTTAAATTCAGACAGCAGCTTCTACCAAGCCTGGTGAAATCAAGGTAAGGCCTTATCTCAGTGGACCAAGGCCCTGGACACAGAACTGAAAGAAAAATGAGTTTTCTCCTGCTCCTGCTCTCAGCTTGCTGTGACATGCAGCTGATCTGGAAATGGGCTTGCCAATTAGAAATACAAATAAACGCAGCCTTCATTCATTACTCCCTGGGCCCTCCGGCCTGGGATCTGGGCTCCACCTTTTCTGTCTGGCTGTCAGCAAATGCTTATGAACATCGGATCAAAGGCTCCGGGGGAGGAAGACAAGGCGAATTCCAGCTAACCAATCTTTTAGAGGGATTAAAGAAGGGTAGTTACTAAGATAAACAAAACAAGGCTGAGAAGAAGGCATCCCAGCAGCTGGGGAGAGGGAGACAGCCTTATATACAGGGATGTCAAAAGAAGATGATGATAACTTTTGGAACCGCTGGCCAGAGGGATAGCTTTTGGAGAAGGGTGACTTCAAACTTGGAAGAGAATAGCCATTTGGGGAGAAGATCAGGAAGGAGTCAGAGCTACAAGGATACTAGGAATCAGCCCACGCTGTGGTCTGGAGGTCAACAAAGTATGACCCATGGGGCAAATTCATCCCACATTTGCTTTTGTAAATAAAGTTTTATTGGAACACAGCCATTCCCATTCATTGATGTTCTGTGTCTGACCACAGTGGCAGAATTGAATAGTTACAATAAAGAATCTATGGTACACAAGGTCTAAAATGTGTACTATCTGAGTCTCTACAGGAAAAGTTTGGCACCCCCTGATCTAGTCCCAATTTATAAATGGAAAAACTGACTTTCAGAGAGAAGGCCTATCTAGGGTCACATGAATATGGCAGTATGATGAATTAGTTAAAAAGTAAAACCTTTGGAACCAAATAAGCTATTGATATACGTGTACTGTGAATCTCCAAGAGTGGAAAGATAGAGCATATTTTTTCCATATATATTTAAAATATATATTATTAATATATGAATATATTTTGAGGGCTTTCGATGTAGTTCAGTGGTAGAGTGCTTGCTTAGCACAAGGCCCTGGATTTGATCTCACACAAAAACATTGAAAGAACACACCTTTGAAAATTATTATCAATACAAACCATCCATTTTAAATAAAGAGACTCTGCATTTCAAAAAAGGAAAATTACTTTTCAAGGTCACACAGTGAGTTAGTATTCTTTTCAGTACATGACCACACAATTCTGATCACCAAGGCATCACCTGAACTATTGTTATTTCATATCTTAACACAGATGGTATATCCCTCATTGTACCATGTCATATGCACGTAACTTAATTGGGAAGAAATGTAACCTGTTGCTGGGAGTAAGAATTCCCTTGATCAAACAAACATTCATAGGCATTGGATTAAAGATATTATCCATTTAACAACAAAATAACCTGTAGACCTTTGCTATTCTGCTTCATAATTCTTCAGCTGTTTCAGTCCATCATCTCTGCAAGTGGGGGTTATAAGCCAATAACTGAGACTGAAAACTGTACTACAATAGCAGTATAGAATTAACAGCCAAACTTAAGGGCTGATTTTGCAAAAGGAGGGTACTTGGCAATCATCAGGTCCAGCCTTTTTTGCCCAAAATGTGAGGAACTGGAGATCAAAAGAGAGAAAGGGGCTTACCTCTAAGTCCCACGAACATTTATTAATAATGATTCTTTTCCTAATGTTATGGCATGGCTAAGTTATGATTTAGATAAGAGTTACAGTAGAGAAGGTCATTAACTATTCTATTAATTATTCCTCTGTAGACATTACAATTGTGAAAGCTAATTGCTTCTGATCCAACTCCACCCTGTGGCTAAAGTTATCTTTTCAAAAGACAAATCCTACAGTCCTCTCCTGCTTAAAACTTCCATGACACTATTTATGCTTAGGGTAAAGATCAGAAGCCAAAAGGTGAGGCACAGACAATGTGGGATCTAGACAACTCACTGTTTCCACAGTTTTCCCTCTTATCCTGTCCCACCTAGTTCTTCTATCAACTACAATGACTTTTGAGTTCCTTGTGTACACCTTGTGTCTTTTTCTCGAGCCTGGAACATGCTCTTCTTTCTGCAGAATGCTTCTTTCTATCCCACCCTCAACCCCTAACTTCTCCTGGCTAACTTCCACTCATCCTCCAGATCGCAGTTCAAGTGCCAATGCTTCAGAAAAGTCTTCCCTGAACTTCCCACACTATCAATGTATGTTACGTTTTCATATTACAGATTCTCAGAGCACCCTTATCTATTATCAACTCTTAATGTCTCAAGATTATAAACTCCATGAGGGCAAAGATAGTATCAATTTTGCAGATTCTCACATCTACCTTACCTAGTTCCTGTGAAACAATAGGCTTAAAATTATTTTTTCAATAAAAGTTGGTGGAATATATACTATGTTTACATACCCTAATCACTATGCTACCTTATCAAAGCATTGATGAATCTAAAAGCCAGGATTTGGGAATTCCAAGGATGACAGCTAGTCAAGGATACAATCAAGATACAACTCATAAAGTCAAAGGAGCTCTCCCAACCCAGAGGTCAACGGATGAAGAGCTGATCCTTCGTCTAATTGTTCTGACCTCTTCTAGGCTTTTGTATAGACCCTTGCCATTGGGGAAATGGGAGAGTTGGGTTAAACCAGGCTGTCTTTAACAGGCCAAGGATAAAGAGCATTTTTGAAGAGACTTATCCTCTGTTCACATTTCCCATCCCTCTGAACAATGCGTCCAAAATAGGATCATGTCTGGTTTCAAGCCCGATTCAGTTCCAATGACACTACAACCCATTCATTTGAGAACCTGCCAAGTGAACTCTCTTTTTTCTCCTCCCAAATTCCTGCTGGGTATTATTTTGTTGCCACCAAAAAAATTTTAAAAAGCCTCAGTTGAAGTGACAACTCCTTGTTGGGAGGGCAGCCAGGGCTTTTCGGCAGGAGGTGATGGCACCGCTTGCCCTCCTCCAGAAAACAAAACAAAGGCATCAGACGAAGGACTTCTGGGAGAGCCAAAGCCGTCGGATGTTTGTTCAATATTCGGCAAGGGTGCAGGGCACTGCCTCTCTAGTCAGACAGGCTTGCTTTGGCAATAGGCTCGCACTTGAAGCATTTAAAGGCTCCACAGGGACCAGAGGGGCTCAAATTAGAAACGTTCAGGGAGGGGGAAAAGGGTGAGACTTTTATATCATTAAAGAATGGCCTTTCTTACAGCAATGGCCTCTAAGGAATTAACTGAAACAGGCTCATTGCTTAGGTGGAGTTACTGTCTGCTGTTGGAGGAAAGCAGTTGCTCTGAGGTCTGACAAATATCCTTCACAAAGAGGAAACAGGAGGCTGAAATGCCATCGGTAAGGTCTGTGCTGCTGTGTTGTGCAATCCGAACTTCTCAGCCTCACAGACAAAAGTCCAGCGTCATCAGTGTGTCCTTTATAAATAACAGTACCAGCTGAAAAGAGTCTCTGTGAGGATTAAATAGGGTGCCTGGCACAGGTTAAGCCCTCGATCAATATTAGTTGTTATTGTTGTTGCTGTAGTTGTTATAATTATATTGCTGTTGGTGTAACAGGATGTTAAAATTGAGATTTCTATTGAGACGCCAAAAGATAATAGAAGTGAAATCCCAAAGTCATGCCCCTAGATGCACAATTTACAAAGGAGATGAATTCTAACTAGTTTCATAACTTTAGAAACCTCAGCCAGAACAAGGAAATAAAAAGAGATCAGAGAGTAAAAAGGAAGGATTTAGGGGAGATTTTATTTGGAAAGAACTATGACCCTGTTTAGAGTCAACAGCACCCCAGGCAGAATGTGGAACATGCTATCTTCTAACCCCAAGTTTTGTGACAAGGACCCTCATGAGTGACACCTGAAGAACTTGTTTGTTGTTAGCACTTGAAAAGATAGTGGACTAGGGTCTACCTTCACCTGAGAAAAGTTCTGGTGGCCTGTGTCAAAAGAACAGAAGGGGTTGAAAAGGCATTAACACAAACTCCCAGAGGTTGCCAGGAGAGAAATACTTGTTTCCCCTGGACCAGATGTGGAGAAAGAGCTAGCCTGAAACTGTTTTGAATTCTGCCAAAGAAGAATTCTAACAGAGGGTGAGGTATCCCACATTGAGTCTCCATCAAGTGAGCAGCCAGAGAAACAGGAGGTGGGGGGGATTCACAGCAACCAGCCCCAGGTCTTTGGAGAAGTCCCTAGCAAAGTATATTTTATTGCAAAGCCACTAAGAAAGCCCCCAAGAGAAATGTATATTCATAGATCATTGTGAGTATTCTCAATTTCTACTGTCAACTAGAACCCCTGATGTCATTGCCGCGCATGCCACATTTGTAATTTTAGTTAAGGTGCTAACATTAACTAAATGAATATCTGTCTTGCCAACTAAACTGTTAGTCCCATGAGAACAAGGTCAGTTTTAATGAGTATCTGTATTCTTGCAGAGAATTCACTGTCTAATATCACATACATAGGTAAGAATCTGAATAAATGAATGAGTACATGAAGAATGTGTGAAAGTGATTCATTTTCCCTTCAATTCTTTTATCTGTATAACATTTATTAGAATCCAAATCCACTACCTCAATTTATCACTACAGCCCAAAGGCAGTTGGTTTTCGCCTTATTAATTGATGTATACCTAGAGAGGTGAAGTAACTTTCCCAGAGCCACACAGCTAGTGACCAGTCTGACTGTTTCTACCCAGTTCTACTGTGCCTTTCATATATTCCCTCTTTGAAACATTTTCAGCACCAATTTTTCACTCCTGCTCAATGAATCCTTTCTGTTCCAAAAAAAAAAAAAAAAAAAAAAAATGGTGTCCTCCTTGTACCTGCCACTTCCAGGCAATACCCCCCAACTGCCACTCATTTCCATGGACTAATGGATTTTCATGGGTGGAAGACTTTAAGGCCATTTGGGCTGGGTGTGGTGGTGCACACCTATAGTTCCACCAACTCCGGAGGCTCAGGAAGGAGAATCCCAAGTTCAAAACCAGCCTAGGTAACTTAGCAAGACTCTGTCTCAAAGTAAAATTTAAAAGGGTTTGGGGTGTACCTTAGTGATAGGCCTTGCTAAGTTGCTGAGGTTAGCCTCAAACTTGCAATCCTCTTGCCTCAGCCTCCCAGAGTTGCTGGTATTATAAGTGTGCACCACCCCTCTCAGATTAGAAGTGTTTAAGAAGGAGTTTAATTCACAGTACAGGGTGGTGGTGAGGGGTCATGGGGTCAGAAATCCCCATCTAATGCTTCATTCACTACCAAATCATCCTCCAACTCCTTCTTAAACACTTCCAAGCTGGGTGTGGTGGTGCATACCTGTAATACCAGCAACTCTGGGAGTTTGAGGTAAGAGGATTGCAAGTTCAAGGCTAGCCTCTCCAACTTAGCAAGGCCCTAACCAACTTAATAAGACTTTATCTCAAAATAAAAAATAAAAAGGACTGGGCATGTAGATCAGTGGTAAAGCACCTCTGGGTTCGGTCTCTGGTACAAAAAACAAAAAAAAAATCTAATAATGTGGAACTTTTTAGCCTTCCAATCCATTGTGTGAAAACTCTGTTAAACTTAGACTGACTTCCCATCCAGCAATTGCATTTCTCATCCTAAATATCAGACCCAAAGCCAGAGTTATGCCCTTTATGCCATATCCATGCCTTACTGCAGCATGCAAGTCTTCCCTTACTTAGGGGTCATGCTAAGATTAACCAACTAGCTAGGTCAGTGAAACCCCTGTCACAGAAACTGTGGGGCATTCTGATAATGTGTATGTATTATGTGTTGTGTGTGTGAACATTTAGCAAACAGAAGTGACAATGGAGATTCCAAAATGAAGAGGATAAGTTATCAAAACTGCCAAGGAAATGATCTCCTAATTTAACCCACTTAGACAGCTTTTTCCCTAAATGCACAATCAATAAGAATAGCTATAACAGTGGCTAGCTGGAGTATGAATTCCAGCTTTTCCACTTTCCAGCTGGACAATCTTGGACCAGTTACTTAACCTCCCTAAGGCTCTGTTTTATCATTTGTAAAATGTCAATAATATTAGTACTTAAATCTTGGATTATTTGGAGATTAATGAGAAACAGAACTCAATGAAGAATTTCCAACTCTACAGTGTCAACAGCATCATCAAAGTTCTTTTATTCTGGCTCTTGGTCTTCATCCCACCATTATTCAGTTCTTATGCATGTCTAAATCTATAAATCTTCCCCTGAATACTGCTTGGTGCTTTAAGAGGAATTTCTCTTAAATCACCTGCTTTCTACCTATTCTGTAAACTGTGGTAGAATTGAACATTTCAAATCATTGTCAAGTCACTTCTCCTCTCCAAATATTATTTTCCCTATGTGTAAAGTGGGGATCCTAATTTCTCATTCAACTGTTCTAAAAATCAAATGCTGTATTAGCTGATTTATACCTATGATCTCATCTGGTCTTCATTAGCACCCTACACATTAGGAATTGTTGCCCTCTTGTATCCAGGAGGGAACTGGGGCTCAGAATAATAAATACCTGTCTTCAAGTGGAAGCAGTTACTCCTCTGAGGGAGGTCATACTCTCTGTGGGAGAACAACACCAGCCACTTCCTGGTAGCTCCGTAATGGCTGATGTCTTGACCAAAGTCAGGGACCAGTTAGCACTGAATCCTAGTATTTGTTTCTGCCTCCTGAGACAAGGTAGGTTGTGACCAGTAAAGGGAAACTGGGGGGAAAAAAACAAAAAAAAAAAACCCAAAACCAAAACAAAACAAAACAAAACAGCCATGTGTGATCTCCTGCTGCCCTCTAGTGTCCACTTCAGATGCTTGCTCTTGGGAAATTTGTTCGTTCTGATTCTTAACATGCCAAAGAATGATTAGTGTGTGCAAAGCAACTTGCTAGACACCGAGGGCAGCAGGAAAGATGGTAAAGGTTTACCTAATCCACAAGAAAAAATAACTCAGAATGAGCCATTGCAAAGAAGGCCTATTCAGTGCCAGGCTTGGAACTGGGACAGGGGGGTGAAAATATGAATAAAAACTCGTTTCAGTCTTAATGGTACTTAGTGTAGAGATTCCAGCTGGGAAGGTAAAGCCAGAGAGATGGAGGAGAGGCTGGAGAAATATCAGAGAGAAAAGACAGTAGATCAAGGTATTAAAGGAGACAGGAGGAGGTGACCACAGGAAAGGAAAGGATATGGTATGAATGTCAGATAGATAGGAGTTTGAATTTCAGGCTGGTTAAAACTAAACATGTGACTACTAGAGTCTCTGTGTTTAGTTAAGCAAGCTGAGCCCTGCAAAAGGGTAACAAGGCAAGAGGGTGACTAGGGATTGAATTCAGTCTCAGATCTATTTGTCAAGCCTGTGCTCATTTAATTGAATAAAAGAGAAGGAGCACCTTTTCCCAATCCATATAAAAGGCTAGCCACAGGCTGGCATGTGACCATGGCCAAGTTAGTACTCCAATACAAGCCTCTGTGGTTTTATGTATATAATAATGGTGATATCACCGACAATACAAAGTTAAGATAATTTAAGACAATATGTGCCTGCCAGACATTCAGTAGAAACCCAAGTGATGTTAGTTCTTACTCTTAATAGTATTATGATAACAACATAGTTGCTTGCATTTTTAAGATGCAGTGGGTAAGTGCTTGAAACAGGGCAAGAGTAGAAAGGAAACATATTTTCTAGCCTAGTCTTTGCTACACATAAGATATTGTGGATCTCACTGAATCCTCACAACAAAGCTTTGGACTACAAATTTTATAATTTTTAGAAGCAATTACAACTGAGAAAACAGAAGTTCTAGGAGGTGACACTCCGTCAAAGCTTATTATTAGTCATTCAACATCTGACTCCAAAGCCTCCTTTCTCTTCAATGGAGGTCAAAACATCCTTAATAGAAGGACTGCCTTCTCTTCCCTGGGATCCAATTAACTCCACTTTCCTAAGAACTCTGCTCAAAACTCACCCCCTCAAGAAAGGATTCAGATTTTAGTTCCTCCTCAATTCCATTTTCTTCTTCCAGTCACAGGTAGGATTCAAAGGAAAATGCCCAGAAGGGATCATTCTTAGACAGACTTAGGGAACAAGAAGCCTCTGAGATGCTAATGTCCTGCTGTAGATGAAAACTGCCAGATGGTGCTGCTTGAACATGACCTGGAGGCAGGAGAGCAAGTCTTCCAGGCTGGTTGCCAAGTGCAAGCCTCCAGAAGGTTGTGAGCCTGGATGGGGTCAGCTGGAGGCTTTGGTTAGAGAAGCCCTTAGGGAATAAAACTGTCACCCTGAGCCAGTGAGGTGGTGCATGCCTGTAACTACAGAAACTGGGGGGATCGCAAGTTCAAGGCCAGTCTCGGCAACTTAGTGAAACCCTGTCTCAAAAATAAAATAAAAAGTGCTGGGGATGCAGCTGTATGGTAGAAGCGCACCACCCTCTGACCACTTTCATAGTGGAATCACAGTTTCACTTTCAATCCTTTCTGTTTTTATCAAAATCCTAACAATACGCGGGTTAAAAGATCACTTTTAAACATGTTCACAGGCATTTCACAACATGTTCAAGGGTGAGTTACTTCTCTTTAACTCCCCTCTTCCCTGTAGCTATGCTGCTTAGGACAAGAAGGACTAAAAAGTCCATTCAACAAAAAGTAAAATTAAATTCAAACAAAGGATCAAAACCCTTTAGGAATTCCCTGTCTTAAAATTGAGGCAATCAGTTAAATTAACATCAACAGCTGCTACAATTTTACAGGCACACGTTCCAGGCCAGGTATTCCGCCATTTGTTTTGCATTATCACACTTGGTCTCTATTCACCAGAACATAAATGAAAAGTAGGTTTCATTAATGCTTTTTAAAGATGAAGAAGTGGAAGATCATAGAAGTGAAGTAAGGTATTCCCAAAGAGCTGAACTACCACTTCCACCTATCTTAGTTCTACCACTTTTTCGCTACATTAAGCCTCCTCTCACTCTGCTACATTGCCAGAGATTTGGGTCTACGAGGTTATAAATTCTGGAATTTGAACAAACAATTTCTGTTACTTCTGCCTGTTATATCATAGTGATCAGTAATAAAACTCTTAAAATAAGAATCTATGGACAATCAATAGGGCATTGGTTGAAAAACTATGATGCACCTAAATAAGTACCTTTTGGTACTATGTACCAAAGGAAATAGAACAATTTTTATTACATATGATATGGAGTATTGATTAAATATATTTATTAAATGGAAGAAACAATGTGCAGAGAATGTTTAGAGTGCTTTCTTTTGTGCAAAAAAAAGGGAGAGGTACATATATATATATACATATGATATACATACTCATATATACATATGAATGCATATATACATATGTTTCTAGCTTTTTCTTGGATACTGGGGATTTAACCCAGGGTCACTTTACCACTGAACTACAGCCCCAGAACCTTATTTTTTTCCAATCTTTAGATAGGGTCTCACTAAGTTGTTTATAATCTTGCTAATTTGCTGAGCCTGCCCTCAAATTTGACATCCTCCAGCCTCAGCTCCCTGAGTAGCTGGGATTATAGGTGAGAAACATGGCCCTGGTCTTCTCTATTGTTTTTCGCTAAGAAATAAAAGGATTAATGCAACTAATAAAATAGTTACCTATAGGGGGAGCAAAGAAGACAAGGCCAAGGCCAGAGTCTTTCAATATATCTTGTTTTATAGGTTTTAGCTTTGTGTTTTACACAAAACACAAAGTTTTGCTTTTTTTTTAATTAAAAAATTTAATTTTTTTTTGCAAATTACATACAAACTGAAAAAATAGATCTAATTCTACATCTAAGTATTGATAGAATTCAATAGAGAAAATAATAGTTTCAAGTGGCTTTAAAATGCAGTATTCAGGTCAGGTGTGGTGACACACACCTGTTATCTCAGCTACTCAGAAGCCTGAGGCAGGATAATTGCAAGTTCAAAGCCAGCCTGGGCAACTTCAGTGATAACCTGTCACAAAATGAAAAATAAAAAGGATTGGGGATATCATTCAGTGATATCCCCTGGGTTCAATCCCAGTACAGAAAAAATAAAAATAAAAATAAAAAAAGAAAGAAAGAAGAAAGAGAAAAATGCAGTATTTGGACATTTCACTCCCCAGTATCTTCCCTTTTCCAAATTGTGATATGTGCTGGTATGATTCTCTCACAGTGAATTTCCAACTGTTATGTATAATTTACAATGCACCTAAAGAAATTTTAATGCAGTATTTGGGTGTTATATGCTTTGTAAGAAATATTCCAAACCTAAGATTATCTGCAGATAAGTATTCAACTAGATTCAATGGTCTAATAATCAGTAGTATTACTGGATTATTGTTACTGAAGCCACTTTGTGTATATTGTGGGCAAATAAGCTGTTATATTACTGTCATTAGGATTTTCAGCATAAGAGTAATAATCTGGGTATAAAGTCAAAGAAGTTAAGAAAAATCCTGTGAACTGAAATTTCAGTTGGAAATCAACATTTCACAGCTCTGTCCACTGGGGGGGGGGGGGGGGGACTAGAAAAAAATGACTGGACTAGAAATAAGTAGTTCTAATGCCCAGACTTTGTTTCCCAAATACCATTTTCCACTAAAAGGAACAAAGGATTTTTTAACCAAAATTCCTGGTCCATATCTGGAACAGGATGGAATAAGCTAAACCTAGGATGTTTGCTGCACTAAAAAGCAGGGTAACACTAATGGAGTCATTTCAAAAGGGCACAGAAGCCAACCTAAAGTGACTTACATCAGCCTAACATCAAACAACTTAAACACTAAAAAGAGTAATGATTGCAAGTAATTGAACTTCATCAAATAAATTGCCACTAATTCATAACATTACTTACACTAAAATCAACACCCAAAGTAAATAACTAAATAAATTAAAAGATAAAAAAAAATAACTCATTGGTGACTATTAGAGATTGCTTAGGAGATCAACATACTATTTTGAAAAGTGGTAACAGAATCAAGTGTGAATCATGTTTTTATTATATGAACTGAATTTCAGGTCAACCGCATTTTTCCTTTTGGAAATATTATAGGTAATAAAGACAGAAAGAATGATAGAATTGTAAAATTACTCTATTGCAATGTCTAAAAAATATTAGATCTAGATGACTATCATCAATAAATCCAAAAATCATTAGAAGAAAGACTGATGGAAAAATTTCTAATGGATAGATTAGACTGACAGCAACTGAGCCTGCTGATTATTTTATCATGACTAAAAGCACAACCAGGCATTAAATCCTAATATGACGCTCTATTAAGTATATGTGTGCTTCAGGTGGTACTTCTTTCCATGAATAAAATGAACTTGTGAACTTATACTAGGAAAAAATACATCTTTATTTTCAGTATCTTATAATTGCAATTTAGCAGTTTTTAAAATTATAAATGTGACCAAAAATATAGTATTAATAAAATTTTCTATGACTTTAACATGATATAATTCACATATATTTGCATCACTTTATAGTTGTTACAAATATTTAAAGTATCTATGCTCGACACTACTGAGAAATTATGATGGATATCAGATTCTCCATTACATCTTGTCATTAATAAAGGAGCACATATATTACTATATTTTAATATTTGATGACAGTATTTTGATAGTTTCTTTCTGTTGTTCTTGGTATGCATTTTCTTGCATGCCCTTTAAAAACATTATTCAGAGAAGTGGTTTTGTAGTCTTTATCATTCCATAAAAGGATTCTAGGAAAAAAATTAATGATCCCTAGGAGAAAGGAATAAGTTAAATAAAACCATGAGGAAACAATTGGGTGAATTTACAATTTAGAAAATTATAAAGGACAAATGAACCAATGTCTTCAACAAATAACACGGGCAAAATTAAAGGATAGAACCATTACAGATAAGAGACCAATACAACATATAGGCATCTTGGTCATTATTTAAACATACTGACTATAAAAAGATATTTTTAAAGCCAAATATTTTTATATTCAAATTTTAAAAATTTGAATATGAACTGCCAGATGTGATAATAATGTTGAGTTTATGCTTAAAATAACTATCTCTTAAAGATACATGCTGAGCTATTCACAGAAGAAATGCTATATCTGGGATTTGCTTTTAAATATCCCAGCAACAAAAAGAAAACTGGGGATAAGCAATAGCTGAGGTGAAAATAGGAAATTATTGACAAGAATCATTGCTGAGTAAGGGGCACATGGAGATTCACTATACCATTTTCTTTCTCCGTGTGTATACTTGAAATTTTTCTTAATAAAATAATAAAATATCTTGTAGAAGGCTTACACAAAGTTGGTAAAGGCCATTATTGATGGTTAGTAGAATGAGGGGGAGTTTACAAATTTTACATTAGGTGCTGTTCTGATTCTTATAAATTCATGTTCACTTATAATTTTTTCATATTATATTTTAGAGCATTTTAGGGCTCACAGCATAATTGAAATTACCCATATACTTGGTATTCCCCCCCCACAAATAGCTTCTCCTATTATCAAAACTCTCACCAAAGTGTTCTATTTGTTACAATTGATGAATCTGTATAATCACAATCACTCAAAATCCACAGTTCACTTCCGTTGCTATAAATACTATGTATTTCAACAAATATACAGTGACATCTATATAGTATCACAGAATATTTTTACTGCTTTAAAATCCTGTGTGTTCTACCTATTCATTCCTTCCTGCTATCCCCAACCCTTGACAACCGCTGATATTTTTAAGATTTCTACAGTTTTAACTTGTTCAGAATGTTATATAGTTGGAATCATAAGTGCATTTTCAGATTAGCTTCTTTTGCTTTTATATACATTTAAGTTTCTTCCATGTATTTTCATGATTTGAGAGTTATTTCTTTTCAGCACTCAATATGGTACATTGTCTGAATATGCCACAGTTTATTCATCCATTGACCTACCAAAGGATATCTTGGTTGCTCCCAACTTTTGACAATTACAAATAAACTTGCAATAAATGACCATGTGCAGACTTTTGATGAATGTGTGTTTTCATTCCTTTGGTGAATACCAAAAAGTACAACTACCAAATATCAAGTTTTTGCTTTGTAAGAAACTACCAAAATGTCTTCCCAAGTGGATGTTCCATTTGGTATCACCACCAGCAATAAATAAGGGTTCCTGTTGATCTTCGTCTTCTCAGCTATTCAGTGTTAAATTGCTATTCTAATAGGTAGACAGAGGTATTTTGTTTTAGTTAGCATTTCTCTAGTCATCTCTCATAACATGAGATGTGGAGCATCTTTTTATATCTTATGTGACAGCCATTTTCTTCAGGGAAATGTCTTATTGAGGTTCTGACCCATTTTTTTTAACCGAGCTGTTTATTTTCTCATTGTTGAGTTTTCAGAGTTTTTTGTGTATTTTTACTAACAGTACTTTATCATATGTATCTTCTGCAAATATTTTCTCAGTCTGTGGCATGTCTTCTCATTATCTTGATATTTTCCTTTGCAGAGCAGAAATCTTTAATTTTCATAAGGTTCACTTTATCAATTATTACTTACATGTTATATTTTAAATTTTATAACAGCAATATAATTTTTCCTATTTTTAGGAAAAATAAAATAGAGCATTAAGCAACAATAACATAACAATATATGTAGGATGGAGGTGAGGGTATTTTACAATGTCTGCAGCTGGACAATCTTACACTGTCAGCTGGTGGACTGGTTAGTGTTAGCTCCAGAGAAAGAAACTCGACTAAAATACTGGACCCAAGAGGAACAGGAGATCTAGGACTAAGGCTGAGAAGTGGGGCTTAAAAGAAATAAGGAACATGGAAATTTTCCAGCAGCCTTCATTTAGCAGTGAGTTGAATTGGGGTTGTGGATCCTACACTCAGAATGCTTCCAAGCCAAACCTTCAATCTATGAAGATGTATTAAAAGTGTTCCTTCGTGGCTCCCCTTTTAACCAACCACATTACTTCAACCCATTATAAACTGGGTCTGGTTAATGAACATAAATGTATATGATATTAAAATAGAGCTTCAAAATTCTGAAGTAGATGTTACCATTTCAGCTCAAAGAAAAAATAACTCCCTACACAAGGACATTTATGGAGTCTTATTTGTTCAAAGATGGGTTTGTAAATTTGACAAACACATAGCTAGTTTGACAGCTATGAAGACCAGAGAAAAATTATTTCAAAAACTTTTCAACATTAGGTAAATAAAATATCAAAATTTATATTTACTGGAAAAGCACTTGTTATATACCTAGCATTATCATAAATATGTATGAGTAGGTTACAGAGATCTTTGTAAATGGTTAGATTTATATAAATATAACCAAAATAATGATTATATTAAGATGGTGTGTAAAGTTGACTCCGTTCAAATTTTCTTTTAGGTATTTAATTTAAACTGAATTCAAACATCTGTTGAGTCCTCCCTCCTATGTTTTAGGTATAGACTGGACTGAGAAACATAGATATTAAATATGGCATATGGAATTAGAGTCAATTTTAGCAAGAACTAGAACTAACTAGATGGAGGGATAGATAACAGACATATAGATACAAACCAAAAAAAATAGAGAATAACAGACAAAAGAGAAAGGAGCAAAAGAAGACAAGAGGCAGGAAGAAGCTTTAAAATGGCCCTCAGTCATTCCACCTTCTGATATTCACTGCCTGTTACAACCTCCTGTACTTGAACAACTGGCTCCTAACCAACAGAATACAACAATATGGAAAGAATGCTGCTTCTGTAATTGACTTACAAAAAAAATTGTGACTTCCATCTTGTTAGCAGATTCCCTCCTGCTGCTGGCTTTGATGAAACAAAATGAATCATGGAAAGGTTCATGTGATAAGGAACTGAGGGAATCTCCAGACAATAGCCAGCAAGGAACAACCCTTAAGGAACTGAATCTATCCAACTATACGGGTGGTCTGGAAATGTATACTTCCCTATTCCAGCCTTCAGATGAGCCCCCAGCCCTCTACAATAATTTGATCACAGCTTTGGAAGACAAGGTAAAGCAGAGGACCCAATAAAACTATGCTTGGATTCCTAATTCACTGAAACTGTGAGACAGTAAATGTGTAATTGTGTTAACTGGTAAAATTTTAGGGGTCATTCATTTTATATTGATAGACAAGTAATACAGACAGACATATATAATTATATATTATTGCATGATAATTCTAGTAATTATAAACTTTTAGACTCAGACAAATTGGGTTGGGAAGTAATAAGAATTTTTAACACTTAACATTTTTCTCCTCTATATTCTGTAAGCAAGATATTCCTCCTACTCCTCAAAATTCAGTTGCTAATGAGGAAAGAAGTTTTTAAAATTAATAGTAATAATAATAATAATAATAGCTAACATTCACAGAGCACCTATTCTTTACTACTTTAGATCTAATGTCACCTTACATTTCTGTGTGGTAGGTAATTATTATCACCATTTTGTAGAGGAGAAAAGTGAAGTACAGAGATGCTAAGTAATTTGCCCAAGGATACAAGCTTTGTCAGTTCCAACAAGTTATTTAGGATTATGTCAGATCATCTTCTTACATATTCCCTAAAATAATCCTTCAGGGAGTATGGGGCTGATTTCAAAGACCTTTCTCTTTCTAAACAATGGTGTACTTAATAAGTAAGTTTATTTTTTAAAAATCACAAGTGCAATATAATGAACACCTTCTACACAGTAGACAAAATGCTAAATGTTTTACATCCAATATCTTAATTTTCTCCCAACAATGTTGTCAGAAATGAAAGAGAATTAGAAATCTTCTTTATAAAGGAAGAAAAATGCATTAGGTGATGTTATCAGAAGAACCATGTCCCCAAAAAGATATGTTGAAAGTTTAATCCCCAGAATATTAGAAGGTGACCTTATTTGGAAATAAGGTTGACATAGAAGCATTCAATAAAGATGATATCACATTGGGGTGGGGCAGGCCCTTAATCCAATATGGCTAGTGTTTCAAGTCAGAGAATGCCTTAGGCCACCAGAATCTGGAAGAAATAAGGAAGGATCTTTTTCTTTCTTTCTTTCTTTTTTTTCCTATCATTTTTAGTGGTATGTTAGAATTATATGTGATAGCGGGATTTGTTTTTATATATTTAATATAATTTGGTCAATATCACTGCAAGAAAAGATCTCCTAAAGCCTATAGAGAGCATGGCCCTCTTTATACCTTGACTTCATATGTTTAGTCTCCAGGACTGAGAGAGAAAAAATTTTCTTGTTTTAAACCACCTAGTTTGTGGTAGTTTGTTCCCATAGCCCTAGGAAACTGATACAGGTGATTTAAATGTTAAATGAAAAACCATTATATTAAAATGCTGAATAAAGAGTATATAAAGGGCTCCACAAAGAACATTTTTAAACTGTCTGTAAGAGGAATGCTAATATTATGCCAGGGTTTGCAAAGTCACAGAATAAAAATAAGTACAGTTTCAGGGTGCTTATTTTACTCTGGAAAAGAAAGAGATTTTGCGCGAAGCATGGCAGTTAATTCAATGGGTAAGTAATTTAAACATTTTTTAAAAGATAGTCAATTAAACACTTTTTTTTTAACAAAAAAGAAGGGAGTTTTTAAAGGTATGCTTGACATTTATCCTTTGCAGGAAGGCACTCCACTATTCTTTGGTAATGCTGCTCAGAGAGGCTCAAATGAGAATCTTTGCCTTGACAGGATTATATCATGTGGTCATTAGGACTGCCACTCTTTGCCAAACATTCCTTGACTTCTGAGCACTGACATTTCTTTTGAGTCTTATAAACAAATCTTAATAAAATAAATAGGTAGCACATGTCATAGAATGTGGGTGCTTTTGGGGTGGTGGTTCAGGGAATGTCATGGGCCAACTGACCTGCATTTTTATTTCTAGATCTACCTACATCTTTCTGAGCCTTTGCCATTTCTTTTGTAACACAAACTACTACTATCTCCTTAAGGAACTGAAGGGATTAATTGTGATATGAATATCTACGTAATGCCTGATATATTGATGGTACTCAAAACATGGCCAACTTTTAACTGAGTGCTCCCACTGAATCATTTTGCACTTAGCATAACTCCAGACCAGACAGGGAATGTGATTTGCCTAAGGTCACATTTCTGAGTCTGCTTTATTTACTCAACAAATTTCATATGCTGGGCATTGTGCTAACAGATATAACTACAAACAGGCAGTGTACTTCAGGGAGTTCATATCCCACAGGTGAAGATAGCAGACAAAAGAATAATTAAAGCCCAACCAGTATGTGGTTTGTGAAAAGCAATTAAATTGCAAGTGTTCACATAGTGAACACACCAGAGTTAGAAGAAACATAGAAAAGTAGGAAGGGTAAATACAGCTCCCTCTTGTTCCCCCAAGGTTCTCTCTATATCCACCAGATGCCAACTTTGACAAAAATATGCCCCAGGCCTTTCATTCTCCCTTCTGGGCTCCCTTCTTAATCTAGTTTTGGCTTGATCTATTCCTGTCTTGCCTGCTCAAATTCCATGTGGCCCTGAATTGCAAGTGTTTTGTTGATCTCAGATAGCCCCAGAGCCCTAATGCTAACCTAGGAATCCAGAGCCACCAATTATGTTCAAGGATGCCATGAAGTATGTCAAGTGAACTTCTTTTCCCCAACATCTGAAATGCTAGAGGCTGGGGGTTACAGAACCAGCAGCCCTGGATGGCTAAGAGCTAATTACAATTTTAAAGAAAGTTCCCGTTCATTAAGAGCAAATAATTGGCAATCTAGATTAATTCTCATAGTAAATCTCATCTTCATTTACAGATAAAGAAATGGGGAGAATGGTTAAACAAGGTTAAGACGTTGAGTTCTCAGAATTCGGTTTAAATCTTGGCTCTGACAGTACCTGGTGGCCTTGTTATTTAATCAACTTGACATCAGTTACCTTCTCTCGAAGAATGGTTCTGAGGATTAAATGAGCTATGGAGGGTAAGTGCTTAGTTGTCACTAGTCAGCGGTGCTTAGTGATGTTATGTATTGTCTGTAGTTTTATCAATGTACAGGGTCACATAGCAAAGTGGAATTTCAAAACCAGGCACTCTTTTTTGCTCTTAAACTGTAGAGTATGGTCACTTTCAGGAGCAGGAAACTGGCTCCAAGCTACCTTATGGATTGCAGGTCCTGGTAAGGCAGTAGGCCAGATCAGCCTTCACCTGGTAAGACTCCACCACCTGCCCCACTCCCCAAAGCCAGAGTTGGGTTTAGATTTCTGAGTAGCTTCAGTTTTCCGGACAGGAGCTGCAGTGTTTCCCCTTATCTCCCTCTGCTGTTGGCCTCCCAGCAGAGTAGGCAAAAACCTCCTTTAGAAGAGCAGTTTGTTGCTCAGACAATGTCTCCAGGAAAGGGTGTGTCACGGGCAGAAATACAGAGCCTGAAGCAGGGAGTTCGGGTTCTGGGCTTGTCTTCGCTTGTCCCATTTCCTAGATGGGAAAGGTGAGGTTCGGAGGGCCTTTCTGCGAGGCGCTGAGGCCTTCTTGAGGACTACCACGGGAATCTCAGTTTACAGAAGGGGCTGTCATTGGGAGTCAGACACTGTTTTCTGACTTGGCTGCCGTCTCCCTGAATGAACTCAGCAGCCCCCTTCCGCCCGTGGGTCTCCGTTTCTTCATAGGTCCAAAGGGGACAGGAAGCTAAATTAGACAACGCTAGGCACTCGGGTGATGGACAGACAGCCGCCCACCAACGTGCCACTGGGACCCGAGCGATCGGCCTTCTGGCCTACAAGCCCCAGCGTGCCTCGGGGCGGGGCGGGGCATCGTGACAGACAATCAGCTCTGCGAATGGGCGCCCGACCAGGGGGCGTGCGGTGGCGCGTGCGCAGAGGGCAGCGGGCGGGTGGGCTGGCGGCGGTGGACGCGTCGGAACCGCGGGCGGTCAGGTAGGGGGCGGGAAGGAGGGCCGGGGACCAGGGAGCGCTGCCCGAGTCGCGGGCGGTGTCTGAGCGGCAGGGCGAGGACCTGCACCCCAGTGGCAGGGTCTGGGGGACGGATTCGAGCGCAGGACTGGGTGGGGGTGGGGCCGCGAGGAGCAGGCTCGGGAGGGATTCGGGGCGAGAATCGCGGGAGATGCAGCTGGGGGAGGGGAGCGAGGGGCTCTGCGAAGATTCGCAGTCGCAGCGTCTCGGGAGGTATGAGGTAATGTGGGGGCCCCGAGGAGACACGGGTGCAGCATCTGGGTGAGGGGAGGGAGTCCGAGGCCCCGGAGGAATCTGGGTGCAGAATTTTAGAAATGTGAAGGAATTGGGGAGCCTTGATGAGGTTCGGGGGAATCTAGGGGCGCTAGGCGTTTGGTGGGGGCAAGGTCTGAGATCAGAGGAAACAGGGTCTAGGGCGATGCCTGCTTAAGAGAAAGGAACTTCCGGAGTGGGGTCTCGGAGAGATTGAGGGTCGAGTTCCTAGGGGAATCAGCGGGAAGCAGGGGCTGTGGTGTTAGCAGAGAGGGGGACCTGGCTGAGGTCCGAAAGCAGCACGTGAGGCGGGGAGAGTGAAAGGAGGAGGAGTATGGCTTGAGGGCTGCTCTGTTCCTCACGGAGATGAGCACCCAGATGGAAGGAGGGCAGACATTTGAGGTGCAGGATGGGGTGGTGAGCTGAGATGAAAGATTGAAGGCTGCAGAGATTTGGAAACAGGGTTTAAAGAATATGTCAAAGGGATTTGGGGGCACATGAATGAGTAATCCCTGAGGTTGCAATGTACAGTGCAAAAGGTTGAAATTCTCTACGGTGAGTTGGGAATAGGATTTGGAGAGGATTGAGTGCTGAGGTGGGGATGTCATAACTGGGCTATAGAATTAAAGGCCCCTGGGGAGATTTTTGGTTGGTGTCTTAGGCTACTAAAGGAATTATTCTGAAGTCTCTTCATGGGAAGTGGAGTTCTGGATGCCCAAGGACCTAAAAGTAACCTGTGAAACTATGAATGTATAGCACAGTTCAGGGGTTCAGAAATAAAGTCAAAAGTCTTCAGAGATCCTGAAAGAGTGTGACATTTCCTGTGGGGGGGCAGAATCTTCCCTCACTTATGAACTAGAGCCCTTTTATCTGGAGATAGGCGGGCGTGGTACCACGACAAACTCCATCTGTCCATCCCACTGTCTCCCACTGCCTGCTGAAAGTGTTAGACTTTGGGGAAGAAGAGAGGTTAAGGGTGAGGGGTGAAGCAGGGAAACTTCAAGGTCATCACCTAACTTTCCCTTTCCCTATACCCCCAAGCTCTTATAGATGTATAAGATCTCCAGGGGAATGAGTGGAACATTATCTCAACCAATTAATCCCATAAGGTCTGTTCTAGCTTAAAAAGGCAGTGGCTCTGTGAATGAGGTTTTTGGGCTGGGAGAGAAACAAAAAAAGGGAAAATCATATGTATTGAGCATTTAGCCCTATGCCGTGTTCTAGAGCAGTGTTTTTAAAATTTATTTTTATTGCTGCATTAATAAAGCAGTGATTTTTTAAACAGGGTGATTTGGTTCCTCAGAGTCAATATATGCAAATGTTTTTAGTTGTCATAGTGGGGTGGGGGAAACTGTTGACCCTCTGATGGTAGACACCAGGGATACTGTTAAACATAATGCATTAACAGCCCCCACAAAGCAAGCATATGGCCCAAAATATCAATAGTGCTAAAATTGAGGGACTTTGCTCTGAAGTCAAATATTATGGGTTCAACTCCTGACTCTATTTCTTACTGACTTGTGGTTTCAGATGACTTAAAGAGTAAAGGAACTGAGAGGTTATTTATAAAATGGGGTTAATGACAGGATTTATGTCATAGGATTTTTGTGAGGATTTAGTGAGGTAAATCAGGGTTCCTAGTGTCTGGTACATAGTACTCCAAATTTAGTAATTTTTAGTTTTTGTATGTACTTTCTTGCTTAGTTTTCATAACAACCATTCTAAGTAGTCTCTACTCTACCCAGTTTACATATGAGAAAACTAAGGCTTAGGAAGTGACTTCTCCAGCTTCCATAGGTAGGAATAGCAGAGTTAAGCTTATTTCCAGATTCCTGTAACTCTACATTCCTTCTTTCCTGGGGCCTGCTTAGTCTTATTTTCTCAGCCCATTCTCCTGTATTGAGAAGGAAGATTGCTCTGTTAGTATCACTGAATATTAGGTTAAACTCTAAAGGCGGGTATCCTGGACTTTGTTCTTGGTTTGCTGTTAGAGCAGGAAAGTGAATAGATAAAGGGAGATGCTTGAGGAGAGCAAGGAGAACGACTTTAAGGGACTATACTATGAGGTATGGAGGCCCTTGGCTTGAAAAACCACATCATAGCAGGGCCTCAGGCTGAAATCAGCCATACTCTGAAGGAGGATAACTGCTATTCTGAATGATCTCTTTTGGGCTTCTTTCCTCTGGGAGAGAATAGTAGTAGCATTGGCTCTGTCAGCTCCAAGACTAGCTCCAGCATTGACAAAGCCAGTTTAGAAACAAAGCTGAACTGGATCTGAGGGCCAAGACATTAGCTGGAATATCCACACCCAACCCTAATGAAATATGTAATGGGAATTGAGTCAGTCTTTGGAATCAGAAAGCTAGAAAGTCCAACTGCTTTGCTGCTTATTTTCTATGTGACCTTGGTCAAAGCACTTGTCAGCCTCCGTCTATTAAAAATATAAAACAACTACATTTATTAAGTGCTGACTCTGTGCTTATCTCAATAAATCCTGCCAGCAATCTTGTTTTCAATCTAAGATGTTATTCCTTATTTTGGTAGATTAGAAAACTAATAGGTTTAAATTACTTCCTAGGCTACATACAAGTGGCCTAAGCAGAGATGCGAGCTTGGGTTTCGTTCCCTAAATTAGATTATACTAGTTTTATTAAAAGATCGTTTCCAACACTTGAGAGCCCTACACCTATGTCTGGAGAGTGGTTGGAAAGCAAAACTTTATAAGGCTGTGATTTTTTGTTGTTGGTTGTTGTTACTTTTTTTTTTTTTTTCTGTTTTGGTTTTTTGGTACCAGGGAATTAAAGCCAGGGGGCAATGAGCCACATCCCCAGCCCTTTTTTAAATTTTGAGAGAGGGTCTTGCTAAATTGCCCAGGCTGGCCTTGAAACTTGTGATTCTCCTGCCCACAGCCTCCCCAGTCACTGGGTACAGGACTCTTGAAGTGGACCCGTTTTCCATACACACTGGTTGTGATCCTCCCTTCCATTTTGTCTCTGGTAGAACAATCAGATTTAAGTCATTCCTAGATATATTTTGCCAGCCTCTCAACCAGATTCCTGCCTGGAGGTAATGGTAGTCTAGTCATCCGGGAAGTGTAGCACATCATTTTGAGTCCACGTGTGGTTTTATGACTGGGAGTTTACAAAGGGCATTTGGGTCCCTGATCTACTTTGAGATCTTGAACAGGTTACTTTTCTCAGAGCATTGTTTTCCTTATAAAGAGGAATAAATAACACATTCTTAAACATAGTTTTGAACATAAGAGTTATGTACAAAAGGTGCCTCAAACTCAATAGTTTTTTCATGAGATATTGCAATTGTAGAACAAAGGTGAAGCTGGAATGTTTGGTGTTTAGCCAGATTTGATAACCCTTCATGGTCTTTGTCAGTATCCCCCAAGTTCCCATCACCTGTTGTACCTTTCCCAATATCTGCTTCTTGACCTTTAATCAAGTAAAACAAAACAAAACTCATTATTTAAATGAGCATGTTTCATCTGAAGAAAAAGGAACTAAAAGAGTTGGGTGGGTTAAGTTGAATTGGACCTTGTTGATTTTTCGCTTGTCTTGTATTTTGAGTCAGATTGGCAGCATAGGTATTACCCAAATATTTGTGGAAGATGCAGGAGACCTTTTTTTCCCTTTGCTCCTGGGGATTGAACCTGAACCTCTGACCTATATACCCCCAGGCAAGGGAAACCTTTTAACTCTTACAGTTTTTGAGGAAGTCAGAAACAACAGACTCCACCCCACCCCCCCTCAGCAAACCCTGTTGATTTAACCTGCCCTTGACTTGTTTAGCTGAAGTTTCCTTTTCCACAAACACATTTTAAAAATACTCTGGGGTGTTACTTATGTGTTCCACACTGGTCCAACTTTGGGGGACTGCCTGTGTCTCATTATAAGCCCCTAGTTTTCAGTCTATTTTATCTGTTTCCAGGTGCCTTGAATGCCCTGAGTAATCTAAATTTTATCAGAATCTTCTTCCACACATAGAATTAGGTGAATATCAGGTGGTAACTGTAGTTTTGCTAATATGTGACCTTTGTGGCATGGAGATTATTATGTGATTAGCAGTCTGTTAAAATGCATGAGGAGTAAATACAATTTAGAAAGATGACATAGAGGAAATGTGAGAAACTGGGGGAAAAAAAAAAAAAAAAAATACCCAGACCAGGGATAGTGCGTCAATAGTAGAATATATTTGTCTTGTGAAAGGAAATGGAGTATTTTACACGTTGTCTAGTTTTGGGTGAAAACTCTGTGTCTTTTTTTTAAAAAAAAGTATTTCCAGTGCCTTTCACAGGGCTGGATTCATATTAGGTGCTCAGTAAAAATTTGTTTAATGTATTGATTAAGGGTCTCCAGTTTTGCATGGTCTAAGCCCCCAAAAGGCTTATATGTATGTAGGGTACAGAGACCTCTAGACACTCAATGATAGACATTCAAGCATTGGATGATAATAATTGAAACCTTGGGTCATCTGACTTTTGATTATAAGATCAAAAAACAGTCTCTAAGAAGGCTCAGAATTTTATTATTTAAATCATGTATCTGATGCCTTAGGTACAGTCTGCCTGTTGAAAAAGGCCTATTCATTTCTTCTTGTAGGCTGGGTGGTGGTGGTGGCAGGCAGTTGCAGTTGCCACTGCTGCTAATAACAATAAAAGCTATTTTTTGCACAGTTAATTGTATGCCTGGCTTAGTACTGTAACTAAGTGCTTTATGCACATAAATCTCATGGTAATTTTTATGGATAACCTTGTGAGTAATGTATTGTTCTAAGGCCCCTTTTCATAGTTAAAAAACAGAATGAGAGAACTTAAATAACTGGCCCTAGTCTCCACAGTAAGTGTTGCAGCTGGGATTCCAAACCAGATTTTTGAGCCCACTTCCTTAATCTGTAATAAAGCTTATTTCTAGCTCCTCCTCTTTAGTACTAGTTCTACCCTATGATGTTGAGTTATTCATTTCCTTCTCCTGGTCTCCGTTTCCTCATTTATGTTACTATTTGAGTTCACTACTAATTCTAGGATTTCCTATTTAGTCTCTGCAAGGAGGAACTGAAACAGTTCGTTTGGTCAAAAGAAGTTGTGAATTCACTTACTCATTACTTCCTAGTCAGGATATCTGGTATTCTCAATCAAATCCCTTCAAAGCTGACCAGTCCTTTTATTCATCTTTACATTCCATGAAAGGTTCTTCATCCTTTCAGAATTCTTTGTTAATACTAGTACTGGTTGCTATTGTTAATGCTGTTTTGATTGTTATTAAATTTGTGGTAAATAGCATTCTTTCATTGCGTACCTACCAGTATCAGGCTAAGTACTTCATATGCAGTATTCTTAGTCACCACAGGAATCTTTTAATAAACTAAGAAAACAGGTCTAGAGGAGGATAAATAACTTGCCACTGTCCCACAACTTGTAAATGACAGCACTAAGATGTTATCCCAGTTCTGTCTGACCTCAGGGTTTATGTTTTGTTTTGTTTTTTCTTTTCTTTTTTTGTTTTGTTCTGTTTACTTTTTGCTTTTTCTACTTCATGAACTGATGAAAACCTAGTGGTGCCAAATGATATTAGACTAGGCTGGGATGTAATTATAGAATTTTCTTGAGTCTTTAGGTAGCCAGAGCAGACACAGCTTAAGGGAAGTATTCTCAGGAGCCAAAGAGATGTGCTAATAAAAGTGTGAGATATACAACATAAATCATTACATCAAGAGGGTAAAGGGAGGGAATGAGCTGAGGTCAGATGAGGTGACAGGTTAAGACTTTGTAAGGTTTGCAAAGTGTCTATGAGGAAATGTGTTTAGGGGATTATGAAAGCAGGCAAGATCATAAATAGCATGTTGGGGTTTCATTCTGGTTGGTCATGTGTTTTATAGCTGGCAGAAAATGGGCAGCATACTTAAGGATTTGAGATAATTCCTTCTCTACTCTTTTCAGGGAAACTGAGGTCGAATTGAGCTTCCACGTAGTCTTTCTCACTTTCAGTAGTCATGACCAGGTGTGTCCATCTGGAGGAATGAGACTGTATGTACCTGTTTCTGAGTTCCATTTCAGACTGAGACCCTTCTGAAAGTTGTATTTCCAGATCATGGAAATAGGAACAGCAGTCCAGGCTTTTTCCATATCTACAACTCTCCATACCTGATGATACAGTGATGGGAACTTGTGTTTTCCTGGAAAAGCATGACGACTTCAGGGCAGCAATTCTGACATCCTTAGAGAAACTGGGGGTGGGGTGGGTTGTTGTAGATGGTTTAGATCATGACTTACATTTTTGAAGGTAATGGCTCTGGTAGGGAAGCAGAAAGCTTTTTAATTGAAGGAGGTGGTATGCTATTCTGGAAAGCTGGGGAAAGAATTTGCTGGTACTTTTATAAGCTGGCAGACTTGTTTAATTAGCTGATCTGCAGTGCCATCTCTGGGAAGAACAGATGTCCCTGCACATTGTAAGGTAACATGCTCTGGAACCAAACACCAAATGTTGCCCTCAGTCTGTTGTCCCAGATGACAGAAGAGAGAACGAAGCTATCAGTTTAGCATTGAGATAGTTTGTATGGGTCTTGACTTGAGGTTTCTATCCATATTTGTATATTATTGCCCCCAGACCCAAAGCATTTAAAAATTAGGTCTTCACAGATTCGGACATCCACATGCAGCCTCTTGCACTCATGATATGTGGTTATTTGTCATTTTGTTGAGACATGGATATGAGTTGTAATAAGTTGTAAGGCTAGTATATGGCAGTGGGTCACTCAGCTAATAAATCAATCTAGCCTACTCTTTAGCAGCTGAGTCTCATACCTGTATTATTGTTCCTTCTTTCTTAGGGAGAAAATTATGTGTTATAAGGCAACATTTCCCAGAGCACAGTCTAGAGAACACTTGTAGTAAGTGTTATATGACCATTAAAAAAAAAAAAAAAAAAAGGCCTGGAAGTAATGTTGTGTTAAACACAAAAGGAAACATATCTACTCTGTAAGGTTCCACCATGTTTAAGCTGTGTGACCTTGAGCCTGTTTTTCTGAACTTTAATTTTCTTCTCTATAAAATAGGGTAATAAAAATATTACCTGCTTCATACTGTCATTATGAGGATTAAATGAGATTAAGCATATGAAACTCCTGACATGGTATCTAGCAAATAGTAGGCACTAGATGAATTCCCTTATAGTAATAGGAATATCAAGGAAGTAGGATCAACTTCAGATAAATTGTGTCTCTCCTGTTCTTTGTCAGATTGCATTCCAAAGCTGAATTAAATATGATGGAAATTTGTTGTAATCTCTCTCTCTACATTGACCTCCCTTCTATGTGCCTGGACAAAGTTGATGTGGACAAAGACTGCCTCAGCTGGCTTCACTGTCCTTAAAATTAAGCTAACTTGGCAGAAGTCATCGCCGCCTCTTCCTCCCCCTCTCCTCCCTCAATAGTTGACCATCTGCGTGTCACAAGACTGCACAGGTGCTGCTGTAGGATTTGCATTTGAGAAAGGCTGTGTTTATCCACGTGCCTCACCTTGCTGGATATATTCATTCTAATTTTGGGTGGAAGTTGGCAGTGGTATAAGGCTGCAGTTCATGAGATTTCTAGACGTCTACTTCGTGAGCATATGTAATATCAAGGAAGGTGGGAATGTAATAGTAAAGCTGGGCATTCCAAACTAGAAATAATCTGTCTTGATAAGGAACTACTATTTTTTAAAATCATCTAGGCTTGAATATTTATCCATCTGAGCTCTTTGTCCCCCTCCCACCATAACCCACTGGTTTTCAGATGTGCTAGTATAGTTCTGGAATAGTGCTCAGGTATATCTCCTTTCCATTTCTACCTGCTCCTTAGTTCAGACTCCCTATTACCTCACTCAGGTTATTTTGCTGTAGTTTCCACACTACTTTCTCTGATTTTTATTTCCCTCACTTCATTACAGCTTTGAGCTTCATCATGCCCTTCAAAACAAATTTCAAAAGGCACACTTGAACTCTGAAGATCTTTTATAATTATTCTCCAGTTTGTTTTTCTAAACCTCTTATTCTGTTTCCCCCTATACTCTCCCATAACTTTAAGTTTTGTTTAAGATTTTTCTGGTGCAAAGCCAAATCTTATTGTTGCATGTACTACATATATTACTTTTATTCCTTACATTAACTCTCTAGTATTACATTAACTGCAGTATTAGTTCTGTTTTATAGATGAGGAAAATAAAGCATAGAGAGGCTAAGTGGCCTCTCTTCTCTTTCCAATACACAAAACTTCTTATATTCTCCCCAACTTTATAACTTTTGTAAAGGCTCTTTTGCCCTTTGCCTGGTACTCTTTCTATCTCCACATTTCTATGCATTTCTGTGCTTGAATCAGGTGCCATTTACACTCTGAAATTTGTTTCCCTTCAAGTTAGAATAAATCCATCTTAACCACTGTCAAACTAAGTTATACATACCCTGAATAACTTAGTATCAAGTACAACACATGATACCTCGTCTGAGATGAGTGTATAGGTGAGTAGTTGGAGGAGAGATGAATGGGAGACATATTTTCTGGACTGATGTTTCTCTTTTTCTGGAAAATTCCTAGGCCCCCAAACATGACACAATACACTCTATGACATAATAAAAAGGCGTCCACGGTTTTTTGCTCAAGCAGTGTTCTTTGCCTAAAATACCTTGGTCTCTTGTTGACTCATTTCTTTCATGGCGTGTCTTAGGAATGGTATTGCTGGGCAGCTTTCCCCAGTTCCTTTAGGTAAATCCATCACTGCATGCACTACTACCATAGAATATTTTGTGAACCCTTCTATCATATATTCCTTTTATTTTACATATTTTTTGTGCTTTCTCCTAGTATAAATTATTATGAATTGTAAACTTCACTTATGAACTAATCACTAGCATTATTACAAGTATACTACATGCCAGGTTCTGTGCTAAGGGTATCTTGTTTATCATGTTTTTAACCCTTACAGTAACTACAAGGGATACAGCATTGTGGCTTGTGTTTTGCAGACGAGTGGTGGAGAAACTGCTTGGGGAGTTAGGTTACTTGCAGATTCTTGCCCACTCTGTGATGCTTTGGCTATTTTGTTTCCCTGTGTTGTCATCACCTGACATGATAGGCCTTAATAAAATATTTGTTAAATAAGTGAATGACTGATGGAGTGATTATAGCTACTCTCAAAATGTTTCTTAACTGAATTAATTTATATAGGCAATGGAAAATGAATAATGGTTTCTTTTTCTCTTTAGTAGGAGTCGGACTCTGGGCATGAATGCTAAGCTGTTCAGTTCTGGGCTGTGCTAGCAGGACCATTTAAAGAAAGCAATGGCCTCAGCAGCAGCTTCTCACCTGAACTTGGATGCCCTCCGTGAAGTGTTGGAATGCCCCATCTGTATGGAATCCTTCACAGAAGAGCAGCTGCGGCCCAAGCTCTTGCACTGTGGCCACACCATCTGCCGCCAGTGCCTGGAGAAGCTCCTGGCTAGTAGCATCAATGGGGTCCGCTGTCCCTTTTGCAGCAAGATCACCCGCATAACCAGCCTGACTCAGCTCACGGACAACCTGACAGTGCTGAAGATCATTGACACAGCTGGGCTCAGTGAGGCCGTGGGGCTGCTCATGTGCCGGTCCTGTGGGCGGCGGCTGCCCCGGCAGTTCTGCAGGAGCTGTGGTTTGGTGTTGTGTGAGCCTTGCCGGGAGGCAGACCACCAACCTCCCAGCCATTGTACACTCCCTGTCAAAGAGGCAGCTGAGGAGCGGCGTCGGGACTTTGGAGAAAAGTTGACTCGTCTGCGGGAGCTTATGGGGGAGCTGCAGCGGCGGAAGGTAGCTTTGGAAGGTGTCTCCAAGGACCTTCAGGCCAGGTATAAAGCAGTCCTCCAAGAGTACGGGCATGAGGAGCGCAGGGTCCAGGATGAGTTGGCTCGTTCTCGGAAGTTCTTCACAGGCTCTTTGGCTGAAGTTGAAAAGTGCAATAGTCAAGTGGTAGAGGAGCAGAGTTACCTGCTTAACATTGCAGAGGTGCAGGCTGTGTCTCGCTGTGACTACTTTCTGGCCAAGATCAAGCAGGCCGATGTAGCCCTACTGGAGGAGACAGCTGATGAGGAGGAGCCAGAGCTCACTGCCAGCTTGCCCCGGGAGCTTACCCTGCAAGATGTGGAGCTCCTTAAGGTAGGTCATGTCGGCCCCCTCCAAATTGGGCAAGCTGTAAAGAAGCCCCGGACAGTTAACATGGAAGATTCCTGGGCCATGGAGGCTGCAGCCTCTGCTGCCTCTACCTCTGTCACATTTAGAGAGATGGACATGAGCCCTGAAGAAGTGGTTGCAAGCCCCAGGGCCTCACCTGCTAAACAGCGGGGTTCTGAGGCAGCCACTAATATCCAACAGTGCCTCTTTCTCAAGAAGATGGGGGCCAAAGGCAGCACTCCAGGCATGTTCAATCTTCCAGTCAGTCTCTACGTGACCAGTCAAGGTGAGGTGCTCGTTGCTGATCGTGGCAACTACCGTATACAAGTCTTCACTCGTAAAGGTTTTTTGAAAGAGATACGCCGCAGCCCCAGTGGCATTGATAGCTTTGTGCTAAGCTTCCTTGGGGCTGATTTGCCCAATCTCACTCCCCTCTCTGTGGCCATGAACTGCCATGGTCTCATTGGTGTGACTGACAGCTATGACAACTCCCCTCAAAGTATATACCTTGGATGGCCACTGCGTGGCCTGTCACAGGAGCCAGCTGAGCAAACCATGGGGCATCACAGCCTTGCCATCTGGCCAGTTCGTGGTAACGGATGTGGAAGGTGGAAAGCTTTGGTGTGTTTTACTGTTGACCGGGGAGCAGGAGTGGTCAAATACAGCTGCCTCTGCAGTGCTGTGAGGCCCAAGTTTGTCACCTGTGATGCTGAAGGCACCGTCTACTTCACCCAGGGCTTGGGCCTCAATCTGGAAAATAGGCAGAATGAGCACCACTTGGAGGGTGGTTTCTCCATCGGTTCGGTGGGCCCTGATGGGCAGCTGGGTCGCCAGATTAGCCACTTCTTCTCGGAGAACGAGGATTTCCGCTGCATCGCCGGCATGTGTGTGGATGCCCGTGGTGACCTCATCGTGGCTGACAGCAGTCGCAAGGAGATTCTCCATTTTCCTAAGGGTGGGGGCTATAGTGTCCTTATTCGAGAAGGGCTCACTTGTCCAGTGGGCATTGCCCTCACTCCTAAGGGACAGTTACTGGTCTTGGACTGTTGGGATCATTGCATCAAGATCTACAGCTACCATCTGAGAAGATATTCCACCCCTTAGAGGATGAGAAATGCCAGTTTATTCTGCTTCCAGCCAACCTTCTTCCCTTAGTCCTTGGTTGTTGGCAGTCTATCGAGTAGACTTGGCCTATGTCCTGATTCCAGCTGGGTTGTTCTAGCATTTTAGAAGCTCTGTTTTTTAGTGTTTGTATTCCCCTCTCCACACACTATCCTACCCTTACCTGAATTTAGAGCTTTAACAGGCGCATTTTCCCAAATAGAACACATGATGGTGTTAGCTGATGTTTGATTAGAAATTAGGCATTTTTAAGTACCAAGAACCACTTTAGGCTTCTGGCCCCTGTATTTGAAATTTGCCCCCTGTGTTGAATCCTTGTTGATTTCTTTGGGTTCGATGTTCTTCCCTGATCCATTGTTTCCTTCCTACTATAATGTGCTTTATCTGCGATACTTCCTCTTCAACTCTGGTTGCATTCTGGGTGCATGCTCCAGTGGGATCTGCCCCACATTTCAGTGACATTTCAGACATTGCATCCCCATAGCATGGTGTTCCTGGTTTGATCACCTTCATCAGTGTGAAAGCATATTCATTAAGTGCCACCAAGGGAAAGGTACACAATCCCGGAGGTAAGCAGTACCTCTTGGCTGGGGAATTTGTGTTGTTTCAGATTGGTCTCCATTGCAGATGTGCCAGAATGGATTGACCCTAGTTGGTTGGTGTTGAAGACTTCAGCCTGGAAATTGCTTGCCTTTTAAAGAGGCTAGCAATAGTAAACATAGTAAGATAGGAATAAGCAAACCGAAATGCTAACGTAGTCAGCAAACTTAATAGCCTTTGGGGCTTACCAATTTTTTTCTCTTTCTACTGAACTGTGCTGAGTTGTATGAGAAACTACAACACAGGCCAGGGCCAACAAAACAGGGAGGTGGACACATCCATCTTCATTATGAAAAAAACAACAGAACTGTTGGGTGGTTACTCTGTATTTTTTCTCCAGTGAGTGTATACTGTTTGACTTCAGGATTTATTTTCATTCTTCTATCAGGCATTAAATGATAACTTTCTTCATCACCGTTGTTCATGTCTCTTAATTAAATACGAGATTCGGGTGCAAGGAGAGGGATAACTTGTGCTATGCTGCTTTGACAGTTCTTTGAGAGCACAGGGATCTACCCACGTCAAAATTTAGCCCAAAGCACCATTATATAAAGATAATCCAAATCTCACTTCCCCATACACGGGAACTGACTTCCAAGGTTTGTAGTCACCAACACCCTATTCAGAACTGAGCCTCCACCTTGTTTCTTTCCATTTCAGCTCAAGAACAAAAGCCTTTAAGATGACCAGAGGGGAGAGAATTTGTGATGGGATTCTACAGGTTTTACTATGAGCAATACATCTTGTTCTTTTAGGTGCAGGGGTGACAGCAAGCCAAAGAGCCTATCCCTTGCTTTCACATAACAAGTTTTCTAAACTCGGCTACTTTAAAGTATTTTTTGGTGCCCCCCCACCTCCATCTTGTTCCCACTTTGACTTCTGCTGTGATAACTGCCAAAGGACAGGTAAAGTGTTGTTGAACTAGTTTGTATTATTTTTCACCTGGAGAAAGCCCCATGTACCGATGATGAAATTGCATCAGTTTTCAAAGATTGTGTAATTAAGAGGATGGATCTTCATCATCTCATTGCCCAAAGAATAAGGCCCAAACTCCATGATCTGGTTTATAATATCCTAAATGATCAGATTCCTTCTAATCCCTCTGGCCTCATTCCTGGTTCTCCCTACATCTCTCCTCTTAATCATGGGGAAATTCTTTTGGTCTCTGCACAGACCTTGTTCTTCCTTAGGTCATCTACCTGATGCTTTCCCCACTTCCTTATTACCATCCTATTTCTGTCTTCTATGAGACCCTATGTGAACTCCTGCCACCCACCAGCACTAGATCCTATGGGATGCTATGGAAGGAGCCCATAATCCATGGAGTGCCATTGAACTCGGTCAGTCATCTACCAGACTGACTTTTTTGGAGGCCCAGATTTATCTGGGAGCTGTGTAGTGGGAAGAATGAGGACCAAGTAAGAGATACTCTATCTGAATTCTTCTTCCCCACTGAAGGAGAATCATCACTAGTCCTGGGTCTATCAACTGGAGTTCCTGGAATATTGCATTTATAGAAAGTGTCCCATGAATATAAGTTTGCAAATCAGTGAGCCAAATAATTCACATGATCCACTAAAGTCCTGCTATGCTCTAAAAAAAAGTGAGAGACAAGAGGAAGAGATATCATTTCATTTCATAGTTAGGCATGCCAGCTCTGAAGCAAACTAACTTTGAATAAATCACTTAACATCTTTGAGCTTTCCTCAACTGTTATATAGACACAAATTAGGATGAACCTTATATAACTAAAAAGATGGACACACATATCATCAATTTCATGCAAATAAGCCCAATATTTCTAAGTAAATCATAGATCTGGAATGCAAATTAGATGAGCTAACCAAAGTATAGAACTGAAGCAGACACGGTTAGGCTTTCCCCAAACCCACGTCTTCCTCTGGGTACACAGGACATATTTCCCTGTCTTCCTTGCAGACAGAGGTGCACAATGTCTGAGTTGTGATCAATGGAATTGGAGCCGAAATGACATTTGCCATTTTAAGGCGTGGCCACTTAAACTTTTCATGCTGCATATCTTTTCTCCTTTTACAGTGACCATGGAGAAGCATTGGTTTGACAGAGCACAATATGCAAAGGTTTGGGTCCCTGAACCACTTCTCAAGTAGACACTTGTCAATCAAAAACATCTATTTGCAACTCTGTACAAATAAAATCCTCTATTGTATTGAGACACTACGATTAGAACATAAGGAATCAATAAATGCTGGTAATCACCATGATGCTGTCGTTGATGATGATGATGATGGCAATCCCCATGGACAAAGGGTCTACAAGGTAGGAGGGTTGCTCGGGTTTGACTTGGTGGCTGGGCCAGGGGAGCTCACCTCCTTAGTGCCATTGTCTTGGATGAGGGTATAAAGTGGGACCACGTGGTTGATTTCCAGCAGCACTGGTGTGGGGCTCAGCTGCTCCTTGCCAGGCCGCCGGCAAAGATGGCAGGTCGAAGGACAGCGGCCTTTCTCCTCACAGCGAATCTCCACACCTGAGATGAGCTGGTCATCAGACAACATCTGGGCTGTCAGCAGACCTGAGAGGTAGGTGATGAAGGGCATGGACTTGAGCTCCTTCTTGCTGCCCAGTTCTGTGGTCTCTGGAGAGGCACAAAATAGGAAGAGGCAGAGGTAAATTTAGTATTGTTCAAAAGTGCAGATTCTTGAACCCACAAAGAGCAAATCCTAAGGAGCTGGTATTCGCTGGAAGTGGAAAAAGATGATAAAGTGATTTTTGCATGGTGTCTTGAAAAGACCACTGGTCTGAGCATTCAGAGACCAGAATGGTGTCTTCTCCTACCACTATACCAGGTATCCTCTTATTTCTCTGGCCCTCAATTTTCCCATGTTTAAAGTTGGGTTGTTAGGGTTCAGTGATTCTCCAAGCAATTTGAAAGATACAAATACTCAAAGATATTTTCCACAACCAGAAATTCCTCTCTGTCTACTTTCAACTTATACAAATTATATTCTTCCTTTACAATTTTTCCCCAATTCTGTATTTTCTTTGAAACTCAATATAATGAAAGAAACATAAGCTTTGGGTCAAGTCAACTTCCATTTAAATCCCAGTTCTGCTTGAGAATACCTCCTCAACCTTGGAAAAGTGTCTGAATATTCACAAGACTCTAGTCATTGATTCTGTGAAATGGGGTTAATGACACCAATAGAGTCAGTTGTGAGTGGCAGGTGATACAGGAGGTGGAACTTCTTGGAACAGACATGATTTCCCCTTTCTTTCTGTGCTTACTTGTTCCCTTGTTCAAACTTCTTTTCCTGCCTGTTTCTTCACGTGCACCTTGAGATGTGATTCGTGTATGCTCCATTCCATTCTTCATCTTTCTTCACCTATAACTAGTGTTTCCTATCTCTGTACCTTTGCCTATCCTGCTTTTCCTCTCTGTCTCTACAAATCCTTTCTATCTCTCTATGTTCCATTCCAATTTTACCCTCTCCAGGAAGACTTTCCTCATTGCTCTGACCCTCTTCTTTGAATAAATACTTTTACTTATGAGATCTTCAGTTCACTTTCCTTTCCCATTTTCTCCTGCCTTCTCCAACAATATTATCAACTCTTGGAGACTAGGGGTCATGTCACCCATTCCTGCCTACCTTCAGTGCTTAAGATGGTACCAGGGATGTACCTGAGACTGTTAAAGATGGATCTTATAAAACTACATTCATAATCTAGTCTAATGACTCCAAAATTCTTAGGAATTCAAGAATTTCTAGGAAGCACCTCAGCAACTGCTTCCATAGGGCAAAAGGAAAACTGAGTAGTCAGGGCTATAAACCCCATGTCAGCTTCAAATAGAGCAGTTCTGCTTTTATGTCTTTAAGACCAACCTTCTATATAGAATTCCATTAAACGACAGGATTGTAAGCTATATTGAAAAATCTTGAAGATGTAAAATGATCTGAATAATCCAGAGGATTACATTTAAATCATAGACTATATGACTGATGTCCTCAAAGATGTACCAAAAGAGTGACCCTGTACTAAGGGACAGAACTTAAATTCAGACAGCAGCTTCTACCAAGCCTGGTGAAATCAAGGTAAGGCCTTATCTCAGTGGACCAAGGCCCTGGACACAGAACTGAAAGAAAAATGAGTTTTCTCCTGCTCCTGCTCTCAGCTTGCTGTGACATGCAGCTGATCTGGAAATGGGCTTGCCAATTAGAAATACAAATAAACGCAGCCTTCATTCATTACTCCCTGGGCCCTCCGGCCTGGGATCTGGGCTCCACCTTTTCTGTCTGGCTGTCAGCAAATGCTTATGACATCGGATCAAAGGCTCCGGGGGAGGAAGACAAGGCGAATTCCAGCTAACCAATCTTTTAGAGGGATTAAAGAAGGGTAGTTACTAAGATAAACAAAACAAGGCTGAGAAGAAGGCATCCCAGCAGCTGGGGAGAGGGAGACAGCCTTATATACAGGGATGTCAAAAGAAGATGATGATAACTTTTGGAACCGCTGGCCAGAGGGATAGCTTTTGGAGAAGGGTGACTTCAAACTTGGAAGAGAATAGCCATTTGGGGAGAAGATCAGGAAGGAGTCAGAGCTACAAGGATACTAGGAATCAGCCCACGCTGTGGTCTGGAGGTCAACAAAGTATGCCCATGGGGCAAATTCATCCCACATTTGCTTTTGTAAATAAAGTTTTATTGGAACACAGCCATTCCCATTCATTGATGTTCTGTGTCTGACCACAGTGGCAGAATTGAATAGTTACAATAAAGAATCTATGGTACACAAGGTCTAAAATGTGTACTATCTGAGTCTCTACAGGAAAAGTTTGGCACCCCCTGATCTAGTCCCAATTTATAAATGGAAAAACTGACTTTCAGAGAGAAGGCCTATCTAGGGTCACATGAATATGGCAGTATGATGAATTAGTTAAAAAGTAAAACCTTTGGAACCAAATAAGCTATTGATATACGTGTACTGTGAATCTCCAAGAGTGGAAAGATAGAGCATATTTTTTCCATATATATTTAAAAATATATTATTAATATATGAATATATTTTGAGGGCTTTCGATGTAGTTCAGTGGTAGAGTGCTTGCTTAGCACAAGGCCCTGGATTTGATCTCACACAAAAACATTGAAAGAACACACCTTTGAAAATTATTATCAATACAAACCATCCATTTTAAATAAAGAGACTCTGCATTTCAAAAAAGGAAAATTACTTTTCAAGGTCACACAGTGAGTTAGTATTCTTTTCAGTACATGACCACACAATTCTGATCACCAAGGCATCACCTGAACTATTGTTATTTCATATCTTAACACAGATGGTATATCCCTCATTGTACCATGTCATATGCATGTAACTTAATTGGGAAGAAATGTAACCTGTTGCTGGGAGTAAGAATTCCCTTGATCAAACAAACATTCATAGGCATTGGATTAAAGATATTATCCATTTAACAACAAAATAACCTGTAGACCTTTGCTATTCTGCTTCATAATTCTTCAGCTGTTTCAGTCCATCATCTCTGCAAGGGGGTTATAAGCCAATAACTGAGACTGAAAACTGTACTACAATAGCAGTATAGAATTAACAGCCAAACTTAAGGGCTGATTTTGCAAAAGGAGGGTACTTGGCAATCATCAGGTCCAGCCTTTTTTGCCCAAAATGTGAGGAACTGGAGACCAAAAGAGAGAAAGGGGCTTACCTCTAAGTCCCACGAAATTTATTAATAATGATTCTTTTCCTAATGTTATGGCATGGCTAAGTTATGATTTAGATAAGAGTTACAGTAGAGAAGGTCATTAACTATTCTATTAATTATTCCTCTGTAGACATTACAATTGTGAAAGCTAATTGCTTCTGATCCAACTCCACCCTGTGGCTAAAGTTATCTTTTCAAAAGACAAATCCTACAGTCCTCTCCTGCTTAAAACTTCCATGACACTATTTATGCTTAGGGTAAAGATCAGAAGCCAAAAGGTGAGGCACAGACAATGTGGGATCTAGACAACTCACTGTTTCCACAGTTTTCCCTCTTATCCTGTCCCACCTAGTTCTTCTATCAACTACAATGACTTTTGAGTTCCTTGTGTACACCTTGTGTCTTTTTCTCGAGCCTGGAACATGCTCTTCTTTCTGCAGAATGCTTCTTTCTATCCCACCCTCAACCCCTAACTTCTCCTGGCTAACTTCCACTCATCCTCCAGATCGCAGTTCAAGTGCCAATGCTTCAGAAAAGTCTTCCCTGAACTTCCCACACATCAATGTATGTTACGTTTTCATATTACAGATTCTCAGAGCACCCTTATCTATTATCAACTCTTAATGTCTCAAGATTATAAACTCCATGAGGGCAAAGATAGTATCAATTTTGCAGATTCTCACATCTACCTTACCTAGTTCCTGTGAAACAATAGGCTTAAAATTATTTTTTCAATAAAAGTTGGTGGAATATATACTATGTTTACATACCCTAATCACTATGCTACCTTATCAAAGCATTGATGAATCTAAAAGCCAGGATTTGGGAATTCCAAGGATGACAGCTAGTCAAGGATACAATCAAGATACAACTCATAAAGTCAAAGGAGCTCTCCCAACCCAGAGGTCAATGGATGAAGAGCTGATCCTTCGTCTAATTGTTCTGACCTCTTCTAGGCTTTTGTATAGACCCTTGCCATTGGGGAAATGGGAGAGTTGGGTTAAACCAGGCTGTCTTTAACAGGCCAAGGATAAAGAGCATTTTTGAAGAGACTTATCCTCTGTTCACATTTCCCATCCCTCTGAACAATGCATCCAAAATAGGATCATGTCTGGTTTCAAGCCCGATTCAGTTCCAATGACACTACAACCCATTCATTTGAGAACCTGCCAAGTGAACTCTCTTTTTTCTCCTCCCAAATTCCTGCTGGGTATTATTTTGTTGCCACCAAAAAAATTTTAAAAAGCCTCAGTTGAAGTGACAACTCCTTGTTGGGAGGGCAGCCAGGGCTTTTCGGCAGGAGGTGATGGCACCGCTTGCCCTCCTCCAGAAAACAAAACAAAGGCATCAGACGAAGGACTTCTGGGAGAGCCAAAGCCGTCGGATGTTTGTTCAATATTCGGCAAGGGTGCAGGGCACTGCCTCTCTAGTCAGACAGGCTTGCTTTGGCAATAGGCTCGCACTTGAAGCATTTAAAGGCTCCACAGGGACCAGAGGGGCTCAAATTAGAAACGTTCAGGGAGGGGGAAAAGGGTGAGACTTTTATATCATTAAAGAATGGCCTTTCTTACAGCAATGGCCTCTAAGGAATTAACTGAAACAGGCTCATTGCTTAGGTGGAGTTACTGTCTGCTGTTGGAGGAAAGCAGTTGCTCTGAGGTCTGACGAATATCCTTCACAAAGAGGAAACAGGAGGCTGAAATGCCATCGGTAAGGTCTGTGCTGCTGTGTTGTGCAATCCGAACTTCTCAGCCTCACAGACAAAAGTCCAGCGTCATCAGTGTGTCCTTTATAAATAACAGTACCAGCTGAAAAGAGTCTCTGTGAGGATTAAATAGGGTGCCTGGCACAGGTTAAGCCCTCGATCAATATTAGTTGTTATTGTTGTTGCTGTGTTGTTATAATTATATTGCTGTTGGTGTAACAGGATGTTAAAATTGAGATTTCTATTGAGACGCCAAAAGATAATAGAAGTGAAATCCCAAAGTCATGCCCCTAGATGCACAATTTACAAAGGAGATGAATTCTAACTAGTTTCATAACTTTAGAAACCTCAGCCAGAACAAGGAAATAAAAAGAGATCAGAGAGTAAAAAGGAAGGATTTAGGGGAGATTTTATTTGGAAAGAACTATGACCCTGTTTAGAGTCAACAGCACCCCAGGCAGAATGTGGAACATGCTATCTTCTAACCCCAAGTTTTGTGACAAGGACCCTCATGAGTGACACCTGAAGAACTTGTTTGTTGTTAGCACTTGAAAAGATAGTGGACTAGGGTCTACCTTCACCTGAGAAAAGTTCTGGTGGCCTGTGTCAAAAGAACAGAAGGGGTTGAAAAGGCATTAACACAAACTCCCAGAGGTTGCCAGGAGAGAAATACTTGTTTCCCCTGGACCAGATGTGGAGAAAGAGCTAGCCTGAAACTGTTTTGAATTCTGCCAAAGAAGAATTCTAACAGAGGGTGAGGTATCCCACATTGAGTCTCCATCAAGTGAGCAGCCAGAGAAACAGGAGGTGGGGGGGATTCACAGCAACCAGCCCCAGGTCTTTGGAGAAGTCCCTAGCAAAGTATATTTTATTGCAAAGCCACTAAGAAAGCCCCCAAGAGAAATGTATATTCATAGATCATTGTGAGTATTCTCAATTTCTACTGTCAACTAGAACCCCTGATGTCATTGCCGCGCATGCCACATTTGTAATTTTAGTTAAGGTGCTAACATTAACTAAATGAATATCTGTCTTGCCAACTAAACTGTTAGTCCCATGAGAACAAGGTCAGTTTTAATGAGTATCTGTATTCTTGCAGAGAATTCACTGTCTAATATCACATACATAGGTAAGAATCTGAATAAATGAATGAGTACATGAAGAATGTGTGAAAGTGATTCATTTTCCCTTCAATTCTTTTATCTGTATAACATTTATTAGAATCCAAATCCACTACCTCAATTTATCACTACAGCCCAAAGGCAGTTGGTTTCGCCTTATTAATTGATGTATACCTAGAGAGGTGAAGTAACTTTCCCAGAGCCACACAGCTAGTGACCAGTCTGACTGTTTCTACCCAGTTCTACTGTGCCTTTCATATATTCCCTCTTTGAAACATTTTCAGCACCAATTTTTCACTCCTGCTTAATGAATCCTTTCTGTTCCAAAAAAAAAAAAAAAAAAATGGTGTCCTCCTTGTACCTGCCACTTCCAGGCAATACCCCCCAACTGCCACTCATTTCCATGGACTAATGGATTTTCATGGGTGGAAGACTTTAAGGCCATTTGGGCTGGGTGTGGTGGTGCACACCTATAGTTCCACCAACTCCGGAGGCTCAGGAAGGAGAATCCCAAGTTCAAAACCAGCCTAAGTAACTTAGCAAGACTCTGTCTCAAAGTAAAATTTAAAAGGGTTTGGGGTGTACCTTAGTGATAGGCCTTGCTAAGTTGCTGAGGTTAGCCTCGAACTTGCAATCCTCTTGCCTCAGCCTCCCAGAGTTGCTGGTATTATAAGTGTGCACCACCCCTCTCAGATTAGAAGTGTTTAAGAAGGAGTTTAATTCACAGTACAGGGTGGTGGTGAGGGGTCACGGGGTCAGAAATCCCCATCTAATGCTTCATTCACTACCAAATCATCCTCCAACTCCTTCTTAAACACTTCCAAGCTGGGTGTGGTGGTGCATTCCTGTAATACCAGCAACTCTGGGAGTTTGAGGTAAGAGGATTGCAAGTTCAAGGCTAGCCTCTCCAACTTAGCAAGGCCCTAACCAACTTAATAAGACTTTATCTCAAAATAAAAAATAAAAAGGACTGGGCATGTAGATCAGTGGTAAAGCACCTCTGGGTTCGGTCTCTGGTACAAAAAACAAAAAAAATCTAATAATGTGGAACTTTTTAGCCTTCCAATCCATTGTGTGAAAACTCTGTTAAACTTAGACTGACTTCCCATCCAGCAATTGCATTTCTCATCCTAAATATCAGACCCAAAGCCAGAGTTATGCCCTTTATGCCATATCCATGCCTTACTGCAGCATGCAAGTCTTCCCTTACTTAGGGGTCATGCTAAGATTAACCAACTAGCTAGGTCAGTGAAACCCCTGTCACAGAAACTATGGGGCATTCTGATAATGTGTATGTATTATGTGTTGTGTGTGTGAACATTTAGCAAACAGAAGTGACAATGGAGATTCCAAAATGAAGAGGATAAGTTATCAAAACTGCCAAGGAAATGATCTCCTAATTTAACCCACTTAGCTTTTTCCCTAAATGCACAATCAATAAGAATAGCTATAACAGTGGCTAGCTGGAGTATGAATTCCAGCTTTTCCACTTTCCAGCTGGACAATCTTGGACCAGTTACTTAACCTCCCTAAGGCTCTGTTTTATCATTTGTAAAATGTCAATAATATTAGTACTTAAATCTTGGATTATTTGGAGATTAATGAGAAACAGAACTCAATGAAGAATTTCCAACTCTACAGTGTCAACAGCATCATCAAAGTTCTTTTATTCTGGCTCTTGGTCTTCATCCCACCATTATTCAGTTCTTATGCATGTCTAAATCTATAAATCTTCCCCTGAATACTGCTTGGTGCTTTAAGAGGAATTTCTCTTAAATCACCTGCTTTCTACCTATTCTGTAAACTGTGGTAGAATTGAACATTTCAAATCATTGTCAAGTCACTTCTCCTCTCCAAATATTTTTCCCTATGTGTAAAGTGGGGATCCTAATTTCTCATTCAACTGTTCTAAAAATCAAATGCTGTATTAGCTGATTTATACCTATGATCTCATCTGGTCTTCATTAGCACCCTACACATTAGGAATTGTTGCCCTCTTGTATCCAGGAGGGAACTGGGGCTCAGAATAATAAATACCTGTCTTCAAGTGGAAGCAGTTACTCCTCTGAGGGAGGTCATACTCTCTGTGGGAGAACAACACAGCCCACTTCCTGGTAGCTCCGTAATGGCTGATGTCTTGACCAAAGTCAGGGACCAGTTAGCACTGAATCCTAGTATTTGTTTCTGCCTCCTGAGACAAGGTAGGTTGTGACCAGTAAAGGGAAACTGGGGGGAAAAAAACAAAAAAAAAAACCCAAAACCAAAACAAAACAAAACAAAACAGCCATGTGTGATCTCCTGCTGCCCTCTAGTGTCCACTTCAGATGCTTGCTCTTGGGAAATTTGTTCGTTCTGATTCTTAACATGCCAAAGAATGATTAGTGTGTGCAAAGCAACTTGCTAGACACCGAGGGCAGCAGGAAAGATGGTAAAGGTTTACCTAATCCACAAGAAAAAATAACTCAGAATGAGCCATTGCAAAGAAGGCCTATTCAGTGCCAGGCTTGGAACTGGGACAGGGGGGTGAAAATATGAATAAAAACTCGTTTCAGTCTTAATGGTACTTAGTGTAGAGATTCCAGCTGGGAAGGTAAAGCCAGAGAGATGGAGGAGAGGCTGGAGAAATATCAGAGAGAAAAGACAGTAGATCAAGGTATTAAAGGAGACAGGAGGAGGTGACCACAGGAAAGGAAAGGATATGGTATGAATGTCAGATAGATAGGAGTTTGAATTTCAGGCTGGTTAAAACTAAACATGTGACTACTAGAGTCTCTGTGTTTAGTTAAGCAAGCTGAGCCCTGCAAAAGGGTAACAAGGCAAGAGGGTGACTAGGGATTGAATTCAGTCTCAGATCTATTTGTCAAGCCTGTGCTCATTTAATTGAATAAAAGAGAAGGAGCACCTTTTCCCAATCCATATAAAAGGCTAGCCACAGGCTGGCATGTGACCATGGCCAAGTTAGTACTCCAATACAAGCCTCTGTGGTTTTATGTATAATAATGGTGATATCACCGACAATACAAAGTTAAGATAATTTAAGACAATATGTGCCTGCCAGACATTCAGTAGAAACCCAAGTGATGTTAGTTCTTACTCTTAATAGTATTATGATAACAACATAGTTGCTTGCATTTTTAAGATGCAGTGGGTAAGTGCTTGAAACAGGGCAAGAGTAGAAAGGAAACATATTTTCTAGCCTAGTCTTTGCTACACATAAGATATTGTGGATCTCACTGAATCCTCACAACAAAGCTTTGGACTACAAATTTTATAATTTTTAGAAGCAATTACAACTGAGAAAACAGAAGTTCTAGGAGGTGACACTCCGTCAAAGCTTATTATTAGTCATTCAACATCTGACTCCAAAGCCTCCTTTCTCTTCAATGGAGGTCAAAACATCCTTAATAGAAGGACTGCCTTCTCTTCCCTGGGATCCAATTAACTCCACTTTCCTAAGAACTCTGCTCAAAACTCACCCCCTCAAGAAAGGATTCAGATTTTAGTTCCTCCTCAATTCCATTTTCTTCTTCCAGTCACAGGTAGGATTCAAAGGAAAATGCCCAGAAGGGATCATTCTTAGACAGACTTAGGGAACAAGAAGCCTCTGAGATGCTAATGTCCTGCTGTAGATGAAAACTGCCAGATGGTGCTGCTTGAACATGACCTGGAGGCAGGAGAGCAAGTCTTCCAGGCTGGTTGCCAAGTGCAAGCCTCCAGAAGGTTGTGAGCCTGGATGGGGTCAGCTGGAGGCTTTGGTTAGAGAAGCCCTTAGGGAATAAAACTGTCACCCTGAGCCAGTGAGGTGGTGCATGCCTGTAACTACAGAAACTGGGGGATCGCAAGTTCAAGGCCAGTCTCGGCAACTTAGTGAAACCCTGTCTCAAAAATAAAATAAAAAGTGCTGGGGATGCAGCTGTATGGTAGAAGCGCACCACCCTCTGACCACTTTCATAGTGGAATCACAGTTTCACTTTCAATCCTTTCTGTTTTTATCAAAATCCTAACAATACGCGGGTTAAAAGATCACTTTTAAACATGTTCACAGGCATTTCACAACATGTTCAAGGGTGAGTTACTTCTCTTTAACTCCCCTCTTCCCTGTAGCTATGCTGCTTAGGACAAGAAGGACTAAAAAGTCCATTCAACAAAAAGTAAAATTAAATTCAAACAAAGGATCAAAACCCTTTAGGAATTCCCTGTCTTAAAATTGAGGCAATCAGTTAAATTAACATCAACAGCTGCTACAATTTTACAGGCACACGTTCCAGGCCAGGTATTCCGCCATTTGTTTTGCATTATCACACTTGGTCTCTATTCACCAGAACATAATGAAAAGTAGGTTTCATTAATGCTTTTTAAAGATGAAGAAGTGGAAGATCATAGAAGTGAAGTAAGGTATTCCCAAAGAGCTGAACTACCACTTCCACCTATCTTAGTTCTACCACTTTTTCGCTACATTAAGCCTCCTCTCACTCTGCTACATTGCCAGAGATTTGGGTCTACGAGGTTATAAATTCTGGAATTTGAACAAACAATTTCTGTTACTTCTGCCTGTTATATCATAGTGATCAGTAATAAAACTCTTAAAATAAGAATCTATGGACAATCAATAGGGCATTGGTTGAAAAACTATGATGCACCTAAATAAGTACCTTTTGGTACTATGTACCAAAGGAAATAGAACAATTTTTATTACATATGATATGGAGTATTGATTAAATATATTTATTAAATGGAAGAAACAATGTGCAGAGAATGTTTAGAGTGCTTTCTTTTGTGCAAAAAAAAGGGAGAGGTACATATATATATACATATGATATACATACTCATATATACATATGAATGCATATATACATATGTTTCTAGCTTTTTCTTGGATACTGGGGATTTAACCCAGGGTCACTTTACCACTGAACTACAGCCCCAGAACCTTATTTTTTTCCAATCTTTAGATAGGGTCTCACTAAGTTGTTTATAATCTTGCTAATTTGCTGAGCCTGCCCTCAAATTTGACATCCTCCAGCCTCAGCTCCCTGAGTAGCTGGGATTATAGGTGAGAAACATGGCCCTGGTCTTCTCTATTGTTTTTCGCTAAGAAATAAAAGGATTAATGCAACTAATAAAATAGTTACCTATAGGGGGAGCAAAGAAGACAAGGCCAAGGCCAGAGTCTTTCAATATATCTTGTTTTATAGGTTTTAGCTTTGTGTTTTACACAAAACACAAAGTTTTGCTTTTTTTTAATTAAAAAATTTAATTTTTTTTTGCAAATTACATACAAACTGAAAAAATAGATCTAATTCTACATCTAAGTATTGATAGAATTCAATAGAGAAAATAATAGTTTCAAGTGGCTTTAAAATGCAGTATTCAGGTCAGGTGTGGTGACACACACCTGTTATCTCAGCTACTCAGAAGCCTGAGGCAGGATAATTGCAAGTTCAAAGCCAGCCTGGGCAACTTCAGTGATAACCTGTCACAAAATGAAAAATAAAAAGGATTGGGGATATCATTCAGTGATATCCCCTGGTTCAATCCCAGTACAGAAAAAATAAAAATAAAAATAAAAAAAAAAGAAAGAAAGAAGAAAGAGAAAAATGCAGTATTTGGACATTTCACTCCCCAGTATCTTCCCTTTTCCAAATTGTGATATGTGCTGGTATGATTCTCTCACAGTGAATTTCCAACTGTTATGTATAATTTACAATGCACCTAAAGAAATTTTAATGCAGTATTTGGGTGTTATATGCTTTGTAAGAAATATTCCAAACCTAAGATTATCTGCAGATAAGTATTCAACTAGATTCAATGGTCTAATAATCAGTAGTATTACTGGATTATTGTTACTGAAGCCACTTTGTGTATATTGTGGGCAAATAAGCTGTTATATTACTGTCATTAGGATTTTAGCATAAGAGTAATAATCTGGGTATAAAGTCAAAGAAGTTAAGAAAAATCCTGTGAACTGAAATTTCAGTTGGAAATCAACATTTCACAGCTCTGTCCACTGGGGGGGGGGGGGACTAGAAAAAATGACTGGACTAGAAATAAGTAGTTCTAATGCCCAGACTTTGTTTCCCAAATACCATTTTCCACTAAAAGGAACAAAGGATTTTTTAACCAAAATTCCTGGTCCATATCTGGAACAGGATGGAATAAGCTAAACCTAGGATGTTTGCTGCACTAAAAAGCAGGGTAACACTAATGGAGTCATTTCAAAAGGGCACAGAAGCCAACCTAAAGTGACTTACATCAGCCTAACATCAAACAACTTAAACACTAAAAAGAGTAATGATTGCAAGTAATTGAACTTCATCAAATAAATTGCCACTAATTCATAACATTACTTACACTAAAATCAACACCCAAAGTAAATAACTAAATAAATTAAAAGATAAAAAAAAATAACTCATTGGTGACTATTAGAGATTGCTTAGGAGATCAACATACTATTTTGAAAAGTGGTAACAGAATCAAGTGTGAATCATGTTTTTATTATATGAACTGAATTTCAGGTCAACCGCATTTTTCCTTTTGGAAATATTATAGGTAATAAAGACAGAAAGAATGATAGAATTGTAAAATTACTCTATTGCAATGTCTAAAAAATATTAGATCTAGATGACTATCATCAATAAATCCAAAAATCATTAGAAGAAAGACTGATGGAAAAATTTCTAATGGATAGATTAGACTGACAGCAACTGAGCCTGCTGATTATTTTTATCATGACTAAAAGCACAACCAGGCATTAAATCCTAATATGACGCTCTATTAAGTATATGTGTGCTTCAGGTGGTACTTCTTTCCATGAATAAAATGAACTTGTGAACTTATACTAGGAAAAAATACATCTTTATTTTCAGTATCTTATAATTGCAATTTAGCAGTTTTTAAAATTATAAATGTGACCAAAAATATAGTATTAATAAAATTTTCTATGACTTTAACATGATATAATTCACATATATTTGCATCACTTTATAGTTGTTACAAATATTTAAAGTATCTATGCTCGACACTACTGAGAAATTATGATGGATATCAGATTCTCCATTACATCTTGTCATTAATAAAGGAGCACATATATTACTATATTTTAATATTTTGATGACAGTATTTTGATAGTTTCTTTCTGTTGTTCTTGGTATGCATTTTCTTGCATGCCCTTTAAAAACATTATTCAGAGAAGTGGTTTTGTAGTCTTTATCATTCCATAAAAGGATTCTAGGAAAAAAATTAATGATCCCTAGGAGAAAGGAATAAGTTAAATAAAACCATGAGGAAACAATTGGGTGAATTTACAATTTAGAAAATATAAAGGACAAATGAACCAATGTCTTCAACAAATAACACGGGCAAAATTAAAGGATAGAACCATTACAGATAAGGACCAATACAACATATAGGCATCTTGGTCATTATTTAAACATACTGACTATAAAAGATATTTTTAAAGCCAAATATTTTTATATTCAAATTTTAAAAATTTGAATATGAACTGCCAGATGTGATAATAATGTTGAGTTTATGCTTAAAATAACTATCTCTTAAAGATACATGCTGAGCTATTCACAGAAGAAATGCTATATCTGGGATTTGCTTTTAAATATCCCAGCAACAAAAAGAAAACTGGGGATAAGCAATAGCTGAGGTGAAAATAGGAATTATTGACAAGAATCATTGCTGAGTAAGGGGCACATGGAGATTCACTATACCATTTTCTTTCTCCGTGTGTATACTTGAAATTTTTCTTAAAAATAATAAAATATCTTGTAGAAGGCTTACACAAAGTTGGTAAAGGCCATTATTGATGGTTAGTAGAATGAGGGGGAGTTTACAAATTTTACATTAGGTGCTGTTCTGATTCTTATAAATTCATGTTCACTTATAATTTTTTCATATTATATTTTAGAGCATTTTAGGGCTCACAGCATAATTGAAATTACCCATATACTTGGTATTCCCCCCCCACAAATAGCTTCTCCTATTATCAAAACTCTCACCAAAGTGTTCTATTTGTTACAATTGATGAATCTGTATAATCACAATCACTCAAAATCCACAGTTCACTTCCGTTGCTATAAATACTATGTATTTCAACAAATATACAGTGACATCTATATAGTATCACAGAATATTTTTACTGCTTTAAAATCCTGTGTGTTCTACCTATTCATTCCTTCCTGCTATCCCCAACCCTTGACAACCGCTGATATTTTTAAGATTTCTACAGTTTTAACTTGTTCAGAATGTTATATAGTTGGAATCATAAGTGCATTTTCAGATTAGCTTCTTTTGCTTTTATATACATTTAAGTTTCTTCCATGTATTTTCATGATTTGAGAGTTATTTCTTTTCAGCACTCAATATGGTACATTGTCTGAATATGCCACAGTTTATTCATCCATTGACCTACCAAAGGATATCTTGGTTGCTCCCAACTTTTGACAATTACAAATAAACTTGCAATAAATGACCATGTGCAGACTTTTGATGAATGTGTGTTTTCATTCCTTTGGTGAATACCAAAAAGTACAACTACCAAATATCAAGTTTTTGCTTTGTAAGAAACTACCAAAATGTCTTCCCAAGTGGATGTTCCATTTGGTATCACCACCAGCAATAAATAAGGGTTCCTGTTGATCTTCGTCTTCTCAGCTATTCAGTGTTAAATTGCTATTCTAATAGGTAGACAGAGGTATTTTGTTTTAGTTAGCATTTCTCTAGTCATCTCTCATAACATGAGATGTGGAGCATCTTTTTATATCTTATGTGACAGCCATTTTCTTCAGGGAAATGTCTTATTGAGGTTCTGACCCATTTTTTTTAACCGAGCTGTTTATTTTCTCATTGTTGAGTTTTCAGAGTTTTTTGTGTATTTTTACTAACAGTACTTTATCATATGTATCTTCTGCAAATATTTTCTCAGTCTGTGGCATGTCTTCTCATTATCTTGATATTTTCCTTTGCAGAGCAGAAATCTTTAATTTTCATAAGGTTCACTTTATCAATTATTACTTACATGTTATATTTTAAATTTTATAACAGCAATATAATTTTTCCTATTTTTAGGAAAAATAAAATAGAGCATTAAGCAACAATAACATAACAATATATGTAGGATGGAGGTGAGGGTATTTTACAATGTCTGCAGCTGGACAATCTTACACTGTCAGCTGGTGGACTGGTTAGTGTTAGCTCCAGAAAGAAACTCGACTAAAATACTGGACCCAAGAGGAACAGGAGATCTAGGACTAAGGCTGAGAAGTGGGGCTTAAAAGAAATAAGGAACATGGAAATTTTCCAGCAGCCTTCATTTAGCAGTGAGTTGAATTGGGGTTGTGGATCCTACACTCAGAATGCTTCCAAGCCAAACCTTCAATCTATGAAGATGTATTAAAAGTGTTCCTTCGTGGCTCCCCTTTTAACCAACCACATTACTTCAACCCATTATAAACTGGGTCTGGTTAATGAACATAAATGTATATGATATTAAAATAGAGCTTCAAAATTCTGAAGTAGATGTTACCATTTCAGCTCAAAGAAAAAAATAACTCCCTACACAAGGACATTTATGGAGTCTTATTTGTTCAAAGATGGGTTTGTAAATTTGACAAACACATAGCTAGTTTGACAGCTATGAAGACCAGAGAAAAATTATTTCAAAAACTTTTCAACATTAGGTAAATAAAATATCAAAATTTATATTTACTGGAAAAGCACTTGTTATATACCTAGCATTATCATAAATATGTATGAGTAGGTTACAGAGATCTTTGTAAATGGTTAGATTTATAAATATAACCAAAATAATGATTATATTAAGATGGTGTGTAAAGTTGACTCCGTTCAAATTTTCTTTTAGGTATTTAATTTAAACTGAATTCAAACATCTGTTGAGTCCTCCCTCCTATGTTTTAGGTATAGACTGGACTGAGAAACATAGATATTAAATATGGCATATGGAATTAGAGTCAATTTTAGCAAGAACTAGAACTAACTAGATGGAGGGATAGATAACAGACATATAGATACAAACCAAAAAAAATAGAGAATAACAGACAAAAGAGAAAGGAGCAAAAGAAGACAAGAGGCAGGAAGAAGCTTTAAAATGGCCCTCAGTCATTCCACCTTCTGATATTCACTGCCTGTTACAACCTCCTGTACTTGAACAACTGGCTCCTAACCAACAGAATACAACAATATGGAAAGAATGCTGCTTCTGTAATTGACTTACAAAAAAATTGTGACTTCCATCTTGTTAGCAGATTCCCTCCTGCTGCTGGCTTTGATGAAACAAAATGAATCATGGAAAGGTTCATGTGATAAGGAACTGAGGGAATCTCCAGACAATAGCCAGCAAGGAACAACCCTTAAGGAACTGAATCTATCCAACTATACGGGTGGTCTGGAAATGTATACTTCCCTATTCCAGCCTTCAGATGAGCCCCCAGCCCTCTACAATAATTTGATCACAGCTTTGGAAGACAAGGTAAAGCAGAGGACCAATAAAACTATGCTTGGATTCCTAATTCACTGAAACTGTGAGACAGTAAATGTGTAATTGTGTTAAATGGTAAAATTTTAGGGGTCATGTCATTTTATATTGATAGACAAGTAATACAGACAGACATATATAATTATATATTATTGCATGATAATTCTAGTAATTATAAACTTTTAGACTCAGACAAATTGGGTTGGGAAGTAATAAGAATTTTTAACACTTAACATTTTTCTCCTCTATATTCTGTAAGCAAGATATTCCTCCTACTCCTCAAAATTCAGTTGCTAATGAGGAAAGAAGTTTTAAAATTAATAGTAATAATAAATAATAATAATAGCTAACATTCACAGAGCACCTATTCTTTACTACTTTAGATCTAATGTCACCTTACATTTCTGTGTGGTAGGTAATTATTATCACCATTTTGTAGAGGAGAAAAGTGAAGTACAGAGATGCTAAGTAATTTGCCCAAGGATACAAGCTTTGTCAGTTCCAACCAAGTTATTTAGGATTATGTCAGATCATCTTCTTACATATTCCCTAAAATAATCCTTCAGGGAGTATGGGGCTGATTTCAAAGACCTTTCTCTTTCTAAACAATGGTGTACTTAATAAGTAAGTTTATTTTTAAAAATCACAAGTGCAATATAATGAACAACCTTCTACACAGTAGACAAAATGCTAATGTTTTACATCCAATATCTTAATTTTCTCCCAACAATGTTGTCAGAAATGAAAGAGAATTAGAAATCTTCTTTATAAAGGAAGAAGAAAAATGCATTAGGTGATGTTATCAGAAGAAACCATGTCCCCAAAAAGATATTTGAAAGTTTAATCCCCAGAATATTAGAAGGTGACCTTATTTGGAAATAAGGTTGACATAGAAGCATTCAATAAGATGATATCACATTGGGGTGGGGCAGGCCCTTAATCCAATATGGCTAGTGTATTCAAGTCAGAGAATGCCTTAGGGCCACCAGAATCTGGAAGAAATAAGGAAGGATCTTTTCTTCTTTCTTTCTTTTTTTCCTATCATTTTTAGTGGTATGTTAGAATTATATGTGATAGCGGGATTTGTTTTTATATATAATATATTATATATATTTAATATAATTTGGTCAATATCACTGCAAGAAAAGATCTCCTAAAGCCTATAGAGAGCATGGCCCCTCTTTATACCTTGACTTCATATGTTTAGTCTCCAGGACTGAGAGAGAAAAAATTTTTCTTGTTTTAAAACCACCTAGTTTGTGGTAGTTTGTTCCATAGCCCTAGGAAACTGATACAGGTGATTTAATGTTAAATGAAAAACCATTATATTAAATGCGAATAAAGAGTATATAAAGGGCTCCACAAAGAACATTTTTAAACTGTCTGTAAGAGGAATGCTAATATTATGCCAGGGTTGCAAAGTCACCAGAATAAAAATAAGTACAGTTTCAGGGTGCTTATTTTACTCTGGAAAAGAAAGAGATTTTGCGCGAAGCATGGCAGTTTAATTCAATGGGTAAGTAATTAAACATTTTTTAAAAAGATAGTCAATTAAACACTTTTTTTTTAACAAAAAAGAAGGGAGTTTTTAAAGGTATGCTTGACATTTATCCTTTGCAGGAAGGCACTCCCACTATTCTTTGGTAATGCTGCTCAGAGAGGCTCAAATGGAATCTTTGCCTTGACAGGATTATATCATGTGGTCATTAGGACTGCCACTTCTTGCCAAACATTCCTTGACTTCTGAGCACTGACATTTCTTTTGAGTCTTATAAACAAATCTTAATAAAATAAATAGGTTCGCACATGTCATAGAATGTGGGTGCTTTTGGGGTGGTGGTTCAGGGAATGTCATGGGCCAACTGACCTGCATTTTTATTTCTAGATCTACCTACATCTTTCTGAGCCTTTGCCATTTCTTTTTGTAACACAAACTATACTATCTCCTTAAGGAACTGAAGGGATTAATTGTGATATGAATATTACGTAATGCTGATATATTGATGGTACTCAAAACATGGCCAACTTTTAACTGAGTGCTCCCACTGAATCATTTTGCACTTAGCATAACTCCAGACCAGACAGGAATGTGATTTGCCTAAGGTCACATTTCTGAGTCTGCTTTATTTACTCAACAAATTTTCATATGTGGGCATTGTGCTAACAGATATAACTACAAACAGGCAGTGTACTTCAGGGAGTTCATATCCCACAGGTTGAAGATAGCAGACAAAAGAATAATTAAAGCCCAACCAGTATGTGGTTTGTGAAAAGCAATTAAATTGCAAGTGTTCACATAGTGAACACACCAGAGTTAGAAGAAACATAGAAAAGTAGGAAGGGTAAATACAGCTCCCTCTTGTTCCCCCAAGGTTTCTCTCTATATCCACCAGATGCAAACTTTGACAAAATATGCCCCAGGCCTTTCATTCTCCCTTCTGGGCTCCCTTCTTAATCTAGTTTTGGCTTGATCTATTCCTGTCTTTGCCTGCTCAAATTCCATGTGGCCCTGAATTGCAAGTGTTTTGTTGATCTCAGATAGCCCCAGAGCCCTAATGCTAACCTAGGAATCCAGAGCCACCAATTATGTTCAGGATGCCATGAAGTATGTCAAGTGAACTTCTTTTCCCCAACATCTGAAATGCTAGAGGCTGGGGGTTACAGAACCAGCAGCCCTGGATGGCTAAGAGCTAATTACAATTTTAAAGAAAGTTCCCGTTCATTAAGAGCAAATAATTGGCAATCTAGATTAATTCTCATAGTAAATCTCATCTTCATTTACAGATAAGAAATGGGGAGAATGGTTTTAACAAGGTTAAGACGTTGAGTTCTCAGAATTCGGTTTAAATCTTGGCTCTGACAGTACCTGGTGGCCTTGTTATTTAATCAACTTGAACATCAGTTACCTTCTCTCGAAGAATGGTTCTGAGGACTTAAATGAGCTATGGAGGGTAAGTGCTTAGTTGTCACTAGTCAAGCGGTGCTTAGTGATGTTATGTATTGGTCTGTAGTTTTATCAATGTACAGGGGTCACATAGCAAAGTGGAATTTCAAAACCAGGCACTCTTTTTTGCTCTTAAAACTGTAGAGTATGGTCACTTTCAGGAGCAGGAAACTGGCTCCAAGCTACCTTATGGATTGCAGGTCCTGGTAAGGCAGTAGGCCAGATCAGCCTTCACCTGGTAAGACTCCACCACCTGCCCCCACTCCCCAAAGCCAGAGTTGGGTTTAGATTTCTGAGTAGCTTCAGTTTTTTCCGGACAGGAGCTGCAGTGTTTCCCCCTTATCTCCCTCTGCTGTTGGCCTCCCAGCGAGTAGGCAAAAACCTCCTTTAGAAGGCAGTTTGTTGCTCAGACAATGTCTCCAGGGAAAGGGTGTGTCACGGGCATGAAATACAGCGCCTGAAGCAGGGGAGTTCGGGTTCTGGGCTTGTCTTCGCTGTCCCATTTCCTAGATGGGAAAGGTGAGGTTCGGAGGGCCTTTCTGCGAGGCGCTGAGGCCTTCTTGAGGACTACCACGGGAATCTCAGTTTTACAGAAGGGGCTGTCATTGGGAGTTCAGACACTGTTTTCTGACTTGGCTGCCGTCTCCCTGAATGAACTCAGCAGCCCCCTTCCGCCCGTGGGTCTCCGTTTCTTCATAGGTCCAAAGGGACAGGAAGCTAAATTAGACAACGCTAGGCACTCGGGTGATGGACAGACAGCCGCCACCAACGTGCCACTGGGACCCGAGCGATCGGCCTTCTGGCCTACAAGCCCCAGCGTGCCTCGGGGCGGGGCGGGGCATCGTGACAGACAATCAGCTCTGCGAATGGGCGCCGACCAGGGGCGTGCGGTGGCGCGTGCGCAGAGGGCAGCGGGCGGGTGGGCTGGCGGCGGTGGACGCGTCGGAACCGCGGGCGGTCAGGTAGGGGGCGGGAAGGAGGGCCGGGGACCAGGGAGCGCTGCCCGAGTCGCGGGCGGTGTCTGAGCGGCAGGGCGAGGACCTGCACCCCAGTGGCAGGGTCTGGGGGGACGGATTCGAGCGCAGGACTGGGTGGGGGTGGGGCCGCGAGGAGCAGGCTCGGGAGGGATTCGGGGCGAGAATCGCGGGAGATGCAGCTGGGGGAGGGGAGCGAGGGGCTCTGCGAAGATTCGCAGTCGCAGCGTCTCGGGAGGGTATGAGGTAATGTGGGGGCCCCGAGGAGACACGGGTGCAGCATCTGGGTGAGGGGAGGGAGTCCGAGGCCCCGGAGGAATCTGGGTGCAGAATTTTAGAAATGTGAAGGAATTGGGGAGCCTTGATGAGGTTCGGGGGAATCTAGGGGCGCTAGGCGTTTGGTGGGGGCAAGGTCTGAGATCAGAGGAAACAGGGTCTAGGGCGATGCCTGCTTAAGAGAAAGGAACTTCCGGAGTGGGGTCTCGGAGAGATTGAGGGTCGAGTTCCTAGGGGAATCAGCGGGAAGCAGGGGCTGTGATGTTAGCAGAGAGGGGGACCTGGCTGAGGTCCGAAAGCAGCACGTGAGGCGGGGAGAGTGAAAGGAGGAGGAGTATGGCTTGAGGGCTGCTCTGTTCCTCACGGAGATGAGCACCCAGATGGAAGGAGGGCAGACATTTGAGGTGCAGGATGGGGTGGTGAGCTGAGATGAAAGATTGAAGGCTGCAGAGATTTGGAAACAGGGTTTAAAGAATATGTCAAAGGGATTTGGGGGCACATGAATGAGTAATCCCTGAGGTTGCAATGTACAGTGCAAAAAAGGTTGAAATTCTCTACGGTGAGTTGGGAATAGGATTTGGAGAGGATTGAGTGCTGAGGTGGGGATGTCATAACTGGGCTATAGAATTAAAGGCCCCTGGGGAGATTTTTGGTTGGTGTCTTAGGCTACTAAAGGAATTATTCTGAAGTCTCTTCATGGGAAGTGGAGTTCTGGATGCCCAAGGACCTAAAAGTAACCTGTGAAACTATGAATGTATAGCACAGTTCAGGGGTTCAGAAATAAAGTCAAAAGTCTTCAGAGATCCTGAAAGAGTGTGACATTTCCTGTGGGGGGGGCAGAATCTTCCCTCACTTATGAACTAGAGCCCTTTTATCTGGAGATAGGCGGGCGTGGTACCACGACAAACTCCATCTGTCCATCCCACTGTCTCCACTGCCTGCTGAAAGTGTTAGACTTTGGGGAAGAAGAGAGGTTTAAGGGTGAGGGGTGAAGCAGGGAAACTTCAAGGTCATCACCTAACTTTCCCTTTCCCTATACCCCCAAGCTCTTATAGATGTATAAGATCTCCAGGGGAATGAGTGGAACATTATCTCAACCAATTAATCCCATAAGGTCTGTTCTAGCTTAAAAAGGCAGTGGCTCTGTGAATGAGGTTTTTGGGCTGGGAGAGAAACAAAAAAAGGGAAAATCATATGTATTGAGCATTTAGCCCTATGCCGTGTTCTAGAGCAGTGGTTTTTAAAATTTATTTTTATTGCTGCATTAATAAAGCAGTGATTTTTTAAACAGGGTGATTTGGTTCCTCAGAGTCAATATATGCAAATGTTTTTAGTTGTCATAGTGGGGTGGGGAAACTGTTGACCTCTGATGGTAGACACCAGGGATACTGTTAAACATAATGCATTAACAGCCCCCACAAAGCAAGCATATGGCCCAAAATATCAATAGTGCTAAAATTGAGGGACTTTGCTCTGAAGTCAAATATTATGGGTTCAACTCCTGACTCTATTTCTTACTGACTTTGTGGTTTCAGATGACTTAAAGAGTAAAGGAACTGAGAGGTTATTTATAAAATGGGGTTAATGACAGGATTTATGTCATAGGATTTTTGTGAGGATTTAGTGAGGTAAATCAGGGTTCCTAGTGTCTGGTACATAGTACTCCAGATTTAGTAATTTTTAGTTTTTGTATGTACTTTCTTGCTTAGTTTTCGTAACAACCATTCTAAGTAGTCTCTACTCTACCCAGTTTACATATGAGAAAACTAAGGCTTAGGAAGTGACTTCTCCAGTTTCCATAGGTAGGAATAGCAGAGTTGAGCTTATTTCCAGATTCCTGTAACTCTACATTCCTTCTTTCCTGGGGCCTACTTAGTCTTATTTTCTCAGCCCATTCTCCTGTATTGAGAAGGAAGATTGCTCTGTTAGTATCACCGAATATTAGGTTAAACTCTAAAGGCGGGTATCCTGGACTTTGTTCTTGGTTTGCTGTTAGAGCAGGAAAGTGAATAGATAAAGGGAGATGCTTGAGGAGAGCAAGGAGAACGACTTTAAGGGACTATACTATGAGGTATGGAGGCCCTTGGCTTGAAAAACCACATCATAGCAGGGCCTCAGGCTGAAATCAGCCATACTCTGAAGGAGGATAACTGCTATTCTGAATGATCTCTTTTGGGCTTCTTTCCTCTGGGAGAGAATAGTAGTAGCATTGGCTCTGTCAGCTCCAAGACTAGCTCCAGCATTGACAAAGCCAGTTTAGAAACAAAGCTGAACTGGATCTGAGGGCCAAGACTTAGCTGGAATATCCACACCCACCCCTAATGAAAATATGTAATGGGAATTGAGTCAGTCTTTGGAATCAGAAGCTAGAAGTCCAACTGCTTTGCTGCTTATTTTCTATGTGACCTTGGTCAAGCACTTGTCAGCCTCCGTCTATTAAAAATATAAACAACTACATTTATTAAGTGCTGACTCTGTGCTTTATCTCAATAAATCCTGCCAGCAATCTTGTTTTCAATCTAAGATGTTATTCCTTATTTTGGTAGATTAGAAAACTAATAGGTTTAAATGACTTCCTAGGCTACATACAAGTGGCTAAGCAGAGATGCGAGCTTGGTTTCGTTCCCTAAATTAGATTATACTAGTTTTATTAAAAGATCTTTTCCAACACTTGAGAGCCCTACACCTATGTCTGGAGAGTGGTTGGAAGCAAAACTTTATAAGGCTGTGATTTTTTTGTTGTTGTTGTTACTTTTTTTTTTTTTTTTCTGTTTTGTTTTTTGGTACCAGGGATTAAAGCCAGGGGTGCAATGAGCCACATCCCCAGCCCTTTTTTAAATTTTGAGAGAGGGTCTTGCTAAATTGCCCAGGCTGGCCTTGAACTTGTGATTCTCCTGCCACAGCCTCCCCAGTCACTGGGTACAGGACTCTTGAAGTGGACCGTTTTCCATACACACTGGTGTGATCCTCCTTCCATTTTGTCTCTGGTAGAACAATCAGATTTAAGTCATTCCTAGATATATTTGCCAGCCTCTCAACCAGATTCTGCCTGGAGGTAATGGTAGTCTAGTCATCCGGGAAGTGTAGCACATCATTTTGAGTCACTGTGGTTTTATGACTGGGAGTTTACAAAGGGCATTTGGGTCCCTGATCTACTTTGAGATCTTGAACAGGTTACTTTTCTCAGAGCATTGTTTTCCTTATAAAGAGGAATAAATAACACATTCTTAAACATAGTTTTGAACATAAGAGTTATGTACAAAAGGTGCCTCAAACTCAATAGTTTTTTTCATGAGATATTGCAATTGTAGAACAAAGGTGAAGCTGGAATGTTTGGTGTTTAGCCAGATTTGATAACCCTTCATGGTCTTTGTCAGTATCCCCCAAGTTCCCATCACCTGTTGTACCTTTCCCAATATCTGCTTCTTGACCTTTAATCAAGTAAAACAAAACAAAACTCATTATTTAAATGAGCATGTTTCATCTGAAGAAAAAGGAACTAAAAGAGTTGGGTGGGTTAAGTTGAATTGGACCTTGTTGATTTTTCGCTTGTCTTGTATTTTGAGTCAGATTGGCAGCATAGGTATTACCCAAATATTTGTGGAAGATGCAGGAGACCTTTTTTTCCCTTTGCTCCTGGGGATTGAACCTGAACCTCTGACCTATATACCCCCAGGCAAGGGAAACCTTTTAACTCTTACAGTTTTTGAGGAAGTCAGAAACAACAGACTCCACCCCCCCCCCCCCCCCCCCAGCAAACCCTGTTGATTTAACCTGCCCTTGACTTGTTTAGCTGAAGTTTCCTTTTCCACAAACACATTTTAAAAATACTCTGGGGTGTTACTTATGTGTTCCACACTGGTCCAACTTTGGGGGACTGCCTGTGTCTCATTATAAGCCCCTAGTTTTCAGTCTATTTTATCTGTTTCCAGGTGCCTTGAATGCCCTGAGTAATCTAAATTTTATCAGAATCTTCTTCCACACATAGAATTAGGTGAATATCAGGTGGTAACTGTAGTCTTGCTAATATGTGACCTTTGTGGCATGGAGATTATTATGTGATTAGCAGTCTGTTAAAATGCATGAGGAGTAAATACAATTTAGAAAGATGACATAGAGGAAATGTGAGAAACTGGGGGAAAAAAAAAAAAAAAAATACCCAGACCAGGGATAGTGCGTCAATAGTAGAATATATTTTGTCTTGTGAAAGGAAATGGAGTATTTTACACGTTGTCTAGTTTTTGGGTGAAAACTCTGTGTCTGTTTCTTTTTAAAAAAAAGTATTTCCAGTGCCTTTCACAGGGCTGGATTCATATTAGGTGCTCAGTAAAAATTTGTTTAATGTATTGATTAAGGGTCTCCAGTTTTGCATGGTCTAAGCCCCCAAAAGGCTTATATGTATGTAGGGTACAGAGACCTCTAGACACTCAATGATAGACATTCAAGCATTGGATGAATAATTGAAACCTTGGGTCATCTGACTTTTGATTATAAGATCAAGAAAAACAGTCTCTAAGAAGGCTCAGAATTTTATTATTTAAATCATGTATCTGATGCCTTAGGTACAGTCTGCCTGTTGAAAAAGGCCTATTCATTTCTTCTTGTAGGCTGGGTGGTGGTGGTGGCAGGCAGTTGCAGTTGCCACTGCTGCTAATAACAATAAAAGCTATTTTTTGCACAGTTAATTGTATGCCTGGCTTAGTACTGTAACTAAGTGCTTTATGCACATAAATCTCATGGTAATTTTTATGGATAACCTTGTGAGTAATGTATTGTTCTAAGGCCCCTTTTCATAGTTAAAAAACAGAATGAGAGAACTTAAATAACTGGCCCTAGTCTCCACAGTAAGTGTTGCAGCTGGGATTCCAAACCAGATTTTTGAGCCCACTTCCTTAATCTGTAATAAAGCTTATTTCTAGCTCCTCCTCTTTAGTACTAGTTCTACCCTATGATGTTGAGTTATTCATTTCCTTCTCCTGGTCTCCGTTTCCTCATTTATGTTACTATTTGAGTTCACTACTAATTCTAGGATTTCCTATTTAGTCTCTGCAAGGAGGAACTGAAACAGTTCGTTTGGTCAAAAGAAGTTGTGAATTCACTTACTCATTACTTCCTAGTCAGGATATCTGGTATTCTCAATCAAATCCCTTCAAAGCTGACCAGTCCTTTTATTCATCTTTACATTCCATGAAAGGTTCTTCATCCTTTCAGAATTCTTTGTTAATACTAGTACTGGTTGCTATTGTTAATGCTGTTTTGATTGTTATTAAATTTGTGGTAAATAGCATTCTTTCATTGCGTACCTACCAGTATCAGGCTAAGTACTTCATATGCAGTATTCTTAGTCACCACAGGAATCTTTTAATAAACTAAGAAAACAGGTCTAGAGGAGGATAAATAACTTGCCACTGTCCCACAACTTGTAAATGACAGCACTAAGATGTTATCCCAGTTCTGTCTGACCTCAGGGTTTATGTTTTGTTTTGTTTTTTCTTTTCTTTTTTTGTTTTGTTCTGTTTACTTTTTGCTTTTTCTACTTCATGAACTGATGAAAACCTAGTGGTGCCAAATGATATTAGACTAGGCTGGGATGTAATTATAGAATTTTCTTGAGTCTTTAGGTAGCCAGAGCAGACACAGCTTAAGGGAAGTATTCTCAGGAGCCAAAGAGATGTGCTAATAAAAGTGTGAGATATACAACATAAATCATTACATCAAGAGGGTAAAGGGAGGGAATGAGCTGAGGTCAGATGAGGTGACAGGTTAAGACTTTGTAAGGTTTGCAAAGTGTCTATGAGGAAATGTGTTTAGGGGATTATGAAAGCAGGCAAGATCATAAATAGCATGTTGGGGTTTCATTCTGGTTGGTCATGTGTTTTATAGCTGGCAGAAAATGGGCAGCATACTTAAGGATTTGAGATAATTCCTTCTCTACTCTTTTCAGGGAAACTGAGGTCGAATTGAGCTTCCACGTAGTCTTTCTCACTTTCAGTAGTCATGACCAGGTGTGTCCATCTGGAGGAATGAGACTGTATGTACCTGTTTCTGAGTTCCATTTCAGACTGAGACCCTTCTGAAAGTTGTATTTCCAGATCATGGAAATAGGAACAGCAGTCCAGGCTTTTTCCATATCTACAACTCTCCATACCTGATGATACAGTGATGGGAACTTGTGTTTTCCTGGAAAAGCATGACGACTTCAGGGCAGCAATTCTGACATCCTTAGAGAAACTGGGGGTGGGGTGGGTTGTTGTAGATGGTTTAGATCATGACTTACATTTTTGAAGGTAATGGCTCTGGTAGGGAAGCAGAAAGCTTTTTAATTGAAGGAGGTGGTATGCTATTCTGGAAAGCTGGGGAAAGAATTTGCTGGTACTTTTATAAGCTGGCAGACTTGTTTAATTAGCTGATCTGCAGTGCCATCTCTGGGAAGAACAGATGTCCCTGCACATTGTAAGGTAACATGCTCTGGAACCAAACACCAAATGTTGCCCTCAGTCTGTTGTCCCAGATGACAGAAGAGAGAACGAAGCTATCAGTTTAGCATTGAGATAGTTTGTATGGGTCTTGACTTGAGGTTTCTATCCATATTTGTATATTATTGCCCCCAGACCCAAAGCATTTAAAAATTAGGTCTTCACAGATTCGGACATCCACATGCAGCCTCTTGCACTCATGATATGTGGTTATTTGTCATTTTGTTGAGACATGGATATGAGTTGTAATAAGTTGTAAGGCTAGTATATGGCAGTGGGTCACTCAGCTAATAAATCAATCTAGCCTACTCTTTAGCAGCTGAGTCTCATACCTGTATTATTGTTCCTTCTTTCTTAGGGAGAAAATTATGTGTTATAAGGCAACATTTCCCAGAGCACAGTCTAGAGAACACTTGTAGTAAGTGTTATATGACCATTAAAAAAAAAAAAAAAAAAAGGCCTGGAAGTAATGTTGTGTTAAACACAAAAGGAAACATATCTACTCTGTAAGGTTCCACCATGTTTAAGCTGTGTGACCTTGAGCCTGTTTTTCTGAACTTTAATTTTCTTCTCTATAAAATAGGGTAATAAAAATATTACCTGCTTCATACTGTCATTATGAGGATTAAATGAGATTAAGCATATGAAACTCCTGACATGGTATCTAGCAAATAGTAGGCACTAGATGAATTCCCTTATAGTAATAGGAATATCAAGGAAGTAGGATCAACTTCAGATAAATTGTGTCTCTCCTGTTCTTTGTCAGATTGCATTCCAAAGCTGAATTAAATATGATGGAAATTTGTTGTAATCTCTCTCTCTACATTGACCTCCCTTCTATGTGCCTGGACAAAGTTGATGTGGACAAAGACTGCCTCAGCTGGCTTCACTGTCCTTAAAATTAAGCTAACTTGGCAGAAGTCATCGCCGCCTCTTCCTCCCCCTCTCCTCCCTCAATAGTTGACCATCTGCATGTCACAAGACTGCACAGGTGCTGCGGTAGGATTTGCATTTGAGAAAGGCTGTGTTTATCCACGTGCCTCACCTTGCTGGATATATTCATTCTAATTTTGGGTGGAAGTTGGCAGTGGTATAAGGCTGCAGTTCATGAGATTTCTAGACGTCTACTTCGTGAGCATATGTAATATCAAGGAAGGTGGGAATGTTCTTAATATGCTTGGGTAAAGCACTGGGCATTCCAAACTAGAAATAATCTGTCTTGATAAGGAACTACTATTTTTTAAAATCATCTAGGCTTGAATATTTATCCATCTGAGCTCTTTGTCCCCCTCCCACCATAACCCACTGGTTTTCAGATGTGCTAGTATAGTTCTGGAATAGTGCTCAGGTATATCTCCTTTCCATTTCTACCTGCTCCTTAGTTCAGACTCCCTATTACCTCACTCAGGTTATTTTGCTGTAGTTTCCACACTACTTTCTCTGATTTTTATTTCCCTCACTTCATTACAGCTTTGAGCTTCATCATGCCCTTCAAAACAAATTTCAAAAGGCACACTTGAACTCTGAAGATCTTTTATAATTATTCTCCAGTTTGTTTTTCTAAACCTCTTATTCTGTTTCCCCCTATACTCTCCCATAACTTTAAGTTTTGTTTAAGATTTTTCTGGTGCAAAGCCAAATCTTATTGTTGCATGTACTACATATATTACTTTTATTCCTTACATTAACTCTCTAGTATTACATTAACTGCAGTATTAGTTCTGTTTTATAGATGAGGAAAATAAAGCATAGAGAGGCTAAGTGGCCTCTCTTCTCTTTCCAATACACAAAACTTCTTATATTCTCCCCAACTTTATAACTTTTGTAAAGGCTCTTTTGCCCTTTGCCTGGTACTCCTTTCTATCTCCACATTTCTATGCATTCTTCTGTGCTTGAATCAGGTGCCATTTACACTCTGAAATTTGTTTCCCTTCAAGTTAGAATAAATCCATCTTAACCACTGTCAAACTAAGTTATACATACCCTGAATAACTTAGTATCAAGTACAACACATGATACCTCGTCTGAGATGAGTGTATAGGTGAGTAGTTGGAGGAGAGATGAATGGGAGACATATTTTCTGGACTGATGTTTTCTCTTTTTCTGGAAAATTCCTAGGCCCCCAAACATGACACAATACACTCTATGACATAATAAAAAGGCGTCCACGGTTTTTTGCTCAAGCAGTGTTCTTTGCCTAAAATACCTTGGTCTCTTGTTGACTCATTTCTTTCATGGCGTGTCTTAGGAATGGTATTGCTGGGCAGCTTTCCCCAGTTCCTTTAGGTAAATCCATCACTGCATGCACTACTACCATAGAATATTTTGTGAACCCTTCTATCATATATTCCTTTTATTTTACATATTTTTTGTGCTTTCTCCTAGTATAAATTATTATGAATTGTAAACTTCACTTATGAACTAATCACTAGCATTATTACAAGTATACTACATGCCAGGTTCTGTGCTAAGGGTATCTTGTTTATCATGTTTTTTAACCCTTACAGTAACTACAAGGGATACAGCATTGTGGCTTGTGTTTTGCAGACGAGTGGTGGAGAAACTGCTTGGGGAGTTAGGTTACTTGCAGATTCTTGCCCACTCTGTGATGCTTTGGCTATTTTGTTTCCCTGTGTTGTCATCACCTGACATGATAGGCCTTAATAAAATATTTGTTAAATAAGTGAATGACTGATGGAGTGATTATAGCTACTCTCAAAATGTTTCTTAACTGAATTAATTTATATAGGCAATGGAAAATGAATAATGGTTTCTTTTTCTCTTTAGTAGGAGTCGGACTCTGGGCATGAATGCTAAGCTGTTCAGTTCTGGGCTGTGCTAGCAGGACCATTTAAAGAAAGCAATGGCCTCAGCAGCAGCTTCTCACCTGAACTTGGATGCCCTCCGTGAAGTGTTGGAATGCCCCATCTGTATGGAATCCTTCACAGAAGAGCAGCTGCGGCCCAAGCTCTTGCACTGTGGCCACACCATCTGCCGCCAGTGCCTGGAGAAGCTCCTGGCTAGTAGCATCAATGGGGTCCGCTGTCCCTTTTGCAGCAAGATCACCCGCATAACCAGCCTGACTCAGCTCACGGACAACCTGACAGTGCTGAAGATCATTGACACAGCTGGGCTCAGTGAGGCCGTGGGGCTGCTCATGTGCCGGTCCTGTGGGCGGCGGCTGCCCCGGCAGTTCTGCAGGAGCTGTGGTTTGGTGTTGTGTGAGCCTTGCCGGGAGGCAGACCACCAACCTCCCAGCCATTGTACACTCCCTGTCAAAGAGGCAGCTGAGGAGCGGCGTCGGGACTTTGGAGAAAAGTTGACTCGTCTGCGGGAGCTTATGGGGGAGCTGCAGCGGCGGAAGGTAGCTTTGGAAGGTGTCTCCAAGGACCTTCAGGCCAGGTATAAAGCAGTCCTCCAAGAGTACGGGCATGAGGAGCGCAGGGTCCAGGATGAGTTGGCTCGTTCTCGGAAGTTCTTCACAGGCTCTTTGGCTGAAGTTGAAAAGTGCAATAGTCAAGTGGTAGAGGAGCAGAGTTACCTGCTTAACATTGCAGAGGTGCAGGCTGTGTCTCGCTGTGACTACTTTCTGGCCAAGATCAAGCAGGCCGATGTAGCCCTACTGGAGGAGACAGCTGATGAGGAGGAGCCAGAGCTCACTGCCAGCTTGCCCCGGGAGCTTACCCTGCAAGATGTGGAGCTCCTTAAGGTAGGTCATGTCGGCCCCCTCCAAATTGGGCAAGCTGTAAAGAAGCCCCGGACAGTTAACATGGAAGATTCCTGGGCCATGGAGGCTGCAGCCTCTGCTGCCTCTACCTCTGTCACATTTAGAGAGATGGACATGAGCCCTGAAGAAGTGGTTGCAAGCCCCAGGGCCTCACCTGCTAAACAGCGGGGTTCTGAGGCAGCCACTAATATCCAACAGTGCCTCTTTCTCAAGAAGATGGGGGCCAAAGGCAGCACTCCAGGCATGTTCAATCTTCCAGTCAGTCTCTACGTGACCAGTCAAGGTGAGGTGCTCGTTGCTGATCGTGGCAACTACCGTATACAAGTCTTCACTCGTAAAGGTTTTTTGAAAGAGATACGCCGCAGCCCCAGTGGCATTGATAGCTTTGTGCTAAGCTTCCTTGGGGCTGATTTGCCCAATCTCACTCCCCTCTCTGTGGCCATGAACTGCCATGGTCTCATTGGTGTGACTGACAGCTATGACAACTCCCTCAAAGTATATACCTTGGATGGCCACTGCGTGGCCTGTCACAGGAGCCAGCTGAGCAAACCATGGGGCATCACAGCCTTGCCATCTGGCCAGTTCGTGGTAACGGATGTGGAAGGTGGAAAGCTTTGGTGTTTTACTGTTGACCGGGGAGCAGGAGTGGTCAAATACAGCTGCCTCTGCAGTGCTGTGAGGCCCAAGTTTGTCACCTGTGATGCTGAAGGCACCGTCTACTTCACCCAGGGCTTGGGCCTCAATCTGGAAAATAGGCAGAATGAGCACCACTTGGAGGGTGGTTTCTCCATCGGTTCGGTGGGCCCTGATGGGCAGCTGGGTCGCCAGATTAGCCACTTCTTCTCGGAGAACGAGGATTTCCGCTGCATCGCCGGCATGTGTGTGGATGCCCGTGGTGACCTCATCGTGGCTGACAGCAGTCGCAAGGAGATTCTCCATTTTCCTAAGGGTGGGGGCTATAGTGTCCTTATTCGAGAAGGGCTCACTTGTCCAGTGGGCATTGCCCTCACTCCTAAGGGACAGTTACTGGTCTTGGACTGTTGGGATCATTGCATCAAGATCTACAGCTACCATCTGAGAAGATATTCCACCCCTTAGAGGATGAGAAATGCCAGTTTATTCTGCTTCCAGCCAACCTTCTTCCCTTAGTCCTTGGTTGTTGGCAGTCTTATCGAGTAGACTTGGCCTATGTCCTGATTCCAGCTGGGTTGTTCTAGCATTTTAGAAGCTCTGTTTTTTAGTGTTTGTTATTCCCCTCTCCACACACTATCCTACCCTTACCTGAATTTAGAGCTTTAACAGGTGCATTTTCCCAAATAGAACACATGATGGTGTTAGCTGATGTTTGATTAGAAATTAGGCATTTTTAAGTACCAAGAACCACTTTAGGCTTCTGGCCCCTGTATTTGAAATTTGCCCCCTGTGTTGAATCCTTGTTGATTTCTTTGGGTTCGATGTTCTTCCCTGATCCATTGTTTCCTTCCTACTATAATGTGCTTTATCTGCGATACTTCCTCTTCAACTCTGGTTGCATTCTGGGTGCATGCTCCAGTGGGATCTGCCCCACATTTCAGTGACATTTCAGACATTGCATCCCCATAGCATGGTGTTCCTGGTTTGATCACCTTCATCAGTGTGAAAGCATATTCATTAAGTGCCACCAAGGGAAAGGTACACAATCCCGGAGGTAAGCAGTACCTCTTGGCTGGGGAATTTGTGTTGTTTCAGATTGGTCTCCATTGCAGATGTGCCAGAGAATGGATTGACCCTAGTTGGTTGGTGTTGAAGACTTCAGCCTGGAAATTGCTTGCCTTTTAAAGAGGCTAGCAATAGTAAACATAGTAAGATAGGAATAAGCAAACCGAAATGCTAACGTAGTCAGCAAACTTAATAGCCTTTGGGGCTTACCAATTTTTTTCTCTTTCTACTGAACTGTGCTGAGTTGTATGAGAAACTACAACACAGGCCAGGGCCAACAAAACAGGGAGGTGGACACATCCATCTTCATTATGAAAACAAACAACAGAACTGTTGGGTGGTTACTCTGTATTTTTTCTCCAGTGAGTGTATACTGTTTGACTTCAGGATTTATTTTCATTCTTCTATCAGGCATTAAATGATAACTTTCTTCATCACCGTTGTTCATGTCTCTTAATTAAATACGAGATTCGGGTGCAAGGAGAGGGATAACTTGTGCTATGCTGCTTTGACAGTTCTTTGAGAGCACAGGGATCTACCCACGTCAAAATTTAGCCCAAAGCACCATTATATAAAGATAATCCAAATCTCACTTCCCCATACACGGGAACTGACTTCCAAGGTTTGTAGTCACCAACACCCTATTCAGAACTGAGCCTCCACCTTGTTTCTTTCCATTTCAGCTCAAGAACAAAAGCCTTTAAGATGACCAGAGGGGAGAGAATTTGTGATGGGATTCTACAGGTTTTACTATGAGCAATACATCTTGTTCTTTTAGGTGCAGGGGTGACAGCAAGCCAAAGAGCCTATCCCTTGCTTTCACATAACAAGTTTTCTAAACTCGGCTACTTTAAAGTATTTTTTGGTGCCCCCCCACCTCCATCTTGTTCCCACTTTGACTTCTGCTGTGATAACTGCCAAAGGACAGGTAAAGTGTTGTTGAACTAGTTTGTATTATTTTTCACCTGGAGAAAGCCCCATGTACCGATGATGAAATTGCATCCAGTTTTCAAAGATTGTGTAATTAAGAGGAAATTGATTCAATTAAAGGTGCATCACAAATGACTATTAGTTATTAGAGCCATTTTATCTGTGGTGGCACCCAGCAGCAGGAGCTCTGTCTTTGCTGTCAGTGGGGGACTTGCTGAGGCAATAACACTGGTGAGGCCTTTGCCACGTGGTTTGGAGTAGAAAAATGCATATAATGTTGTGGGCTGGCTTGAGGTAAACAAGACCAGGAATACTCCAGCTGCCTGTGCTTTTGGAAAGAAGTGCTGTCACTGACGGCATTCATCATCTAGATGGAGTCCTAGCTCTAAACCACGGTGATGCCTTGGCCCTCAAGTAAAGTGGGTATCTGCTGGTTCAGAGTGTGGTCTGAAAGTTTTCGTTTCTTTTTCTTTGATGTGAATATTTTAGACTGTACATAGTACAGTCAATTGTTAATTATCTGCCATATCGATTAAATTGCAGAGTATGCTCTAAGAAACTGTTTTCTCAATTAGAGAATTTATGGTTTTTGTTTTTTAATGCAGTAATACCAAATAAAGTCTTACATGCAAGTCTGTCTGTTAAATAGATCCAAGAGCAGCTGCTGTGGTTGAAGCAGGTTTGTGGGACTGGAGAACTGACTACTTTCTCCTCTGCCCATCACACCTGTGCTACTATTGCAAAACTCTTGGGACACTGCAGAATACTTTCTGAAAACCATTGAACTACAGCAATGCTAACGTTCAGTTCCATCTTATTGGCCATGTGGCCTTGGACAAGTCATTTAACTCTTCCTTTTCTAGAAAATGGCAAAATGATTCTTGCCTCTGGGAAAGGTGTGAGATAACAGATGTGGAAATGCATGATTCCATTCAATAAATGCTGGTTATCATTAATTTCTTCAACTGAGTTGCTCTAAATAATGCCTGGTGGCCTGACGTGGTCCAGCCATGCCAAACAGTTCTTTCCTTCCTGCCTACCTTCTTGCTTTACAGCTTCTATGGCCACAAAAACCTTTCTCCAGCATTTCCCCCCCTACCCAGAAGCCTCCAAATAAATCTGCTCACCTGTTTCTTTCTACTAGCTGTTTCATGTTTCTAGCATTGTATAAATCACTGAGTTTCTATTATTTGTCTATATTTAATTAATAGATAGTTAACATCTAATCTCTTGCTACCAGCACATAATATGGTGCCTTGTATATGGTATTCCTCAGTTGTTTAATTCATTCAGTTATCTGCCTGACTCGGTGACCTGTGTAAACTGAGGCTTCCTAGTGCAGCCCTTATGTTGAATAACAAGGGATTCTCAGAAAAGCCCTTTTAAAGGAATATAAAATAGTGGCAAACAATTGCCCTAGGTTGGTTGACCCCCTTCTTGCCTGTGTCATTCTGAATGATTAACACAGAATTTAAAATACAGGAGCATTGATTTGTTCAGTTTTTATTCAGTGCCTGCAGCAGCCCATGCACACTCATTTCTCATTGTTTTTCTTTCCTAAAATGATGAGAAATGATAGTGATATATTTACTTTTTCATAAATCATTCTACCATCTTTCTTGTCTAAAGTATGTGAACTCTAGTGTTCCGTTGCTCTGGATTTCTTCAAAAGCCAGGTGCACAGGCTGGGTCTGAGTGATTGCAAGGGTCAGTTGCAATGCAGTATGAGATAGTCTGCAGAGGGGCACTCCGTTGTTCCAATCAAATAAACTTGGCCGAGTTTTACAGCGTTTCTGTGGTTAAGGCAAGTAATGCTTAAGTAGTTGTACTTATCTAGTATTAATTAATGACTTCTTAAAAGTGGAGTGCTACCCAGCTCTGTAGGAGGGAAGTAGAAGGCAGAGCGTGATGTGAGACTCAGATCTCTACCCTACATCTGAGTAGGATGCTGATTTACTCTCAGGACGTGCAGCCCCTCAAGGGATCTCAAAACAAATTACAGATATGAAACAGCAGATGCTTGGATGAATTTTACAAGCAGGGCAGTATGAGGTAGAAAGCTGTTTAGCAAAACATACATTCAGACTCCAGACCTATGGCTTTATCTTGTCAATATCCTTAGTATTCATGGATCCCTGTCTTATGTGTGAAGTCAATGAGGCAACTTTGAGACTGGTACTGTATTCTAGTGGGGAGATCACTGAACCTGGGAGTTGGGCCTGCATCTGAATCACAGCTAGCTATATGACCACCAGCCATCACCATGTCTCTGAGTAGCAGTTTCCTATTGTACTTTGGAATCAACCCCACCTTGGTCCAGTTGCCTCTCTATCCAAGTATTGTGACTTTGTTTCACTTGCCAGGAATTGTTACCTTGCTGAGCTAGTTTTCTCAACTGGTAAAGGAAATGACAGTTGACATTTTTATTTATGTATTTATTTTATTTGCCAGTATTGGGGATTGAACCCAGGGTTGCTCTGCCACTGGCTACATTACCAGCCTGATTTATTTTTGTTTGTTTGTTTTACTTTCAGGAATTTTTTTTTTTAATTCTGTTTTTAATTTTGAAAGAATCACACTAAGTCGGAGATGCTGGCCTGAAACTTGGATCCTCCTGCCTCAGCTTTCCAAGTAGTTGGGATTAGTCATGTACCACTACACCTGCACAGTTTACATTTTAAAAGACTGAAGTTGTGAGAATTGAGAGATATTGGTAGGACAGTATATATAAAATTACCTAATTTAGAAAATGTGATTTCAGTTGTAGGGGACAAAAGCTTCTAGCCTTTCATGGCAATTTGATACACATTCTTCAGGTAAATGCTGGGGGAGATCTCAGACCTCCCCCAGGTGGTACCACAGCATGTTCACTGTCTGGCTTAACTAAAAAACCTATTGGAGGAAGATTTGGATTGCTGAAGGGGCAGAGAGAAAGCTCATGCACAGCTATGTATCCTGCTAGGAAAACTACACATAAAACCTAAAGTCTCATTATTTGATTAAGCAATTAAGATAGTATCTTGACTCTTATTGAGAGGTAAATGGAATCAGGATTTTTAAGAGAGTATATACAAATGCATATCTAAATATTTATACAGAAAAATTTATTTAAACCTAGAAACATGCATGTTTAGCTATTCTCATAGATGGACAACCTAAAAGGATTTTTCCTTCATGTTAACATTAATTCAAGTGATTATAAAAATAAGCCATGCTTCTTATTCTTAGGTAGAAGTAATAAAACATGGTGGTAAAAACTTGAGCTTTAGAAGCTGGGGTTCCTGAATGGGTCCTACTTCCTCAACTTATTAACTCTGTGACCATCATGTCACTTAGATTTTCAGCCTCAGTTTCCTCATTGGTAATATGATCCTGTTTCACACTTTACTGCACTATTATAAAAAGATGATACAGAACACTTCAAAGGCTATAAGGCATTTTTGAGATCATAGTAAACAAAATGTGTCTGAAAGCCACTCTCGTTTTTGTGATAAAAGGAAACAAACCCAAAGGAAAACTATTTTGTAACTCAACTAAAATCCTGATAGAAAACATGAAGAATCTGGGTAAGTTAAATACATGTATTTTCCTCTACAGGTAAAATTGGGATTTTCTGGTGATTTAACCAGTATTCTTGGTTATAACTATAATGGTATTGCATATTCACAGAAAAAAAAATACCTGAGATTGCTTATTTTTACTTATTAAACACATATGACAGCTATTTATTATTAGCAGGGCTTATATGAGTAATGGATGGAAAGATGAATCAGCCATGAATCTTTCAAGTCAGATAGCTTGTGGTCTGGCTGCAGAGATAAGATGTAAACAAACAATACACTGAAGAATAAGATAAGTGGTGCAAGATAAAAGGGGCATGCCAAGTGTTTGAGCAAAGACTATTTCTAGCTGAGATGATCTGGTTGCTCCAAGCCCTCAAAAGTAAGGAGAACACCATGAACCAAGGTGCAAGATTAGAGGGAAGAGTAAGAAATTGGTGCCCTAAGTTAAAACCATGCCAATGAGGAATAACACCCAAAGGTCTAATGTCCATGGCCTTGCCTTTAATTAATAATTCGAGTGGTTCTTTTTCCCTCCCCTAGGCCATGTCATTCCTGTTAGTAACCACAGCCTGGTGAGACTTTATTCTTACAAAGAATGGTAGGGTATGGATCAGATTCTCCTAGTCCTAGAGATAGAGGGCAAAAGTGCAGTTTGAAAATGCATCCTTTCCTCAATTTCTAATATATCCAAATAGTAGGAACCACTGATTGGCACTGTCTCATAAGTCAATTTTCTGCTTTTTAAAAAATACCTAAATGAACTAGGTGCGGTGGTGCACACCTGTAATTCCAGCTTGGGAGGCTGAGACAGAAGAATCTTAAGTTGAAAGCCAGCCTTGGCAATTTAACAAGACCCTGCCTAAAAAAAAAAAAAAAAAAAAAAAAAAAAAAAAAAAAAACTCAGTGGTAGAGATGCCCTGGGTATAATTCCCAATACTGTAATAATAATGATAAAATTAAAATCCTACAATATCAAAGTTTGGAGCATCTAAGTCACAGCCCAGCCCTACCTCCAAACCGCCAAATAGCCAAGCTGGTTCACTTGACCTGCTTAAGCCATTTTTGAACCAGTATGTCATGTGAATAATAAACCTTTTCTTAACCTATTTAATGTGAGAGTAGCATTATTGGTCTCCACATTTGAATGATGCTTTGAGGGGGACCACCTCTTTTCTGTAGGATGACACATCAGGGGCTCTAGGAGATCACCACCACCACTGGAGGGCTATTTTTCTTTGATTTGCTAACTAGTTCTGTTCTTGGCTTACTTTTTTTTTCTTCCTCTCCTCTGGCAAACTTGTGCTATGAGCTGTGCTGGTTTGCTGCATTTGCTGAACCCTACAGATTCTCTATTATAGATATGCTTGGCTAAATTGAAAGTTTTGATAATTGGCATTTAAAGAAAGGAGAAAAGAAGCCCTGAGTCGTGTGTCTTGGTTGAGGCCTGTGTATCAGATTGAATCTGTGACTGGATTCTAGCATAAGCTCTGAGTGACACCAGGCTCAGAGGAATGACTGAACCTATGGGTTTGGGTTGTTTGTCCCAATCAGCTATTACCCATTCTGCAGGACATTAGTGAGGACTACTAATGACCTGGTGACTCATGTGGAAGAAGGTTATGTGGAGTGCTCTGGTCCACACTCTTAAAAGCAGATGGCTCACCAGGACTTTACAAAATGTCTTTGTTGCTGCTACTCTTTATGCCACTGTGGTCATATAAAGGTCCTGATCCTTAGGATTATAGGAAAAAAAGCAGAGGCAAGGTGTTAATTCAAACCTGTCTTAAGCCACATAAAGCAAGGAGACCCTAATCCTGATGATACTGATCTGCAACTAGAGGAAGAAATATGTATGAACAGAATAGAGAGGATGAACATACATCCCAAACTATACATAGTAATTACCAAAAATAAAAAATGCTTTGATATGTGGGGAGGAGGCAAAACAACAACTGAACCAGGTCCAAAAAGACTCACTTGGAAACCCAAAACTTACTTTATACTTACATAGCAACAACAAAGACAAAAGTTTGGTAATTGGCTTTTGCACCTCTACTACCTGAGTTCTGAATTAGCCTTTAACATCTGCTGATACTTGCCGGTTGTCAAACCTTTGTGGCCTTAATGCTGAGGTTCAAATTACAGTTACACTTGGAAATTTGAACTAAGTAGCCCTATAATCTTGGAGGAGTTACTGAGGACATGTAAGGAAGACATATGTATGCCTCGTCTTAATCACTGGTTCTATTCCCTGGCCTAAATTTCCCACAGCCAAAGCCCCCATTACACTAAAATATCCCATAGTGGGAATGGATGTTTTGACCCAAGGAGTAATAAATTAAAGTTGAATTAAATCTTTGGCACTAAACAATTGTCTTGCTAAAATGGAACTACATGGACCTTTTCTTCTTCCACTAGTTAAAATAGTTAATATGGACTGGTTTAAATTAAAACAAGGCCTTCAAGGCTTGAATCCCATATACCAGATCTACTTACAAAAGAATTATTATCTCCACTGCTTTGCAAATTAATAGCTCAATTTAGCCTATTCTTAAACCCAGAAATAAAGAATGGCACCTCAGTGGATTGCTGCAATCTTAATGCTGAGGTCCTACCTAATACGTTATTTAGCTGAGTGCTATTCTACCCCTGACACTCAAGAAATAGCATCTCCAGTGTTAAAATAAGTCCAGTATCTTGTAGGCCTTTGGGGGTTCTGGAGACAACATATTCCTCATTGATAAAATTCACTTAAGCCCATATATACTGTTACAAATTGGCTCACCTTGATTGGGCTCCTGTGCAACCAAAGGCTCATACTGAAGATTTTTACAATCTCCTCTCATACATCCTGAAGTCTCAGAACCACACTTGATGGCTGTAAGTTGTCCATGTACATCTGGTGCAAGAAACTCCTTCCTTAGCCACGGGCTATAATGATACTGAACTGCAAATGATGGCTGCATACTGGGCTCTCCTGGAAACGGGTTGGTTGTCAGGCTCAGGTCTCCTCCATACCCAGCTGCTCCTTTTGCCTTGGGTCATGGAAACCACACCCAGGAAGTTTAGTATAGCCACTGAAGCCTCTTTACTACACCACAGAGCCAAACTCAACATATCCTATCTGTAGTAGAGAGTCCCCCACCACTTCTAGTCTTTGCTAGGTGCCATGATACTGATGAAAGCTGCTCCCTTTCCCAGACCAATTGGATACCTGGGGCAGTTCTGGAGATCAATCGAGTTAACAGCAAAGGGAGCTCATACACTTCATAGATGGCATTGCTGCCATCATATGTGATGGAGTTTGCTAGAAAGCTGCTGATGTTTAGCCTTTAATTGCAATGTCCCTGGTAATGGGCCAAGTCCCAAGAGTCAACACAACTAGCCAAACTTCATATGGTCCTTTTAGCACTGGATGCCCTGGCCAACAATCAGCCCCATCTGCACAATTCTATTGGCTCTTGAACCATTGCCAACGATCTGCTCAGCTCTTCCTGCCAATGGCAGCAAAAATAGTTCCCTAATCCGAGATTGTCTCTTTTCCTCAAAAATACCTAAAATATAAATCAAGGTCAGCTCCATACATACCAAATCCACACTACGACATTCCTTATCCCCTTCAGTGTTTCAGACCCTCCTGATGGTGAGCAAGGCACTCATTTCACTTCTCCAAACACATAGTGGTGAGCTTTTGTAAAGACCCTTGATGGCGCTTTCACCTCCCTTAGCAGTCTCAGGCTTCTGGGCCTCGTAGAAAGTTCCAATGGCTTCCTTGAACAAGCTCAAGTTGGAATAAATGAAACATGGCACATTTCAGTCATCAAACATCACTAGTGAATTGTAATCAAGATTCTGACTCCATCTTTGATATTAGATTACTAAACTCTTTCAAGCCTCACTAGTCCTCCTTCCCTTTCAGTCTCACAAGCTGATAAGAGCAAGTTGATAAGAAAGTCTAGGTGCTTCCACCTTTGGTGCCAGAGGAAAGTTCAAGTCAGACAAGCCCCAGACAGCACTCCAAAACAAACTTCAGTCTTACCCAACCCCCATCCCACCTTACACACACTATATAAAAATCAACCCAGTATCCTTTCCCTGTTCTCTGAAGCCCATTGTGGATCTGCTTGGTAGTCCCCTCTGTAGTCCCCAAAAGTGATACATTTTTTCTTAGTGTGTGTAAAGTATCATTAATCTCAATATCTGGACCAAATATTGGTTGGGGGCCTATCCTACTACTTCAGAGAGACAACAAATATTCAGAGTTAAATGTTGACAATAATGTCATAATGGCATAAGTAAAAATGGTAAAAGTCATCGACTGACTTGACAGCAAAGGAAGCAACCACATGAATAAAGCCACATGTTTTGCAAAATGGCATTTCATACTTAAAAATAATAAATCAATAAATCTCTCAGTCCTCAGGATATGAAATCTGGAACATTTAGTAATTATTTAAAAGTGTTAGAGATAAATGGGGGGTATCATGGTTCAAAGAATAGAGAGGGATTGGATGTGCATATCACCTCACCTGATCTAGGGTCTCAGGAGAATAAACTGGCACTAATGAATACACTGGAAAAAGTTCACAGAAGAGTGGGGCACATATGCCCTGGACCTTTCATAGAAGGCTAATTGTTAGCTAAATGAAATGTGCAAATAATTAAGTAAAACCCCTTAAATCATATGATTTTCTGCTCTGGTGACAATGGCCACAGATACATTGTTTTTTCTCTTCAGTGAAACAGACATTAATTCCTGCCATTTAATATGTACTAGAACTATTTTTCAATGCCCATAACATTTTACACAAATAGAAGCTAGCCAAAACTGAGGAGAAGGTATAGTCTTTCTGAATGCAATAAAGCATCTAAATAAAATGTCAGAAACAATACTGGTATGATGAGGGAAACAGATTGCAAAAGAGGAACTTAATTTCTTTCTGGAAGATACTGTCTTCTGTGATTTCACTTTCCTATGCAACTAGGTCCTAAACCTGTATTTTTCAGGTCTTACCTTCTTTTTTTTCAACAGACTAATATAGACCCAACTGCCCATTTTATAAAGCAGTTGAATATCCTTAGGAAACTTAGATTCAACATACGCAAAGCTGAATTCAGCTCCACCATCCCTAGTGCTCCTCCTTTACTCCATGTAAGGAACACCAGCATCCTGTTAGGCACTTAAGGCAGAAGGCTTGGAACCACCTCTACTCATTACTGTCACCTGTCACTTCCACCTTCCATCATTCAGTCATAAAGTTCTCATCTGCTCTGAGTATTCCCCAAGGGTCCATTATTATTGAAGGTGTGGTCTTCAGAGCGGTGCTCTGGAAATAGGTGGTGAAACCTTGGGGAGGGGGCCAGTTGGAACATCCTTTATTCATTGGGGATATGCTCTCTGAAGGCAGTTCTTCTGGGACACCTTGGTAATTTTCTTGAGGATTGTTATAAAAGCCCATTGGCCTCACCCAACTCTCTCTGCTCCTGGTTCAAGGTGTGGCTGCTTGTCCCCATGTGAACTCCCACGTTTGCTGTGCATTGCCCTAACCAAAGTCCAAACCTATGGGGTCTGCCTGATTTTGAACTTTGACCCTCCTAAACTAGGAACTAAATGAACCTCTTCTTCATAAGTAGGCTGTGTCATGTATTTTGTTATAGCTGAATAATAAAGCATCACATTAGCAACTTTATATTTTTCACATCAAGTTATTCTTTTGTTCATTCTCATAGCTACTAATTTTAAGCCACTGTTATTTTTCTCCTTGAAACATTGTTGTGGCTTCCTAACTGATCTTGACTCTGATATACCATCCCACATAGACCCAAGTCTACTTCACATGAGACAGAGTTAAATTTAAAAATGCAAATAAATGCTAGCAGTAATACATAAAACCTTTAAATGACCTTTAATTGCTTCTAGTAAAGTACAAATTTCTTAAATGGTCTATTAATCCCACTGAGATTTTGGTTTCTGCCTATCTTCCTAGATTTGTCTCATTGTTGTTTCTTATCCTCCTGAGACTCTGCTCCATTTACATTTTTTTGTTACGTGCGACTTTCCCATTACCTATCTAATACTCTCCAAGGCTTGAATGAGCTCTACGAAAGCACAGCAGCATTTAATTTACTACTTCATCCAGAGTATCTAGCACAGTACCTGAAAGGGTAGACACTAAACTTGTTTCTGAATAATGCCAGTGTGGACCAGTCAGCTTAGCTCATATATATATATATATATATATATATATATATATATATATATATGTGTCTCACACACACACACACACACACACACACACACACACATACACATACACACACATACATACACTTAGGGTAATAACTAGTGCCAACCAGTTTTGTCACCTCCTGTTCCACCAGCTACCTCTCTGAATCACAAAGTCTAGCTGCCACAGAAAATAGATTGTGATTGAGAGGTATGAGGAGTGGTTGACAATCTTCTCAACTATAAACTAATTAACAGTCATGTTTGCTTCTGGCTTCACCTGATCTTTGTCTTGGTGTAAAGTCACAACTAGAAGAGAAGATTCAAAAACGCACCTTCCATCATGTGGTATATAAACAATATCTCAATAAAAGTTGTTACAAAGACAAAAGAAATACCTTTAGTCTAGTGAATTACTTCTCAATGCACTTCCTTGGTAGGGAAGATGGAAGAGAGGAGTCAATTGTATTTGAAGCCTAATCCTGCAACTAATTTATATTTCCCTTTGAGCAAATTGTTTTTTCTCCCTCCATTCCCTCCATCCATATTAATAATTTTATTAAGTTAAGGATCTTTCCAGTTGTAAATTTCAATTATTCTTGTGTGCCAGACCTCAGGGACTTTCTGAGCCGAGATCTCCAAAAGAGCCTTCCATCTCCCTAAGCATCTGTACGATGGAGGAAACAGAGAGGACAATGCTAAGGACTAGGTATCCTATGGAGGAGAGCTTTGGGTCTAGGGCTGGTATATCAGATGAAGACAATCAAGGTCAGTTTCAATTCAATGAATCAATGGTCAAGCCATTCCTGAAGACCTGGTTCAAAGTCTGTGTTTTAACTCAGAGCCTGTGTTTCCTGGAAACAGGGTCTAGATTCATGCAGGCTTAAATCATGCTGATCTGCCTGCCTTTTTGTTCACTCTCCTTGACTTGGTACTGCTTGGTTGCAAGAAGAAGAGAAATGTCCCTTTAAAATTCTCTGAATTGCCCACCTATGACTAAATAATATAAAATGTAAATGATTCAAGGATGTGAATAAGAAAAGACAGAACAAAGAGCAGGCAAGAGACGATACCATTTCCCAGCTCTGTGGCTTTGAATTGTATTTTATCTCCACCCAGCCTCAATCTCAGGTCCCTAGGCATAAGGATATCAACTAGATGAAATTTTGTATATGAAGTACCCAGCACACCTCCTGGCATACAGTGAGCTCTCAGTACACAGCATGTTGTCATGGGGAGGTGCAGGGCACGTGGGCTGTGGGGTCAGACAGCCCTGCAATGGAATTCTGCTTCTGCCACATATCAGAAACATGGCCTTAAGCAGATGTGTTTTCTCCTTGGAAGACAGAGATTAGTCTAGGTTTTATAGGGTTATAGAGATTTTATGATATGCAATTAATTGACCTTTAATAGGAACTCAAACATGTAAGTCATTCTTGCCCTTTCCTCTATCAGAGCCCCCCAAACAGCCTCCATATTCTTCTTTAAACAATATAAACTTGGTATTCAGCTTCACATACATGCTCCCCTTGGACCTGCTGCTGGGCTCCAGATTATGCTATCTGATAATATTGCTTTTGATTTACACCTCCAGGTTCAGACAGAGCTCCAATTCCAAATCTGGCAGATTAGCCTCGGAGAAAACACCCATGACTTAGGCTGTGTGGTAAGAAGAGGACGATTAGTAAAAATACTAATATGAATAGTGATCATCATGTCTCTTAATAGCAATAAATGATAATAATAACTAGCACTTCCAGAGCATTTATTATATGCCACGTGCAGGGGTAATCACTTTATAAACATGGTTCCCTTTAATCCTCATAACAATACTGCAAGACAAGCACTTATGCTCCTTCTAAAGATAAAGAATTTGAGACTCAGAGAACCAAAATGCCTTGATCTAAGTCACACATCTGGCAAATGGGACAGATGTCCGCATACAACACGATGTGTGTTGTTACTGATTGAGACTTATGCCTTTGGTAAGGAGAGGGCACCAGTGAGTACCAGTGACTCCCACCACAGACCAATGAATCAAGCGCAGGACCTCCCGTTGGTTCATAGCAACCACGTGAAGTCCAGATGCTTTTTCCAGCTATTCTTCAGTACTTCCTAAACTGGGTTGTTGCCTTGACTTAATTTGCATCTGGAGATTCAATCCTTCCTATTTGTGACATTTCTCAGCAATGTACAGAGGCAATGGAAGTTTCTCTGACGATCTGGGAAACAGGCAGGGTGACATTCAAAGTTCTAACAAAGAAGCCAGTAGCATTCCTCTGGACAACGCGAGGGGATCCAGGTGCTACTGTTTCTAACTGGTCTCAGACATCTCAACGTTCCTCAAAGGTGCCAGGCCTCCCTCCACATCCAGTTTTGCATCTGAGACACCCTTGCCTGGAATGTCCATCCTCTCTACCTCCCCCAATGGCAAGTGCCCACTCACCCTCCAGGGCTCTGCTTAGACATCTTTTCCTCTAGGTCATCTTACCCATCCTAGGTAAACTAGGGGTCCATCTCTCAGCCTTGCCCCTTCCTTTGCCCACCCTCCACACAAGCACACGCACCTTACTCTCTGTTTGGTAACCACATTAGCAAAAGTGTCCTAAGAATCTGTTTTCCTATTGGGTTTTCCTGTTTGAGCTTTTAGAGAGGAGGGACCATGTATTGCTTACTTGTCACTTAGCACTTCATACAGGGCCTGGAAGATACTAGGGGATCAATCACCACTATGGAATGATGGGGGAATGAGAAAGGGCAAAGAAATGCACAAAGGGCAGAGGGAGAAAGGAAAGTACCCTTGTGGTGTGGCATCTCAGAGGACTGCTGTGGAGTGAGGTCGCTCTCGGGTTGGTTGAACCTACTGCGAATGACTTGGGGAGAGAACACCTTCGCCTGTATGTCTGTCTCTCCAGACTACTTTGTTCTCATGAAGAGGCTGAAGTCAGAGAGGCCACAAAAGCCACACACTGGGGTCCAGGGAAATCCCACATTTGTAGTGCAAGACTGCTGACAGAAAAGCATCCTACCTAAAATCCTGCTCCCCGGTCCCTGCATCTCATGCCTGGGATTGGAACTGGGACTAGCAAATGAGTGTATTTTGGCTCCAGTTTAAAGGAAATCAAGGCAACTTGTTTTCAAGAGTGTAAATCTCTTTTTGCTTCCACTTAGGAGAAAGACAATGGGAACAGTCTTCAGTGTTTCAGGTGATGATGTAGTGTGTGCGTGTGTGTGTGTGTGTGTGTGTGTGCGTGTGTGTGCGCGCGCACATGCATGTGCACATGCATCATACATAGCCCCTAAATAAGAAAAGGGGCAGTCTGCCAACCAATGACTATCATCTGTGGGTATGAGGTGAGTAGGGGCCAGGGTTTGGCAATCAGGAGTCTGAATTTGTTCAAGTTTTTAGGAGGGTGAAGAAAAAAAGTACTTCTATCTGTTACTAACTTTTTTCCTTCTCAACTGCAATTTCTAATACTGCATAAACTGACCTCAACTTTCCCATCTGTAGGATGGGAACAACTAACCTGACAGGAAACACCTTACACATGACTCATGAGTTCTTATCCTCACCCCCATGACAGACAGCGCTAAGCGCTCACTCTAGCCTTTCCCACAGCCTGGTCCTGGCTCAGAATGTCTTTCAATGCAGCACTCTGGTTGTCACTACCTTTTGATCATAACAGTTCAAAGAGAAATGCAGACCAGGCTTGATGATTGTTGAGGCCTCTCCCAGCTCTGACTTAGGGGTTGGCTTTATCTTATAAAGCTGCCTCTGAGCTAAGATTTGGAAGCAAGTTGTGCAGAGGGGTATTGGGGAGTAAAGAGAGTATTTCCACACCTGCCCAAGCTGAGATCTAAACTCGGAGTGTTAGCTTTCTTCACTTCTTTTAACTATGATAAGAGAAAGAGAACAAGAGAGCAAATGTTCCCTTGGGTTTGATGCCAATATCTGAAAAGTCCTCTGAGGCTGCTGTGGTATAGTTGGATGAACACTGACTTCGTGATTAAAGCAGCCTGGGTTCAAATCCCTGCTCTGCCAAGTTCCCTGGAGTGAACTCCGACGAGTCAGCTCACCCTTTCGAGCCTTAGTTTCCTCAAGTGTGAAATGCAGACGCCGACACCCACCTTGCAGACTTCTTGTAAGGAGTAAATTGGATGAAATAATGTACACGAAAGTGCTTTGTGAGATGCACTGCACCGAGCACACGCAAAGGATTATCATCCTCGGTGCGCACCAATAGGAAAAAGACCAGGCTGCTCCGTTCCAGATGGACTCAATCGAAACCGGGGAACAAATGCTTTTTTTGGTAATTTCATCTTGTGGAAATGGCAATCTCATGGGCCTATTTGTGTTTAATGAACCACATCCTGTATCGTCTTTTTGCATGGTTCTGAGAAGAAATAAGTTGGCTCTCTCCTCTGGCATGCTGCAGACTAGAAGGGGTCCAGCTTATATTTAACCTCCTCTGGTCTCCCTGTTTTCTCCAAGAAAAAACCTTACCCTGGGGCTAGACTGATCCTACAATTATCTACCCAGAAGCCAAAGTGAAAAGGGAGAGGAAAGAACATGCATTCAACTCCCACCACCAGGCTGGTCCACACGACTGTGTCCAGGTTGAGATTTTTAACTCTGCGTGTTACACTGAAGGAGTCTAAGGCTTGGAAGTGACTGTCCTGAAGTCGTGCAACTAGAATGTGGAGAGGACAGGCTTATCGAGTCCAAAGCCAGGACTCTCAGATCTTCATCAGAGTGCTTCCATACATCAGTAACCCTTATCCATCTTTAAGTCAGAGGATGCTCTGGGGCTGCAAGAAAGCTGTGAAAACATTCAGTGCTCAATAAACCACAAAGGCAGGCACATAACATTTTATGTATAATACTAAGACATGCATGACCCTTCCAGGCCTATTCATTCATTCATTCATTCATTTCATTAACATTACTAAAGGCAATCTGCATGCCAGGCACTAGCTAGGGATGATGCTATAATGGTGAGACAAGTAGAATGGTCCCTGCCTTCTTGTAGCTTACAGTGAGGTAAGAGAGAAGAACTTGAACTAATGAATGTTCAATCACACCAGGTGATGGGCAGCAAAGGAACATTCAAGGAAAGGACGTTAGTAGGATTCACGACCTAGCACGAGGCTTCTTGAAAGGTTTTCTGCAAAAGTGATTTTTGAGTTGAGTGATCTTAAGGGATCTAGACAAAACAACAAAAACAAAAACAAAAAAAAAAAAAAAATGAAAATGGCGGCAGAAGGCCCAGTTGAAGGGATGCAACTGCAGCTTGTTCTAAAATCTGAAGGAAGGCCAGTAGGACTGAAAAGCAGAGAGCAGGGGGCACAAGAGGCTGAAGAGGTGGGCTGGGGACAAGTTGGACCTGCCAGGACCTTGAGGCCATGGGAAGGAATTTGGAAGTGGCAAGTCACCCAGGAATGGCACAGAAGGGTCACCATTTTAGACCCGGTCTTGATGGTTGATTTTACGTGGCCACCTGCCTAAGCCACCGGAGCTCAGACATTCGTTCACCTCATGGGTGTGCCTCTGATGGGGATTTGGGGAGAGACTGACATTTAAATCATTAGGCTGAGTAAGGCAGTTTGCCCTTCTTAATGAGTGTGGGCTTCATACAAAAAATTTGAAGGTCTGAGCAGAACAATGAGCTGACTCTCCCCTCGTACGAGGAATTCCTCCTGCCTGACTTCTTGAGCTGGGAGATTGCTCTTCTGTGGCCTTCTGACTCCACCTGAAATATCAGCTCTTCTTCAATCTCAAGCCTGCCAGTCTCCGGACTAGAATTTACCAGCTCTTCTGGTTCTCAGGCCTTTGAACTTAGGACCAGAACTATGCCATCAGTTCTCCTGAGCCTCCAGCTTGTCATTGATAGATCTGGAGACTTCTCAGACTTCACAGTTGTGTAAGTAATGCATTATTATAATTCTATACCTATACTTATTTACCTATCTCTCCCACTATTTCTATGGAGCCCTAATACAAGTCTTCAGAACTGATGTGTCCTTTGGATTGACAGGGACCCTGAGTGCTTCAGGAAAACAGGTAGGGAGCCAACACTGGAGTCCAGGCAAGTTCTGATGGTGACTTGGGATGTGGGGGCAGCAGTGAAATGGAAAAAAAGTGGGCAAATTCAAGAGGTATTTGGGAATTCCAACTGGTAAGACCTGGAATGGAAATGGGGAGAAGAAAGAAAGAGGGAGGTTCTAGAAGGACTCCAGGGCTTCTGGTTCTGCCTCTAACCAGACAATAGTGCTTTCACTGGAACAGCAGAAAACTATTAGACTGGGTGGGGTGGAGTTTGGGCAGCAGGGGAGCTAGTGTAAGGCAAATGTCAGAGGAAAGCTTGGAACTGGAGGCATAGAGGTCATCAGTGTAGGATGGCAACAGAGAGCGGGACAGATTCGCACAGGGACATCCAGGAAGAGGGCCTCTAGGACAGGCCTCCTGTAGGTCAATATTTACTTGTTCCACAGAAGAGAATGAGCCTACAAAGGAGACAGGCAGGAAAGGAGGGAGGTGGGAACCCAGGGTGGCACCACAGAAGCATAGCAGTGTCTCAGGCTGGAAGCGGGCAACTCTCAAATGCTACCAAAAGGTCAAACAAGATGGGAAGTGAAAACTGCCCCCAGGTTATTAAATCACTGGGGAGGTAAACGAGCACCCTGCAGGTATCAGATCCTGAGAGCAAGTCCTTTCATGTCTTCTTGCTGTCTTTGAAGCAAGTTCCCTCAGGAAACGGAAAGCTCTGGAGAGCTCCCCAGCTCACGTATGCCCCTTGACCACACCTGTCTGCACAAGAGGAGGTGACATTTGACTACATCTCTCCTTTCTTCTCTCCCCACTGCAACCCCCATCTGCCTTTCAAACAGCCAAAAACTCTTTAAAAAAGCAGCCTAAGAATGTTTCACCTGACATTCAAAAGTGCATTGTAATTCAAATGGAAATGCAAAAATACATTCCTCGGACAGTCTTGGAAAATTATGATAGAGATAAAACACCTTTTAAAAGTGGAGGCAGGTATTTATCTGGGGGACATCTTTGTATCATGGATTCTCCCAATCAAAACGCAAAAGCGGTACAAGCTTCACAGGGAGGATGTCCTTTCCCAGGTCTGGCATGATGTGCACTTGGAAAAGGCATGTTAACTATATAAATTCCTGGGCTCTAGGCTCTCTTTATTTCTCTCCATTACTCTTTTTGGGTTCTGATTTGCCTTTGTCTGTCTGTTTTTCATCTCTTCTTCACTCTCCTTGCCTGTCTCAGCCTTTCACGCACTCTCTCTCTCTCTCTCTCTCTCTCTCTCTCTCTCTCTCTCTCTCTCTCTCTCTCTCTCACACACACACACACACACACACACACACACACAATTCCTTCACATACACGTGCCTGTCACCTTATGGAGTCATTTTCTCCATGAAATAAAAGACAACTAAACATTAGAAAACCTACCAGATTAATAATTATGAATCTCAAGTTCTTGGCCAGGGTGGGCAACTTAGGAAGAGCCTGTCTCAAAATAAAAAACAAAAGGACTAGGGATATAGCTCAGTGGTAGAGCACCCAGGTTCCATTCCCAGTACCATCATGATTTAAGGGCCTTATATCAAGTCCACAGCTAGGCAGAGTATGTGATTATCAAGTTGAAGCATGAAAAGGAGTCCCAACTGGGAAAAGGTCACCTTTCCAAAATACAGAACTGTCAAGCACATAACAGCATAGAGTATGATTCTTACCCTAGAGTAGGACACTTGGAACTTCACAGGGTGCTTGGGGACTGTCTTGGCTGGCAGGCTAAACAGCCTCCATGCTCCTCAGGGCTCAGACCTGGAGCATCCAGGGATGCCTTTAGCTTCTCTACCTCCCTCCTGAGGCCCACCCTCTCCTAGGTAAGGTCCTCTTCCTCCTTATTGACCTGTCTAGTGCTCCAATCCCCCAGGACTGGTAGAAAGCCCAGAATCTCCACCTGGTGATAGGAAACTCCTCCTGCTTGCTTGGATCTTTCTAGTCATTTCTGGCACACCTGTGATGTCCTCTGGAATTAGCATCAGAAGCTAGGTCTCTGGTGCTCTAGCTTTTAATTTTTTCCTATCACAGAGAAGGAAATTCACAGAATACAGCCATCATACCCCCTTCTGTATCTGGAACAGATTCGACAACTGGCCAGAGCTCTTTCTCAATGATTGAAATGACCTCCACACAATGGTCTAGACAAGCCACTCCCCAAAGAAAGCTCAGGCCATGTGACGGGGACTAGGTGTCCTACTGTGTGACTCCTTCCCTCTTTCCAGCTGTCTACTGATGGATTTTAAGAACCTGTGAGGCAAATGACGAACTGCTGAGAGAACACAGTAGGCTGGTGATGAACAACAAGCCAGGGCCTACATCTTACCTACCGAGGAGCCCAGCACTGGGCACAAGGTGTGCAGAGAGAGCACACTCGAGAAATGCTCAGTGAACTAAAAACTCATGAACAATAAATACGGATTCTTCTCCCAAGGGACATATTTTAATCAGGCACATTCACCCCATTTCCCTTGACTTTCCAGCAGTTTCCAATGGTTGTCTCCACATCATAATAGCAGCCAGGTCCCATCATTAGTAAACCTGGGAAATCTGGGATTTGGGGATGCTGGGTCTGTGGAGAAGGGAGCTCTGGGCTCAGGTTGGTGTCCAAACCCCATCTCCCTCATTGACAAAGCTGATGAAAAGGAAACCCCCTCTCCTTCCTGAGCTCCAGGTCTCCCCTCTGCAAAGGGAGTCTGTTACTGACATGTATAAATATGCCACAAGAAAACCCTTTATTCTGTATAATTAACATATACTAATAAAAAATGAGAAAAAAATGGAGGCATAAATACTTTTGCCCTCTTTCCTTTGGGGACAGATGGGAGAATCAAAGAAAGGCCACCATTTAACTGCAGAGGCCAAGCAGATCTTGAAGATGGTTTTCCATGCCCTATTTGGTCTGATTTCCCAGACCCACTCTTCCAAGGCTGGTGCTACCAGTCAAGGACAAACTACTGTCTAAGGTTCAGATTTCAAAAATTTTATGGATTTCAAAGAGTCTTAGACTCCTTCTCCCCCCACCCCCAGCCCTCTACTGAATCAAAAAGACATTTGCTGAGACTGCCCCCTCTAGAGGCATATGTAGTTCCCAGGGAGAAGAGAGGGTTGGGGGTCACACATCATTAGAAAGGGCTGGGGCCAGAGCTAGAATCCTCAGCCAATGCCCAGGATTTCCCTTTGAAGCTGCGGTTTTCTCACGCACCTACTCTATGTCAGGCATTTTACCTGCGTTATCTCATTTCATTCTCCCCAAAGCCACGCAAGGGAATTATCAGTACTCATTTAACACATGAGGAAACTGAAATTAGAAGTTTCTTTGCCCAAAGGTCATCTGGCAGGTATGCAAGAAGAGGGCTCCGCTGTGCAATCCCACCTGCCCCCACCAGCACTGCCCTCCTCTCTCTCCCACGAGCTCCGGAATTGCCAGCCTCCAACCTCACATTCAGCCTGGTCTGGTCCCACTTTTCAGCAGATGCTTATGGCATATGACCAGTGACTTGAGAGAGAAGGGACCCTGATCATCTCGGAATCCAATGGGTTCCTCCAATATCTCACCTCCTCACTCCCTAGCATCACTTCCAACAATAAAAAATAAAGCCCGAGTGCCTGATGTACCTTCTAGGGGGTCATCCCAGGTGGAGATGGAGAAGAAGAAGCACAGACAATGGTCAAGGTGGCGTTGAGGTATCCTTCTACTCCTCTTGGGATTAATTACATATCACGGAAGGCATAAAAGTGCCTTTGCAGACCAGAAGATCACAGAGGGAAAGCCACACCACCAAGTCAACCCAGAAAGTTTATGGCAAAGCCAGGTCACGAAGGAAGACCTCAAGTTGCCGTTTCAGCATTCTCCCCGCCCCTTCTCCCATCTTACTTCTGATGATTTCACCTACCCACTACCTAAGGAATGGAAATTTCCAGAATGAGAAAGCCTAAGCTCTGAAAACAACCAAGTATGGAGATGGAATGAAATTTAGCATAGAGTCGTGTCCCAGGCCCTGAATGTGGCATGAAGCAAATTAGTTCAGTGGCCACAGTGAGCGAAGGTTTTTATAAACATAACCTAATTGTATTACTTCGAAGTCCCGAAGCTTATTGCCCTGCTTAATGATGTGTCACATTATTTATAGGGTAGTGCAACGAGACTTCTATTGATTTAATGCACTTCCTTAAAGACTGTCATTGTCACAGCCATAAAAACGAGCTATTCCCAGACAACTCAATTATGTCCCCTGTGCCTATAAACCACCCGTGCCCCACACAGTACACACGGGCAGCAGGCACGAGAGCAAGCATGACTGGGAATGTGCAGCCCCAAGGCTAAAGGGAAGGTTTTGGGAATGGCCAGGACAGGTGGACAAGGGTGTCATCCATTTAGGAATGTGCAGAAGCCAAGAAGCAGCGCTAAGGGGTCTGCACGGCTTCTCCCTCTCTTGGGCAGATGAGCAGAAGAGTGTGATTTGAAGCAAGTTTCCTGCTCTCCTCTGGCCTGAATTTCCCCCATGTGAAACTGCAGTGCTGGGCCCAGTGAGACCTTTAAGTTCCCTTTGACTCTCATATTCCGCGGTTTTGTGAGTTGTGACTGATTTAGTTTTTGGAGACAGGGTGGCTGATCCCCATGGAGAATATGCAGGCTCAAGTGCATAGCATTGCTCCTCACTGTTTCCAATTAGCAGATGCTAATAGTACTCATTACAGCATGAAGCACTTCAGTGTAGTCGGAAGAGGGAAAGGACAAGGGTTTTTGCAGCCGACACGTGGGATCTGGTACTGCCCCTGCTCCTTATTAGCTGTGTGCCCTTGGGCACTTGACTTGCATGTCTGAGACTCAACTTCTCAAATGTGAAATGGAGAGATGAGCATATCGACTGTTAAAATACACACACGCATGTTTTCAATATGTCTAACTTTCTCAGAATGCTGTTCTGTAAACCCTTCTCTCCTTTGATGTGAGAATTGGACAAGAACAGCTAATTAGGTTCCCATTCCTCAGGAAGGAAAAATTGAGGTAGAGAGGGGACAACTTTCACAAGGCGAATGGCAGAAGCTAGTCTCCTGCCCCTGGTCTGGGGAGTTCCAGTTCTGATAATAGTTGAGAATCCGAGAGCAGTAAGATCTGGTGACCCTCCCGCGAGACAGACCTGAAGCTGTCCTCCTGAATGTAGGCAGTCTCTTCCAGAGGAGCTTAAAGACTGTCATTGTCACGGCCATCAAACTGAGCTATCCCTCCCGGGTTCTCCCAAGAAACCCAGACAGAGGAAGGTGGCAAGGAAACTCCACTCCCATTCCCTGCTCTGAGCCCCAGCCGTTATTTCCAGAAGAAAGTGTGGTCACCAAGAGTCTGCAAAAGTCGGGACTAATGCAGCCCAGAACACCAAGTGGGGGCCTCGGAAGATGCCTGAGCTGTAAGGATCCTGAAGACAGATGGCCTACCTCTGCGTACCATGAAAGTGACGCCCGGAGAGGGACGAGGGCCTGCTTATACACAGCGTGTCCCCAGCAGAGCCAGAATCCAGATGCAGGGGAGCTCAGCTGTCCCCCATTCACCTTCCCTTAGCGCCCTGTCCAGCTGCCACCTCCAACGGGCCCTCCAGGCTTACCTTTCTGATACTGGAGCCACAGCTGCTGCTGGACCTTCTTGCTGGGGAAGTGGATGATGCAGGTGAGCTCTGAGCCGTAGAGGGCCTCTGCGATGTAGTGGGAGCCGTAGTGCTGGATGAAGGACAGAAGCTCATCCCGAGTGCTCTCTTTGGTCAGGATCTTGAGGACATTGGTGAAGCCTGTGTGGGGGAGGAGGGCAGGTTGGTGGTCAGATCAGAGGAAGGCGGTTAGCAAGTGACCCGACGGCAGGGGCTCTTTCCAGCTTGGCTCTGGTGCCTTCCTCCTCCTCATCATGCATCAGTCCAAACGTGCCCCTCATTCCCTCACATGCACAGCTCTCTCTGTGTTCACTACAACCAAGAAGGACTCTACAGGAGAGGAAGGCCAAAACTCAGTCACCGGCATGGTGGTGACTTTATTTATTCATTATCTATTTGGTACTGGGTATCGTCCCAGGGGTTTTTTTTTTTACCACTAAGTTACTTCCCCAGCCCTTTTTGTGTTTCAGGACAGGGCCTCCCTAAGTTGCTGAGCAGGGCCTTGCTAAGTTGCTGAGGCCGGCTTTGAACTTGTGATCTTCCTATCTCAGCCTCCAGAGTCTCTGGGATTGCAGGCACGCATCATCTTGCCAGGTGATGGTGATGACTTTAAAGTCACAATGAGAAAGTCAAATCTGATGTCTACTGACTGAGCAACTAATGCCGACTAGGCACACAATTAGATGTATTTACCCTTTTATTCTAATTTAATCTTTGCTGAAACAAAGTATCAGCTTATCCTTGGCAATAACCCCCATTGTACAGATGAGCATGTCAAACCCAAGAGACTATAAATGACTCGTCTTGACCCTCCAGCTAGAGGAGCTGTGTGCAAACCCACTTCTCTTTTCACTCCCAAGTGCATGCACCAAATAAACTAGGGCTCGAGCTGCCCACAGACAGGTTCTGTGGCTGCCTTCGCCGAGGCTCTGCCTGTGCTCCGGCCACGATCTGACCCCTGCTCTAGCTTTCTCTGACACAGCTTCCCTTTCTCCCCTGCTCCAGCCACCTGATGTAGTGTGCTCTCTCTCCCGATATTGCCACAGAGTTGATCTGTTTCTTAGTCCTTCTCTAAGTCCTCGGCACCTGGCACAGGGCCCGCACAGCAATCACTTGGTGACAGCTGCTCTCCTTCCTCCTTCAACAGGCGCGTGACCAAGCCACTCTGCCAGGGATGCTCAGCAATGGGAGGCTGATCAGCGAGAGTCCTTGCCACTTAGCGGCCAGCCCAACTTCCCATGTTTGGAACTCCTAGGGAAGTTTCAGAACGGGGAATATGGAGCTAAGAAAATGATACCCCCAAACATGCTGCTGTGGAGTCCAAACTGAGGCACCCAGGGAGCCACCTGAGCAAGGACGGGGGTCTCTGAACTTTCCCTATGGACCTTAATGGCTGCATCCTCCAGATGTTCGACTGCTGTGGATTCCTTCCCCAGCTTCATCAACCCAGCAGCACCGGCACGCACAGTAGGAAGGAAGGCTAGAGTTGACCCCACACCCAAGAGCAGGCCGACTTTGTCCTAGGTTCTTGTCTGTCCCTTGGGCCCTCTCACCCCCTGCAAATACCAGTTACTCCTCTAGAATGGCCTGTATCTCCCACTCCCAGCCTTCCTGAGCTGCCCTGCCCACCACTGGATCAAGCCCGCTGACCACATCCGGGCGTTCAGGTCACCTCCCAGGAGCTACACACATGAGACTTTTGCTCCATCCAGATCACTTTTCTTATTTGTCCCAAGTGTGACCTGGGATTTCCACCAGCCTTTCTTCCTGTGCATACTCACTACCCCCAAACCTACCCCTCACATACCCCTGCTTCCTCCCTTGGTCAAACACATGCTCCAAGGCCCCAGAAGTCCCGCCCTCCTCAGGAAGCCTTTCTCACGCCTCGTGGCCAGAAGCACCCTCTCAACCCGTCCGACACTCACCACCTGGAAGCCCGGCTCATTGACCTCGCACTCTGTACAGCCTTCTCCCTACACCCCACCCCCACCAGGCACATGGCACCATTCCTGGAAGACAGCGAACACACCAACCACGACCATTAAAAGAACAACGGAGTCTGTGCCACATCAAAGAGCAAGCGCCTCTCCAACACCGAAAATGAGCTTCAATTTGCCAACATTTGATTTATAAGGGGCTTCCAGGAGCATCGTCACTGATTAATTAAAGCAGGTACATCTTTGTAGTTCTAATAGGAACATCACAGTTATATTCACAAGTGCAAGGTGGGGGGGGTGGGGAAAACAGAAATAGGGCTCAAAGAATGGGTGCTTGATTAGAACAACCTCTCTCCATCAACCTGTTAACTCATGTGACTGGGTAATTAATACAGCAGTATTAATAATGAGATAGTTTCTGTTAAGTAATAAATAACACCTTCAGAAACCTTGTGGATCTTTATCCAAGCAGACAAAAAGACACTCAAATCCCTGCTCTGCTCCTGGTTCTGTCACTCACTAGCTGTGCAACCTTGGCTTAAATACTTAACCTCTCTGACCTTCAGTTTCCTTATCTGAAGAAAAGTGGGATAGATAATGCTTTCCCTGTTGTAAGTCATGAGACATGAAACATAAGAAAGTGCTTGACGGATGTCAGCAATAATTACTATTTGTACTTCCAAGAGGGTGAAGTCCTCAAATTTCCAGTTAAAAGAGCTTCATTTTGCTGATGAACAAAATGATATTGAAAAAGAGTAAGAACTCATGGATAATTAGGGGGCACAGAAACAATAAGCCAGTGAGCGTGTTATGAGTAAGAGCCAGCGTAGAAAACCCAAGGCCGGGGCTCATCTTTCCAGAGTCCTTCATTTGTGCCCTATTTTCTGGTGTTCTTTGATTTATTTTTTAATTCTTCTGTGAATCCCAAGTACCAACAATGTGCTTATTCTCTGTTCTTTTCCGGGGGTACTGGACTAAACAAGCCCCAGACCCTACCCCCAGGCTCAGTCCCTGGGGTCGGCAGAGGAGGCTGGGGATGAACGGAGTATTGTGAGCTCAGAGGATCCCTGGAGCTGTCCCGGGGAGGGGACCGCATCCGAGTACTTCGGCCCATGCTCCCCAGGCAAGAGGATTCAGGCAGAGGAAACCGCAAGGGCAAAATCACAGTCCTGAAAAAGCATGTCTCATTTTGAGAAGGACAAGTTGCCTCCCTCTCTGGAGCTGAGGGTTTGCACGGGTAAAGTGGGCGGTGCCTGTGGGTGGGGTGGGCTCAGGTGCCACGGCCATGTGGAGAGGGGCAGCAGGAGAAATCAGCCCGGAGAGAACAGCGGCCTTGGGGCCAGAGAAGAACGTACAAGGCACAGGTCTGAAACACCCCCAGGGCACACCTGGCTATGGCTGTGGTTCATCCTCCTCCTGTTCAGCCCTCCACACCCACTCAGACACCCCTTCCTCCAGGAAGCCCCGCTGGCTTCCCCCGGGGTGGATAAGGCCTTGCCCGTCCCACAGCTGCCCCTGGCAGTGTAGGCATGACTGCTGTGTGTCAGTGTCATGGCCCACCTGCCATCCCTGGCAGCTCCTCAGCCTCTCCAGTGCCAGCATAGGGCTTGGCACACTTGGGGTCCTTGGGAACGTGTCAAATGACTCCAGGTCCCCTGGCTGCCCAAACAGTGCTCCTCACCTGCCGAGAGGGTGATGGTGCTGAGCTTCACACGGTAGAGGTTGCTCCGGACCCGCCACTGCTGCACCATGGGGTAGCCCATGGCCTCATCGTACCTGATATCTCCTGGGGGCAGAAAGAAAATGCCACGTGAGCTTGGAATTTAGCTGCTTCACACCCAACGCCCACCGTGAAGCTCTCGCTCTGGTTTCTGGTCACCTCTTCAGTGAGCAGAGGCTTGGCCTTTGAGTGTGGGCTTTCATTTTATTGGGACCCACCTCCAGCCGTCTGATATCCTTACTCTTTCCCTCTTGCTTGCAAGTTCCTTTTCTCTACTTGTCAGAGCAATCTCAGGTCAGATGTCCATCCTACCTAACTCCATTGGCAACTTTCCTGGGGGATGCTAGACATCTCTGTGTCTCAGTTTCTCCACGTGACTCTGCAGCTTTCTCTGCTGACCTTGTCTCTTAGGCATGTTGTGAGACGTGGATACAGTAACAGAAGGGGAAGGGCTTTGGTAACCAAAGAGTCTATTAAAGTAGACCAGGGGTCTGCAAACTTTAGCCCATCTGTTACCTGTTGTCCTTTGGTACTTTTGTACAAACTATGTGACAGAGCTGAGCAGCTGCACAGAGAGCACTTGAAAAACCCAACACATTTATTATCTGTGCCTTAATGTTTGCTGACCCCTGTGTAGACCACTGTTTTTTGACATGGAGACATACATAAGTTTCCCATTTCAAGGAAGAGTGAGATACACTGGCTAAACGAACTATTTCCTTAGCACCTTGAGTAGATGCAGTCGATGCTCCATGAAGGTAGCGTGCAAACTTCTTTGACCATGGGTCTCCTTTGGCACAGAGGGATTCTAGGACTTGTGTTGCATAGAATGCATTTTGGGAAATTATAGGTACACATAAACAAAGAGAAAACACAACAAAATACTAACAAACTGTTAACTCAGGGAAGCGGGTGTATGACAAATTCTTGCTTTCTGTTTTATATTCATCTCCATTTTTAAAAATTTTCTACCCTAAGCTTTGCAAACTCTTCTTTATAATCTGGGGGAAAAAAGCATTAAAAAAGAAATGCTGGGCACGTCAGCAGTTATTATTATTGTTGTTATGTATCCATGCTTTCTTATGCCTCTGCAAGTAACAGACACATTTCCTATCCTTTTCTCTTGTCCCCTGGTGAGGAGGCACTTAAAGAGATATTTGATATCAAGATTAAAATGAGAATCTCATTGGAACAAATGATTTCTTCCTGGACATTACAGCGGTATTAAAGCTGTCCATTATTGTCAACTTTTTCTTTCCTCCTTAGCCTTTTCAGGAATAATATAATTTTTTCAGAGGCTTTCATTTTAAAGTAAAATATTCATGGTCCCCAAAGATATGTCCACTGGAGCGAGGTGGTTTGATTATAAATTTGTCCTCTGTTTATCTGTTCTGCTTCTCCTGTCCTTCCCTTGCAGAGGCTGAGGAGAAAAAGAAAGTGGGAGGGGGGAGGAGAAGAGGGCAATGTTTCTGACGTAGGGCAGAGAAAACGGTCTGCCCAAGAAGACTCAGACACCAGGCCAGGCAACCTCCACCCCTTCTGCTACTGCTCATCCAGATTCCAAGCTGGTAGGGGTATTGGCAGCCAAGGTCCATCTCCAGCAGAGGAAGGCTGAACACTTGGATGCAGGCTGCTGAGGAAAGTTCTTCCCTGGGTGGCATAATGTCCAAAAGGAGAATAAGAACATACATGCATCCTACTGTCATGGCCCACAAATTAGAACAAATGAAAAAATTAATTAAAAAAAGAACAACAAAAACTTCTTCTGATTTTCAAGTAATTTATAAAACCATCTTCTCTGACTCTTACTCTATCCCCAGGCCCTTCTCCATAATGGTTATCACTTATATCTCCCTGATCCTTCCTGGAGAATATTCTCTAATGGAATGTCAGCCTTCTGTGGCCAAGACTGTGGTCTGAATTATTCTCACTTCCCCTGCAAAGTCTAGAACAGACTCTGGCACATAGTAGGCTCTCAATAATTATCTATTGGCTGGCTGGCTGACTGATAACACTTTGGTTTCATTCCTGATCATAAACCCACCCAGTTCTTACTCTACCTCTGGCTACCTTCACACCTTCACACCTAATCTGCTCCGCATCCCCACTTGGGGGAGGGATAAGGGATGGAATGGAATGAAGCTCTGGGCTGGGGGAGGAATTTTTCTTGGCCATTAAATTAAAAAAAAAAAAATAGCTCTTGAACTTCAACTGTTCCTTATCAGAAAACTTGCAAAGATCTCTGAGTCCAAACAATCATAAAAATGTGTGGCATTACCAGAGAACCATAGCAAACCAAGCAGGTTATGTACGTAAACTTCATTTCTTACCATAGCCCTGAAAAATTTATTTTACCTCACTTTTCAGAAAGAGGAACTGAGACTCAAAGAAGGAAACTGCCCAAGGACATACAATGGTCAAGGATAGTTCCAGGGACTTTTCTGTCAAAGAAAATCACCTCCTCATGTATCAGGGAGAAGTCTACTCTCAGAGGTGGTGAACTGCCCACAACCGGAGGTAACCAAAGAGGGACAGTCCCTGAGCAGGGATATTGCAGACATGATTCCTCATCACTAAGGGACATTCAACTAGATGTCCCTTATACTCCAAGTTAGCTCAGAAATTCTATGATCTTAGGAAAAATAAAAATTAAGGAAGGCATAGAAGTTTTTAGGCACATTTTACCAAGCACTCTCACATATAGGACTTCATTTGATCCAGATCTGGGTCCCTCTTTGAAGTAGGACAGGTCAGGGAGGTGATATAAGATAGTGGATGAGGCAAGACTAGGCTGCACCCTGACACATCCGGAGACGAGCCAGGTGGCCTTGGAGAGCTTACATGACCTCCTTAACGTGAACCCTTGCAGAATGACATGAGATAATGCACAAAAGGCTTTGGCCCCAGGAGACCCTGCACCCAAGTGAGTATTCTTCTCTATCTATGCATTTTACACAAAAGCCTAACAGAAGATAGCCTAAGGTCTCCCAGAGCCTGCAGGTGATAGGGAGGGTGCAAAACTAAATCACACTGCAGGGTCTTCCCTGGGGCACAACTGTCCGTCCCCTGAATGAGAGAGCTTGATCATCCACGGGATGACCAGTCTCTCTGGCAGTGGAGGCCACCCAATTACTCTATCACAAAGGCTCAACTATCTTAGGAGAGCCCCCATCAAACAGGCAGGAAAGGAACTGGGGGAAGACAAGGAGGAGCAGAAAGGCAATCTGGGTGGTGCAGAAAATAGGAAGCCTCAGGAGAACCCACAGAAGACATCTTCCCAGGAGCGGGTGAGAGCTGCAGACTACAGTGGGAAGGACAAAATACTTGGTGCTGTGGCATCAGGGTCTAGTCCTGGCAGTATGCTGTGTGACCTTTAGCTGGTCTTCACCTCTCTGAGTCTACATTCCTTATCTATAAAATGGGGAGAGTATACCCAATGGTTCCATGCTGACCTACAGAAACAAGCTCAAAGGCTTTCAAGAGGCAGAGGCTCTTAGTTGGAAAGTACACTGATTTCATGTTAGAATGATTTAAAAGTACCTAGAAAACAAATACTGAAGGTAAAAGAAACAAAAATCAGAAAATTGTCAAAAGAGTAGAGCAGGTTTTGATGCTTGGATACAGAGAATGAGAAAGGTGTTCTCAGAGAGGCACCTGCCTGTCCCTGAAGATTGTCTTGGTCCAGCGTCCACGGCCTCAGTAAAGCCCCTCGTTCGACATTGCTGGCACTGGAGCCCCCAGAATGGAAGGTCCTTTTCCCACCCCATCCCTCTTGAAGGAGGAGGTCTGGCTGGGCCCCTCTTAGTTCTGCTGATAGCACCTGGAAGCCGGGCGTGGGCCAGGGACCTGGGGAGGTTCTGACACGTGGTCTTACCAGTGAGCAGCTGGAGGTCCGGGAGGGGCTCGGAGAGGACCCCCCGGCACTGTTCCTCCACAGGCAGTGGGATCACCAGCAGCCCGTCGGCCAGCTGGGGGAAGTCCTTGATGAAGTTGTTCTCCCTGTGGAGAGGAGCAGAGAGACCGCCACGTTGAAGGAGTCGGTGCATCTGTCGGGGGCCGCAGGGCGGGGGCAGGAGGCTTGTGGTCAGAATCACTCAAGGCTGGGTGGCTTCCTGGATCCCAGCTCTGCGGACTCAGTGCTCATGACAGGCTCTGGAGTCAGCAGGCTGGGATTTCAATCCTGGCCCCAACCACTGATGGCCTGGGTCCCAGCAAGCTGTTGTACCTCTTGGAACCTCGGTTTTCTTGTCTATAAAGTAGACCTAGGTCTCGGGGCTGTCGTAAACACTCAATGGGATAAAGCTGCCCAGTGTTGAAGACGTTCTCGGATGCTCTAGAAACTGTCTAGTGGGCTGCTCGCTGTCCCGTGCGTAGGCAATGACAATGCTAACCAGGATGGCAGAGAACCGGGCAGAGTGTGGAGTGTTTGAAGACCAGGGGGAAGTCCAGCTGGAGAAGTGGGGCTTGGGGAAGTGGGCGTTGGTTAAAGTGGCAGGGCCCTGGGAGATAGGTGACAGACGGGCAAATGGAAGCCTGGAGGACGAGTGACTGGTTCTGACAACCCGAGGGTCAGTCCATCCCAGGTCTTCGCCCCACTCCCACCAACTTCATAGGGACCTCCCTCCAGCCGGGTCCTGAGGGCTAATCCCAGGGAACAGAAGTCAGGCTCTGGAGCGCTGAACCCGCAACCAAGGTGGTTTTGAGAGGACAGTGGTGACAGAGCAGAACGGGTAGGTAGCCTTCATTCCTCTGGACAGCAGACCAGCCTGCTGAGAGAGGCAGGGAGCTTTCTGTTGCAGGGGGTGTGCAAGCAGGAACCCTGAGAGCCGGCTGGCGTGGACGGTATCAAGGGCACGTCTGTATCACATCTGACTTCTGAGGTCACTTCAGAGTCTCCGATCCTCAGAGTTAGAGGCACTAATTATAATTTAGAGAGGGAGGAGGAGGGGGAGGAAAAGAACAAAAGGAGGAGGATGTTTGTCACTTCGTTTGCCATCTGGAATGGGCAACCTTGAAATGAACATCGGAAAGACGAACACAGAAATAAGCAACGCCAGAGCAATGCCTTTGAAGCCCGGACTTCAGGCTGTTCAAAGGCGGCTGTGACAGTGTCAGGTGGCCTGGGTCACCTTCCTGTCTGTACGACATCCCTACGACATGCTCCAGGCACCTCTGAGGCCCATCACCAAGTCATCCGTTTAGAGAACATGTTCTCCGTGTCTGCGTCCAGAGGAGGTGACATTAGCACCATCTGCAACATCCCCAGCATCCCCAGCACTGGATCACTGTCCTCTCCACAATTTACAGCATCCTTAACATTTGCTAGGATTAAATCTATGTTTTATAATTTTTTCACCCTCCCCGCCAAGGTAGATGCTATCAACTTTAAATTACAGGGGAGTAATAATGAGATTCTGAGTTAACAGAGGTAGGATTTGAACCCAGGTTTGGCTCGGCCTGGGGCTACCTGTCCAGGAAATGATTATGCATGGCAGCGAGTTTCTAGGTTCACACCTGCCATTTACGCAAGCTATTCCATGTGCGGCATGTCTATCTGTAGAATCCTTCTCGCTTATGCCGGTGGCTACGTGTGAACATGGGTTCCGCCCATGTGATTGCTCTTGTTTTTTTTTTTTTTTTTTTGCCAATCTGGGAGCATGGAAAAGCAATGTGAATAGAAAAGACAGCCTTCTGGGTAATGGAAGTGCCACCATGTGCTATATAACACCAGCCAGGGTGAAAGGGACTGAGTTTCCTCATGCCTCCCTTGCCATCTTCCTTCAGATGTGTGGTGGGATGGAGGGGTATTCCAGACCCTCGCCAGGGAAGAAACACAAGCTGAGCACACACTCGGGAAGTTGCTGAGGGCTGGGAGCTACTGATGCAGAAAAAGGCTGGATTCACTTCTTGTCCTCCAGATCTTCCCAGCCAATCCAGGGAGACACAAATTGGCCATGCAGGACAGTCATTGGAGCCCACTCTCAGGAATCTGGAAGTGTTCAATACTTCTGTGAAAGACCCCACACTTTTATTTTCTGAGTCGGAGAGACCAGGTGTCGGGGGTGGTGAGGGCTCTGGACACTGAACTCCCATTCTACCCATACTGCTTCCTGGCTGAGTAACCTGGAGGAAAGGACTGAGCCTCAATGTTCTCATGTGGAAAATGGGGATCAAAAAAGCCACACGGCCTCTTAGTGGAGTAGCAATCACTTTACTGAGCACCTACTACGTACCAGATGCAGTTGAAAGTGTTTTACATTTTGTCTTCACTCAACCCTATGAAGTAGATGCTGTGATGATCCCCAGTTTAAGGACTGAAAATCTGAAGCACAAAGGAGTTGTATAACCACCCGGAGCCCGCAGCTAGGAAGTGGGAGGTCCCAGGAAGACTGGCCCCAGAGTCCACTTTCCTGCATCCTGCTCAGGCTGTAAAGCAGGAAGGGCAGAGTGCCGGTGGGTGCACGGAGCCCAGACAGACTGCTGCCTAGAGAAGAGGGCTCAGGTTCATTGCCACCTGACTGCACCAGGCTCTGTGCTCGATGTGACCGCATGGATCCTCAGGTCAACGTCAAGAGCTGGGTGTGATTAAACGCCCCCATGTAAGCAACAGGGAAAAGGAGGCTCTGAAGGATGAAGTGATGTCTGTGGATTTCCATGCTGCGTGTATTTGGGAAACACTCTGAGGGCAAATCTACCCTTTTCACTCTGCCACCTGGGGTCTCCATTTTACATCTTCTGTGGAAATGTTTTCATAAGTTCAGAGCAAGAAAGGGAGGGCTGCCCTCTGTCCACCCATGTCCCTCTCCTCCAAGTCCTCTGCTTTCTGGTCAAATCAGCCTTTGCCTTGTAAGAAAATGTGACCCCAAATGGACAATGAGAGGAAGCACAGAGGCCGCCTCAGGAGGCCAGGGTCTGGCTCATGGTGCTCCTTCTTGGATGAAATGTCTTCCCTCTGAGACTCCATGAAGCAGAGAGGGACTTGCAGAAGCGCTTGAGGAAGGGAGAAGATGGAAGCCAGGGAGTTACTGGCCAGTGTGTACAGCTGGGAGGGAGGAAGACTGGGAGGATGAAGCCCCGAGTGATAAGACAGCTACTGCTGTCTCCCAGGTCCTGGGTCCCTGGCCAGCAGCCTAGGTGATGCCTCAGTCCTGCGTGGCCTCTGCCAGCAGAGGGCGCCCAGGGCCTTCACATAAATCAGCAATTCCGGAGGCAAAATGTGGCTGGGAAAAGCAGCTGCTGGGACAGTTCTGCTGGGCTGAGGACCTCAGAGAGAAACATAAACAGCAGCTTGAGAAGCCACCCACCTGGGAAAGGTGACCAGCGGGCTGGCTGGCTGCTGGAATGAACTCAGGTGGTCAGAAACTGACATCTTTTTCAAATCTCCTGTGTGTGTGTGTGTAGTCAGGACCATTAGATAATAAACCCTAGTCACAGGAGAACAATTTATTATTTACTAAGATTTATTGATTGTGTTTTGTTGTTCACTGCCTGTGTTCATGGTAGTGGGTCAAGATGTTTATGTGTGTGTGTGTGTATGTTTGCGTTGCGTCATTTTAGCCCACAAGAACTCTATGAAACAACTACCCTTATGCAATATGAAATAAGGGTTAAGGAACTTGTCTGAGATCCACAGCCAGGAAGTGGCCGTGACCAGGAACACCTCCTACCCAATGGAGCTCCTAGTTCAGTGCCTGGTACTCAGTAAGCCGTGCTCAGGGAATTAAGCCAAGGCCTGTGCTCTTGATCCCTGGGAAAAGCCGACTCATTTAGAGATGAGGCCAGGCAGTTCTTCTGTTCACTGCGCAGTGGGGTGTACTTTTGTGCTCGTGGATTTGGTGTTTTGTGCATGTCCGTGTATGTTGTATAAATGGATCATGTTAGCAACAGGGGCTCTATTTGTTTAAACAAACATCTCTCAAAATATATCTATGAAAACTGTTCAATCTCAGTTGACATTATATGGAAATGATGGATCAAATTTAAAAACAGTAGATCCTGGGCCCCAGGGACTCTGGGAATGAGAGTTGCCATTCATTCCACAAATCCATATGAGAGCCTATCCTGTGTTAGGGACTGATCTGGGTACTAGGGAAATGGCAGTGGAAAACTGGAGGAGATGCCTCTGTTTGTGAAGACCAGAAGAGAACTCCAATTCCATATCACAGTCCGGAAGGCCCTGCACGGTCCAACTACCTGCTCTGGACCAAGGTTCCAGTCACTCTGACTATCCTTAAGTTCTTTTTATGGGACATGCTTCCACTCTATGTGGGTCCTTTTAGGATTTGCCTTCTCTCCAGAAAGCCCCTCTCCTCTCTCTGCATCTGACACCTCCTCATCATTCAGACCACATAGCATTTCATGGCCTTTGAGGGACCTTCCCAGAATCAGTGCTGTTACCCTCTCTTCACAGTGTCTAACCTTGGACCTGCTCATGGGAGACCTCGTTTGAGGCCTGTTTCTTCCATCAGACTGTGCGCTCCTTGTAACCCAAACTCTGTCTATCCAACGTACCACGGCCACCCCAAGGCCTAGCAAAACCAACTGGGTAAACTGATAAAGAGTAGGTGCCCGATGAACCTTCGTTGAATAAATGAAGGAAGGAAACCTAGAGACAATGGCAATATATACATGATCCACATTTTTAAATAGAAGAGTCTTTTTTGGTGTTTTGCCATAGGGTTCCAGAATGCTTCAGGATCAAAAGGATATTGAAGATTCGAGTCTCAAATCTTAGTTCATCTACTAGAAGCTTCAAAACCCTACCTTCTTCCCCAAACGTCTTAAGTATACAGGCACCCTGGCTCCCAAGGAGATTGGATAGAAGGGGCCAAGGGTCTTGGGGCTGCTGGGGATCAGATAAAAACGCAGGGGGTATACAGAGGTACAGAGCTGGGCTGGGGTGAGAAGGGTGAGGAGGAGACAAGGGGTCCAGTTCTAAAATCTCTTCTTCCATGACGCCAGTCCAATATTCCCCAGTTTGAACAAATGTTTCCTCTCTCTTTTCTCTCTTGTTTGTGAACAGATTCCTGAAGTGGCCACAGGATCTGGTGGTAGAATGTGCACGTCATACAGACGTGAAACCAAATTCTGGTTGCAGTGGGAGTGCTTAAGTTCTATAAGCCTTAGTGATTGCATCTGCAAAATGGTATTGCTTTTCGTTTAAGAAGTTGGGAGGAGGATTTATATAAAGTTACTCTTAATTAATGCTAATTTCTTTTCTTGAATCCCACAAAGATTCTGAATCTCTTCAAGAGTCTCGAAGAGTCCAGTCCTGTGCCTGGCTCACAGCATTTGCCGCTGAGCATCTGCTGAAGCCTGTGGGGAGGGGAGGGGCCTCTGCCTCCAACACCACCTGCACATCACCTGTAAGCAAGCAAATCCTTCAGTCCAACAAGAATGCACGCACCATGCCTAGCTTCCTTCTGATCAGTCATGCTGACAAGAACAAGCAAGAAGACCCGGCTGCCTTTCCCACCCTCCCCCACCCTTTCCCAGGCATTCCTTCTCTCCCTCCCCGTCTTAAGAATATGTGTAAGTGTTTTGGATACATTAATATACAGCAACCAGCACGCAAGAGCCATCACCCCTCAGTTCTGAAGAAATTAGCATTTAAATTGAGGTATTTCAGAGAGGTAAATCACCCTGGATCAGCCCGGCTGTCTGTAGCCTTCTCTTACTTGGGAGTAGCTGGGAGCCTTGGTTTGAGAGCTGTCGAGTTTGCAGGCAGGATCTTCTGCCTGCCTGTCTCTCGCTCTTCCCAGGCTGCCGAGAAGCCTCCCACATGGATCACATGGAACGCCCAGAGCCGAGGAGGACCTCTGCCTCACTTGGAAGCTGCTCCTCATCCCTCAAATTGAACTGAGTCTTGTGGCAAGTGAGAAGTGTGACTTTGGCTGAGTTCGGGTGTCCTTAGTAAACAAGGAGTTGGAGGACCTGTATCTCACCTGGGCTCTGCTACCCTGGCTGTGTGATTTGAGGAAGCCAACACACCCTCCTCTGGAGCCCAGAGGAGAGAGGAGGAGCTAGTGCAGATGGGTGACGCAGGGCAGGAGTCTGTGCTGTTCCGTGGGGCTGGGTCTGTGGGGTTTGGTAGTGATAATAAACGGATGCTAACACTTGCTCCTCCAAGCCCACCCTCAAGCTGCACCCTTCTGGGGAGCTGTTAGACACTGTTCCCCTATGGTCTGTCTCTTAATTTTAGATCTTAGCTGAAGTCATTCCCCCCTGCGCCTTCCATTCATCCAACCATCTTCCCAATTACGTGCCAAGCACTGGGAATCAACAACCAAAAATTATACAACTGTCCCGTCATTCACCTAATATGAGATGTGTGTATAAACGCTTCCTACATATGTGAGAAAGGTTAATAATACTCTTTAAAATGTTAAAACGATGCATTTCTCACTCCCCAGAAATCACATTTGTCTGTAACATGCCACACACAGAATCAGTGACAGTCAGCCCTTTGGCAGATATCAGCCAGAAAAGCAGGGGCTCACTGCTTAGCACCTCAAAGCTGCCTGTGTAGTGTGCCTAGCCAGGCTGTGCTGCGAGGAAAGGTTCCCTTCTATATCAAAAGCTAGGTCTGGCCAACACAGATCATTGGGTTTTACTTTACTATACAGTCTGCACAGTGTGCACCCCAGGGGAGCTCTCGCCAGACAGGGAAACGCGTAGAAAACCCTTCTCTCTCTACTAGTGCTGCAAGAAATTGCTGAAGAGAAAGGTCAAGAGGCTAAGAGTTCTGATGTGAGCATCCCAACAACCCCCTTCTGGCCTTTTGGAAGTGAAAACACCTCCATTTATTCTCCCAGAGAAGAAGTGAAGTCAACAAATGTTTAAGATACAAACAAGGGGTTGGGGAAAATCTTGGGGCTAGTGATCCAGGGCATTGGAGTTTGCTCCCCCAGAATGGGAGCATGGTCTGGGGGTTTTGTAAGGCCCTTCATTCAGTAAGCCAGTGGGAACTCCCAGGAGAGGTAGCAGTAGGTGAGGAAAGAGGCTTGAAGTCAGCCCCCAAGTTCTGTACCCACAGCATAAAGGGATACAGCTGTTAAGCCTTCTTAGCACAACAGCTCGCCTCCCAGGGAGGCAGGGATGGTGCAGGAGGTCAGCATGTAAAGACCTAGTGTCCTTGGACTTTGGCAGTGAATTCTAACACAGGGCCCCTCTCAAAAGACTACTTGCAACTCCCAGTCACGATGGATACCCGTGTAAGGGCCCAGAGTTGGGCTCACACAGGAAATCACATGGTGAGTACCCCATTTGTACCAAAGACCCTCCCCCAAGAGTGGGGAGGCAGCTTGGTAAGAGGGAGCTGGTGGGGAGTTCACCTTTGAATGGACTAAATGTTTATTCTAGATAGAAGTTTTTATATTCTTAATTGGCAAATAGAAATAGTTTTTTTTTTTTTTCTCTCAGTGACATGAAAACTTGAGGGAATGATTATGTCTGCCACAGAAAATGAAGACGATGGTGTTTTGCATATTGAGTGGTAGCAAAAAAAAATATTTGCACCCTTGGCTGTAAATGTTTTAGTCAGCTGTTTTGCGGCTGTGACTAAATAACCCAACCAGCACAACTGTAAAGGAGGAAAGGCTTATTCGAGGCTCATGGTTTCAGAGGTCTTAGTTCATTCCTCGGGGCTCAAGCTGAGGCTGAACATCATGGTGGGAGAGAGTGGTGGAGGGAAGCAGCTCACACCATGGTGATCAGGAAGCAGAGTCTCCACTCCCAGAAACGAAATACAAACCCCAAAGCCACGCCCCAATTCCCACCTCCTCCAGCCTTGCCCTACCACTTCAGTTAATCCCATCCGGGATTAATTCACTGATTGGGTTAAGACTCACAACTTAGTCTTTTCTCCTCTGAATCTTCCTGCATTGTCCCACATGTGAGCTTTTTGGGGACACCTCACATCCAAACCGTAATGGTAAACAAATGGTTATAGGTCAGAGTGGAAATGTTTAAGGCTCATAAGGGAAGTTCAGGGGCCAGAGGAGTGCTGAGGAGGAGCACTTGATGCAGACTGGAAGTGAGTCTTGAAGGGTTAGGAGGCATTACCCAGGGAGACGGCAGGGAAAGGGGATGGGGTAGGGTGCAGGCAAAAAAGAACAGCACGTGAAAAGGTCAAAAGGGGGTGCGGCAGGCAACAGAACATTCACATGGTTATTCTGGAGATTCAAAGACACTAGGATATAAGATGGCAAAGCATTGAGTGGAAATCAAGAATGGATAGGGGTCAGATCTTATGGGTCTTCTAAGCGATGCTGCAGGATGTGGGTTTTCTTCTGAGGCAAGGAGACCCACTACAGGGTTTTCAGCAGAAATGCAATGCCATCAAACCAGAAAGATTGTCAGGCTACAGGGTGGAAGATAAACTGGAAATGAGACAAAAACAAACAAAAAGCAAGGCTGGAAGGAGGGAGGACAGTTGTGAGGTTTTGCAGTAACCAGACAAGAAATGAGGGAATTACTGAATAGCAGAATACAGAAGAGAGGCACAGATTTAAGAGGGACTCAGGAGACAGAACCTGCCGGTCTCCATCACCAACCACACGTGATAGGGAGTAGAAGGAACTGTGGGATCGATCAGGCAGCTCTGAGCCCCCGAAGTCAAGCTAATGTCCTGAGCTGACTCCAGTGGCCAGTTCCCCAGCTTTCCCTTATCACTGAACACCAGAGCCCTCTACACATGCCTGTGTGTATTGACCCTGCTCAGGGTACAGCCCAGCGTGCACTGGTCCTCTGGTCAGAAGTCCTCACTCGGCCTCACTCAGCCTCTCCTGGCATCCGTCCATCAGTGTCTCACTGTTAATTTGTGACACCTGTAGAAAGATGGCCAGCTCTCGGGCCACAGTTCTCGGCTGCCCTGGGCCTTTCGTACAAGCTCAACCACTCCCAGACGGAGGTCCTCTCAGCTGCTCTTTCTTCTGTGGCACAATGAGCACAATGTGAGACCCACCTCCCAGACAGCTTCAAGGATCGTGGCTGCTAAGTTGCTTCACTGGCTGCACAATGACCCCCCTGTATGGGGTTGTTCTGATCACAGCAATGCCTCCAGAAAGGAGAAGCATCATCTTCCTTATTTTTATTTCTGAAACTCATCATTAAACCCAGGGTCTCACACATCCTAGGCAAACATTCTGCCTCTGAGCTCCATCCTCAAACTTTTTTTTGTTTTATTTTGAGATAGGGTCTCTCTAATTTGACCAGGTTGGCCTCCAACTTATGACCCTCCTGCCTCAGCCTCTCAAGTAATTGGAATGACAGGGGTGCACCACTGTACCTGGCCACTGTTGCCATTTGATAAGAGAAAAGACAGAGGCAGGGCAGAGAAACAACTTATTCAAGAGTTCCCAGGTTTGGTTTTTCGGCAGAACCAGGACTTCATCTTTATTCCTCTCCTGTCCCAATCTGTTTCCACTGGCATGTCCCACTTCACCGCCTGACAACCTGTCTGAACTGTGAACTCCTTTCAAAGCACTGGCTGGGCTTGATTTTTCTTTGCAGTTTCCTGGATCCTCTTGAGAACTTTCCAGACAGACTTCATGGCGTCATCTTCTCCCAGAAGTGGTCCCTGAGCCCCTTCTTTGGAGGCAATGTCTCTCTGCTTTCATAAAACTCAACTCTGGTCTGATGTCAAGATCACAACACTCTGCTGGGATAGCTGTGCTCTGCTCATTTGCCTCCTGTTTCAGATCATGTGGTCTCTGTCACAGGGACCTGTCTGGTTCTCTTCACAGCCTCCTCCTCCCCACAGTTCGACTCCAGGGTCTGGAACAAGCACGGTGCATAATAGCCATCTGCTCTGGTTGCGGCTACTGTCCCCTCTCACAGGGACTTCCCCTACAGCCTGTTAACTATGCTCTCTGCTTTCAGCCTAACCCGCTCCAAGTTGTGGAGAGAATGATTTTCTAAAATGAAGGTCCAAAGCAAATGTATCACTGGACCACATGTTAGTGTTCCATTGCTGCCATAACAAATCACCATAAACTTAGTTGCTTAAAACGACAGAAGCCTACTGTCTTAGCTCTGTCAATCAGAAGTTTGACAGAGGCGTCTGGGTTAAAACCAAGGTGTTGGAAAGCCTGCATTCTTGCTGGAGGCTCTAGAGGAGAATTAATTCCTTTGCAGCCTCCCACAGCTTGAGGCTGCCCACATTCCTTGGCTCATGGTTTTTTCCTTCCACGTTCAAGCCTTAGTCAAGGCAAATCAAACGCTTCTCACATCACACACTCTGACCTCATCTTCTACCTCCATCTTCCATTTTAAGGACCCTGGTGATTGCATCAGGCCCATGTGGACACTCCAGGATAATCTATCTCCCGATCAGCTGATTAGAAACCCTGTTCCACCTGCACATGTACTGCTTCCTTTGCCACGTTGAGCAACCTACTCAGAGTTTTAGGAATTAGGACATGGGGGCCTTTGTGCCCACTATACTATGGCTTCCTCTCTCTCTCTTTTTTTCCCTTCCTGCAGGAAGACTTTATCACCATTTCTCATTGTGTTTCCACCAGGCCTGTTCTGCCCCTCTGCTAGCACTTTTATCCTGGACTGTTGTTCCTGATCACTGCCTGTCTGGGTCACTGGACCATGAGTGCATGAGGGCAAGGATCATGCCTGTCTTCTCCACTGCTGTGCATCCAAACCAACGCAGCAGCTGATGCATGCACCAGGGGCTCCGTAAGTGCTTATTCAGTGAACGAACAGATGCCTCTTGGTCAAAGGGAAGTGTCGGGGAGGCAATCAAGTCAGCCATACCACATCAACTTCCTGCCATTGGGCCTAGGTCATTGCCTTAATCATCTCTGCCTCCCTTCCCAACCCTCCCTTTCTTCCCTAGGTATCCAGCACACAGAGTAACAAGTACTATCTTTAAAGCTAGTATCTACTGATCTTTTTTAAATTTCTTAATTTTACAGACTGTATTTTGATTCATTGTACACAAATGGGGTGTAACTTTTCATTTCTATGGCTGTGCACAATGTAGATTCACACCATTCATGTAATTACACATATACATAATACTGTCTCATTCTACTATCCTTCCTTCCCCCACCTTCTCCCCCCACCTTTTCCTTTACACCATCCAAAGTTCCTTCATTCTTCTCTTCCCCCCACCACCCCCATTTTATATTGTCAACCAATTATCAGAGAAAACATTTGGTTTTTTTGGGTTTGGCTATTTCACTTAACATGATATTTTCCAACTTCATCCATTTACTAGCAAATGCCATAATTTTATTCTTCTTTATGGTTGAGTAATATTGCATTGTGTGTATATATACACCACACTTTCTTTATCCATTCATCAATTGAAGGGCATCTCAGTTGGTTCCACAATCTGCCTATTGTGCATTGAGCTATGATGAACATTGTTGTGGCTGCGTCACTATAGTATGCTGATTTTCAGTCCTTTGGGTATAAACCAAGGAGTGGGATAGCTGGGTCAAATGGTGGATCCATTCCAAGTTTTCTGAGGAATCTCCACACTGCTTTCCAGAGTGGCTGCACCAATTTGCAACTCCACCAACAATGTATGAGTGTGCCTTTTCCCCCACATCCACGCCAACACTTATTTATTGCTTGTGTTCTTGATAATAGCCATTCTTATTGGAGTTAGATGAAATCTTAGAGTGGTTCTAATTTGCATTTCTCTAATTACTAAGGATGATGAGCACTTTTTCATATATGTTGATCACCTGTATATCTTCTTCTGTGAAGTATCTGCCCAGTTTACTGATTGTTTACAACATGCTAGACATTATTCCAAGGGTTTTACATATATTATTTCACACCTACAACAATATTGAGAGATAAGCACTCTAATTCTAATTTTTTTTTTAAATGAAGCAGCAGGGACTTAAAAGAGGTTAAATACAGAGAAGCTACAAGCTGGGTTTTGAACAGTCTAAGTCCATGGTCTGAAAAACTATGCAAAAATATGCTAGCGAGTGTTTAATTTTGCTCACAAATGAAAGGTTGACTTGTTGAAAATACCAGTGCTGGAGGAATGCCCCAGATGGAAGCCCACATTAATAACAGTGACTGTCGTGTACTGAATGCACACCATGTGTTAGGTGATGTGCCAGCTTTGTTTCTAACCTTCTCAACAATCTTGTAAAGTGGGTATTATTATCTCCATGATAGAGGTGAGCAAACGAAGCTCAGAGAAATGAGCTCACCCTCCTCGAGTCGTGTACAGTTGAATCAGGATGCCCACTTCTTCACTCCACTCTCTCTCTCCAACTGTGATCATACCTGTCTTTCCTGCCCCGCCTTCATTCCCGCGCAGGTGTCATGAACACACACGAACACAGAGTTGAGCCTGGCTTAGACCCTGCACATGCCTTCTCCCTCTAATGCAAAATTGCTTCCGCCTGTGGCACCAAACTCACTTATGCATTCCAGGCATGGCCGTTACTAACTCCTGCCCCGGTAATTGCGATCCCTGAAATTGAAAGAAATTGCAGGCTACAGAAACATTATCTTCTCCTCGGCCACTTCGCCCTCCGTCTCCTTGCCTGTGTGTGTCGGCATGGGGATTCCTTGTCCTGTCATAACACCAGGAACAAGCCGAGTTGCGGTCACTGCAGCCTCTGGAGCGTCTTCCCAGACTTTCCTCTCCAGTTGTCAAGGGAGGAAGTCAAAGAGCCTGATACCTTGACACGAAACTTCAGAGCTGGGGGCGGGGAAAGTTTGACATCATGAAGCGCAACCTCTGCACTTCTCTGACAAAGTATCACCATTACCTCTGGGTTTTAGATGCTCTCAATGAGATTTGAACAGGAAATTCAGCCTTGTCCCAGATCAGAGAGTCCAGACACAGCTAAGAGATTCAAACCTAAAGCCTCTTTCCTACCCAGATCTGCAGTTTGAGGCAAGAATCCCCTTGTTCCAGGGTGCAGCGAGTACAGGGGTCTCCTGGAGGTACACCTCAAGCAGAGTCGTCTTTTGCTTTAGTCACAGCCCTGGGTCACCTCCCCCAATCCCTGAGGGGTCTGGCTGCTTGTTTTACCAAGGACAAGGGTAGAAGTCAACATCCATGTTCCTTTAAAAATGTTTCAAGTCCAGTTAGGATCTTCATATTCTTGTGTTCAGGGCATTTTCTATTCCCAAGAAACCCTTACACACCTTTTTCACTGTACTTTCCCCAGGGGCAGGGCCTGGACAGCATAGATACACACACACAGTAGGTGCACAAAAGTACTTGCTGCCTAATGAGATCAATGGCAGAATCTTAGTGCCTGTCTCCATCATTGCTCATGCCCCTAGTCCTGCCCTGGCCAGGCAGCCAGGACCCGAGTCCTGTGAAGCTGTGTCACTCAACTGCTATGGGGTCTGAAGCAAGTCATTTCCCCTCTCTGGAGACTGAGGCAATTTCTTAAGCACTTAGGTCATTTCTTCAACTAATACAGGTACCCCAAATAGCTCCAGCACACAGGGCAAAGACGAAATGTGGAGACCTGCTCTCACAGGGCACTCTGTGTCTTCTCTCACCTCTTAAAGTCCTCTTGGCAGTCAGATATACTGCCCGAACTGACTTTGGTTGGGCAGAGCATTGAAACTTTCCTGGGTTTTTGTTTCCTCATCAGAAAAATGGGAATAATAATCATCTTTGCCATACTTTCTGAGATGATAAAAAGTGTCCATAAAATGAATTGCTTAACATAAGGCCTCAGAAAAGTAGGCTCTCAATAAATGACAGTTATTGCTGCTGTAGAATGCACTACTCTATCGAATTTTAATTTAATACCCTCAAAAGGCTTTTGATTAGAAATAAGAAGAATACAAACTTGAAAGCTGGAATGGATCCCAACTATTCCCAACACTAACCACAGATAGCAGACACAATTTGTCTATGTCACATGATAGAGTTATAAAAAGAACCTAGGGACATGTAACTACTAATTTAGGGTTCTTTTTCTTTGTATCATGGGAAATGTTTTTTTTTTTTTTCCTTTCTTTTTTTTTTTTTTTTTTGGTACCAGGGATCGAACCCAAACCCAGGGGTGCTTAACCACTGAGCCACATCCCCAGTCCTATTTTAATATTTCATCTAGTGCCAACTTGCTGAGTTGCTTAGAGCCTCACTAAGTTGCTGAGGCTGGCTTTGAACTTGCAATCCTCCTGCCTCAGCCTCCTGAGCTGCTGGGATTACAGGCATGCACCACTGTGCCTGGCTCTTTTTTCTTTTTTTGATGGTAAATTTGACTCTCTTCTAAGCACACACCTTACTCACAACCTCTGGAAGTGTAGTTAATGCTAAAAGAAAAGCTCTTAGCATGTACGTCAAATATCCCTCTCCTTATCACACTGGGCACTGACATTGCTGTGAGTGTGTCTGTTTCCCTGAATCTAAGAGTTGAGACTGTGCCCTCTCTCTTCTTATCCAGCTCCTACAACATATTTGGCATACAGGAGGTGCTCAAAAATGTTTGTGCAATTGAACCTTTAATAGATTGGACTGCGAATTAAAGGAAAGGCATATTTCAAAACTTCCAACTTAAAGCAGAACACAAGAAAAAAATCAAAGCCACATTTTAACTAACCCTGCAGCATCGATTCATTTGTAACTTCATTCCTCATAATAGTTAGAAAAGGAGAACATTTTTATTTTTATGTTCACATTTAAAATCAAACCATGAAGTGGACTTTGGAATCAGAACACATGGCCCTTAGATAGCTGATTCTGGTATGAATTTGTGGCTCAGTCACATCTCTGAAAGTTTCTTTTTCCCTTTTGTCTTTTCCATTCTCCCTGGGGCACCTTGGAAGTCTTTCCATACAGCCACCTCTAATGAGCTTTGCAAAATGAGAAACCTGCTGTAGTAGAAGAAAATCTAATAGCAATTGCTTTCTTGTTCACCCTCTCTCCTCTTTCTCTCTCTTTTTTTATTAGTCATTAGCAATGGAGAAAGAAAACACCCAAAGGCAGTAGAAAGGCAGCAATATTTGCACATGCTTTCTGCAACACTGTGCTAATGAGGAGACCCAACATCTCTCACATCTCTTCTTGCTGAATTCCAGCACACATCAGTTACAGTCAAATTTAGAACTGAGTTTGCATGGACATTAGCCAGTTTGCTTCATGGCCAGGGTACAGTGTGTGTATTGTGAGAGGACAGTTGTTTTTAAGCATTTCTTAAAACCAAAGTATATGGAGACTTCACAAGGAAAACAAAAAAGCAGTTAATGAACACAATTTTTGGTCTTCTTCAATCTGACATAAAAATGTAATTGAATCCAGCTGGAAACACCCGGTATCTAGTCTCCCACCTTGTTAGCAACTGGTGATGCTGTCATATACAATCGCATGATCAGGATGAGCCTCAGGTTTTTCTGTAATAACCTTTCCACACTCTGCAAGAGTGGATCCTGAGCTGTACCTCTTACTAAGTGTGTGATACTGAACAAGTCATTTGACTTCAGAAGCCTTCAGTACCTCATTTGTAACAAGAGGATCACAATAGTACCTAATTTTATAGGCTCAATTATGAGGATTAAAAGGGACAACAGATACAAACAGCCTGTATGCACATTGGACTGTGCAGTTACTATTACCATAGTTATTTATTTCCTGGTAAGAAGGATTAGATTGAAGTTCTGCCTCTGCCTCGTACAACTTCAGACAGGTTTTCATACCTTTCTAAGTTTCAGTTTCCTCTATAATAGCTTATAGAATTAATGAGATGGTACCTTCCACAAAGCTCCTGACACATTGCAATATGCGCTCTAAAAATGTTAATTAGTTATCATCACTATCAATGGTAATGTTGTTTAGGGTTTTCAAAAATAATATGCGGTAAAAATTCCCAAGAATCAACAATAACAAAAAAATCTCCTGAAACTAATAAGTGATTCTGACAAGATTGCAGGATACAGGTTCATGTACAAAAGCCAATTGCTTTCCTATGTACCAGTGAGGAACAATTGATATTTGAAATAAAAAGTACAGTACCAATTTACATTGGCACCCAAAATAATTGCATACGTGGGTATAAATCTCACAAAATACATACTCGATCTACATGAAGAATACTATAAAATTCTGATAAAAAAAATCAATGATTTAAATAAATGGAAAGAGTCCACATTTGTGTTCAATATTATTAAAATGTCAGTGCTTCCCAACTTGATCTATAGATTCAATGAAATCCCAATCAAAATACCAATAGGATATTTTGTGGAAGCAAAAAACTCATTCCAAAGTTTAAATGAAAGGCAAAAGATCCAGAACATCCAACACAATATTGAAAAAGGAAACAAAGTCAGAGGTCTGATACTACCTGACTCGAAGACTTATCACAAACTAGAGTAATCAAGGTGGTGTGGTACTGGTAGAATAATAGACATATAGATCAACAGAAAGAATAAAAAGCCCCCAAAAAGGACCTACACAAAACTGGTCAACTGATCTTTGATGAAGGAAAAAAGGCAATTCAGAGGAGCAAAGACAGTCTTCTCAACAAATGTTGGAGGAAAACCAGACATTCATGTGCAAAAACCAAACCAAACCAAAAGAAAAAGCAAAGAAATCAAGTCTAGATGTAGGTGCTATGGTTTTCACAAAAATTAATTCAAATCACAGGCCTAAATGTAAAATCAAAACTATGAAACTGTTACAAGATCTATGGGAGAAAATCTTGGTAGCCTTGGATTTGGTGATGTAACACCAGAGTATGATTCATACAAGAAAAAAATGATATGTTGAACTTTATTAAAATTAAAAACTTCAGCTCTGTCAAAGACATCATTATAAGACACGCCACAGACTGGTAGCAATTGCAAAACATATATGTGATAAAGGGAACCCTATCCAATATGTACAATGAATACTTCAAACTCTGTAATAAGAAAAATACTCATTTAAAAAGTGAGCAAAAGAGTTGAAAGGCTACCTCACCAAAGAAGATCTACAGATGGAAAACAAGCATATGAATATATTCACAAGGTCACATGCCATTCTGGAACTGCAAACTAAACAACAAAGAAACACTACTACCCAACTACTAGAATTGCTACAACTCAAAAATGCTAACGACACCGAATGTTGGCAAAGATGCGGAGAAACAGGAAAAGTTCATTGCTGGTGGGAATGTGAAATAGTACAGCCATTTTGGAAAGTAGATTGGCAATTTCTTACAATCTAAAGCTTCTTACCATATACTTTAACTACTGTGTTCCTTAGTATTTATCCAAATACATGGAAAATGTAGCGACACAAAACTTGCAGATGAATGTTTATAGTAACCTTATTCATACTTGCTAAACTTTGGAAGCAATCAAGATGTCCTTCAATGGGTGACTGGATAAATAAACTATGGCACACCCATGTGATGGAATATTATTCATCAGTAAGAAGAAACATGTCATGTAGCCACAGAAGGGCATGGAGGGACATTCAATGAATATTACTAAGAGGAAGGAGCCTGTAGGAAAAATCTTTTTACTGTGTGATTTCAACTACATGACATTCTAGAAAGTCCAAGCAATAGTAACAGTGGAAAAATCAGTGGTTGCCAGGACTTCAGGAGGTACAAGGACCAATGGGGCCCAGGGGATTTTTAGGGCAGTACAAGCATTCTGAACAATATTGGGAAGGTGGACATAGGACATGATGCATTTCTCAAAACCCAAAGTCAAACTGTGGACTTGATATCAGCTCATCAACTGCAACAAATATGGAGGGATGTTAATAACAGGCGAAACTTGAGGAAGCAGTATGTGGGAACTCTGTACTTGATGCTGCTCAATTCTTCTAAACATAAAACTGCTTCAAAAAAAAGTCTATCATGTGCAACCAGAAAAATGAGAAGTTATACTTCATACATGTATATTACGTCAAAATACACTCTACTATCACATGTAACTAATAAGAACAAGTTTAAGAAAAAACATGAAGACAATTAAAAGATCAGTGGTTACCAAGGATTTATTAGGAAGGAGGGATAAACAGTGGATTTTTAGGGCAAATACAACTATTGGGTATCACATTGTAGTGTTGGATACATGTCATTACATGTTTGTATAGAATGTACAACACCAAGAGTGAACCCTAATATAAACTTTGGGTATAATTTATTTGGGTATAAAAAAAGTCTATTAACTAAAATAATAATGAGATGCATGGTCCCGGTAGTCGAATTAAGTTCTAGTGCCAACCATAGTAGAAGTCGGCCAACCATAGCCCTCTAGTCAATTTGACTCCTCACCTATTTTTATAAACAATGTTTTATTGGAGTACAGCCACACCCACCGATGTTCGTGTTGTTTTTGATGACTTTGGTATTTGGCTGGCAGAGCTGAGTATAGCGGCGGAGCCCGTACGGACTGCAAAGCTGAAAATGTTTACTATGCAACTTTACAGGAAAAGTTGGCCGACCCCTGGTTACAGAATCTAGACTTCAGAGCTGGGACGCTGTTTAGTCCAATTACCTAATAAGTGCTAGAATCTTTGCAACCACCTCATCCTGGGAGGAAGAGCTCCCTAGCCTTGCCTCTCCAGCCAGAATAAACTGTGGCACATTAACCTGACATGAGGAGCCAGCCTCTCTTCTTTCCTCTGCTATTCCTTTAACCCACCAAGCTCATACTTTCTGATTTAGAAATAACAGGTGAGAGTAGAACTTGGGCATGTACTCATTACTCACAGTCGTTATCCTAAACTGCCTTTCTTGACCCAAACGCCCTCCTGCTTCTTAACTGCCTGGCTTTGACCTTAACCTTCATCCCTCTGTCCACAGCACCTGCTCCTGGTTTTAATATCAATACCACATGGAGATGCCCCAGCTATTGTCCTTCTTCCTTTGATTCTATATAAACTGAAGTGCTGTGGTAGGATAAATCATTACCTTCAAAGATAGCCAGATCCTAATTCCTGAAATCTGTGATTGTTAGCTTAGGTTAGTGGTGAACTCTGTACACATCCCCCCCAAAAATAACACCTCTTTTGTTGATATCTTCACAGTACTCTCCATCTCAGAATATGAGTATATTAAAGATAAGGTTTTAAAGACGCAATTAAGTTAAAATAAGATCATTACCACGGCCCTAATCCCAATGTGGTGTCTTTATAAGAAGAGGAAATTTGGACACACAGACACCAGGAAAGTGCTCACCTGGAGGAAAGACCACGTGAGTACAAAGGGAATAGGCACCATGTGCAAGCCAAGGAGAGAGGCCTCAGAAGAATCCAAACCTTCCAACACCTTGATCTTGGACTTATAGTCTCCAGAACCAGCAGGAAATTGTTTAAGCCGCTGAGTCTGTGGCATCTTACACGGCAGCCCCAGCTGACTTCCATATCTTGTATGGCAAAAGGGACTTTGAAGTGGAACAATCTGCTAGTCTAACCTCTTCATGCTCATTAAAGATGTTAAAACAGGGAGATTATCCTGAATTATCTGACTGGTCCCTAAAGGCTATCACATTTTATGTGTCTGTATGAGGGCAACAGATGGATATTTGTACACAGAAGGGACAGAAGGTAATGTGAAGATGGAAGGAGAGATCAGAGCCCTGTGCCCACAAGCCAAGGAATATCAGCCTCCGGAAGAGAATAGCAATGGATTTTCCCTGGGGTCCTCCAAAAGGAAGTCCATCTAACATCTTGATTTTAGTGCCTAAGGCTCACTATACCTGTGACCTCTGGAACTGTGCGAGAATAAATGCATGTTGTTTCAACCACATAATTTGTGGTAACTTATTACAGCAGCCGCTCAAAGCTCATACACGCACTTTCTACATAAGTACCAGTTTTGGCATAGTTTGTCTCCAGACCCTCCTCCTCCTCCATGGCCACTAGCTCTCAGGCAGGAGTCAGACAGTCACTGAATCTTTATTCTGTCCAGTCTGCTGATTGACTCTGGAGCACAGGCTTTGGCACTACCACGACTAGGTTTGAATCCCACTCCAAACCATGATGGTCTATGTGATCTTGAGCAAATTCTCAATTTCCTAATCAGTAAGTGGGCATGAAATTATGAACCTTCTAGATTTACAGCGAAGATCCTAAATAAGTAAAATGAAGAACACACTCTCTGGAATAAAGTAGGTTATTACTGTTCTGAATCAGTAATAAGAATTATGGCTATAATTAGTTGTTTGGGGTTGTGCAGTCATTCTGAGTTTAACTGATTTCCATTTCCCAAAGCCTCTGAGGGAATTTGGAAGTCATGGTTAGGAGTTTAGCTTTGACACTGATTTAGTGAATTTGTACCTGCTACATCCCTTGTATCCCATTGATTGTAGTCTTGCTATTTTTGTACTTACAAGAGATTGAATGGCTGACTTAACTTCAGAGATACTAAGTAATTTACCCAAGGCCACACAGCTAAGTGATAACTCTGATTTAAGTCCAGGTTTCTAATATGTAGTTCCTTATGCCACAATGTGTCTCACCTGCTAGCTCTATCTCTCCAAATCCTCCACCAATAGAGTGCTCCCAACCTACAGCCCCTTCTGCTAAAACGGGTGAAGGTGTTTCCCGTCCATGAGGTCAGTACCCTCTCTTTCCCTCTTTTGGGAACTCCTTTCCCCAGGCCAGCTTCTAGTGAGGAGCAGATGGGAGTACTCCAAGCAGGTGGTGGAGAGCCCTGAAGAACATGACAACACACCTAACAGTCCTCCCTCCCCATAATGCCCAGAAACCAGGAAACCAGCACTTACCCAGAGTGCCTTCCTGCTCTCAGCAATCCAGACCATATGGTTAATTAGCTAAAATTTGCGACCACATCTGTGATGCTATTTCTCTTTTTGGCATGTGTGAAGTTAATTACTGAAACTGTGGGAAGCTCCTGGTCTTCTGGGAGCATGGTGCTCAGGGGGGTCAGAAAGTATTCCAATGGTTCAGTGGTAGGATAATATGGACAGAGAAGTGGAGGGTAGAGAGAACCATTTGGCCAGCTGATCTGGGGTGTTCTGGTGTTTGCATCATTACGAGTGAGATGCAATGTTACCAGGGCCCCCACCTGTGCATGTGGGCCAGTATCTTACAAAAAGGCCAACCTTCGTATGTGGTGCAGGTCATTCTCTGATCACACACTGCCCTTCAAATTCCATCCTCAGTTACTCCCCAGATTATTTGTCTCCCCAGCACCCAAGGACCTAAACCATAGAAGATATTGATCCAAAGAATGAACATAACCTTCTGAGCCTTCATTTTTCCTCATCTGTAGAATGAATATAATAAAAGTTATGTCCACATTTCATTAAGAATCAGATGAGATAAAAAAAATACATGCAGCACAATCACAGTCCCTGACATAATAATAGGTGTTCAATGAGAATCTGTTGAATGATGAATAAATGTATACATAAATATGTAGCAGAATCAAATAACAAGAGAGAATCAGTCCGAGAGATCAAAGTCCAGTTCAGTTCTCTCTCTATGCCTCAGTTTCCTCATCTATAAAAGGAGGGCAATAAGATAACCTCCTTTATTGGGTTGCTTGAGGATTCAAATAAACAGCACTTTGACTTTTAGAAGCTTGGCTAGAATGTTGTAAATAAACATTCAATAAAAATTGCTGCTCTTGCAACAATTAGGAATAAAACAGGAAAACCTATTGCTGATAAGGGAGAAGATCTTGCCCCCAGAAGAGCAGTTTGTGTATGTCCTGCATGACAAGCAGGACTCCTCCTCTCAGTTCATACTGCTTCCTCCTGAGCAGCATGGGCCTGCTGCCATGCCCAGAGAGTTCCAGGGCTCATGGGACAGACACGAGCCAGTTCTTAGGAATAATTGGCATGAAAAACTAGATGGAACCCCCACTTTGGGGAATACCTAACCTAATGAGTAAGGTCCAGAGGTGCTTTGGCTGATGTTGACATAAGAGTCTGGTGCATTAGGAAGCTCCTTGGGCCTTCCCCCAAATGGTTCTGTGACTGTGCCAAGGCTAAGAGGGCAAACGGAGGCTGAAATTCAGTCCTATTTACAAGTCAAGCTCTGTACTCATACAGGAGTGTGTCTCCTTTGTCTGATTCATGTGCAGGTACTGTATGGGAAGCCGTGTTCTTTGATTTTCTCTGTGGTCCCTGGGCAGTTTTAGGGCAGAACTTAAAGCTCCAGAACACAGGGGCAGGAATTTTGTGAGTCAAGGACTGGTGTCTGTCTTACTCATCTCTATTCTTGTGCCAGGTCCCGTGCCTGCCCTAGTGGACATCAAGCAGATACATGTTAAATAAGTGAGTCATTGTGGTCTTTTAATCTGCATCCTGTGGTGCTCATGGGTGCTGGAATAATGTATGGCTGAGGTAGCTGGAGAAGGAGAATGAGTGAGAAAAACACCTCAGTCCCATCTAGCCATAGCAGCTAATGTACTGAGTGACACCATGTCAGGAAGAGTATTAAGAGACATATGTGCATTAGATCTCCAAGCAGGCTCAGCAAATTGTTTGCACTTTGCAGGTGGAGGTGGGCTCATGGACTTGACATGGGTAAGGGATTTGCCTGTGGTCAAGCAACCTTTAAGGAGCAACGCTGATAGTAGAACTTGTCTTCTGGGGCTCCACGGCGCTTTTCTCCGCTGGGTCACTGACTGGAAGGTGAGCCATCAGGAAGGGTACCACTCCCTCTCTTGGCTCTGCTGCCTCACTCCCCTCATTTAGTTCCCACCCCTTCCCTTCCTGCTTAATGTTACCTCCTCCAGGAAGCCTGCCTGATCACCTAGTATAAAGAAGAGCTTCCCTATTCACTACTCTGCTTTATTTTTCTTCAGACCACCAGAAATTTATGTTGATTTCCTTCCCAGCATCCCCACCTCTGCCGAGAAGGTGAGCTGGAGGAGGGCAAGGTCCTCATCTGGTCTGCGAACTGCTATTTCACCAACATCTAGAATGGCACCTGACACGGAAGTACTTGCCCCACGTTTATGGAAGCTGAGAGGATGATGGAATAGCCTCGGGTTGGCATATAAATGTGGGCTTCATGTCTGATATTTTCTTGGTCCAGGTTTCTTCCTCAGTAAGAAAAGATTCAGATGGCAGACTCGAGGTTTCCCACAATATGTGGGAAGGGCCATCAGGACAGGATTCAGAGCTCACCAAAATAGAGGACATGATTACTGTTGAACACCTGTGCTACACCTTGTGGGCACAGCTCTTCTACTTTGTCCTGGTAAGGTCATGGTCAAGGTCTTCTGCTTTGCCAGGCCTGGTATACATAGCCTAATCTCAAAGCTCCAGCTTTTACCATGCCTAGGAGGACAGACACCACGGTCACAAGCCAGCCTGGATGGCATTCACTGATTTTTGAACAGAGAAGGAGGGGGAAGCTTTTCTGGCACCAATACTTGGGGGCCATATCATATTGGGTGGGTCACTTGGATAAAATTGAAATAATGAAATCAAAGATCTTAGAGGGCATTTGCTGAGCTCGAATGACTTAATGATTTTAAAGGCACTTTGTGAAAAACCCAATGCCCACGTCAGCTCCTAACCTTAGGAGGTAAGCCAGGCTGAGCAGTTCAGGTCAGAATGAGTGAGAGGAACAGGAGGATTTTAAAAGCATGGAAGAAGTGCACCAAGGAGTCATCTTTGGGGGCAAATCAGTAGTGGTACTGCCAGTAAGGAAGGAAGTAGGGTTCCTTCCTTTCTTCCTGGATGCTTCAGGAAGTGGGAGGGCAGAGAGATAGAGTCTGCAGGGTGGAGAATACCACCTCTACCAGGCAGAAGGAGGGGGGGTTGGCGAGGAACAGGCCTGGGTGACAGGCACCACTGTGCCACCCTGATTAGCTGAGAAAATGCAAATCTGCACTTCCTTCCCCGCCGCAGCTAACAAGATAATGAATATTTTCATCAGCTGCAGAGAATACAAACATCTGTAGGAACACCAAACCTACTCTCAGGGGCTGGGGGAGGAGGGGAGGACGTGGAGGTGGGGGAGTGCAGTTTCTCAGCAGTTTTAGGGAAGACGAGATGCGCTGAGATGCTGGCAGGGTGGCTGGGAGACAGAAGCCTCCTATGCATGGTGGGGAACAGGTAACTAACTGTCCATCACCCACTGCACCCGCTGCTTTCATGTTGAGCACAGGGACCTGGGTGGACTTCCTTCATCACCCACCGCACTATCCACCTGCACCTGTGCCCGTTCCCCACCCATCCACTTATCAGTGCACTTAACGTTGACTGGGTCCTGTTTATGCTGGAGGGCTAGGCAGGTAAACAAGATATCTTTTGTCCTCCCTCTTGTCCTCGGAAACTCATTCATCCTTCCACTCAGTTATTAACTGTCTATTCAAGTACCAACTGTGTGCTGGGCCCTCACACTCTAGTTGAGCGGACACTCATGTGACCTGGATCCCTACTGAAGGATGGCTCTGAAAGACAAGAGAGCAGAGGCGGAGGGAGAATCCAACCTTTCTGGGGAAAAGATGTTCAAAGGACATTCTAATTGGAGGCCACAGCTCCCTAAGGTCAATTGAGGACAAATCAAAGTATTTCAAGCAGGGAATGAGAAGAGAATTCCAGGTAGAGGCAACAGGATGTACAAAGTCACGGATGCACAAGGAATTCGAGGGAGGTGCAAAGACTCACAAGCAACTCGTGCTACCACAAGCAGCTCTATAGAAATAGGAGATGCAGGCAAGGCGAGGGCCAGCAGCAGTGGCAGAAGATGCCTGAGACATGGGCCTTGTCCACTAAGCTAAAGTGGTGGGACTTTATTCTGGGTACACTGGGGACATATTAAGGTGTATTAAGCAAGGGAGTAACCTGATCAGACTTGCATTTTAAGGAAATCACTCTGGCTGCTGCAGAAATAAAGGTTAGTAAAGGGGGCTTTGAGGATTCTAGTTCAAGGCAGCCTGACCCTTATGCCACACTCTGAAAGGCCTGGAGGGAAGTCTCTGAGCCCTGGCAGAGACCTACAGAGGCAGACATATAACTTCGCCATTGAATTGGCTCTATGACTTCACGGAGATGACTTAGTTCCCCGAGAGTCAGGGGCTACAGAGTTTCACTGAAGAAAGAAAATGATGTAATGTATGTGAAATCGACCCACAAGGTCTAGGGCACTGTAGAAATCTTAGTTATCAGTGATTTAATTGTAGCAATAATATTGGATCTAATCATTACTTCACTCTGTCTTTCATTCCCATAGCTGCTCTCCAGAAACAGAAAATGGTACACAATTGGAGACTTAAGATATTGCCACTAAATATCTGTGAGCTGGGAAAGTCCCCTGAATCTCCATGCTTCAGTGTCTGCAGCTCTGACATGGGGGTAATATTCTTCTCTTGCCTATTTTGCAGGGCCCCTAGGAGAGCTAATCTGAAAGGCTGACATCCAAGTGCTGCAAAACACATTAGTCTTCAGCAACCTGAAGAGGAAAGCAGATGTGAGCTCAAATCCACCAAGTGCCTTCCACAGGCTCCCTTTTTTAGATGAAGGTTTGGCAAACAACCATCTGCAGGCCAAATCCAGCCTTCCACCTGTTTTTGTATAAACTATGAGCTAAGAACAGTTTTTTAGATGCCTAATATTAAAAAATCAGAAGATGAATAATATTTTAAATGACATGGGAAAATTATAGGGATTCAAAACTTAATATCCATAAATAAAGATTTACTGAACACACCCACCATACACTAAGGGGATGGATTCATTTATACATTGTCTATAGCAGAATTGATTGCTGTAAATACAACAAAGATCATACAGCAGCAAAGTTCAAAATGTTTAATATCTGGTTCTTTGCAGAAAAAGTTTGCTGAACCCTCACTTGAAATGTATTGGTTTATTTTGATGAATGTAACCCTTCAAAGTTGGGATTACTTTTCCCTCCCATTCTACAGGTGATAAAACTGAGGCTCAGAGAAATGAGATCACTTGCTCAAAGTGATGCAGAATAAAAACTGCCTTAATTTTATGAGTACTATCCATTCCTTTTTTACGTTACCCCAATGGTCCTGGAAAGGGTCCCTTCCCCTGCTTCTGAGGACACACAATGCATTCAATGGCTGCCTTCTTCCTCAGATCAGAAACTGTGTGAGGGTAGAGTCCAAGATTGTGGTGCTCACTAATGTCTCTGCAGGGTCTCACATAGTGCTTGGCATACAAGTGCTTAATATCTGTTGCTATTTTGGATGTACATGACTGGGGATAGCCATTCTGTTCTACCAGATTTCCCTCTAGTTTATCAGCCATAAGTGTATAAAATATAATCCTTTTCATCTTTTCCTTTTTGAAAATGAGTGTAAATCTGCCCCCAACTGCAGCAATTTGGAGACATTAGTGCACCTTCTGCTCATAAAGCTACTCAGGGCCTCGGACGGCCATCTTCAAATACCTAGAATTACTTCTCCAGGCAAAACCATCGCTCAGACATCCTACAAACAGGCAAGAGAACACCTTTTGAGGGTGGAGTGCTGAGGAAACCAGGCTGCCTGTGTGGGGACGTGGAATCAGGAGGATTTGGATTTCCATCCAGTTCCAACAATGATTGGCTTTGTGACTTAGGGCAAGGTTCTGTACCTCTCTGTGTTTTAGTTTCCTTACAGGTAAAATGTGAGTGCTAAAATCCAGCTGTCAGGGTCATGGGCAGGGCTTAAGGGGACATTAGGTGGAGAAAGTGCCTTTCATTGTCCCGCCCATAGTAGGAGCTCAGTGAGCTTCACAGGGGTTCTCTTTTCTATCACATGCAAAGCACTGCAGTGGGCTTTAGGGAGTGGAAGCCTTAAGCAGAACACAGTGCGAGCCAGGTACTAGACTGCAGAGGAAGCATACGAGGAGGAAAAGAGGAAAGCAACTTTTACTGAGGGTTCTTTAAGGGCTGAACACTGGGTTGGGCACATGCACCCAATTTTTCCAGCATTCCTATTATATAAAGCATATGCCCTTGATCTAACGATTACAAAGATGATCAAAAACACTCAGAGACTGGGCTGAGGTCATTACTGTAGCACAAACTGCTATTCTCTCAGGTCCCCTTCAGACTGAAGACTTGACCCAGCTGCCTGCAGCTGTCAACTCTCAGCCCCTTAGTGGCTTCATGGCCACAGAGTCACCTCGCCCAGGTCCCTCCCCTATCTGGTGCAACTGGTCATTGCAGGGGACGAGGAGGTAAAGGTCTAGAGATCTCAGTCCAGCCTGGGACAGTGCTAAAGGGACACATCAGCCCAGAGTTCCCCAGAAGTCAATGGAGGCTCTGGTCAGTGAAGGCCATCATTGAGCCTGTAGGGCAGCTCAACCGCATGATGCCCTTACATCCGGGCTCTTCCATAGTGTTACACCCACAGCCACACTCTGATAAACATTCTGCTTGTTGAACTTGGATTCTGCGCCTTTAGCAAACTGAACCTGCCACTGCCGCTCCTCCGTGAAGGACCTAACATTTGAACTGCATCTGTTTAGTTTTCAGTTTTAACGTCTTCCTGTGGATAAGTTCACAACGTGCTAAAAGCCATCCATTCCTTCACTTCTTCAAATACTTTGTGGTTTCTGGTGTAATTGTCTTCCCATCTTCATATGAATGCTGACACCTGAGCATTTTAACTGCTTCTGTTATTTTAATTGAAAATGGAAGGGATATACATTTTTTAAAATAATAAAGGTCTGCTGCCAGCATCCATCTGGTCCTCAGTCCTTCCGGGAGGGCCTCACCATGCTTTGTATCTGCGTTCAGTTCCACTGTTTCCCGCCCCCCCTCTCCCCTCATTTAATTCTGAATCATTCCTCTTTATCTATGAGAGAAGCAGTGTGAAATGCTGATGCCTCTACAGCATGCCTGCTAATGACAAATTTGAGGACTGAGACAGCATGGGTTTGAATTAGGGTAATTCAGCCCAAGAGGGTTCCTCCTGAGTGGAAGCCAAGTTCTACCTGAGAGCATCCTCTGATGTGGCAGAGCAGCCTAATGAATCTTCCATGTAGAGAAAGTCCTGCCCTTCCTCCCTGTCCTGCACTGTCTACCAGACACCTGCAGTTGAATGTACAGATGCCTGGTCCCTGAATCAGGACCAGCCAAGGTCCCAAAGCTATCCAAAGTGCCCTCCCCAGAACAGTGTCTGGAGTTAAATGAGGACCCCAGACAATACCAAGTGCCTCCTCTTTGGCTGGCTCAGGACCTTGGTGAAGCCACCACATCAGGGATTAAAGCAAAGGCTGGTTTGACCTTTCTTAAGGCCATGTGGCTTTGGGTATCCACATTTAAATGTGCATACCTCTTGCCCAAAAGGGTTTACTTCTGGATTTACCCTAAGCAGTCAGATGTGCACAGCTGTATTTACAAAGATGCTTACCACAACATAGTTTATGATAGTGAAAAGCTGGAAATAATCTAAATGTCTATCAATGGGGGATTGATTAAATGAATTATAAGTCTAGATAATGGAATTCTGTGCAGACAAGAAAAAACATACAGCTGATTTTTACAAATTAGAGGAGAAAGATCCCTGGGGGATGCTGTTCAGTGAAAAAAGAGACTAGCATATGCTGCACTTTCTTTTACAGAATTTTCTATACATAATATGTGACTACATGCACAGCAGGACATTTGGAAGGAAATTTATCAAATATGAAAGTGGTCATCAGCAGATGAAATTTCAGGTGGTTTGTAATTTTTTTCTTTTTTTTAAAATATTGCTGGATTTTCTACAGAAATCAATGTTAACTATAGGGTAGTGGGTGGGAGTTGGGGTGATAGAGGCTACGCGGCCTTGAATTTTCTTTTCAATTCTCAGTGAAAAATGAGCTAATATTACCTATTAATGAGGCTACTAGATGTTAAATAAAAAACATATCTGAGGTGCTAGTCACAGGGATAGGGTGGACAGCCAAGATATGGCCTCGAGGTTTAACCAAGAGATGACAATCCCCCTGGGCCCACAGCCTGCTGCCTATCTAGCTCTTTCTCTCTCTCATACACACACACATACAAACACACACATGCACACAGGCACACAAAAGCACATCCATGTGTAAACACACACATCATTCACACACTCATCTACACTATAAAAACACATTCATACTTACATACATATAAATACTCACAAGTTCACACTCGCATTCTCATAAACACACAAGGTCATACCCTTAAAGATTCACCATCACTCTTGAATGTACAAATACACAACATTCATGCTCACATTACATGGAAACACGGTCACACATGTTCACATCACATACACGCAAACACAGGTTCATATTCACACACATGGTTGGGCAATGTGTTCATGTCCCCAGACATAGACTCACGCACACATATACATACAAACACACACATAGCGGTGCACACAGGAAACAGAGAGGGGCAGGCCTGCAGAGCTGACCCAGCGGGAACCTGCCGCTCTCCCCGCCCACCAACCCACTCACACCTTGTGGCCCTCTGCGCAGACTCTGGCTGCTCTTTGCTGGTTCCCAGAGCTCCTCTCGCTGTGAGGAGAGGGAGGGGTGGCTTGGGAGAGGACAGGAGAGGGAGAATGTTCCAGTTTAATTAAGCCTGACGCCCAGAGACAGGCTGGGAGGATGCACTGCAAGACACATTCTGCTGAACTCAGAACCCCTGTTCTCTAGGCGTACGCAGACCTGACAAAACATTTCAAAGCAGAGGAGAACATTAGGAACGGAGGGAGCTGACAGCTCTTAATAGCACAGTAACAAGGAGACACAAATACAGCGCAGGTCTGTGAGCTGAGCAGTTCCAGAGACAAAAGACACCACGGGACTTCAAAGACGTGTTGGTAATGCATGGGCCTTGCTTCCGGTGCCTTCTGTCCTTCACACGTCATGCGTCAGGAACAGAAATCCCTGGGGAATTGTGCACAGAAGCGCCTCTCTGAGCAGGGGTCCCTGCCTCATGGAGAGCCCTCTGGGGTGACAGTGTCTTAACCAGCACAATGGAGTCATTGAGTATCTCTGGGAGGAAGGGAGGAAAGGCAGGAGGAAGGGAGGAGGAAAACCCTCCATTTCCTAATTGCATATCTACAGTGAAAAAGAACTCATTACCTCCATAAACAACCTGCACGACTGTTGATATTTCTAGTTCTCTTTTCAAGACAAAAGTTGCTAAACATCTACTTTGTGCCAAACCCTAAGCATTGAAGATAAAAATGAAACAAAGCAAAGCAGGAAAACAAAGACCCTGTCTTCAAGCACTTAGCAGATTAGCAGAGGAGTCAGGTAAGTAAAAAGACAACTAGAATATATGGTACACTCTCCATATCCAACGCTCTGCCTCCACTTTTCAGTAAAATTCTGTCTCTGAAAGGTCATTCCCCTGACTCCAATTTCTCCCTCCTACCCTCATCAGCCCATTGTACTTAGTGATCAGTCACATTTATTCCACATGCCTCACTTTACCATGGTTACTGATTACCTTCAACTTGCCAAACCCATTAGTTTGTCCATCTTCCTCTTAGGTGACTGGTGAGCAGCATGTGATGTGGATCATCAAACTCTCCTCGTGAAGAGACTCCATGATGTCCAACCCTCTCAGGCTTCCTCCCACCTCAGAGGCCAGTTCTCCATCATGTAGACTGGTTCTTTTCTCTTGTCCCCATCTCCAAATCACCCGTCTGGGCTCTTTCAATATTTATACTCCTACTGGACAATTGCTCTGCTCTGAATGTGTGTGTCCTCTAAAACTCCTAGGTTGACATCCCAACCCCAAGGTGATGTGATGGGATTAGGAGATGGGGACTTTGGGAGGTCATGAATTCCTTCATGAATGGAACTGGGCCCCTGAAAGAAGAACCCTGAGAGAGAACCCTTGCCCCTCTCTAGAATCTGCCCTCGATGAGTCAGAGGGTGAGCTCTCTCCAGACACAGACTGACTCCATCTTGTATTCCCCAGAACTCCAAGAAATAAATGTCTGTTGTTTATAACCACCCAGCTTATGACATTTTGTCAAAGCACTCTAACTGGAATAGGATGACAATTTCATCTAAAATGATTATTTTAAAGTTCATCTATATTCTAGTGACTATCAAATGGGTAAGTTTGAGATTCATCTGAGAGGTATATTTTTCCCATCAAGTAAATTTATGCTGGCCAGTTGGTTACTCCTGTCTTTAGCTCTGAAGAAAGACGCAGGCTGGGGATACAGATTTGGAAGACAGCATGCATGGGATAAGCTGGGAGTCTATAACTCAGAGGGGAAGGATGTAGGGAGAGAAGACATGAGTACTGAGCGTAAAGTCCTAGTAAAGCTGGAAGGTATCTAAAATGCAGGAAGAAAACCAGTTATGTACAATACACAGAAGCCAAAGAAGTTTTCAAGAGAGTGAACAACGGTGCTAAATAAAGAGAGGAGCTGAGATGAAGCGAAATGTATGTATTGGTTATAACCAAGAACAGGTGCACTTTTGGCCTTGGGAGAGGCAGTCAGTGCCTGTGGGTGATGGGTATAGAAGCCAGACTGTGGTGGGTGGACAAGAAAGTGGGAAGTGAAGAAAGGGAGACCATTTGCATAGACTCCTGTTGCTAAAAGGCTGGCTGTGAATGGAAGACATAAGGTGGTAGCTGAAGGCAAATCAGAGTTTGAGGAGGGGTGAGATTGGGAAGATGAACAGATTTATGGGATGAAGGGAAAGACTAGGCGAGAGGGACACATGCAAGACAAAAGGGAGGGGGTTGCTGATGACATTGGGCTACCTAAAGATTCAAGGGTATGGCAGGAGTACTAGGTAGAGGAAGAGATGTCCTCTCCCTGAGGCTGCAGTGGATATGGGAGCGTGAGCCCCCTGGACACAGTGAAGGATGTTTGCAGTTGTGCCCTTCCTTGCCTGATGGCCCCATGATTTTTTTTTCTTTAAAATAGGAGAAAAAGGAAGGTTAAGGTTGTGTTGAAAAATTAAACAAGGACTCTGAAAGTTAAGAAGAAAAACAAAACAAAACAAAAAAACCTATGAATGGGAGAAAGAGGATACCAGCAAAAGAACTACTTTCAGTGTGGAGGATTCACCCAATACTGGGGATGACGGTGGGAATCGGCACCGATCTTCAGTGTGGTACGCATTGTGCAAACTGCATCCCCGGGTTGGAAGGAGGAGTATTGATTTGTTTATTCCAGCCTGTGCATCTATGCAAAAACAGTCTTTCCTTCACCTATTTATTCTCCAGGATACAAATCATAGTAACAGCAGCTACCATTTGTTGGGTTAGTTATATAGCAGGTGCCTTACGTCCAGTATCTTAAATTCTCAAAATCATGCTGAAAACACATACATTTCCTTTTTTACCCTGAAGAACCCAGGCCCCAGAGGAGTGATGTAATTTTCCCAAGGTACTGCAAAGCTCTGTGACTCCCCTTCCCTGGATCCTTCCGCTATACCCTCTAAAAACCTTTGAGACTCCACGGCAGCTCTCCTTTTCCCTCTGAGCATTTGCTTCTTTGGGATAAACAACCCCAGTCTTTGAACGTTTCCTTATCCAGCCCTGTTTCCAGTCCTCTCCCTCACCTGCCTTCCTCTTCACTTTGTTAGTTTCCTGTTCTTGAACACAGGTACACTCAAATGTGTGTTTTTCAAGTTGGTAATGAGTTCCCTATGGAAAAGTCAAGACTCCTCAGTAAAAAGCTCTTGAGAAGGACTCTGTAGGAGGTTATCCCTAAGGACACCGTTACACACTTCTATCTAGTTTTCTCCTTAAGCCAATTTGCCAACTAAGATGTCCTTCAAGCAGTCAAGGGTGGCAGAATCCCACCACCTCCCCAACCCTCCCTCCAAAGACTGACCCTCATGTTCTGGAAAAACCAAACAACTTGCCATCTTCTGTGTTTTCATCTCATAACTTGTACTTTGTTCATCGGCTGATCTCTCTGCCTGAAATATTCATGTCTCTGTCCTTTCCTAATACCCACTTACCCTTAAAGATCCAAATCAGGCATCACTTCTTAAAAACCGTCCCAGGCAGCCTCATACATCACGTGCCCCTTGCACTTCCTGCTTCTTCTATCATATAGCACCAGCAGCTTGATGATTAAGAGAAGGGGTTAATGGGTTGTCATTCAGACTAGACATGTCCTGGTACAGGGCACTTATTGTGCATGCCACTCCAACTCTCAATGTTTCTAGGTGCTCCGCTGTAGAAAGGGTATAGTGACTACCTGCATCACAGGGTTGTTTTGACAAAGAAATGAGCTGATCTGTGTAAAAGCACATGACACAGTACTCAGCACAGAGTTAATGCAGTTATTATTGTAACACTGGTCAAAAGTACTATATTTTATTTATGTTGATATTTTCCATTCCAGTCCATGAGCACCAAGAAGGTGTGGATAGCATTTGACGCATGGTCTCCTTCTGCCACCTCACATAGAGTCTGGCACATGGTGGAGGTTCATGAATAAATAAGTGGATGAATCTAAGTCATCTCAGTACATAGCATCTTTATGATCACATTATCTGAAATTACTTATTTAATTTTCATTATTTTTAGAGTGAAATGAAGGGTGAGGCATTCTTTCTTCATTTCAAGGCCAGATGACCTCTCCAGGGACTGAATGGAAGGTGAAGGGGTCTATGGATTAGCTTCCAGGCTCCATGCAGAACCATGGACAGTGGGGTGGCCATGCCCAGTTGGAATGTGACTTCATTCATCTAGAAATGGTCAAGGTCAAGAGGCCAGGCAGCAAAGAGTATAGGCAGACAAGGGAAATGGTGTGGAGTATTGGGGGCTCACATCAGAGCTAATCTTCCAAGTTCATGTACACACCTTTTTCTTGTTTATGGTTGACAGTTCATGTGATAGCTCTGGGGTCCATTCTAATTATTTGGAAGTCATGCCATTATTCTTATGAAATATGTTAAAAATTCCCTCTCTTGGAGACACCAGGATCCTATGTTCCTGGCAGGGCTAGGAAGAGTGAAGAGGAATACATTTGGTGGATTGCAAACACAATGAGTAGACATCATGTGGTTGCAAGCTAAGTGCAAAGAAGCCAGGTAAAGGTTAAGCCCAGGTAAAGCTGAGATCAGGTGAAGGCCAGCCATGCAGCTGAGTCAGTGACTTAGACATCTGAGTGCTGCCCTGTAAATGGTTTCTTAGAAGACTTGTGTCAGCCAGTGGTTCACTGTGGGTTGAAATGCTCAGCTCATTTCCAGGAGTGTCCTCCTTCTGAAGTACCATTTCCTCATCTCTCTTCTTACAGCAGAGCCACATGGCTTGGCCAGCAGTCTCATCTTGGATGCAAGCACTAGGACCTTATTCTAGTCAAAGGAAGTTCATAAAGCCCTAGGCCAGAGCTCCAGGGACTGACCTTCGAGTTTTCATTTGGAACTCATGCCTCTTAAGTACACACCAAATAGCATACCCATTGTTTCTTTACAGATATGTCTTTCCTGCTGGCCTCAAGCTTTCCTAGAAGCATAGGATAAAAGAAGAAGGGCAGCAGAGATAAAGGAGTAGAAGGGGAAGAAATTAAGCCCACTTTTGGCTTTATCCTCTTCTTACAAGCCAGTTTTGGACACTGGAATTCCGTTCTATTTTCCCAGATATCTGTCTTAATAGTCTGCTCAGCATGCCATGTTCTTTTGATCCTTGATGCTTTCCCTTTAGGAGATACAACTCTGTCTATCCATTTTTGTCCATATCTGCAGCCTTTAGCCTTTAGAACATGCCTACTTTCCACTGCAAAGTCCTGGGTCCTGCCTGAGGGGAAAGGAGATCTGCATAACAGTTCCCAACCTGATACCATAAAGTTTTTCCCTTTCTGGAAGTCTCCCTTCACAGCGTTTCCATTCCTACCAAGATCTTGCCCCAGAGGTCTGTATGGTCTAGTGAGGAAGTGCTATAGTTGAATGCGGAGCTCTTGAGGAAGCTGGGGTCACTGAAATGGTGATAGCTAATAACAGGGAAGGCAGGTGAGGCCACACATCCCTTGTAAGGGAGTACTTCACTCAAGGTCAGACCTTGAGGAATTGCAATAGACAGAGAACTCAGAATTCAGATAAAAAAGATAGGAAGAAAAAAACACACGTTGAGTGTGTACCTCACAACAAGCAAGGTGAGGTTACATATACAGTATTATCTCATTTTGTGTCCCATCATCTCTTGTCACTGGAGCCATTATCCCCATTTTTATACATGAGAAACTTAGAAAGGTCAAGAATCTTGTCCCATATCACCAAGAAAGCGAGGAGTGGAGCTTTTGAATTTGCTCTGTTGGACTGACTGTTCCTTTCCTCTTATAGAACGATATCTCTAGTTCAGATGGACAGATTGAAGACATCACTATACTTGTAAGGGATGCACAGTCCCCAGCCTAGCTCTGCATCTTAGAATGCCTTTCATAGTCTGATAGGTCACTGCCTTCTCTGCTTGTTTGGATCCTTCCACTAGGAAGTTGTGGAATCATAGGATATCAAAACCATAAGGACATCAGTAATCTGTTGCAGCAGTACATTTAAAGTTTCTTTTCTGGAGCAGGTCCCCCAGTGAGAGCCTTCCTGCACAGAACCAAGCTTCAAGTCCCTGAACCAGGGCGGCGAGTTCCTGCCCGCAGGTTGCTTCAGGGACCAGGACAGGGCAGCCAGGGACTTCCCCAAGCAGCCCGCAGCCCGGCCCCCTCCGGCAGGAAGCGCCTTTCCAGGCTAGCTTCTCGGAGCAGACTGCCCAGTGAGAGCCTTTCCACACAGAGCCAGCTCCAAGTCCTAGAACCAGTAGCGGGCTAGGGGCAGCTTTCCTTGGAAGCATTGCATTATCAAATTACTCCAAGACTTCAGGCTACTGAAGGCAGGAAGGTGATACACTGGAAATCTACAGGGACACTATAAGCCAATAGAAGAATTTTGCAATATCACAAAGTCCCACTGACATCTGACCAATATGAGACAACAAGGGAAGAAGATGTCCCAAACAAACCTAGATACTATATCAATAAAACCCAATGACAGCACAGCAGAAGAAATGTCAGAAAGGGAGTTCAGAATGTACATAATTAAAACAATCAGGGAAGCAAACGAGGAGATGAAAGAGCAAATGCAGGCATTGAAGGAGGAGATGAAAGAGCAAATGCAGGCATTAAATGATCGCACCAATCAACAGTTAAAGGAGCAAATACGGGAAGCAAGAGATCATTTCAATATAGAGTTAGAGAAATTGAAAAAAAAAAAAAAAAACAGAAATCCTTGAAATGAAGGAAACAATAAACCAAGTTAAAAACTCCATAGAAAGCATAACCAATAGGATAGAACACCTGGAAGACAGAACCTCAGATATTGAAGACAAAATATTTAATCCTGAAAACAAAGTTGACCAAACAGAAAAGATGGTAAGAAATCATGAACAGAATCTACAAGAATTATGGGATATCATGAAAATGCCAAATTTAACAATTACTGGGATTGAGGAAGGCTTAGAGAAACAAACCAAAGGAATGAACAATCTATTCAATGAAATAATATCAGAAAATTTCCCAAATCTGAAGAATGAAATGGAAAACCAAGTACAAGAGGCTTATAAGACTCCAAATACACAAAACTACAACAAACCCACACCAAGGCACATTATAATGAAAATACCTAACATACAAAATAAAGACAGAATTTTAAAGGCCGCGAGAGAAAAGAATCAAATTACATTCAGGGGGAAACCAATAAGAATATCAGCAGATTTTTCAATCCAGACCCTAAAAGCTAGAAGGGCCTGGAACAACATTTACCAAGCCCTGAAAGAAAATGGATGCCAACCAAGAATCTTATACCCAGAAAAACTTACTTTCAGATTTGACGATGAAATAAGATCCTTCTGTGATAAACAAAAGCTAAAGGAATTTACAAAAAGAAAGCCAGCATTGCAGAACATTCTCAGCAAATATTCCATGAGGAAGAGATGAAAAACAACGATGCAAATCAACAACGGGAGGAACTAGCCTAAAGGAATAGCCAAATAAAGGGGAAACCAAATCATGTCAAAAAACAAAAATGAGTCAAATGACAGGGAATACAAATCATATCACAATAATAACCCTGAATGTTAATGGCCTGAACTCATCAATAAAAGACATAGACTGGCAGAATGGATTAAAAAGAAAATCCAACAATTTGCTGCCTGGAAGAGACTCATCTCAAAGAAAGAGATGCCCATAGACTAAAGGTGAAAGGATGGGAAAAAACATACCATGCACATGGACACAGCAAAAAAGCTGGAGTATCCATTCTCATTTCAGATAATGTGGACTTCAAGCTAAAACTAGTCAGAAGGGATAAAGAAGGACATTACATACTGCTTAAGGGAAGCATAAATCAGCAAGACATAACAATCATAAATATCTATGCCCCGAACATTGGCTCATCCATGTATGTCAAACAAATCCTTCTCAATTCCAGAAATCAAATAGACCACAACACAATAATACTAGGCAATTTTAACACACCGCTCTCACCGCCAGATAGATCATCCAAACAAAAATTGAATAAAGAAATCATAGATCTCAATAACACAATCAACAATATAGACTTAACTGACTTATATAGAATATACCATCCAACAAAGAATGAATACACTTTCTTCTCAGCAGCACATGGAACCTTCTCTAAAATAGACCATGTCTTATGCCACAAAGCTACTGTTAGCAAATACAAGAAGATATACTACCGTGTACTCTATCAGATCATAATGGATTGAAATTAGAAATAAATGACAGAATAAAAAACAGAAACTTCCCCAATACCTGGAGATTAAATAATACACTATTATATGATGAATGGATAACAGAAGACATCAGGAGGGAAATAAAAAAAATTATAGAAGTAAACGAGAACAAAGACACATCATATCAAAATCTCTGGGACACTATGAAAGCAGTACGTAGAGGAAGATTTATTTCATGGGGCACATTCAACAAAAGAAGTAGAAATCAACAAATAAATGACTTAACACTACAGCTCAAAGCCCTAGAAAAAGAAGAGCAGACCAACACCAAAAGAAGTAGAAGACAGGAAATAGTTAAAATCAGAGCCAAAATCAACGAAATTGAAACAAAAGAAACAATCGGAAAAATTAACAAAATAAAGAGTTGGTTCTTTGAAAAAATAAACAAAATTGATAAACCCTTAGCCACACTAAGAAAGAGAAAGAGGGAGAAAACTCAAATTACTAAAATTCGGAATGAACAAGGAAATATCACTACAGACACAAGTGAAATACAAAACATAATTAGAAGCTATTTTGAAAATCTATACTCCAACAAAACGGAAAACCTCGAAGACATCAACAAGTTTCTAGAGACATATGAATTACCTAAACTGAACGAGGAGGACATACACAACTTAAATAAATCAATTTCAAGCAATGAAATAGAAGAGGTCATCAAAAGCCTACCAACAAAGAAAAGTCTGGGACCAGATGGGTTCTCAGCCGAGTTCTACAAAACCTTTAAAGAAGAGCTCATTCCAATACTTCTCAAAGTATTCCATAAAATAGAAGAGGAGGGAATCCTCCCAAACTCATTCTATGAAGCCAATATCACCCTGATACCTAAACCAGACAGAGACACATCAAGGAAAGAAAATTTCAGACCAATATCCTTAATGAACATCGATGCAAAAATTCTCAACAAAATTTTAGCAAATCGCATACAAAAATATATTAAAAAGATAGTGCACCACGATCAAGTGGGTTTTATCCCAGGGATGCAAGGTTGGTTCAACATCCGGAAATCAATAAATTTCATTCACCATATCAACAGACTAAAAGTTAAGAATCACATGATTATTTCAATAGATGCAGAAAAAGCATTCGATAAAATACAGCATCGCTTCATGCTCAAAACACTAGAGAAAATTGGGGTAGTGGGAACATTCCTTAACAGTGTAAAGGCCATCTATGCTAAGCCCATGGCCAATATCATTCTAAATGGTGAAAAACTGAAAGCATTTCCCCTAAAAACTGGAACAAGGCAGGGATGCCCTCTTTCACCACTTCTATTCAATATCGTTCTTGAGACTCTGGCCAGAGCAATTAGACAAACCAAAGAAATTAAAGGGATACGAATTGGAAAAGAGGAACTCAAAATATCCCTGTTTGCTGATGATATGATTATATATTTAGAGGAACCTGGAAATTCCACCAGAAAACTTTTAGAACTGATAAGTGAATTCAGTAAAGTAGCAGGTTACAAGATCAATGCTCATAAATCCAATGCATTTTTATACATAAGTGATGAATCTTCAGAAAGAGAAATTAGGAAAACGACCCCATTCACAATAGCATCGAAAAAAATAAAATACTTGGGAATCAATCTCACAAAAGAGGTGAAAGACCTCTACAATGAGAACTACAGAACACTAAAGAAAGAAATTAAAGAAAACTTTAGAAGATGGAAAGATCTCCCATATTCTTGGATAGGCAGAATTAATACTGTCAAAATGGCCATACTACCAAAAGTGCTATACAGATTCAATGCAATTCCAATTAAAATCCCAATGGTGTACCTTACAGAAATAGAGCAAGCAATTATGAAATTCATCTGGAAGAATAAGAAACCCAGAATAGCTAAAGCAATCCTCAGTAGAAAGCGCGAATCAGGGGGTATCGCAATACCAGATCTTCAACTCTATTACAAAGCAATAGTAACAAAAACGGCATGGTATTGATACCATATAGACAGGTAGATCAATGGTACAGAATAGAGGACATGGACACAAACCCAAATAAATACAATTTTCTCATACTAGACAAATGTGCCAAAAATATGCAATGGAGAAAAGATAGCCTCTTCAACAAATGGTGCTGGGAGAATTGGAAATCCATATGCAACAGAATGAAACTAAATCCCTATCTCTCACCCTGCACAAAACTCAATTCAAAATGGATCAAGGACCTCGGAATCAGACCAGAGACCCTGCATCTTATAGAAGAAAAAGTAGGTCCAAACCTTCAACTTGTTGGCTTAGGATCAGACTTCCTTAACAGGACTCCCATAGCACAAGAAATAAGAGCTAGAATCAACCACTGGGATAGATTCAAACTAAAAAGCTTTCTCTCAGCAAAGGAAACTATCAGTAATGTGAAGAGAGAGCCTACAGAGTGGGAGAATATCTTTGCCACTCATACTTCAGATAGAGCACTAATTTCCAGAATCTATAAAGAACTCAAAAAACTCTATACCAAGAATACAAATAATCCAATCAACAAATAGGCTAAGGAAATGAACAGGCTTCACAGAAGAAGATGTACAAGCAATCAACAGATATATGAAAAAATGTTCAACATCCCTAGTAATAAGAGAAATGCAAATCAAAACTACCCTAAGATTTCATCTCACCCCAATTAGAATGGTGATTATCAAGAACACAAGCAACAATAGGTGTTGGCGAGGATGTGGGGAAAGAGGTACACTCATACATTGCTGGTGGGGTTGCAAATTAGTGCAGCCACTCTGGAAAGCAGTATGGAGATTCCTCAGAAAGCTTGGAATGGAACCACCATTTGACCCAGCTATCCCACTCCTTGGCCTATACCCAAAGGACTTAAAATCAGCATACTACAGAGATACAGCCACATCAATATTCATAGCTGCTCAATTCACCATAGTCAGATTGTGGAACCAACCTAGATGTCCTTCAATTGATGAATGGATAAAGAAACTGTGGCACATATATACAATGGAATATTACTCCGCCATGAAGAATGATAAAATTATGGCATTTGCAGACAAATGGATGAAATTGGAGGATATCATGCTAAGTGAGATAAGCCAATCTCAAAAAACTAAAGGACGGGTCATTCTCCCGCGCCACCCGGAAGCCGCTGTTCCTACCAACATCTCTTATTGCCAGCGGCCCTAAGCTCATCATGGCGACGCCCCCTAAACGGCGGGCGTTGGAAGCCACGGGGGAGAAAGTGCTCCGCTATGAGGCCTTCATCAGTGCTGCAGCGGGACTTGCGAAAGGTGCTGGATCATCGAGACAAGGTATATGAGCAGCTGGCCAAATACCTTCAACTGAGAAATGTCATTGAGCGGCTGCAGGAAGCTAAACACTCGGAGTTATATATGCAGGTGGATTTGGGCTGTAACTTCTTCGTTGACACAGTGGTCCCAGATACTTCGCGCATCTATGTGGCTCTGGGTTATGTTTTTTTCCTGGAGTTGACACTTGCAGAAGCCCTCAAGTTCATTGATCGTAAGAGCTCTTTCCTCACAGAGCTCAGCAACAGCCTCACCAAGGACTCCATGAATATCAAGGCCCATATCCACATGTTACTAGAGGGACTTAGAGAACTACAAGGCCTGCAGAATTTCCCAGAGACACCTCGACATTGACTGCTTCTCTCCATCCTCCGACATTAAAGAGCCTGAATGCCTTTGAAAAAAAAAAAAAAAAAAACTAAAGGACGAATGATCTCGCTGATAAGCGGATGAGGACATATAAGGGGGGGTAGGAGGGGTTAGCGTTAGGGTTAGGGTTAGGTTTAGGATTAGGGATAAGGAGGGTGGTAAGAATGGAGGAAGGAAGGACTGTATAGAGGGAAAAGAGGGGTGGGAGAGGTGGGGGGAAGGGAAAAAATAACAGAATGAATCAAACAACATTGGCCTATGTAAATTTATGATTTTTAATTAAAATTAAAAAAATAAAGTTTCTTTTCTTTATTTATAGTAGAATCTAGGTTTGCCATTCTTGTACACAAGGCAGATACTGCAGTCCTATTAGGATTTCTCTGGCAGTAAGTAGCTCCTGAGGCCCTTCTGAAGAACACTTGCCCCTCCAAGAAACAGTCTGATTTAACCCCTTCATTTGATGAGGAAACTGGGGACCAAGGTCAAGGAGGAATTTGCTCAAGGTTACTCAATGAACTTGAGGCAGAACAGACAAGAATGTACATCTTGTGCTATTTTGCATAGTAGCCAAGTCATAGATAGCAGTGGGGAAGAGAAGGTATCCTGGGTGGACTGTTTGGGAGCATGCTGGAGACAGAAGCTTCCTTCTGGCAAGGAAGCCTCATCAATAATAGTGGCCAAAACATTTACTGGGTACCTTCTGTCATTCTAGGCACTAGTCTCAGAGCTTTGCTTGCATTATTCAGTTTAATCCCCTCATCAGATTAGAATCCCATTATGCAGTTAAGGAAGGTGAGTCTGAATTCTCCAGGACTAGGTAACTCAGCTGGTAAACAGCTTCAGGAGGATTTGATCCCTGGCCATCTTGCTCCAGAGCCCAACTCTCAGCCAGTCTGCCATCCTGTCTTTCTAGGATAATCCAGTGAAGGTTAGAATCTCATTCATATTTGCCAGCACATCCTCCCCTCCCCTCCTGCCAATCTCCCAGCCAACGCTTTGCACGATCAGACAACTCATTTTCCTCACTGTGACCGCCAATATGCAGGGTCTTAGGTATAAACGCACTGCACCCCACCCTCCCTCCAACAGGCCCACACGCACCCGGTGCACACGCAGGCACGCGCTCATGCATAATGCATGACGGGCAGTCTCAAATCCTTCTAAATTGAGATTCAGCCGGCTGTTGGGGCTGGAGACACCTCAGTGCCTGCGTCATTAGCTGAGCTCTGAAAGCCATCATTACTGTAGCCACTGTGGCTGAGTCACTGAGACCGTGAACAGGTAATAGAATTGCAAGGACACATAATAAAAGGGAATGGAATGGGACTCAAGCCGGAAAGGAGGACAATCTGTTATCCAGTTCTGAAGGGTGATATGTAAACAAGGAGCTCCAGGCCGCCGAGATGGTGGCTCCTCCAAGTCCCTCAGCAGAGAATAATAAACGGCCCAATTATAACCTCCACACCTGCAGGTTTCAAAGGAAAGGGGAAAAAAAATCGATGAGATTAATTTAATGTGGACCCATTCTTTATGTTTGTTTTGCTATAGCAGTTGTGTGAGATACCCTATAGCCTGCTCATCTTTCCCCACCCGGTGTCTTTACCCATGAGAGCAAAGGAGAAAGAAAGAGAGAGAGAGAAAAAGAGAGAGAAGGAGGGAGAGAGGAAGGAAGGAAGGAAGGAAGGAAATGAATAAACGAATGAATGAATAAATAAATTAGGCCTTTAGGCATATTTGTCTCTGACATCTCAAATGCCTAGGCTGGAAGAGGCTCTCGAATCTCATCTTTCATGGCACAGGGGAAGATCTGTGTCTCCAGGGACATCAGGCTTACTACACTGTGCTTTGCAGGAGGGTACCCCATTGACGGGAGAGTGTGAATTAAGACCAGGTTCATGTTCTAAATGGACATCTATGTAATTACCTGGAGGAGCTACTGGTGGATCTAGTGGGTGGAACTACCCAGCAATCAAATATCTGCATTCCTTGGGATTCAAATTCCACGTGGCCTTTCATACATCGCCGTTCTAGATACATCCCCTTCTAGGTAAAGGGGGTTGCTAGTAAGGCACACAGCAAGGGGATTACTGCTAACAGGGCAGGGGATGCCCGCCAGCCTGAATACTGATAGCAGAATGCATTTGTTCCTTCAGTAATCCCCTTTGAGATTCACTGAGTCCCATTTCACAGCTGGAAAAGAAAAACAGGCTCAGAGAGATGTAGCACTTGTCCCAGGGAATAAAGCACTTGAGTGTAGGAACAGGAGGGAAATCCAAGCATGTCTGGGGTTGAAACTTTTGCTTTTCCCCTTACAATGTCCCTCCTCTCAAAAGTTGCTTCCAGCTTTAATTTCCTTTGTATCTATATGTAACGTGGCCTTGGTTATTGGGACGCTGGGGCACAGATCAGGGGTGTGGCAGAGGAATACTGCCGCTGTCCCAGTCAAACAACTCTGGCAATCATGTGAGAGGAGTTGATGCGTCTTTGATGGAGGGACAGAAGGTCAGGCAGTGGTGACAGTGAAAATGACCAAATGCAGAACTCATCTTCCAAGGAGGTTAATGAGAGGTGATCCTGGAAATCACCATCCAGTGAGGCTGGGGTCAATATTTAGTAAAAGAATTGGATGAATGTACCCAGAGAAAATCTGTAAGCATCCAGGAGATAATGGAATAGTGAGCGATAAGGAACACTGGAGGTTCAGGCAGAACAAATCATCCCAGACAACTTGATAACTCTTCCGGACAAAATTATAAAATCAGTGGATGCAGGAGATTTAGGAAAGGTGGGGGATCTGAGCTCCAGCAAAATACTGAATAGCCTTGCATGTGATGTCCAACTTGCCAAATTAATTCAAACTGCCTCTGATTCAAGTTGCTTCGTGTGGGTGGGTACAACTGAATCTGGTTGAAGAATAAACGGTCAGGTGCTGATACACGGTACTGTTCCAAGAGTCTAGGGCCAGAGAATTTCTCACCTCCACCTGTGGCTTGAAAAAGGGTGTCAGAAGGGCTTTGGGGATCCTAAGTCAGAAATGCAGACATCTGTAAGGTGTGTGTGTGTGCGTGGAGTGATCCTGGAACATTCCATCCTCTTCTTCATCATCGCCTTTCCTCATAATTTTACTTACAAGAAACTGGGTGTCAGGGAGGGGGTGGCTTCCCACACATGGAAAGTGAAAGCCCCTGGATTCTAACCCAGATATTTCTGATACTAATGGCTGGTGTCCTTTCTTGTATGCCCAGTGGTCTCGAACTTTGGTGTGCATCAGAATCGCTGAGGGCAGAAGTGGAGTTGGAGGCAGGGGGGTGGGTTAGAAAGCATTGTTCAAGACATGTCACTGGGTCCCACCCCGGCAGAGTTTCTATCTCAGAACATCTGGTGCAGCCCGAGAATCTGTGTTTATACCAAGTTTTCAGGTGGTTAGTCTGGGGATCACATGTTGAAGACCAATGCTCTATTCCAGCCCTACTCAGAGATTAATTTGCATAAGACTCACATGAAGATCTTGTTAAAATACAGGTTAGGATTTCGTGGATTTCTGGGGAGTGAGGGATACTGCAGTTCCATTAAGCACTCAGGGGATGTCCATGCTGCGGCCTGTACCCATACCCTGCAAAACAAACACTTGTGCCCTGATGTTGGAGGCGAGAAATCCAGAAACACAGCACCACAATTCAAGAATTTACTCTGAAATCTAAAAGTAGAGGAAACAGGTTTTAGGACAAAGAGAAAAAGAAGCCATAGGAAGGATATAATTTGGGAGATCTGAGTTCAATATTTGGCCGTATCTTTCTTTTATTATCTTTGTGATTGCAGTAATTCTTTGAGCCTCTTCCGGTGCCTGTATGATTATTTAAGGGTCTACTTCTTTATAAAAGGTCCGCGTGGAAAACACCTAGGGGAGGGGCTTTTCAAAACTACTGTGGAGACACGGTCCTGTGACAGTGCGCAGTGTTTCTTGTGTGGAAAGCCTAGGTAAAACCATTCCCAGGATGCTGATGGCCAGCTGTACCTCCAGGTAGAACACACAGGGTGTCTATCCCAGTGGCTCAGGAGGCTGAGGCAGGAGGAACAAGTTCAAAGCCAGCTTCTGCAAAAGCAAGGCTCTATGCAGCTCAGTGAGACCCTGACTCTAAATAAAATACAAAATAGAGCTGGGGATGTGGCTCAGTGATTGAGTGCCCCCGAGTACAATCCCTGGTACCCCCCCAAGTCCCCCTAAAACAAACAAACAAAACCCAATGTCTACCCTTCTGCATGAAATACTTCACTATTTGTATGCAATTTATTGCCACCTGTCTGAAGTCCCTTAGGAGACCAGAAGGAGCCTAACTCTAAACTACTGATTGAATGAACACAAATGGAAGCAGCAAAGGCTCCTGCCAGCTTCCTCTGAGGCCTATGGGAAGCTCAAGAGAAAGAAACCAAAGGGGAACAATCATGTCCTTTTAAGTAGAGTCAGGATTAAGTGGTTAATTACTATAGTGATTATTATACATTAAAAACTGATTACACTTCAAATTTGATATTTAAGGATCTTGTACCAAGTAGAACTACAGAAGTCCACCCAATATAATTTCACAGTCTATCATTCTTTCCCATAATCTCTATGGGTCCTCCCACTATGATCTGCTGTGTCCCCCAAATGAGCTGGAAACAAACTCCAGTGTCACAGTGGGAGGTGGGGCCTTTTGAGAGGTGTGTAGGTCATTAGGGTTCTGACCTCTTGAACAGATTAATGTCATTACAAAAGGGCTTGATGGGGGCAGTTTGATTTCCCCCTTTCCCCTTGTATTGTGTGAAGTCACAGCCTTCCCCTCCTCCAGAAAAGGTACAGTCTTGGAGCAGACAAGTCCTACACCAGATATTGAGTCTTTTATTGCCCTTATCTTGGACTGCCCAGCCTGCAGAACTGTGAAAAAAAAAAAAAAAAAAAAAAAAGAAAAAGAAAAAAGAAAAATCTATTCTTTATAAATAACCCAGTCTCAAATATTTCACTTTTTTTTTTTTTTTTTTTTGTGGTGCTGGGGATTGAACCCAGGGCCTTGTGCTTGTGAGGCAAGCACTCTACCAACTGAGCTACATCCCCAGCCCCTCAAATATTTCATTACAGCATCTCAGGACACCTCTCTTCTCCTTCATCTATTTCTCTTCATTCATTGCTTCACTAATCCAGTCACTGGATCAATTCATTCATGCATTTACTACATATATATTTACCATGCAATCATGTATGTGTGTGTATATATATATATATGTAAATTCAATGAGGAGTTAATTCTAATTCTCATCCATATATTCATTCATTCATTCATTCACTAAATAACCACAATGCTCACTGATTCTCTTCCCCAAGCTCACAGCCACTCGGCTTCATTCACTGTTAGTTTCATTGGTGACCTTGGTTCAGAGTAACATGTCTTGGGAGTGATGTGGGAGAAATCATTCTAGAAAGGTATGAGAAGCAATTGGAAAGTGAGAAAGTGGAGACAACACATTTCTGTAAGCAGTTTGTCCTTTCATGGAAGGACACAGAAAGTTTTAACTAAAAGGGGCATAAGACTGAGTGCCAGACAGGGCACCAGAAGACAGAGCACGGGCAAGCATGTCTATCCCTGTATTTTTCTTCTGTTTCCCCTCAGTTGTTCTCATTTCTGTGGTCCCCACCATGACTGTGAACCATTGCATTTACTTCTATAAATACTGGGAATTAGCACAGGATCTGCCAGAAGGTAGTTGATAGATTAATACCTGGGGGATGAACTTCAAGTGCTCTAAAATGAATTCACATATTCGGAGTTGCATTTTGCAGAAAGGAGGCAGTAAGTCAGCTGAGTGGAGCTTCCTACTAAGAAGTTCATGAATACAAGTGAACTGAAAGCCATTCCTCCCCTCCATTGGGTTCCTGAAGGTTGGTGGTACAGATAGAGTGACTACGATAACCTGAATAATATACTGAATCAATGTTAATAAGGTATGGATTCAAACTCAGGTGAAAATTGAATTCAAGTATAAGGGCAGGATCAAAGTTGAGGACAGGAGTAGACAGGGACTGTCTTAGAGTAGATGGGAAGTGAGCCATGGCAAACTCAGACCCCAGGGGCAATGTTACATGTCTATAACCTTCAGATGTTTGCAAAATTTTCCAGCAATTTTCATTGGTCCAGGAGTCCCACCAGAGAGAGCAATCTTACAGGTGTGGAGAAAATGAAGATTTTAAGCTTCAGTGGGGTGAGTTTTATTAGAACTGCTATTAGTTGGTTGTGCAAAAAGCTCATTTAAAAACTCACTGGGGCTCTCAAAAGTGTTGGGCATGTTTTATAATTACATTCCTTCTAAATTTTTGGTGGGTTTCTTGATCTAGTCTAAGCATTAGATCTATGAAAGCTGTTTAAAGGGGATGGTTTTCAGTTCACTTCTCCTGCGAGTCCAGGGTCAGATACCTGCAGTCCAAGTCCTGCATATTGTTGAAAAAAAAAAATTGTACCTTGCAGGTGGTGAATTGTAGCAGGTGCTTTGACCTGTATCATTTTGTATCACAACAACCAGAGGAACCAGAGGATCAGAAACCTCAAGTAGCCTTCATAAGGTTACACAACTAGTTAGTGGTAGTATCAGCATCCAAATGCCAGTTGATCTAACTCCAAGGTTTATACTCTTTTTAGGGACCCCTGCTGGCCCCAACAATGGGTCTCTTTGTAAGAGAAGGGATTTCTCCCTACCAACTGCCAACCTATGATTTGGAGAAAGGAGGACAGGAGGGACCAGGAGGAGAAAGGGAGAGGAGAGAGAATCATTCCACACCAGTTTTAGACTCAAAGATCACTACCCGGCTGTCAGCTAAAGCCCACAATCACTGTGGAGTTTTATTAAGGAGCAAGAGTCGTGGAAGAGTGAAGTGACAGATTTAAAATTAACTTGCCAAACTCCCCATCAATATTATGACAGTCCCCAAGTATCAGTTCAGCGACCCAGTGCACCAACTTGACAATATTAACATAACTTTGTTGGAACAAAAGCTTCCCCTCTGTCTTTTCAAGAGAAGCTAATTTTGGGGAGATAGGCATTCTCCTGCCTTTTTTTGGCACCTCTGTGACAGGTCCCTTTGGGCCAATCCTAGAGAGCATGTTTCTTAAACCTCCATTATCCTTCCACCTCCCCGGGGATTCCCTCCCACAGGGGATGCTTCAGTCAGTCAGAGAGGTGCTTCTCTTTAGGGATCTACTGAGCGAAGAGAGGCCAGGAAAGAGACTCTGCATACTTGTCCCTTTCTAAGCAGTGACTTGAGTTCCCCCCTTTCACCTTTGTATTTGCAATGAAGATCCATGGGGGCCAACCCAAACAAATCAGCATTTGGAAAAATGTGTTTTCTGTACCAACCCTTATTAGCTCACTAGTCTGTACCCTCCTTCCCTTCCTCTAACAACCCCTTACTCACCCTTCACCTCTCCGTTTACACATTGAGAAGCACCTGCCTGGAGTCTTAAAGCCCATGCAGATTTGCTCCCATGCCTCTGATTTTCACATGTCACACTGTGTGGGTAACTTTACTAAATGTTGCTGAATAAGCATCTTTCTTTTGTTAGATTAGGAGCTCAGTATGTAGAGTAACAATTTAATCCGTCATCTAATCCAGACAACTTTTGTCTGGGATAATAGTAACCTGGAGAGAACTCTAGGACAAGGGTCATAAGTAAGAACTATCTTAGTTTAACTGGGATATATGATGATCCTATAAATAGGAGCACACACTGCAACTGTCAAGTCCTCCTGTTTCTCTATCACCCCTATCACGTTAGCATTTATTCAGTGCAGAATTTTGAATGAATGGATGAATGGATAGATGGATGGATGGATGGATGGATGAATGAAATGGTTTCTTTTCTTATAACAAATCCTGTAAGCAAACTCAGAAATTTCTTGGCCAGCCAGCCTGCCAGCCCACCCTTCCCCGCTTCCTCCCTCCCTCTCTCCTTTCTTTCCTTCCTTTGTTCCTTTCTTCTCTCCTTCCTCTTTCCCTCTTATCTTTCCTTCTTTTCTGCCTTCTAACTTGTTAATTAACTTCTACACAAGCTCTGTTTATTTATCCATTTGTTTGTTTTTGTGGTGCTGGAGAATTGAACCCAGGGACTGTGTAAGCACTGTACCACTATGCTACACCACATATATCTGTCACTGTACGTGCTATGCAAGTCCTCTATCACTGAGCCACATCCCCAGCCCAAGTCCTGTTTACTATTTTCACTGCATATAAATGAACATGCTTTCTGTGTCGAGGGTTAACAAGAAATCACCATTTATGGTGGTTTATGATTTATTTTGATTTATGATTTACGATCATGAGTCAGTTGATTTAAACACCATATATTATTTAGCCAGCTGTCGAGTGAGGCAGTTACAAAGGAGGACAAGGAAGCACAGAGAGGTCAGGTGATGTGACTAAGGTCATATGATTAATAGCATCAGAGTTCCAATTCAATTCCAGGTCTACCCGAGACCAAAGCCACGGACGCATCATTGAGTTGAGCTACCACCTCGACTCTGGAGTGGAGAACCAACATGTAAAGTTGTTCAGGGCACAACAAGCTAGGACGGATGGTGGTTCCCAGTCTGAGGATGAGCATAGAGGCTTCTCTAACCCAAAATATCTCACTCCCTTTATCTAATGCAAAACAGCAACAACAATAACAAATCAATTCTAAAAAGAATATTTAGAGTTTCAGATGATTTGACATGCAGGTGATATAAAATCAGTATTTTGTTTAAAATATTTATATAAAAATATCAACTTCTGATGTACAATGCCCCTTCGTTGAGATCTTAGTCGTGTAGATGGCTTGATAGATCTTGGGAATTTGTGGTGAGGAGGGTACAAATGGATCCCGGTGTCAGTTCCGTGGGGGAGATAGACATTAAGAAATCACACTAGCATTAATTTATGTTTTCACTGGTACTCAAGATAAAAAATCGTATGAGAACTAAACATAGTATTGGTTTTTATCTTCATTTATCTTGAGTGGATAAATGATCAAGACCATACTACGGAATGTAGTTTGAACCCCCATATACCTGACCCCAAAGCCTATGTTGCTCTTCCTTCCAAATCCCTTATCAAGGCTTCTTAAGCTCCTTCAACCTCAATGTCTTTATATGCAAAATGGACATAACATTACCTCTTCTCCATAAACCCATCATGAAAATTAACAAAGATACAGCATGTAAACACTTTGTAGAGTGTTGAGCCCATAGTTATCTGCTTAATAAATAGCAATTATTACCAGTACTACCATCATTAATATTACTAGGCAGTATTGAATTGTTTACGAGGATAATTTGGTGGTCTGTTACACATACTGTGTTATCAGTTAACTTTAACATAGGTATGTTTTATTAATATTTTTCTTTTCTTTACTGTCCTTACCCATGAACCCTCTCAGCCTAACACACTGATACAAATGGAACAGAAAATGTCACCAACCAAGTGACGAAAATGGGAGGAATGGATACCTGAGGATAGGTTTGGAGCTGCATTGCCTAGGTTCTAATTCTGGCTCTACCATTTCTAAAACAAATGACAATGAGAAAAGTATTTAACCTCTCATCACTTCAATGTTATCATCTTTTAGAAATAACTGTGTGTGCATGGGAGGGTAAGTAGGGCCTTTGACCAAGCCGAAGGTTGAAAGGACTAATGGGGTTTAGACAGATGAAGCTGCTCCCTGCGTTACCCTCTAATGTCACCAGGAGCTCACCCTCAGTCTCCTTGACTAGTTAGTGGCTTTTCATCTCTCTGACCTCTGAGCATAAGACTGAGGCTCAGGCCCTCCTCTCCTCTTTACTCCCTAGTGAGTTCATCTCCTCTCTCCTTTATATCACCTGCATGTCAAATCATCTGAAATTTGCATTTCAAGTCATGGCTATCTTCTGAACTGCTATATCCTACTGGCTTCCTGAAAACTCCATGAGGATATATATTAGACATGAACAGATGATATTATTAAAGCAGGATGATGAGAACCTGGGGCTTCACTGCATTATTATCTGCTTTTGTAAATGAATGAAAATCTCCACAATCAAGTTCATTTTTTAACATGTTCAAAAGCAAATTTTCATTTCTACTCCCCTTTGTTGTGCCTGTTCTTCCTGAAGTCTTTCCTGATTCCATCAATGACACACCAACCTGGCCAATGACTCCAGTCAAAATTGGGGAGCCAACCTTGCCTTCCTGCTTCCTCCCATCATGAGTCAACTTGCCCCACCTTCAGAATACACCCAGAATCTGCCCACCCATCAGCCAGGCAACTCCTTCCCCATGCTACTCCTGGGGTCATGGCCAAAGCTTGGGGCTGCTTCAACTCAGTTCCCTGAGGCCTATTCTTCACACCCAGCCTTTTAAGACATAAGTCAGACCACAGTCCCCTTTGATCCAAACAATGCATTGGCTTCTCTCTCTTCTTGCTCAGAGAAAAATCCATAAATGATACAAATGGTGCAGAAAGTGTCATTCAAAACTGATGTAAATGGGGGAAGGAATGAACAGTTGAGGATAGGTTTGGAGCTGGACTGCCTAGGTTCCAATCTTGGTTCTACCATTTTAAAAAAAAATTTTTACAGACTGCATTTTGATTCACTACACAAATGAGGTAAATATTCTTTTGTACGGTTGCCTACGATGTAGATTCACACCATTTGTGTAATCATACATGGACGCAGGGTGATGACGTGTGCCTCATCCCACCATCTTTCATACCCCTGCCCCCTCCCCGCTCTCATTTCCTTCTACATAATCCAAAGTTCCTTCATTTCGGTTCTACCATTTACAAGACAAATTACACTGAGGAAAATATTTGACCTCTTAGCACTTCAATGTCATCATCTGTTAGAAATCATTGTTTGTGCATGGAAGGGTTAATAGTGCCTTTGACCAAGCTGTAGGTTTAAAGATGACTGGGTTTAGACTGGTGAAGCCACTCCACTACTGCATTTATGTGACTCGCAGGACCCTGTGCAAATTGCCCACATTCTCCACCTCAATACCCACTGCCTCTTCATCTATAACCTTTTCTCCTCTATGCCCCCTCTTTTAATATGTTCTATCCACTCGGGTTCTTTTTGTTCATGGAACATGCCCAGAATCTTTGTACTTGCTGTGCCCTCTGCCTGGAAGCTGTTCCCCAGATACCTGCATGACTCACTGCCTCACTTGTTAAGATCTTTGCAGGAATGTCACCTTATCAAAGAAGCCTTCCGTGTCCAGCCTGTATAAGACAGAGTCCCCTGCACAGCACACTCCAGTCACCTAACTTAATCTTATCTTCTCCCTAGGTTTCAGCCACCTGACAGAGTATACACTTACTCATTGATTATCCCCACACTAGAGTATAACTCTTGACGACAGGGTTTTTACATATTATATTCCAAGTTTTCTACAACAGTGAGTAGCATATAACAGATACTCAAAAATTGTGATTGAAGACACACTAGCACCAGGTGCAGGGTAAGTACTGAATGGGTGTTTTTTGCTAAACGTTACTCTTTTTATTACCACTGCTATTTTTCTTGGGACTAGGTTCCCAACAATTCTCATCTCAGTTGTCTCACAGTGCTATGTAATGACCTTTATTTTCTGTATGTGGAGAAACTGAGAAAGGTAAAATCAACCCTGTGATCTCAGCAGCCCAAGAATTGGAGTCACTTGCCAAAAAATCACAGGCCTTCTGCCTCCTAGGAAACCCTCTTACTCCATAGCAGCATGGTGTTCACCAATGGGATCCTGCACTCCTTTATCTGAATGATGTCTGTAAACTTATTGTTTGTGGAAAGAGCTATCACCAAGTGGAGGAAAAAGGAAGAAATAATTTATTTTAGGTACCTTTTGTGAAAAAGAGGAGAGAAAAAGTGAATCCCATTTGCTTGTATTTCCATAAAGAAACAATGGCAAGATGCCCAAGAAACTAATAAAAGTGGGGACGGGCAGAGAGAGACATAGAGAAACAGAGAAAGGAGTAGCATCCTTCACTGGATGTCTTTTGAATTGTTTTATTGTGAATTTAATGTCTGTAAAAAAATATCACTTAAAAATAAGCCTACCAAACTGTCACAGGCAAGAAGAGCCCATGGAGACTGACTGCTGAATGTAAGGTAGTGACCAGGTGGTCCCAACCCCTGCCTCAGCTTGACTAAAGTCCAGACAGCCTTCCTCCAGATGCTGGGCCCCTGAACTCCCTTTTCTTAGAGCACTTACTTTAGAAAATTGTAATTGTAAATTTTTTCTCTGTCCCTTTAACATGTAAACCTTTTAAAAAGCTTCTGGCCAGTTTTACAACCCAGGACTGACTATCTCAAGGACATGGGAGCAATCTTGAAATGTAATCATCCAGGCTCTGTGGAGGGTGGGACCTAAAGTCCACGGGTACCACTTAGGAGGCACGCTGGCCTAACAGCAGAGAAATACGCATGCAGGGACAGCGTGACAGCCTGTGCTGGGCCGTCGGATCCACTGCCCAGCCTCCACTGGTCCGGCAGGGCTTTCCTGTGTGTTCACCTCAGCGCTTGAAGGCCCCTGCCCTTTGTTCCAGCAGAACTGAGTTCAGACCTGTTGCCCGATTGCAGTAGCTCTGGACAAGACTTTTTACCTGTTTAACATGTTCTGGTGTCATTTTTGCATTCACAGTTTCATGCTGGTTCAGAAAAGGGGCGTTAGCTGAAAAGTAAGAAAATCTGACTCGAGTATGGATTTTAGTTAATGATATTGAATGAAAATTTGTTCATTAACAGGAATAAATATACCATATTGATATACTAGGGAAAACGGGGTGCAAAGTATGTGGGAAATCAAACTGCACTAAATTTGTGATTTATCTATAAATTGGGGGCTGTTTAAAATAAATAAAATTATTTTTAAAAAAATAATTCTATTTAGGGCTGGAGTTGTGGCTCAGTGGTAGAGCACTTGCCTGGCATGTGTGAGGCCCTGGATTGGATCCTCAGCACCATATATAAATAAATAAATAAAGCAAAAATATTCTATTTATAACTAAAAAATATTTCTTAAAAAAATAATCCTATCTAAACCTGGAGGACATGAAACTGTATGGAATAAGCCAAACACAGAAAGATGGATATTCATGATCTCATACATGCACTGTAAAAAGTCCAATTTCTAATGGACAGCAGAATGCTAGTTACCAAAAGTAGGGGTTAGGGTTGGGGGTTGGGCAATGAGGAGATGTTGGTCAAGGGCACAAGGTCTCAGAAAGGAAGAAATGCAAAGATCGGTGACCATAGTTAATCGTAATGTATTGTATTGCATATTTCAAAATTGCTTCTAACAAGGATCTTTTTTTAAGAAATGTTCTCAACAAACTAAAATGAAGGTAAGGGAATGGATACGTTAATTAGCCTGACTGAACCATTCTACATGTATGTGTATATATATATTCACATGGTATCCCATAAATACACACAATTATTTGTCATTACAATAAAATTGGGCACGCATGCACACACACACACACACACACACACACACACACACACACACACACACTCCTAGCTGGGTGGGCTATGGCAAAGGCATTCATTGTGATGCAGGGGCCATCCAAGTGTCAGAAAGGCCAGGTAAGTAGCACTCTGGCACTAGCTCTGTGACTACAGGCAAGCCTCCAGACCTCATTTGAGCCTGAGTTTTCTCATCTGTAAAACAACACTTGTCTTACATCATGCATTCTTAGGAGTGGTGGAAATTGTTCCTTGTTGGGTAAAACCATCTTAGAGATTGCCAAGGCTTATGGTCCTTAAAAGCTGAAGCCTGCCCAACACAATTGTACCCTATGGTGTTTCACTTCTCTCATTAGGGAGAATTCAACCTGAATTTAACTTTTCTCCACAGGGGTGAGGTGATACCCAAGCACAAAGTTAAACAAGGACTAAGATGATACCAACAAGTAACATATTTTTCCCCCTTCATTCCAGTGGTAGACTCTTGAGTTTTGTTCAGCTCGATCCCCAGAACCTGGCAAAGAATGAGCATTTGATGAATATTTATGGATTGGATCACAAGCCTGAGGAAGAAATTAATTGCAATTTAGTTGCATTTTAAGCTATGTTTCCACCTCCTTTGTAAACACAGATGTAAAGTGAGTGAATGGCCTCCGGGCTTGTATGTTCCTAGTGTCTGGTCTTCAAGGACTACTAAAAAATTGGGAATTAATAGAAACTGAAGGGGGTATTCTCTGAAGTAACTTTGGTTCTCTGAACTAGGGCATAACAAGGAAGACAGACTCCTTCCTTGAGTTTCCTTTGTCCTACTCTAGAAAGTATTTGAAAGACAATGAAGAAGATTCAAGGTCACAGGAACCACTTGGGAGAAGGGAAAGGTGGCTGGATGGCTCAATGTCACAAGGTATGCAACTGAATTAACCAGCCCTGGGCTACCCAAAAGCCTACAGCCCTGGCTTCTGGCTTGTGCCTGCTAATTAACTGCCCACTTAAGTTCCACTGACAGTCTTATGTGACATAAAAATAAGTGCTCATTTTGGTCTCTTAAAAGCGACCTTTGAGGTGTTCCACTAGATTATCATTCATAGTAATTATTCAGTGGTGATGTTACATAAAACCCCAGTCACTGCCCTTGGAGTTTTCTGTATTAATTTACATCCAATAAACTGTGATCATATCTTTCATTAGAATTGTCACTAAATACATTTCTATTCAGGGCATATCCCTGAGATGGAAATATTTCCCTAAAAATTAATTTTCTTCATATACATGCATAGGCTTATTAATGTGAGTTTAGAATAGACTTTCATTTCTCTGGAAGGAATTCAAGGAAAGGCGTGCTGGTGAATTTGCATCTCACACAATCTCAAATGTGGCAGAATGCACACTACAACAGGGTATTTCTGAATAAGTTGTACCTCCCAGATCCTTGGGTTTGTGATAGAAAATGTCACGAACCTTTGCACATGTCTGCGAAAAGCATCTTAACGAGACTTTTCTCATTACCTCTCCTGAAAGGTAGGTACTATTCTGTTCTCTGATGTAATGGTGAGCAAACCAAGGCTCAGGAGTGTTGGACTGTACAGTCTTCAAGCTAGTAACGGTCCTCTTACTTTGGTGCTTATACAGCCCTTCCTGAAAGTCCACCCTCTGTCTTGGTTGACTTAACTCTGCAACACCACGTCCCACCCTCTCTCCTCCTTCTTTTATAATGCCAGAGATTGCATTCAGGGTCTTCTGCAGGCTAATTACACTTTCTACCCCTCTGTTACCAATCCAGGCCCCAACCTCTTCTTGACCCACTTGATGTTCTTATCTGCAGACCCTCTGCTAAAACTCTCCTGCAAATTTTCCACATAGCTAACTTACTGTATCTTCCAGGTGTCAATCAATACCTCCTCCAGGAAGGCTCCTCTGCTGCTCCTTGATTCTAAGGAGCCTCCACTATGTTCCCTTAGTACCTGGGGTTTCTTCCATCATGACCCAGAGCACAATGCAAAGTAGGTTTATTCAGTAAGGGGTCCAACTGCACAACAACAGGGCCACTGACTGTCATCTCCATCTTTTGCATTCCCGGTGCTTAATATGGCCCAGTTTATAACAGCTATTAACACACACTTTTTTTTTTTTTTAATTATTGTAAACAAATGGGATACATGTTGTTTCTCTATTTATACATGCAGTCAAGGCATACCATTTGTGTAATCATACATTTACATAGGGTAATGTTGTTTGATTCATACTGTTTTTTTTCCCTCCCCCCATCCCTCCCACCCCTCTTTTCCCTCTATACAGTCCTTCCTTCCTCTATTCTTACTCAACACACACTTAACCAACCATTGGAAACAAGTGGTAAAGCCACAGCTGGGACCTCTGACCTCAAGTGCATTCCTTTGGGGTCATCTCATTCCTTCTAGTAATTAATGCAACAATAATGAATGACTTCTGAGGTGGGATTAGTTCTTAGAGGAAGTCACCAATGTTGCCTGAGCATGATGTAAACAGAGTAAAACTTCAGTGGTGTGGACTCCATTAATTAAAGAGGTATGTTATTTGGCCAGGAGGTGGGCTGACCTGTACCTTTGGAGTGTTTATTTATAAAAGAGATTGCTAAGCATATTATTGTATTAGCAGTGTAAACAGGATCATGGGGGGAAATGGCAGAAGATACTTAAGAGAACAAACTGCCTGGAGTCACTTCAGAAGCACCCATTATGAACAAACAATCACTATGCTAATTACAATTGCTCTGCTAATTACAATTACTGTGCTAATTACAATCTATCCTTATCTGTTCCCGGGTTCCCTATGGACTTTTCCTTCAGAATGCTTAGACCAGCCTGAGTTACTGCCTGCTTTCAGGGTAATGAAATTGCACTTCTTTAAAAATTGTCTCTGCTTCAGATGTCTCAGTGACTTGAACAGCATCCCCCTCCTAGGAAAAAGGACAGCGTCAGGGATTTTGAAGCCAGAAAATTTAAAACAAAATCAAAAGGGGGATGGGATGGGAAGACATGAAATGGACTTTGTTGCTTCTGTGGTCTTAGCACCTTTTTCAGGCTAGAGAGGCATCATGAAGTTAGTTGGAGAACCCTGAATATGCTGTGTATATAATTCGTTTTCCCCGTGAAATGACCACATTTGGTATATTTAGATATGCAAACTTTAAGAATGAAACTTAAAATTAAGCCAGCTATTTTTCCTTCTTCTCTCACTATAAATAGAGGGAAAGATTAGAGAGGCCTTGTTTAAAAGTAGATTGCAATTCCCTGGTCTCCCCCACATATATAAACTCAAAATAAAAGGCGTCTTATACTAGATTTTAATTTTACTACTTTTTTCTGTCCCCAGTTAAACTAATGGGTTGATGGTTCTAAGATTTCGATTTCAGTGTTTAAGAAAAATAGTTTCACTCAGGTCAATGTTCCCTCCCAAATGGATTTTTCTGGAGTTTGTCTTCTGCCTTTGACCTGAAGCAGACTATAGCCCAGCTCCCCACTGGTAAATAGCTTTCTGCTGCCTCCAATCATGGCCAAAATCCCAGCGTGGACATGTAGACAGTGTTCAGATCTGAGCACCCAACTAGAGTGTTGGACAATTGGAGACAGGAGCCTGTCTCACATAAGCCCCCACCTGCTACCATCAGCATCGACCTCTGAGCATCTCCATGAACAGAAAGATGAATGCAAAATGCATCTAGGCTCTACTGGCTTGCAACAGGACTGTCTGTCCTGGCTGCTGAAAATAGAAATGCATTTTCTGCAATTGGGCACTCAGGAGAGGATTATGGGAAGGAGGTTCCTGTGGAATTTCATGGCTGTCTGGTGCCACTGGCCTTGTGGCTTGGTTCCTGCTTTCAGACAGTCAAATAAAGGAACAACGGTCCTCCTACATTCTCAGGCATAATCTAGGCAGCTCTGGTTTCCACTGAGCATAAACTTTGATTTAGCACCTTGTTATTCAAAGGTAGCCCTCAGACCGAGGAGCTCATTTGAAAGGCAGAGGCTCAGGACCTACCCGTGAGCTACTGAACCAGAAGTGTATTTTAGCAGGTTCCTTGGTGACTAGTGTGCCCATTAGAGTTTGAGAAATACTGTCATAATTCATGTGTACTCAGTTCTGATGATCGGGAGACACTAAAAAACCCCACCTTTTGATAGGGTTTTCACCCTACCAAATAGAATATAATGAAGATGAGCTATGATGTGCTTTCTTGATCGTAGAGGATCACATGGTTTGAGATCATGTGCATGTACCTTAGCACACACGTGATCTGGAGACTGTAGAGTGGCTAAGAGGGCAGGCCTTGAGTGCTGGCTCCATTATTTATAGTCTGTGTAACTTCGGATGCCACATCTCACCTCTCTGAGCTTGTTTCCTCTTATAAAAAGTAGACGAGTGGGCCGGGTATGGTGGTGCACACCTATAATCCCAGTGGCTTGGGAGGCTGAGGCAGGAGGATCGGAGTTCAAAGCCAGCCTCAGCAAACTGAGAGACCTTGTCCCTAAATAAAATACAAAAAAGGGCTGGAGATGTGGCTCAGTGATCGGGTGCCCCTGAGTCAAATCCACGGTACCCTTACCCCCCCAAAAAGTAGATGAGTAGGAAGAGGGAGGGGAATAAAAGGGAAAGTACTAGAGAATTAAATTGATCAAATTATATTATGTGCATACACCAATATGGCATAATAAATCCCACCCACTATTATGTATAATTATAATCCACTAATAAAAATTTTAAAATATAATAGTGACATGGAGGTATAGCTCAGTGGTAGAACACTTGCCTCATATTTGCAAGGCACTGGTGCAATTCCAAGCACTAAAAAAAAAAAAAAAAGCATGACAGTGTATCTGTTCTGTCCACACACATCATAGGAGAAAGATCTGCCTATGCCCCTCAAAGACAGGCTTTAAAATGAATAGAAACTATAGTTTTACAATGTAAACCATGTATAAGGGCATCAAGATATGGACCAGAGGATTCATGAGATAACAGGAAAGGGAAATCAGGAAAGGTAGGAGGTAAGCAAGACATCGTGCAACCTGGTGCACACTGGTTCATCTTCATTCAGTCTGGATGAACTTCCTTTCCTATTGGTCCTTGTTACCTCTGTGCCAATCATTAAATATTTTTAATATCACCCTGAGGTGAGAGAGTCCCATTTTCCCAGAAGTTCTGGATCTGAGTCCGAGTTGGTATCAGATTACACGCAGTAAACATGAGTGCCTAAGCCCCACACTCCTAATGACTCGTATCTCACTGAAGACTGTTCAGACAGAAACAAAGGGGTGGCCCTGTAAGACACAGGTGACATAACACAGCAGAGAGATTGTTTTTCCTAAGACTGGCTGAGCACTCTAGGGGGGAAGGAAACCCTGAACTCACAGTGCTAGCTGAACTCTCTGCCTCCCACAGACCCACAGAGCCTGAAAGCCTGTGTCTGCTGTTTGGAGGAGGCTGAGAGGATGACTCTGGCTCCAGGCCAGAGATGAGTTTTTGAGGAATGCAATTCAAAGCATCTTCATCCACTGGGGAGAAATGCAGTTGAAGGCAGAGGAAATAATGTTTATTGATGGCCTAATGTAATTCTTGCTCATTAGTCTGTCAAATCATTACCATAGTCCTTTCAAGATATTTTGAAGTAAAACCCCAATTCGGCTTGGGAGATCTTGGGGTTCATTGAAGTTAAAAGATTTCCCCAATGTCACATGGCTAGGAAGTGGCAGATGCAGAATTTGGGTCTTATTAGCTTTTCAGGGACAGCACCCAACACTGAGCCAGGAAAGGCTCGAGTTTCTGTAGAATTTCACATGGGGAGGTGACTTTTGCCTGAGACTCCTCCTTCGTCATGGAATTGCCAACCCCCTGTGGCACCTGGGACCTCTTTGTCTGCTGAGAACCTATGTGGAACAGGTCCTGATCCCACTGAATCACCACAACACCAGAAAGCAGGTGTTTTATTATAATCGCTTCTGATTTAGAGATGGAGAAACTGAGGCTTACTTAAATAATGTGTCTAGGGTCACAGAGTTGACAAAAGAAAGATAAGACTTGGCCTCTAGAGTCTCAACTCTAAGACAATGGTCATTGTGTTCCCCAAATTGTTGTATCATGTGATTCATCTGGAAAAACTAATGTAAATGCATTTCCCCAGACCTCTTCTATGGGAGAAAATGGTGGGACCAGGTTCTCATGATCAGGTGAGCAGGAAAGGCTTCACCTAGCCCCGGGCAATGGGTGTTGAGTAGGAAAAGTGCTCTGGATCAGAAACCCTCAGTCTTTGTTTGAGATCTGCACCAACCGTCTTCATCTACAGAAACAGAGGGGATAAGGACCAAAGGTGATACAGCAGGAAAGAGCAGGACGGGCTTGGAAATTCATAGACGTGGACAGGGGCTGGTGGAGGGGGACATAGGGAAGTGATAGATAAAGGGGGCAAAGTTTTGGTTATGCAAGATAAGTAAGTTCTGAATGTCCGCTATACCGCCTGGTGCCTATAGTCATCAATGTTTTGTTGTAACCTTAGCATTTTCTAAGACAGGAGATATTATGCTAAATGTTCTTATCACAAAATAAAGTGAGTGGGAGGATGCAGTGGGAGGTGATGGATGTATCTATAACCTTGATAATACTCATGGTTTCATTGGTAAAAACTTATCCTAAGCTCATTAAATCATACTACATTAAATGTGTGCAGCTTTTTGTATGTCAGTGATTCCTCAATAAAGTGGTTTTTAAAAAGAAACAACAAAAATTTTTCTGATTCCAGGAACTATAGTACAACCAACATTGCTCTCGACTCATCTAGGAGGAAGTTATGAGTCAAGTTTCCTTCCATCTCTAAATTAGGAATCATTGCAATAAAAATACCTGGTGCCTGGCACTGTGTAATTAAATAAGATTGTTTTATATTTGTTCTCAGCAGATAAGGGGTACCAGGTGCCATGAGGGGCTGCAATTCCATCAGTATGGAAGGATTGTAGGCCATGATTACCTCCACGTAGATGATTCTGGAAGAACTGGCTCCTATTCCCAGCTGGGCCTCAGCACAGAATGTTAGATGTGGCCATGAAAAGCTAACAGTTCTAAATCCCTTATCTAGGCCATTTTCTACAATAACATTCAAGGAAGAGCATGAAGATGATTTTCCTGTTAGCTCAGATTCCCAGATCCTAGAAGGACAAGTGCTCTGCTATTCTGTAAGAGGCATGTGTTATGATCAACACATTAACATTTCCATGTCAAGTCATTGAGGCTTTGCAAATTGTTCTGAAGGCACAAACTAATGCATTGATTTCTTTTTGTCAAGTCAAGTTGTTGATAGGTATTTCATAGTAAGTACTAGAAAAATCACATGAAAAAACACCTAAACTTTGTGGTATAGGATATGACATGACCTGACATAACACACACACACACACACACACACATACACACACACACACAGGCACGATCAAAGAGGGAAACGGGGAAACAGGGTAAGAAGAAAAAAGAGAGATCCAAAATAGCATATATAATTAACCATCTCTCAGGAAAGCACCAGAAAACCATAGGCCAGACAGCTTTGGAGGCACTTAATCAGATCTCAGTCTCGTGAGATGGGGAACAAGTGCCACTAATGAAGACCAGCTTTCCTTGAATTCTTAAGGAGAGTTCTGTCTCACCAAATGTGGATTGGGGGTGCATAAACCTGAAATTCCACATCTTATCCAAAATTGTCCTCTTAGGCTACATAATATGCATATCTGATAAGCAGACCAGATTGGAAAGTGTCTTTCCTGTAAACCTCTCAGAAGCTCCTCATGTCCTTTGGCAGTCAATCTTGAAGGCCTGTGGGCACTTGTCTATTGCCAGCAGGACTGTCTTATTTCTGATGAAGCTTTTGCGAAATGTACCATTGTAATTTGCAGAGTCCCCATTCTTAAGCAATCTCTCCTCACTGCTGTTTCTGAGGCTCTGGGCTCAATACTAGTTCTTGACGGATGTTTATCTAAATCCTGGCATTTTATAACCTAGGTTGGTTTTTTTCATCTTTATAGGAAAGAAGTGGGATGGATAAAGATAGAAAAGGGAGGGAGCAACAAACAAACAAACACCAAATACCACCAAGCTTTGAGGAGCGTATCTCACTCCAACAGTCCACCGATTCCCACACTGATCAAGAGTTAAGGTAAGGGGATTCTGATTGTGGGTCATTAGGACCTGTGCTGTGCCTCAAAAGGGCTTAGACACAGAAAGCTGGACATCACTTACTGGGTTTAGGGGCAATTCAGACATGAGATCATTGACTCCTCACATTTCCACAGAACTTGACATTTTACCAAAGGCTTTTACATCCGTACATGTCCATTTGAGCCTCATTTCTAGTCTTAGCACCATCTAGTTTCTTAAAACATTCTACATTGCCTCCCTGGGAATAAACTACAGTTTGATTTATTTTTTAAATGAACTCTCCATCCTTCTTTCTTCATCACTTCCGATCTCTTCTTCAACTCTTCGTCTTTCATACCTTCTCTACTCCTCCTTCCTTTGCCATCTGCCTCCTTATTTCTTTAAGCCCTTGCAAAGCTCTCTTCCCTGTTTTAAACTTTTCTCTGGGTTGCTCTTCTTCCTGTTGCTCGGATTCATCCTTAGTGTCTCCTATCTTCATTTCTCCATCCTTGCCTCTGCCTTGTCCCTCTGACTGCTTCTCTTGACAGTCTTTCTTTGTGTCTATCTTCCTGTGTGTCTCTTGGTGTGCACCAGGCTTAGCGTTCATACATGGTGCATGACCCTTGGTCTTGTCAGGGGTCCTAAACCTCTCCACATGTGCATTCCCCAGAGACTGGTTGCTGTCAACATGCTGCAACCTGAAGCCACGAGTGGCTTTTGCCTAGGTGTGTTCCTTAGATATAAAGTTGGCATGCTCCTATGGAACCTGGGTCCTATCTCTGTACTAAAAGCAGAGCTAATATGAGATATGAAGAAGTTGCAGACATTATGGAATTGGAAACAAGGGGAGCGCTGGTGTGGCTGGCAGTCAGGAACTCTAATTTTAGTCTTAGAGAAACCCCAAATCCCCACGAGCATGGGGCAAATGATACGTTTCTGGGATTCAGTTTCTCCATCTATGCCACAAGGGGTTAGGATGGGACTCTACTCTTTAAGCATTTGTCTAGTTCAGTATTTTAAATTTTGAAATATTTTGTAAAGCAGAAGTCCAGATTGCTCTTTCAGGGCATTTCAAGAGAGGAAATGAAAATGCAGTCCTCTCTTGAGATCAGCAATTGTTAGGTGTGGTCATCTGGAGAAGGGTGGAGGTGGGGACAAAGCTGAGCTGTTGCTGTCACATGGCAACTCTTTAGTTGGTAGTATTTGGAAATTCCAGGCCAGGTGGTTGTCAGGAAATGAGGCATATGGCAGGCCGGCTGGTAGCTGTGCCTGTTGGCCACTCTTGAGGGCTGGACCGGAGATTACTTAGAAGAGGAAGGAAAGGAAGGAGGCGGCTGTGAGAAATGACAACTGCCTTTGATGCTGAAAAACTTGCAGGCCTTCTGCAAAGAAGCTTCAGCCTCCCTGTCTGGGGCTCTGGAAGGGAAACTTGAAAAAGATCAATTCGGACTCATCCAAAGTGGCTTGCCTCCCCCAGTGGAAAGTTAGCATGTGGCTCCAAGAGATGACATAGTCTAGGGATGAAAATCATTGCAAAAGAAGTTTAGCTGAAGCCAAGGATGAGAAATCGTGAATGGAATGGATTATTCCAATATAATGGTAGTTTGAGGAGTTCCCCAAATCTCAAAGCTGTCATCAGAAGAGACATGCCTGCTCGGTTCACTGTTTTCCCCTCCATGAGCAGATCATGGTAGACCCAGGCCCCATCCACTGAGGCAGCCCAAGGTTTGAGGGTTGGGAACAATGAGTAGAGTGCTTAAAATAGAATGAAGACCCCCAATGGGGCTAAAATTCCACCTGAGCCTGGGCACCGTCAGGCCAGCCTTCAGGTGCCATGCTGTTTAGTATTGACCAGTCTGTTGGCAGTGGGAAGAGAAGCATTTGGGACACTCAGGGAACCTTAGACCATGGATCAGTCCCACAATGACTTGCTTTGTGACCAAGGTCCTTTCCCATATATAAAATGAGAGTCGTGGATCATATGAAGTTCTTTCAAGATTTAGTGTCTTAGTACGCATGTGAGGCTTCCCTGGGAAGCACGCTAATCTTCACAAAACAGAATGGGAACTAGTACATTTGTACATTTATCACCCGGCAGCCACTTGGATATTTGTTGTGAGAAATCAAATGACATCAACATGCAATGCCCCTCACACAGTAGCTGGCATCTGATACAGTACCCCGTCTTAAAAAAAATGAGGCATTGGATAATGCTTTCCATGCAAGGGACTGAGATTTGAAGCAAAGTTTATCTGGAGGCCAGTTTTCCTGACTCCCCTCCTGTTTAACTATATGCCTGGGCTTTTGAAGACTCCTTCCAGGACAGGAAAATGCCCTTATAGCTCTCTCCCAAGAGACGTTATTCTTTACTATCACTGCAGACTCCAATTCACATGCCTTGTCCTCAGAGAAACCCCGTATTCTTCTTCCTAATTTCTTTCAAAAGATTTCACATGGTAACTCTTGAGAAACCCTGGGCATTCCTTAGAACACTGCTTCACAAATTAAATTTCACTATTATTTTTTAATTGTGCATGTCATTGTTCATACTTGCAAATTCCTTCTCAGAGGGAAGGGATAATTTATTTGTTCTTTCTTTTGGATTCCAAACAACATTATTCTATCCATCATGATGCTTCAGACAGAATTTCACAGCCTATTAAAATTACAGTGTAGAATCTCAGCATTATGTACAATTCATCCAAACTATCCTTAAGTTTCCTCCACATTTTTTTCAAAAAAGTTGTACTTGGCCTTGGCTTGAGCATATGAGTACTGGAAAGAAACTTTCTTGGGAATTGGAGGATCCAGCTATGCCAATCGACTGCTGTGTGGCTGCCAGTCACTTCTATCACCCTTGAATTCTCTCTCAGCCTTTCCCTTCTCTTGCAGCTGCTCACTGAACCACACAATGATCTCTTCAAATCCCCCTTCTCTCCAATATTGTTTCTATCATCCTATTTGATTAAAGCCACCAACGTGCTCGTGCAACTTCCAAAATAGACATCCAAATTGAACCCCATTTTCACTTCCTTCCATACAATCTGTTTCCAAATTGCCACCACAAAAGCTGAAAAAGCAACCCAGTCACCGTACTCCCTTCTTCAGTGAGTTAAAGAATTCTCTGACAGAATACAATTGGCCTGCACCACATCTGTGCTCCACCTCTGCTTACTGCTCCAGCCCCAACCTCCACCATTCCCCCCTAACTTCCCAGCTCAACACCACTAGATTTCCGTCTTCTGAAACCATCAAATTTTTCCCTTCTTAGAACATTTGTCTCTGGTTGATTCTCCAATGTTAATTCCCACTCACCTTCCAGGTCTTAGCTAATGAATGCTTCATGTAAACAGCAGACCCCAAAGCCTTCACACTGGCATCTAATCCAACGGAGGCATTCTCAACGCTCTGCTGAAGCTAAATTAGATCCCATTGTTAATGGCTTCCCTGAAGCCCTGTATCTTTACTTTATTAAGCAAGTTAAATATATACACAAGATCCCTCTGCCAACTATGCCTAAGTGCCAGGGGGTTTGAGGCTATTTACATCTAATTTTCCATTGTATCCTCCATAAGCAGTATGGTACCTGGTACGTAGTAGGTGCTCAGAGAGCCTGTGGTGGCCACAAGATGAAGGCTTTTAGGGAATTCACAAAATCATTCTCAATCTCTAAAATGAGAGATGAGGGGGTATACTGAATTCAAAGGTAAGAGCAAGGCTTTGGAGTCAGCCTTATATCTGAATGGATACCTTACATCACTGGATGGTGACAGTGGATAAGTCACTCGATGTCTCTGGCATTGACATTCGATTGTGAAGTACAGACCCTGGTTGCCTAGTAAAGAAGCTAAAAGGCATTATCCTGGCTGGTCCTCTCACTTCCTAGAAGGGGGTCTTGGGAAAGTTACCTTAAATTTCTGATTCTCATTTGTGGACAGGGGACGATAATAGTCCCTATATAATGGGGTCATTGTGAAAATTCCACAAGGTTGTAGATGGTTGAAAATGCTGGAAGGCCCTAGGAATGTCTTGAATTAATTTTAGTCATCATCATTAGCAATAGTACTAGTAGCTTTAAATAGAGAAATTCTTAATAGTTGAAAACCACATTACCCTTCCTACTACAATGATCACCACTATTAATAAGATGATGAGGATGGAGACAATGAAGACTATAATTGGGATTTGTTACTGATTCTACCTTTTAAAAAATATAATCTCAAATAATAAGGAGGACCTGGCTTTATAATACTATCCTATTCCTTTGTCATGGAAAATTGCCTAAACACATAGGTTTTGGTTTTAGAAAATCCATTCTTAGACATAGAACAAGTCTTCTCATTCCACCATTTTGCAGCGCTTCAAATCTGGATAAGTCCCATGAATGGCCCTAGTTTCTTCAGTTGTCCAAGGAGGCCTTTCATCCTTTCCCTCCCTGTCCAATCGTCACATAGCCTGTCAACAAGTCATCACCTGTTTATTCTCATTTGATAAGTGTTCCTTCTCCTCTTTTAATATCCCATGCACCACTGTGTCCTTAATGGGGAAAGAGGTCTTTGACATATTCCTGGGCAAAAAAAATCAATTTCTAAACAGCTTTACTGAGATTTGAGGTGTGTGCATGCAGGTGTAATCAGACAAATAGGGAGGAAGGGAAGAGGGGAGAGAGGAGAGAGAGAGAGAGAGGTGTTTGAAGAATGTTCAGAAAAATATTAATGCTGGGTATTTCTAGGTGATAGAATTTTTTATTTCCTATTTCATTAAATATCTTTATTTTTGAACTGCCTGAATAGCATCCATAGGATACTTTTAATAGACTGAAAGATTAATTAAAAATTTTTAAAAATCCATTAACTATACTTACAAGATTAACTATACTTATAAGATTCAATTTAAAATATGTGAATAGACTTAGAAAAGTGACAAAGAAGTGCTAGGTCAGTGGAAAAGGAATCTCCCAGAATGAATTTTGATGCCTCCCAGCACTCCTTGGGTGGGTATTGATGACCTTGGGGAGATGTTGGCCAGTACAAGCCTCTGATCCATCATGCCCATGCTTCCTCCCCCTGCCCAGCATCTGGGTCAGTGTCCAGCCATGTGCAAGTGTCTATCCATACCTAAAGGTCATCTGGAAGACTTGGCCTTGGTTCACATGCTGGGTCCGGTTGTTGTAACCATGTAGCATCTCTCCAAAGAGGGTGTCGTTGAATTTGGAGTCGGGTTTCAGGCACTTGGGGCCCTCACAGACATCCGAGAGCATCAGGCAGGACTTTCCATCAGGAGCCAGCTTGTACTCCTCCACACAACTGCACGATAGAACAAGAGTCGAGAATTAGCTCCTCATACTGGATGTCCCCATTGGAGGTGACCTAAAACAAAGGCCTCTTTTGCTGGAAAAACAGGTCAGAGTTTAGGAATGGAGACAGCTCTTCTGGCTGAAATCTATCTAGGGCACAGGTGTCTAGAGAGAAGCATATTAATCCTGCAAATTGGTAAATTCAAGGAAAGTCATTTGTGACATTTTGGAGACGCCAAGGGGGATACCAGCGTGCACATCCACGCACAAAGCAAATTTAAAAACGGTTTTCCATGAACACACAGACTTAAGAGAGCATGACAGACCAATTCACTGGGAATTATCAACTAGTTTCTCAAACAAGAATCTATTCCCAGTGTATCTGTCGACAAAGGTTGAATACTGTAGTGAAAACAAGACTTTTATTGCCCTTGTAGTACAGAGGTGACCCGTCCAGGACCAGGGACAGCACATACTGCAGTGGCCAAGGCTTCTGTTCAATTATCAACCCTAGCAGCCTCTGTAGGTCTCTTGTCACCTTCCTGACAGCCCAGAAGGGCCCTTGACATGCCTTTGAGGTTGAGATGGGTTTCTCTATGGACCAATCAGGCATCCGAATGAGATACTGAAATAAGATTTGCAATTTGGGGATGTTTGCAGTGGGTAAAGGATTTCTTAGAAAAGCACAGGGCAGTGGGGTGGGAATGGAGTCAAGGAAGGGGAGCAGAGGTCTCAGCACATGACAGATCAAACCAGAAACAGTAATTCTTTGAGTGTCTATATTTTCATGGTCTTGTGCTAGGCACTGGGAATAGAACACACACAAATTAATAACATAGACAAAAGAATAGGTTCCACGCTTGAAAAATCCTATACAAATGTCATCTTTGCTCCTTGTGACCTAAGTGAATCCAAGAAGTCACTAGACTTCCTTGGTCCCCAGCTTCCTCATCTGTAAAGTGGGATAGGCCCTCCCATCTTCCGTTAATCCAATCGGATGCCATGAGGTCATAAAATACATTGGCTACAAAAATATTGCAATGTACTTAACCAAACAATTACTGTAGTGGTAGGAATGGTCAATAAGTAGGCATTTCTACTTATTGAGCAGTTCTATCCACTGGACAGTGTGCAAATTTATTTGTTAAGCATGAAGAATGACAATTTTCCTGCTCTACACACAAGCAATAAGAGAACCCAAAACGAAGAATGTCACGCTGTGAGTGGCAAAGTTAGCATTCAAATTCACATCTGTTGAGCAGCAAAGAATATTTTTTTTTGCTCTTGTATCCTTCAAATCTAGTGGTTTCTATTTGCATGATGTGGCCTGGTTAGATTTTTTTCAGTTTAAGGCTCTCTCTTATTTGTCTTTTTTCAAAGGGTAAAGAGAACATCCATTTAGTCTGACTACAAAGAGATTCAGGTACTCATAAGACAAGGCAGAGGCTCTGTGAGGGTTTGAAAATGCACACAGTTGCTGGGAACAGTTGCTGATTGATACTAGAGTGAAAGAGTCAATTGGAGGTAGAAAAAAGAAAAGTAAAACTGGGCACAGTGGTACACACCTGTAATCTCAGTGACTCTGGAGGCTGAGGCAGGAGGACTGCAGGTTTGAGGCCGGCCTCAGCAACGTAGCAAGATCCTGTCTCAAAATTAAAAATGAAAAGAACTAGGAACGTAGCTCAGTGTTAAAATGTCCCTGTGTTAAATTAATAGTACCAAAAAGGAGAGAGAGAGAGAGAGAGAGAGAGAGAGAGAGAGAAAGGAAGAAGAAGAGAAGGAGGTGAAAGAGAAGGAGGAGGAGGAGGAGGAGGAGGTAGTGGAGGAGGAGGAAAGAAAAGAAAAATAGACAAGCAGAGCTGATAGCTTGCTCCAAAACCACTTGAGTGAAAAGCCAGGAGCTTCTCATGCATGAAGCAAGCTGTCAATCTTTTCCTTGCTTCCTCTTATGCCCCTGTGTACTACACTGATGCCCTGATTGTCTTTCTAATGTTTGCAAGGTCTTGCTCAAAGTAGAATGGAAAGCCTCTTGGAAGGCAGCCCTGTCCTCAAGCCTTGGTAAAGTCTATCCCTGCTTTTTGCCTCCGTTCCTGGAAGTAACTTCCTCTTAATGCAGTTGCAGTGGAGATGAAGTGGATGTATATGAAAATGCAGAGCAAATGTACAGGCTTCATCAAATCTAGTTCCCTATTTATCTCAAAAGGCTCCCAGAAAATAGGAAAGAATGGTTTCCTGGGTAGAGTAGATAGAACTGTCTCTCTCTCCACATACCCACATACATGTGTGCCTATGCACATGTGAATAAATTGGTTATTGTTGTCAATGAGTGAATTACCAATGTCTATAGAGTAAGATGTGGAAGTTCTTCACTGATCACCCCACACGTTCTGTCCCAGTGATCATTACTGTCATCTGTTATGTATTCATCCAGGGTTTTTTCCAGTGCATTTAAGTGCACATACATATACACATACACAACACATACATTTAATAATAAATTCATCAAGAGAATTGTACTATGCATTTCTGTGAGACAAGCATTTACAACAAAGGCTGTCTTTTGGAGATTTTTTTCAAGGCAGTAACATAGATCTATCTTTTCAAATGGCTATCTGGCATTGCACAGTATAAACGTACTATAATGCTTTTAACTAATTTTTATTGATGGGCACTTTGACTGTTTATAGCTGTTTGTTATTACAAACAGTGCCATAATGAAGGTCTTTATATATATATCACTGTGCACATGTGTGTGTTTCTATAAGACAGATTCTTAGAAGAGGAATTGCTGGGTCAATGTTTTATGAATTTTAAAATTTTGATAGATCTACTAAATTGCCATCTGTAGAGGTTCTCCCAGTTTACAAGCCCATCATTGATGAACGAGAGGCCTGATCTTGCCACATCATTCAAATTCCATATTGCCACTCTGGGATGGGAAAAATAACTCATGTTTTGTTTGGACTTGCATTTCACTGATTACTGGCGAAGTCCGGCATCTTTTCACGTTGTGGTCATTTGTGATTCTCCTTCTGCAGACTGTCTGTTCATGTGCTTTGACCATTTACTACCTTGATATTTGTCTTTTCTTATTGGTTTTGTATATGCTCTGCATATTTTCTGGATAGTTATTCTTCACCCTCCAATATGTATTAGAATTTTCTTCTAGTCTGTGCTTGTATTTTAATCTCACTTTTGATGTCTTATAACTTCTGTATTCTAGTCCTTTATTGCTTTTGAATTTTATGCAATGTTTAGGGAGCCACAAGATGATAAAATATCTTCCTGTACACTACTCTAGGATTTTTATAATTTTTCAGTTTTGGTGACTTAATTTATACGGAATTTACTTTTGTGTGTTGTAAGAGTAGATAGTTATTTTAACTTAACAATTTTTCAAAACAGGAAGACAATTCCTGAAAAGCCCATCTCCCATTTTATCAGATTACTGAATCCCAGTACATAGCATGCATGCATGGTTGGGGATTTTCCTATTTCATTACATATATATATATATATATATATATATATATATATATGTAATTATATATATATATATATATATTCCTGCAAAAAATTCTATATATTTTAATTACTCTAGCCCTATGGCTTATTTTGGATATGAGAAAGTTAAGTCCTCTCCCCCTCATGAAGGCTGATTTTCTATTTTAAAATTTTCTGACTGCTCTTCCGTATTTCCCCCTTCAAATGGATTGTAGAATTAGCCTGCCAGAGTCCATGTAAATCCCTCATGGAAATTTGGGAGGCATCATATTGAAGTTGGAGGAAAATTTTTAGTTATTTTTCTTTTTCAATTAAGAAATATATATCTAGAGTCAGTCCTGTGCTGGGCACCATTGTCGACCATGCCAGAGACATTGTCTTGCATTCACTGTCCTGTGTCCTCCTCCTGGGTATGCACTGTAGGCTTCTCTTGCAATTGGCTGGAGAGACTTTCTGTATTTTTAGCAATGGAATCAGTATGAGAATGGAATGAGACATGGTCACTGCCAGACTTAGCTCTTTTAAAGCTTCCTGCATTTCTGAGGCCCCTTACTTCTCTTGCTCTGGCCTGCTAGGGGACCATGTGTCCAGAGACATATTGCAGGATGAAGGAGGGTTGCCTCAATCACAGTAGACCTTGCACAAATAAGAAACTAACTTCTGTGCTCATGTTTCTCTTTTGGACAGGGGGGGCCTTCTTTTATTAAAGTGACAAAGCTTATCTTATCCTAATTAATACAGCTTCTATACAGTTTGAAGTCTTCTAATTCAGAAACAATTTATATCTCTATCAATTTTTTTTAAACTTTGAAATTTTAGACTTTTTGTCTGAAAGGTATGGCACATGTCCTATTCATAAACATTGATGGGAGGCACTACACTCTAGAGGTTATAAGTATGTGTTTTGGATCCAGGTCAATAGAATCTAAATCCTGATTCCATCACCTATAGCCTGTGTGACCTTGGACAGACTGCTTAGCCCTGCTGAACCTTCTTTGCTTATCAATAAAGAAATTCCACTTTAGAAACCACTGTGAGAATTAAAGGTGTCATGTTTGGAATATGGTGTATCTTTAGAGAGTGAAGCTTCTATTATTACGCTTTTTCACTTCAAGAATATGATTATTTTTTTCACTTATATTTTCTAGTTAGTTCTTAGTGATTTGAGAAAAGTTCTTGATTTGTGTCAGTTGACTTTGAATTCTACCAACACAATACACTCATTACTTCTAATATGTCTCCCAAAATTTTCTAGAAGCATGAACACATATTTTCTCAGTTTGGGCATCAGGATTATAGAATAAACTAGAAAGCTGTCTTTTTTTGTTTCTTTCTTTAGATCAGTTTACTTAAGTTAGAGGTTAACTGTTCCTAGATGATTTGACAGAACCTGCCTATAAATTCTCGGGGCTTGATGTCTTCTTCTCAGTTGTTGATACTTAGATTTCTTGTCATTTATCTCCACTTTATTTGCCTACTTAGATGTTCTATATCATCATGACTCAAAATTGCCAATTTGTGTTTTCTAAGAATATGATATATTTCACCAAGTCTTTCAAGTGTGTTGGCATAAAGTTGCACACAGCATTCTCATAAAATCTGTTTTATCTTCTGTGCTTCTATAGTTATGTCCCTAGCTCATTCCTGATGTGTTTATTAATCTCTCTTCTCTTCTCTTCCCTGTCTCTCTCTTTCTCATTTGAAAAAATTTTTTTGGTATTTTATTGATGGGACTCCCTTTTTCCCCCATTCCATTTCAATTACTGCTGCTTTTATTTGTATTAATTCCTTCCTGCTGCTTTCTTTCTCTGGCTTCTTGAGTCAAATGCACCATTTGCTGATTCCCAATCTTTCTTGCTCCTTAATAAAAGCCGTAGCATGTCTGACTGCAGCTTGGCCTGTATCCCACGGGTCTGATGTGCCGCTCTCCTGCCCCTCTTTACTTCTGAAGAGGTGATTATTTCAGTTTGACCTTCCCCCTCCCCCACTAAGCAGGTGGAACTTAGAAGGTAGTTATAAAAAAAAAAAAAAATCCCAAATAGATTTATTCCCCTTTCATTGTTAATGCCTAATATTATTGGGTCCTAATCTAAGAAAATAACATGTATAATTTCTACTTTTGTGAATTTATGGAGACTTCATGCCCCCTTACTTAATGTAGAAACAATGTGTCAAGTTCAGATTTTGAAGCTAACTAAACCTGGGCTGGAATAGAGGTTGTGTTACTGACCAGTCATGTGAACTTGGCCAAGTTTCCCTCCTTCCCTCGGCCTCAATGGAACCATCTGTTAAATGAGGTCACTTCAATCCTTACTTAGGCCTAATGTGAGAATTAGAGGTCACTTAGGTAAAGGATAAAACTGTGTCTCTTGTGCAGTGGCCAAGTAACGCACCAGTGATTTTGCTTATTATTAATGCTATTATGAGTTTTCTGGTCTATTAGTCCAGGTATACTTCAGGGAGCCTACATTTCGTTTCCAGTAGTTCTCAGATCCTAGGTTTTTGTTTCTCTCTAGACTTCTCTTTTTATTTTTTTATTTTTTTGCTTCAAAGTATATAACTTTGGAATATAACTCGTTATATTTCCTTCATTGAAAAATAATACATACAATGTATATTTATGCATATGCAAGTACTGTATATACCACATAGATTAAATAAATGCATTACACACTCCCCACACACATATATGCCATGCTCAGGCTGAGATTTAAGATTTTAAGATCGAGTGGACATTTTTGGATATGTGATGTGATTTGTTTCCTGTTATAACCTGTAACAGATAGACTAATGTTTTCCTAAATGTCCATCTCCTAATCCTCAAAAGCTGTTGCCATGGCCTGGATAAGTGTCCCCCAAAGGCCCATGCATTAAAGGCTTAGACTCCAGCCATAGTTCCATAGGAAGGTGGCAGAGCCTTTACCAGGAGGGGCCTAGTGGGAGAAGTTAGGTATGGAGACCCTTCTTAACCTCCCTTCTCCTCCCAGCCTCCAAGAGGGGAGCAGCCTCCTCTGCCTCACAACCCCACACTCACACACTGAGTAGCCATAGGCCACAAGTAACGGGGAGGGGTGACCATAAACTGAAACCTCTGAATTATGAGCAAAAATAAACCTTTCTTCTTATAAGTGTATTTATCTCAAGTATTTTGTTATGGAAACAAACAAAAAAAAAACTGACAGACACATCTTTGAATGTGTTACATACATAGCAAAAGAGACTTTGCAAATGTGACTAAAGAATTTTGAGGCAGGAAGCTGATCCTGGATTATCTGGTGGGCCCAATGCAACCCCAAGTGATCTTTATAAGAAGGATGCAGAAGAATCAGGGAATGCAGATAGTCCCTACCAGCTAAAAAAAAGACAAGGAAGCCGATTCTTCCCTAAGGTCTCCAGCAGGAATGCAAACTTGCAAAGCCTAAGTTTTAGGAATTCTGGCCTTTACAACTGCAGAATAATAAATCTGTGCTGTTTTCTGCCAGTGAGTTTGTGGTGACGTGCTGCAGGAAGGTTAGGACAAACAGCCCTCACCAGGAGATACTGCTCCCACTGCAGGATGAGGAAATAGGTTTGGAGAAGCAGAGTCATTAGTCATCATGGTGCTGGGAATGCAACTGAGGAGTTCACATCTCAAAGTGTGTATGAGTGCATGTGAATGTGCGTGTGTGTGTGTGTTGGGGAGGGTGTGTTTAGTCTTAACCTGGTCATGCTGTAAACGCATGGTAATTTTCTTTTGCCTGGGGTGGAAAGGATTATGGGTTAGCAGGAGAGGAAGGAAGGAGAGATAAAAGGTCTGGTGTATGTGCAGTAAGACCCTTGGAGACAGAGTGGTAAAAACACAGGGACTCATGAAGGCAAATGATCCTCCGAGTTTTGAAATGTAAGCAATTCTCTCCCCCAAGCCACCTCGGGGCAGAGGAAGATTTATGTGAAGGTCTGTTTAGTTGTTGGTTTCTGTTTTTAATTTTATTTTCATATGATGCCACATAATTATACAGCTCCTGTAGAACATTCTGTTGTCTGGGAGATTTTCTTACAGAAACTCTAAAGAGCGTAGGCTCACAGGAAACCAGCCAAAATCCACACGAAATTATATTTATACATATGCCAAAATGCAAAACATAAAATCAGTACAAAGACACAAACTGGGCACTTTAGCTGAAGGCAACAAATGTGTTCCTTAACACACCCCTGACATGGTGGATCATACCAGAACCACCTGGGACTGTGGAGACAGGGGCATCAAGCCTTGTTATGTGTCTACCCAGAAGCATGTTTTCTTTAATCCTCACAGCAAGACCTCCAGATACTTTATTCCAACAAGGTTATGGAGGACGCTGAGGCTAATCTCCTTGACCAAGTTCTCATAGTACCTGGGAAAATCTAGGACCTGGACTTGGGCCTTCTTACTCCTACTTCAATGTTCTTTCCACTTCAACACAAATGACTTACTCAAATCTGTTTGTTTTTCAAAGAAGGAAACTGGGACCCACAGAAAAATGGCACTGTGTACAAATGCTCAGCGCAGAGAGGATTTTTATTTATGTGTTTATTCATTCGTTTCTCAATGGTCTATGGCACCAATGAAATGATTTAATGAAATCCACATACCCGAAGTTATTTTTAAAAATAAGGAAGGGAATCAAATCCTAAACAGAAATAAGAATAGAGAAAAGTTAAGGGTAAGAACAGCTCAAGGAGTCAGACAGACTTGGAGTCAGGAGCGGGTACCGTCACCAAGGCAAGAGGAAGAAGGCTGCTCATGGCTGATAGTGACCTTATGAGAAATCCCTCCTGGGGTCATCAGGGCCAGGGCCAGTAGCTGAGGCCCTCAATGGCATTAACCCCACTAACCAACGTCACGAGAGTCCGTCCCATGAAGACTCCCTGGACTGTGCACACATTAACCAAAATGAAGATCACTGGAGTGGTGCTCTGTGTGGTCTCAGCCTACAGTCTTCACCCAAGGAAACAGTGAGCCCCCAGCCAGTTCAGAGGTTATATATCCAAGGCTATTCTTTTGAAAAAAAGGAAGGACACAGGAATCCATGATGACATTTGGGTTAAAGTATCAGCATATTTGATCCACGCTAAGGGTCACCCGATATGTAAGAAACATTAGCATTTCATTTAAGACTAAGGAAGAAAAGGAAGAATATAGGAAAGAAAGACTGCCAGTTAAGACTGTCAAACCATTGACAGTAAGATACTCCTAATTTCAGAGATGTTAAAATGTGGAAAATATGGCATCACACAATTAAAGAAATATGTTTCCCCACCAAAGACCTTGTCAGAGCCTTCACCACCCTCGGTGTACAGGGAACCTGCAGGAGGCAGTTACAGAGTTCAGATGTTCCCACATGGGCCTCATCCCTGAGCTTCCTGTTTATTTTTTATTTTTAAAAATCTTTGGGTATGTTACAGAACCACTGGAAAACACCTGGCTGATCGAATGGATGGACTTTATGCATTTCCCTCAATTCTTGGTGAATATTTCTTACAGGTGAGCTTTTGCAAATGTTTAAACGGCAGAGAGCATAGGTTGTAATATCTGATAAGATCCCAGCTCGTAGGTGTTAACTATTAGAGGTAAAATCCACACCCTTTAACCGAAAGTCAGAAGGGAGACGGCCCAGGTCCTTGCCTAAAAAGTGTTTTAGGTGGAAACCACCAAAGAACAGTTGCCTGGAGAATGCCCTCCACCCTCTGAAACTGGATGCTGACCGTCAAAGTCAAAGCTATGGCTTCCATTTTCCAGCTCAGTGTTGTCTGCTGCCAGAGCACACTTGGCAAGGACAGGAAGTGGTTTCCAGTTAACTGTGGACATGCATTTATCTCCTGCTAAGATCACAAGAAAGGAACATTCAACAGATTAAAAAGGACTCGTCAAGACCAGACATGTTCTTTGAGCTCACATTTTACATATATTTTCATGGAAATTGAGTCCTAAAGATACTTGGGATGTCCCCAGTTCCTATCCCAATTTTACCTACTAACTGGTTTTGAGAACTCAGTTTCCTTCTCTAAGTCACCTGAGACATGGTGAAACTTTAAAAATGTTGATGGAATGCTCTCTTACATAGGAATAAATGGGAAAATCTCTCAGCAAACAATATCAGGAAAAGGTGTATACCCCCTGAAAACAAAACAGAATACCACAACTTTCCTTTTCTGAAGTAAGGATGACTATATAATCCACTATGTCTTGTTTGGGTACTTTTTTCCCCTGTTTACTTTGGTTGCCAAGAAGCACAAAGTTAAATTTATCCCATGTTAAGCAACTCTCTCATTTCAGACTACTGAAACCATTTTCTCCCTTTCCTTTTCGCTCCTTACAAATGGCTCTGATCAGTCCTATCTTTATATTAACAGCTTTTTTAAAACCATGCTGGATTTATGTGGATAAAATTAAGTTCTCTTGGCAGTGTGCACAGAAGACGTTGTAAACACACCCACACAAATGAAACCGACAAACTCTGTTGCTAGGTAACTTGCCAGGCTCTTCACAGAAGGTAATGCTTCTTCACCTATAAGATCGTTTCTAAATGCTTCAGCTGAGTATCCAGTGACCTTCTCGACCTACTTCCAGTCGACCTGCTTCTGCCTACCATAGTGGTTCCTGTGCTCTGTGAACATCCGTCAGGATGTAAGACTCAGCCACCTGCTTGCAGTATCTTCTTTGCATGTGGTAGGCAAGGACTTGTACTTGATGATTTGGGGCACTCTTACCATCTCATTTAAAATCAGGCACAGAGTGGGTACAACAAACCTTAGGTGAATGAATCCAACCATTATGGCTTTAAAGAAGTCTTTAGGTCAGTAAATATGGAATGGTAACACAGACACACAGGTGACTGACTAGGGCACAGTCCCTGCTCCTGAGTGCACGGTGGGCAAGATCAGTGAGTCAGCCGAGTAATGGGGACACCACATGGAGAGGCAGAGGGGTGGTGGAGAAACCCTAGAGCTTGGATGCTTTATTCACTTTCGGCGAACTTGGCTTGATAAGGGGTTGACAATCAGGGTAGCCAGCAGAGGCTCAGTCTGTGGAAGGTGTCAGGATCTCACTGGGATAAATTAGAATGTAAGGTGAAAGGTAAGCACCTTTTTCTCTTGTAAGAAATGGGTAGAAATGAAAAATATAAATGTACATATATATTCACAAAAATAAGACAAGGAGAAAAAGCCCTTTCCATACACGCCCTGATCCCACTTGAGAAATATTGAGCGAATAGTAAGCAGTTTCCATTTGAAATGATAGGTATTGTTCCTTAGCCCTAGGACAACTGCACATCTCACACTGACCCCGTGGAACTCAGGGCAGACTTGCTGAATAAGGTGACACCTTATTAGGACAGAAGGCGAAACAAGCATCCGAGTTAAAGGTCCAGGGACATGTGAATTGAGAGGACATACAAGTGAAGGGAAGAGAGGAGAAAAAGAAAATAGTGTCAAAATTGCAGAGGCTGAAGCTAAGAAGCTAACACAGGAAGAGGGATGTAGTTGTAAATGCAGCTGGAAAGGGTGAATAGGAATGAGTCCCTTGGCCACATGATTTGAGCAACTTCATTTAAAGGTTACTAATTGAGCATTTACTATGAGCCAGGTGCTATTCTAGGTGCTGGAGATAAAGTGGCAAGCCAGACATCAAATCCAGTAACTGAATAATTGAATGTGATTACTTTCCACATGTTAGACCATTACTATGGCTTCCTGATGCCTCATTAAGTGTGCCAACCCATTCTTACACAGTGCTCTTGATCCTCACAGTAGTGCTGCAATCACTGGGTTTGAATAACTGATGCCTTCCACATACCAGCTGTGTGACCCTGGGCAAGGCACTGAGCAACTCTGTGTTTGGTTTTCTAAACAGTAAGATGAGACTCATAATAGTACCTCTCTTGCAGAATTGCTATGAGAATTAAATGAGATAATGTGCACAGAGCACTTAGTATAGTCATGGCACAGAAGAGCTTAGTAAATTGTTAGCTGCTATTAATTTTTTATTTTTATTTTTTTGCAACCAGGGATTGAACCTAGAGTTGCTATGTTTAACCCCATTATGAAAAGAATTGATTAAGCCTGCCCCTACTCAGGAAACTCTTAAGAAAGGTCACACAGCTTTGTGCAAGTTGGAAAGATCTCCTGGAGCAAGGGTTTGCTGTGCTTTCCCTGCTTGATTCAATAGCTTCCCACTTCTCCCTCAACCAACTCTCTCACGAGCACCTGCTAATAGCCTTCAGTGTTTACAGTGCTTCTAACAAGTGTGGGTGACTTCTCATTTGCATCCTTAATAGACAATTTTCAAAAGTGTGTGGAAATTGCAAAAGGTTTTTGGAGACCTGGATTTCATTTTCTTTGTCACCCAGTTGATTTGCATTGAATGTGTTTTAACAGCACACAACACACTCTGGCCCAATCTTATTTAACACTTTCACACACCTTCTGTGGTTCTGTGGTAGAGAAGGTTAGTAAGTCCATTTCACAGATTCACAAACAAAAATGTTGAAGACATGAGGTCCCTGAGCTAGTGATGGGCGACTGTCATTAGACTCATCCATTTGAGTTACTGCAATTAATGAACACATATAGGGCTAACTCTAAGCAGGGCACTGTTCCAAAGCCCTTTAAATATTTATGTGAATCATAATGTAAGCAATATATGTAGTCCTCAAACAGCTCTATAGACAGGGACTATTATTCTGTTTATTTTATAGATGAGGAAACTGAGGTCCAGAGTAAAGAGATGTCAAGTAGCTTGTTCAAGGTCATATAACTCATAATGTGTTTCCTAGTTGTATGGCCTTGAGCATGTTGCTTAGTTTTAATGGGATAAAGAATGGAAATTATTTTGCACTATGCACAGCTATCCTTCTATTGAGGTAGGTATTGTTACAATTTTATAATTTTACAGGTGAGAAAACTGAAGGTCAGGGGTCTGGAGTCACGATGGGATTAAAATCTCAGCCTACCAAATCCAAGGATCCCTAGAGTGGGCTCTGGATGGAAGGTGGTAATAGTTCTGATGTCAAAATCCATGACTGCTGCGGCTGGTACTGTTCCTGTTGTTATTTTCCACAGAAGAACACCCTCCCCCCAAGGAGACCGAGAGGAAAATAACAATGATAAGAAGCCAGCTGATTCTGTATGCAAGCCTGCAGATCCAAGTCCATGCATAATTTAGTCAACACTGCCCTGCAGTCACTTAGGCTGAGGAGAGACCGCCATAAATTCAGGTCTGCATACGCTAATTTATTTCTTATTTATTTTACTGATACACATCTAGAGCCTCCAGCGAGCTGCCCCCACACCTGCTTGAAGGCACCTGCAACTCTGCGTGTGACTGGGACAGGAAAGGAGACCCTGTGATAAGTACCGAACTCTGCGCACTAGAACCATGCAAATTCAATCAGTTTTCTGGTAAACTGGGACGAAACCACGCTGCCACCTCCCTGTTCCATAATAGATGGACTGCAAAGGTCGCTAAATCTCGGACGCTGCTTTCCTACTGTCATGACGAGGGCATGGGGCATACTTCTCTCACAAGACTAGGATTGTTTTTCTGAGTCACAGAACGTCAAAGATAAGCAAATTTTCTAATGTGAAGATAGAATCAGAAAAGAAATGAAGGACAAGATGCTGCTATTTCCTTGAGTGGTTACTCAGGACCAAACGCTTTGCGAGGTGACATCCGGGGTGAAGGTTACTCCTAACTGCATGTAGGAAAAACAGGGGAGTTGGAAGAAACGTGAGCCAGGGTTGTGCAATGATTTCTTTTCACAGAGGGTTACACTGTGACCCAGAGAGAGAAAGCAGTTTGAGGCTGCTCAGCAAGCGAGTACCCCCCCACGTGTCCCGCCCCCTTTTTGTTCTGCTATTTTTAATACCCAGTTTAAGGGGCTGGGCAAGTAGCTCAGTGGTAGAGTGTTCTGGCTCATCCAAGACCCTAGGTTCCACGGCCAGGACTGTGAAAATAAGAAACAGCACCATCCTGATTTGAGTTCTTCCTAAGTCCCAAGCTGCACCAAAGCTTAGGCACATTGTTTCCCAGGCACCAGCCCTCCCTGATTAATCGTCCCCACCTGTAGGGCACGAGGGCCCAGAGACGTGATGCTGGATACAGACAGCAGGATTCCTGCAGAATCTAGTTCCCAGCCTGGCCTGGGCTTAGGGAACACGCCTGGTGGTTCCTGCATGAACCACTTCAGGATCCTTGCTTTTGTCTCCGCACAGCCCAGCCCAGCCCAGGGCTGCCAGGAACGTGCAGAATGGGCAGGTGACTTTGGCAAGAAAAATATCCTGGCCCTGGATGAAACGGGGGCGGGGCTCTGTAATCGTGTTCTGCACCAATCATTTATGGTCCCCTTCCGTTCTTCTTTCCGGTGCCTAACAGGTGGCACTCCTGCCTTTTGCCCCGTGGGCTGAAGCAGAACAGATGCGGAAGGCATCTCCCTGAAGGTCAGCCCCGCCTGGAGGGACTGCTGCTCCTGACCATCTTCCCACACACACATACCCCACGGCCTTGTGGGAACTCCTGGGCCTTGGGGACAGAGACTCACCCGCAGAACATGAAGATGGTGCTGGAGGTGGCGTCGTAGGGCAAGGGAAGCGTCTGCTGTAGGCACAGCTGCTCGCAGCCCCCGTTAAAGCCATCGGAGCAATCGATGCCTTTGGAGTGGTCGTAGCAGCCAGAGCCGTCCTTCATGGGCCTCAGCTCCTCGGGGCACTGCTCGGAGAGAGGGCGACAGGTGGTCACGGCTCAGGTGGCGGCAGCCCCCACCTCCTCCCACCTTCTGAAAGCGTCGTGAGTCAGGTACCAACACAGAGGGGTTTGAAGTCTCATAAGCCCAATTGATAGCTGGGTGGCTTTGGGGAAAAAAAACAAAAAATCCTTTCCCTCTCCAAACCTCAGCATTCCTGCCTCTAAAAGAGGACTTTTGTGACTATCTAACTTCACAGAGTTGTGAGAATGAAGGGAGAGAGTGTCAGCAGCAGAGTGTTTGGAACTCTGGCTGGTATGGCAACCATGTAGCAAATGTTATTTGCTGTTAATATGGACGTTGATGGGATTGTCTTCATTCTTATTTGTATTGCTGTCACCTGATAAGAGTCTACTGCTATCAGGGTCATTTAAGGAAGCAGTCAGATATATTTTAAAGAGACCCTAACCCTAACGATGTGAACTTCAGTTCTAGCTTTTGTCCTTCTCACTGTGTGACCCTGGGCAAGTTACTACCTCTCTGAGTCTCAATGTCCTCATCAATTAAATGGGTCTAACACACCTGTAGAGTTTTAGTGTGGCTTAAATGGTATCATGAGCCTGCGTACTTTTCTTCAGAATTTGCAGCATAGCTCAGTACACATAAAATGTGAGTTATCTTTCTTTCTAGCTTGAACTGGTCTCTTCTCTACCCTTGTCCCTTGAACTCTAAATGAGAATCCCGCAACAGGAACAATGAAAAACCTTCTAACTACTCCCCTGGTCTCTAGTCTGTCCTCCTCGAAATTTTCCTCCAAATGGCCGCAAAGTGATATTTCTAAGTAGCATCTTTAGCATAAATGAATGTATGGATTTTTATGAAAACTCAAATCTTCCTTAGGCTAATAATTGGGTTCCTATACAGATATTTTCAGATGCTCTGCCCAGCCCTGTACAAGTTCTTCCTCTGGTCTAAGTGAACCCCAAGGATTCCCACCTTCAGTGACCTCAGCTGTCATGTACTCCTCAATGTGTCTGGCGCCTGCTAAGTGCTCTGCAAATGGAAGATCTGATACTGGGGACATCTGGCTCTTTATTTAGTTTTCCATCACTTGATGAGGCCCAGCTCATCTCTAGCCGGATGGAGAAGTAGTATGAGCACTCCTGCCTTCAGAAGACAGAGTGAGGACCCGCGTTTTAATTTCGGTCCACCTCCTGCCATTTCCTGTCCACAAAGATAAACACCTGGGGCCCAGCCCTCCTCATCCATCACTGGACATCACTGATTAAAAGGTACCCCCCATATCCCTCCAGCTAGCTCCCCAGCCCCCTCCCCAAGCCGTCCTCCTGGACGACATCAATAACAAAACACACACACAAAAATTAATTTCCCAAAACCACCACAACAAAGCACGAGGTCAGCCCTCTTGGAAATTAAATTTTGCCTAAGAAGAATTTGTAATTACAAATGCACAAGAGAGTTCTTGGAGACATTTGAGACTGGCACCAGGAAGGGTGATGGAGAAAGTGGGTTATAAATGGCCTTTGTCAAGCTGCAGAAAGGTTATAAAACTGCTACGTTTTGTGCTTAAAAAGAAAAATCAATTTTCCATGCGAGTGAAGTGCTGTACATATTAATACAAGCTCAGAGGACTCCTCTGCTTGTCTCTGAACATTCTTTCAGACAGACGGGCCCCTGGTCACAGGGTCATTTGGAGCCATTTGCAGGTGGGTACTGGGGGCTGGGTTCTGCCTTTATGCAGAGACTCAGGGATGAGCACTGGTAACAAGAGTAACAAGGTAACCAGAGAGACCTGGGTGGAGGATCAGACCCAGCTCTCTCCATCTCCCACTGATTCCCTACTGCGTTTGATCTTCAAATCAGTGCTCACTGTAACTCAAGCTTTGTCTCAGCACATGACCTCTTTACATATTTAGTCCTTATACAAACAAATGGGCCAGTGCAGTAGACTGACAATCGTTCCCCAAGATGCTCCCCTGTCTTTAGCCCTGGAACCTGGAAGCCATGAATACTACTGTCTATGGTAAAGGTTTTGAGATGTGGTTAAGCTAAAGCTCAGAGGAGACTCTCCTGTATTTTACTGATTGACCTAATGCTATCATGAAAGTCTTTATAAGAGAGGCAGAAAAAAATTACCCACATAGAGAGCAAGGCAATGTGCAGGTGGGGCAGAGATTGGTATGCTGTGGCCATGAACCATAAGTGCTGGAAGAAGTAAGGCTTAGATTCTCCTGTAGGGTCCCTAGGGCCCCCTGGATGCAGGACTCCTGGCTTCCAGGAACACGGGAGAATACATTTCTGTTGTCTTAAGTCATTCAGTCTGTGGTAATTTGCTACAGTAGCCAGAGGAAACAAATACAGCAGGTCCTGTCATTATTCACATTTGACAGATGAGGAAACCAAGGGGAGGCCCTCACACAGAGGGTGGCAGGGCAGGGCTGCTCAGGCTTGCCAGTCTGTAACCCTTAACTGACTCCTGGGCAAGCCATTTCACCCCTGTCACTTACTAATGATATCCAGTCTTAGAGAGTCGGAGCAAGGCAGGTCTTGGAGCTGACCTGACCTCCTTGCTTTAGAACTTGAGGGTGGGAGAGCAGAAGCACACCACACCAAGTCCTCAGCACAGGAGCGGAGGACATGAAGACTGGCCTCCCTAGTCTCAGCTCTGAGCTCTCTGCCTGCTGCACTCACTACCCTTTAGGTTAAAGCCTTTGACTGATGAAGACAAGTTGCAGAGCCTCCGTCTCTTTCCCCAAGATGATTTACAGCTGAGAAACTGAGATTCAGAAAGGGGAAGGGAGTTGGTTAATAAAACACAGTAGATTAAAGGCAGAGCTAGAATTATACCTAAATTTGATCCACGAACGTGGCAGAGACTTTCCCAGTAATGAAGCAGACTTATCAGTTACCCCCATAGGATCCTTCCTTCACATCCCGTGGGCTTCCTGCCCATGTCCTGGGGGGTAAAGTGGGGGCAAATGAGGTCTCCCTTTGCCATTATTTATTATTGTACATACATTCTTTCAATTATTCCATTGTTTATCACCTGTCTTCCCACCGAAACGTAAAATTTGTAATAGTATAGGCTGCCTCTGGTTTGTCTCAGCTGTACCCCACACGTAGAATAGTGTCTATTGCACAGTAGGTGCTTGTGGAGTGCCAGACGGGATATTCAGGGTATTTATGGTGAGTCTGCAGTAAAAGAAGGGAATCAGGGGAGAAAGGGGAAGGGGAGGAAAAAGATAGGTACTGAAGAAAAAAATTGACCAAATTATGTTGTGTGCATGTATGAATATGTGACTGCAAACCCCACTAACATGTATATGGTGTACCTATGCACCAATAAAAAAATATTCTTAATGATGGTCTGAATTCAAACTGCCTCTTATGAGTTGTGTAACCTTTGGTCAGTTACTTAAACTCTCCTATCTTTCTATGATTGCTGTGTGGGGTAAATGTTTTCATAGCTAGCTGCAGGAATGTCCCCAATGATTCCTGGTAACACTCTCCTATAGTCCCCACATTCCTCATGGCCCTGTCGAGGACACAGGTGCAGGCTTGGAGGTAAATTCTCCAGCCCAATCAAGCCTGCTGGGGTGACTGCAGCCCCGGCCTACATCCTGACTGCCGCCTTGCCAGGACCACGCAGCTAAGCCACTCTCGAATTTCTGACTCTCCAGAACAGCATGACATCATAAATCTTTTGTTTGTTTGTTTTAGGATGCTTGATTTGGGATAATTTGTCACACAGCAATGAATAATGATGTGAGACAAATGTCACCAAGTACTTAACACAGTGATCAGCAAAAGGGGGGCTGCAGTTATGAGTTTGTAAGGAGCTTGAGAGGTAAAAAGTGCCCACATTTGACAGACAGAGAACTAGTTCTGGAGCAAATATGATGAAGCCTGGTGCAATTCGGCTGGGAAAAGGAAAGCTGGAAATGTGAGTGAATGGGGCAATTCAGAGCCAGGAAGCGTCAGTCATTCAGGCCTTCCTGGAAGAGGTGTGGTGGAGACTGGAGCTGTCTAAAGAGGGAGGCCAGAGGTCTTGCTCAGGCACCAGAACTCCCTTGCCTGTGACCTTGGACAATCCCAGAACCTGTGTGGGCTCCAGGTTCCTTCCTGTATGTGGGGACACAGCTTGGAGAATGTGGGGACTGAAGTCAGGACTGAATTCCGCTCTAGCCTTCCTGACTGAGCATCTGGGAAGGACGCTTCACCTGGGAGAGAGCCTCCAGGTTCTGGTCTCTAAAATGGGTCTCTCCTGGAGGCATCCTGGAGACCGCGAGGTGACACTTCAGGTTTTGTGTCTGGCTTTGGACCTAGCGCACCACAGGCCCTTGACTAATGAAGGACACGTTATCAAATGACAAATGACAAATCCACGAACCCAATCTCCCCAGGGAAGCCCAAGTGCTCGTTGATTATTTTTCTTTGTCATCTCTCCAAGTCCTTCACTGCACCACTTAGCAAATCAAATATTTATTGCACACCTAGTCAGTGCTGAGCAAAGGTTTCAGCTTAAGTTCTCATGGAGGTTAAGCCCCAGAGATGAACAAAAACGATGAACAAAAAATTAAAATGGTTATTTCACAGAGTAAAATGGTTCTATGAAGGAAAAAAGTAGAAGGTGATAAAAGGTTAATAAGCATGAGGTGGGGGAAGCGTCAACTTAGCCTAGAAAGAGGACAGATAGACTTTATTTCCACTTTATTCTTCTTTTTCAAAAGTGGTTTTCCTTAGTGTACTTCTTTATCTTTCCGTATGAATTTTAGAAAAATATTTTCTATGTCTATAAAAATTATGTGAGGTTTTGATAGGAATTATCTTACACTCTTATGTCAATGTGAGGAACATGGGAATCTGTATGATGTGTCTTCCAAATCACAAATGTATTATGTTTTTTCATATATTCTTAGATTTTGTTTGATTTCTTTCATTAGCATTTAATTTCAGCATGTGTCCCATACAAGTTTTGTCAGATTCTTATTTAAGTATTTCATTGTGTTCAAGGCATTGCAAATGACATTGCATTTTAAATTTCAGTGTCCACATGTTCATTGCTAGAATAGAATAGATATATTTTACTCTTGTATACTGAGACCTTGCTGAACACTCTTAGAATTTTTTTTTTTTTTTGGTTAGCTCTCTTGGGATTTCATACGTAAGTAAGTATGTGATCTGTAAATAGAGACTATTTTATTTCTTCCTAATTTGAACCTTCTATTTCCTTTTTCTTGTGTTATTGCTTTGACTAGGACATCCATCACTGTGTTCAATAATAGTAATTATTCCTGATCTTTGAGAGAAAGCATTGAATCCTTCACCATAAATACATTAGTTGTAGGGTTTTTACTGATGGTCTTCATCAGTATGTATGAGTTCTCCTCTATTCCTATTTTTCCGAAAGTGTTTTTAAAATCATTTTGTTTGTCAAATTTTGTCACATGATTTTTATCAGTGGGTCTGATCCCATGGTGTTTTTCTTCTTTTGCCTGTACATATATGGACAGACATTTCAAAATTGGTCAAGCAGTTCATCCCTGAAATAAACTCAAGTTAGCCATGGTATACAGTTCTTTTTATGTCTTGTTAAATTCTATTTGAAAATGTTTTGTTAAAGATTTTTTGCAATCATACGCCTGAGGATTATTGGTCTTACTCTATAGTTTTATTTTTCTACTGGGTTTGTCTTGTTTTGGTATCAGTGTAATGCTATCATCTGAAAATGAATTGGGAAGTTGTCTGTCTCCTTCAGTTTTGGGAAAAATACTTTTTAGAATTGGTATTAATTCTTCTTTAAACACAGATATACTTTTCTATTACAAGTATTCAGGATTAGAGATTTGGAGGGGGTGGGAATACAAAAGTTACAAATTCAATTCTCTTAAAGTTATAGGGGTTGTTTAAGTCATTATTTCATACACACGAGTTTTTCAAGAAATTGGTCCACTTTATCTAAATTATCAAATTTATTTGTGTAAAGTTATATACAGTATTCTCTTCTTTTCCTTTTGACATCTTCAGGGTCTATAGTGATATCACCGTTTGATTTCAGTTATTGGTAAATGGTGTTTTCTCTCTTTAATATCAGTTTTCCTGGAGTTTAGAGGTTTTTTCTGATTTATTGATATTTTGAGGGGTGTCAAAATTTTGGGAGTCTTTAATATTTATAATTAGTAACATTATAAATTTTGGTATATATTAAATTTTTATATATTAATTGTGCAGGTTAACAGGTTTCCCTGTGATATTTCCATACCTGTACATATTAGCCTTTGTTAGAATCCATCCTCCCCAATATCCTTTCTTGACCACCCTTTACTCCCACTTCCTTCTGGTCTTCTTCCCCTTTCCAATTAGTCCCTCTTCTACTTTCAAGTTTGGTTTTTTGTTTGTTTGTTTATTTTTACATTAGAGAGAAACATGCAATTCAGGGTTTGGCTTATTTCCCTTAACATTTATTTTCCTGCAATTGACATGATTCGTTCTTCTTCATGACTGAGTACTATTCCATTGTGTAACTATACCACATTTCTTGATTCATTAATCTGTTGGCTAGAAGAATCAGTTTTCATTTCAGTAATTTTTATCAATCACTTTTCTATTTTCCATCACATTGATTTCTTTACTTTGCTTCTTTTTTTAATTAATTTTTAAAAATTTTGTACAGACTGCATTTTGATTCATTGTACACAAAAGGGGTGTATCATTTCATTTCTATGGTTGTGCACAATGTAGATTCATACCATTCGTGTTATCTTACATGTGCATAGGGTAATGATGTCTGTCTTATTCCACCTTTTTTCATACCCACCCTCCCTCTCGTTTCCTTCTACATAAAGTTCCTCCATTCTACTTTGCTTTTTTTTTTGTTTTGAATTTTTATTTGTTCTAATTAGTTGTACATGGCAGTAGAATGCATTTATACATTTTGATAGGTCATACATAAATGGAGTGTAATCTCTCTTTTTTTTGATTATACATATTATAGGATCACATCGGTCATGCTTGAGTACATTTCGTTCTCCCTACTAGGTTCTTGAGATAAGAACTTAAATCATTGATTCTTTGTCTTTATTAACGCATCCATTTAAGGGGCCACATTTCCTCCACATTGAATATGAAGCCATAGAAACACTGCCAGAAAAGGATGAATTATTTCTTTGGTTGTGTACCACACATTCTATATATGTATATATATATTTTCATTCAGTTCAATGTCTATTTTTTATTTCTCTTGAGATTTCCCCTTTGACTCTTGGGTTCTTTAGAAGTATGTTATTTAGTTTCCAAATACTTAAAAAAGAGATTTTTCTGTTATCTGTTATGAACTGAGGATTTCTGTCCCCACATTATTCATATGTTGAAATCCTGCCTTCAAAATGGTATTGTTTTCATTGGGGAACTTTTGGAGGTGATTGGGTCACGGGGTGGAGCCCTCAAGACTGCGATTAGTGCCCGTAGAAGGAAGGGAGAGTGCTCTTTCTCTCTCTCCATGACACATAAGGACACAGGAAGAAGGCAATTCAGGGACAGTGACATCAGCAGAGAACCGAGTCAACTAGTCATTGATCTCAGAATTCTGGCCTCTGGGAGTATGAAAGAAGAATGTCTATTGATTAAGCTACCCAGTCTATGGTGTTTTGATGCAGCTGACAAAGGCATTCTCTGTTCTTGCTTTCTAGTTAGATCCTGTTGTGGTTAGAGAACATATTTTGTATGACATGAATTCTTTAAATGTATTGAAAGCTTTATCATAGCCCAGGATACCATTTATCTGCAGGCACTAGAAAATAATATGTAATCTATTATTGTGCATAGTGTTCTACAAACATTAACTATATCTCTTGGATAACTGTGTTATTGAGTTCTGTAATGGTGCAATTTTTGTGTCTCCTTGTTCTATTAATGTTAAAGGAGAGGAACTGAAGTATTTAACCATAATTATGGATTTGTACATTTTTATTTTCAGTCCCATTAGTTTTTGCTTCACACAGTTGCTCTGTTGTTTGATGCATAAATATTTATGATTGCAATGTCTTCTTGGTGGCTGACCTCTTTTTTATTACATGTTGTTCCTCTCTGGTAATTTCTATTAAAGGTTACTTCATCTAATAAGAATAGTGACTCCTGTTTTTGTTTCATTTACATGGCATTTCTTTTTTTCTATCAATTTATCTTCAACCTGCCTCTATTATTATATGTGAAGAGAATTTCTTGTAGACAACATATAATTGGGTCATACTTTTTAATCCAATCTTCTAATTTTTATTATTCAATGTCTATGCTTTGATCATTTACATCTCATGTGATAATTGATGTTAATGCTTATGTATGCTATTTTATATTGTCTTCTTGTTTCTACTTTACGATTCTGCTTTCATTTTCCTGCTTTCCTTGAAGCTTGCCTAAATATTTGTCAGAGTTCCAATTTGATGTGTCTGTATTTTTTGAGTGTATCTCTTTGCAGAGTTTTTAGTGCATATAAGATGCCCCAGACTACTGATGTCATTCTTTTTCCAACTGAAATGATGTACATTATCCATACCTCTATTGATGCTTTATATTTCTATCTTCTCTTCCATATAATGCAATTTTCTTAATTATTCATCTAACTACATTTAGGACCACATTAGACAGTGCTATCATTTTTTTGCTTTAACCATCAACAATAACGTAGGAAAATCAAGAGGATAAGAAGGGTCTATTGGCTATGCCCATATTTTTGCAATGTTCTTCCTTCCTTTTCAGTGTTCCAAGATTTCTTATTTTTATAACTTCCATTCCATTTAGAGAACTACCTATAGCCATTCATTTAGAGGAAGACTACTGGATATAGATTCTCTCAGTCTTCCTCTATCTAGGAATGTCTTAATTTCATTTTCATTTCTAAAGGATATTTTCATTGAACATAGGATTCTTTAGATTCAGCACTTGAAAAATGTGCTACGTTTTCCTGGTCTCTCTGTTTTTTTTTTTTTTGTTTTGTTTTTGTTTTTTAATAAGAATCCTTCTGTCATTAAGTGTGTGTTTCTTCTGTAGATAAGCTATAATTTCAAGATTTTCTTCTCCTTGAAAAAGTAAAGAAATTTGACTATTATGTTTTGATGTAAATTTCTTTGTTTTTATTCTTTCCAAAATTTGCTCATCTTCTTTAGTTATCAGGTTTTCCCAAATTTGATGCTTTCTATTATTATTTCTTTGAATATCATTCTTTTCTTTTGGAACTCCAATGACACAAATGTACTTTGTTTTTTTTTTTTTTAACAGTTTGACATGCCCTTGAGAAGGTATTCATTTTCTTTTTCAATCTATTTTCTCTTTGATATTGAGTGGGTGATTTTGCTTATTCTATTTTTAAGTTTACTGATTATTTGTCCTCTCCATTGTGCTATCGAATCCATAAACAGAGTTTCTATTTCATTCACCATATTTTTCAATTCTAGAATTTCCATTTGGTTCTCTGTACCTTCTATTTCTTTGCTGAGGCTTTCTAGTTTTTTCATGTGTTTCAAGAGTGCTCATGATTGCTTATTGAAGCATTTTTAAATGATGGGTGTTTGAATATCTTTGTTAGAGACTTCTATTATCTGTCCTTGTTGTTGAAATTTCTTGGTTATCTTTTTCACTGAGTTTGAGATTGTTCTGGTTCTTGGTATGACAAAAGATTATCAATGGAAAGGTAGACATTTGGGGTATTATGTTATTATGTTTTAACTTTGGACATTGTTTAAACTTTCTGTTTCATCTGGTTTCCTCTGACACTGGTCCAGCAGGGGAAGGTGGTTTGTCTTTGACAAAAGCAGGCAGAAGTCCAGATTCTCCACTTAGCTCCCACTGACACCCAGAGGGAAAGTCCCCCAGAGCTGCTGGTGGGGGTGGGCATCTTCTCCCCATACAACTTCAGTGCCACTTTCCTGGACGGCAGTGGTCGATGCCTTGCTACTGTACACCACTTGATCTCCACTGACACCACACAGAAGGGAGGTGACCTCATTATTGCTGGTCAGTGGTGACAGGAGGGAAATGTGCCTCCCCACTGTAGGTTAGGGGTGGAAGTCATGTGATCATCACTGACAATAAGTGGGTCAGGGGGCTGGAGGTGCTCCTTACTCTCGGTGGAAATTAAAATTCCGACTCTCCACTTGACCTTTGCTGGCATGGCTGGGAGCAGGCCCACATTTGTTTCTTCCTGTGGGATTTGTCCGGAGCACAGCAGCTACTGTCTAAAAGTTTGCCTTCTGAGGCTGCCCTTTCTGATACCTTGTCTAGAGAAAGCAGAGAAAGTATGCTTTGGGGACTTTTTTTCACATGCCTATTGGCATTTCTGAGTTGCTGATTTCTTTAGTCCCAAACCTGAGACATGGAAGGCAGAGAGAAAGCTTGGGAATTGACTATCTTGTCTTTCCTTGGGTCCCCATGTTCCTAGCAGGACTGCTTTCTCTCCACCTTCCCCAATCATTATGTTTGTGTTATATATAATGTGCAGGGGTTTTAGTTGTATTTCGCCAGAGGAACAGAAAAAAGATGTCTACACCCCCGCAGGCTGTTTTTGCACAGCCCTAAAGCTAAGAATCACTTTAAAAAAAATTTTTTTTAAAAGGAAGAACCCAAGACAAGGAAAAAAAAAAAAAAAAAAAAGACCCCATGTGACTTGCAAAGCCTAAAATATTTACTATATAGTCCTTTATAAAAAAAAAAAAAAAAAAAAGTTGCTGACCCAGGACTTCAGCTCCAGGAGGCATCTAGAGTTTATTCTAAGTGCAACCGGAGGGCTTTGGAGGGCTCTAGGCAGAGAATGAAGTGATTTGATTTGCTTTGTTGAAGAGATTACCGAAGTTAGTGAATTCAATGATCTCTAAGCATTTTCTTAGAGCTCACAAAAGGCGCCCTGGGAAGCAGGCTCTGTGAGATGGGAGTGGGCCAGAGAAAGAGGGTGGGTCTGTCTAACAAGGACCCCCTCCCTGGGAGGACTCTCCTTTGCCTGAGGCTTTTCAGTATGTATGAGAGTCCGGTCTAATCCAGGTCAGCCAGGATCCAGAGCCTTCCTGGCCAGCTCTGCTCCATTTCAGAGGAGGATACCCAGGAAGATTCTGGGTCTGGATCCCTGAGCCTTAAGGTCTGGCAGGTCCAGTGGGGAGGAAGAGGAGGGTGCTGGGGAGCTCCCAGCCGCTTTGCCCCAGGCTAGCCCCACCCTGCCCCTGTCAGCCTCCTCCTCTCTCCCTGTGTCTGCTTTTGCTGTTTCCTGGTCCAGTTCTTCATCATCACCAAGCTATTTGTTTCCATTTATAATTATGCATTTTAATGTTCATTAATTATGGAATGCAAATTGCTCCGAGTGCAAAATTTTTAATGAGCTGTTCCACCATCCCACCCCCAGGAAGGTGGGCTGGCTGCTTTGGCAGGAGAAGGGAAAATAAAAACTTACAAATCAGAACAACTACTCATGGGACCTGAGTGAATCAAAAAGAAAGTTAGGCTGAGGGGTTTCCTTGTGGTGCCAGAGGAGGAGCCCTGTCCCTCCTGAGTCCCAGGAGACCTCAATGTGGCACCTTCTTTCCTTTTTGCAACCCTAAGAGGCAGGATGGAATAGTGGGAAGAGTTCTAGCTGGGACTGGGCCTCTTACTGGCTATGTAACCTTGAGCTAGTCTTGGCTACTCTGAACTTCAGTTTCTTTATCTAGAAGGCAAAGTAATAAGGAAACCACTCTCACGATGTGGCAGGTGAGTGGTGTGTTGGATATAGTAAGTCAGATCCCTGCTGGCCTTATATAAGTGCTGGGAAGAGTTCTGCAAAAGCTGAGTTTCAGTTCTGTCTGGCCTTGGCCTCTGTCTGGCTGGGTGGCTTCAGGACAGCACACTGAACCCTTTGAGTCAGTTTCCACCACTACAAACCAAAGACATTGGACAGAAGGACATTGGAAAATCTGTTCAGAGTTTTTTTTTGTTAAAGCCAACTATGAACTAGGAAAAGGGGAGAACCAGATCTGAAGTGTTGGAGAGAAAAATGGGAAATTTCCTTGCAATTGACTGACACGTTTTAAGATTTCATAAGGATGCCTCTGACCCTGCTGGCCTATGGGAAAAGCTGGTCATCCTCCAGGGGCTTGGCAAAGATTCGATTTCTCCTAGGTCCTTCACTTCGAGACTTAGAACAAGCATCAACTCAGTGCTACCTCTGAAGTATAGTGCTCCTCCTAAGGAGTCTGCCTCTGAAGATGGAAGATCTTGTTAAAGATTAAATGAGACAACGTAACAATGAGGCCAGCTGCATGTGCAGGCCTTGAGGATGTTGTCCCTCACACAGGACACAGAGCTGGGATAAGGTCCAGCCACTGGTTCCATTGTGCCTTTGCCACTCTGAGCCCAAGGTTCCACGCTGATACCTTGGGGAAAGTAACTCCCTCCCCACCAGCTGATAAGAGGACCAGACAGATCACACGTCCTGACAGCCTGAGCATCACAGGTGCTCCCCAAATGTCGTTGTCTTGTTACTTTCTCCAGATAGAAAACACATTCCACGAGAATTCTAAGGGGCCGCATGTACAGAAAGGATCAGCAATACCCAGCAGATTTTGTTCTTCTCAGCAAATGAACAATATGCACCTGACCACTTTGCAGAGGAGAAGTCAAAGTTCAGAAAGAGAAGGTGACTGGCCAGAGATCACACAGCAAGGGTGTGGTGCATCCCACCCCCCACAGAAGATCCTCTGATTGCACGTGTGTGCTCCTTCCCCTGATCCATATAGAGGATCTGTGGTGTCGCTGTCATTCAGGCTGGTGAGTACCACATTGGGATTCTGAGAACCTTTTCAGTAAAGCCTTCTAATGGGTTATGAGTGACCCTGGAAGTTTTAGGAACAGCCTGTTTGTAACAGGCTTGGATGTACAGATCAGGAACAGCATCTTGGAAAGAAGAAGACAGGAAAAGAAGCAAATTAAGGAAATGAAATGGATACCCTGTGTGGGTATCTCTTTAAATCCCCACAAAAGGCAAGGATACCTCTAACATACATCCATTTTATAGGCAGGGTTATTGAAGATCACACGAGTTAAGCAAGGGTTGCTGAATTCTTCAAGAAGGATCCGTGGCTTTGATCAGAAACTGAGTGGGCCTGGTTCCTCATCCCAGGAGTGCTCTTGTGTGCTGCCTGGAACGTGAGGGAGAGGGAAGGCCCCGCCAGTCCCCAGCTCCCTGCCCCTCCTCACTCAGCCTCAATCTGTCAACAAGGCCAGCTAGTTCAGCTATTAATGCTGACATTGATTCGGACAACCAGGCCAGACAAGAGCCCATAATTACTGGGAGTTTTAATCAACACATGCCAATTCAGCTGCTGCTCAATTTGTGCTGGGCTTCGGTGCTGACAGGGAGGGACCCGGTGGGCAGGCAGCAAGGACTACAGGCATCAATAGTCCTGGGTAATGGAGGACCACAGCTGCAGCCACCACCAGGGGGCGCTGGAATTCAGAGTGGAGAAGGCAGCGCCTGCCCCAGCACCAACTACCTGGGCCTCCACCTGGCTCTGGAAACAACTTGGGCACCGCCAAACAGTGCCTGTCCAACCTCAGCCCCTTTGTCCATGTTCTGCCCTCAGTCAGACCTCCCCAGTTTCCCTAAAGAATCCTATATGTTCCCCTCTGTGGATCTCTTCCTGATCTTCAAAAGCAGAGGAATACTGAGGAGACAGAAATGAAGTCTAGTCCGGATGTCACCACTTCCTAGCTGTGAGACTGTGGGCAAGTCATGTACCTTTGTGCTCCTGATTGCTCCATTTTAAAATGGACTCGATGATAAATAACTGCCTCCTAGGGTTACAGGAAACATTCAGGGACGTGGTGGGGAAAAAAGGGATCATATGCAATTTCTTTCTCCATGTGTGAGTGTGTTTGTGTGTGTGTATGTGTGTGTTTGTGTGTTGTGTGTATGTGTGTGATGCATGCATGCACGCAGTGCTGGGGATCAAACCCAGGACCTCACGCATGCTAAGCAAGTGGTCTGCCACTGAGCCATACTCCCAGTCCCTGGGCCTCCTTCCTGTTGCTGACCTGGTCAGAAAGTGTCATTCTTCCTTCTCTCCCATACTACCTGGGAGGGCTTGTGTTCACAGCCTGTCCCTCCATGATTATAATACACACAGCTTCCTCTTTTCAGGCCCAGATGATGTGTGAGTCAAGTGTGGCCTGTTTGGTCAGGCAGGACTGGGCTTGACTCCCACCTGGTGCTGCCGCTCACACGCCATGGAATGCCAGCCAGTCATTTCATTAACACTTTGAGCCTCAACTTTCTTGATGTAAAATGAGCCTAATTAGACTTCACAATTACTGTGGGGAAAAAAAGTTAGGCATTTAGTGTCCCTAGTATGTGCCTGGCACACGGCAAAATCCCAGCTGTTACAAATGCTGTTATTACGATGATTATCACTCTTAATATTTGATCTTGGTAAATATTTTTTTGGAATGTAACAAAATGTCTGGTTGCACTGCTTAGTTTTGGCTTGAGTTCTAGTGAAATACCAACCGGCCATTCTCCCCACATGTCAGCCATCTGTGCAGCCTTGAGCACACCCTCACTGAAGACAAGAGAAGGGAAAAGGCGGCCGAGGCCAGCACTGAGTGTTATCTTAACACTCCTTCTTGAAAGCCCATCATGACTCTGCAAGTAGTATCCACTTTTTGCAGAAGGGGAAACTGCTGGAAGTGCCTTTCCCTTATTGCTCCCTTCGTGGTGAGTGGAGGGTGGGTGGGTGAAAGGGTCATGGTTCCTGACCCCAGAGAAGCAGCACCAACTGGAGGGACTGGGTGATTTCCAAAAGGTAGATGAGTCATGGGTCAAGGTGGCTTATGATCAAGGATTTTGCCCAAAACAAAAAACAAAAACAAAAAACCCTGAATTTTAAAAATGGACAAAAGACTTGAATATACATCTCTCCAAAGAAGCAACAGAAATGGCCAACAGAACATGAAAAGATGATCCACATTGTTGATCACTAGGAAAATGCAAATCAAATCACAATGAGATGGACCTTCCACCCATTAGGAGCGCTATCACCAAAAAATTAAATAATAAGACATGTTAGGAAGGATTTGGAGAATTAGAACCCTGTGCACTATTGGTAGGGTTGTAAAATGGTACTATGTAAAAAAGTATGGAAGCTTCTAAGAAAGTTAAAAAATAAAACTACCAGGTGATCCAGCAGCAGTCCCACTTCAGGGTACATATCCAAAATAAATACAAGCAAGGTTTTGAAGAGATATTTGTACATCATTGTTCAAAACAGCAATTATTCACAGTACACCAAAGGTAAAAGCAGTCCAAGAACCCATTGATGGATGAATGGATTTTCTAAAATGTGGCATGTACATCCAGTGGGATATTAAGAAGTCTTTTAAAACAATTTGACATATGCTCTGCCCTGTATGAATCTTTAAGACATGACGCTAAGTGAAACAAGTTAGTTACAAGGACACTGACATTATGAGATTCAATTTCCATGAGGTACCTAGAGAGGTCAAGCATAGAGACAGAAAATAAGACAGAGGTTTCTGTGGGGGAAGGGAAGGGGGAATGGGGAGTTGTTATTTATGGGTGTAGAGTTCTGTTTTCCAAATTGAAAAGAGTTCAGGAGATGAGTGCACACGGATGTGAGTGCACTTAAAGCTGCTGAACTGTATGCTTAAAGATGGTTCTGTGGTAAACCCTATGTTAAGTGTACTCATCATTGGATTTTTTCTTTTTAAAGTAGAAGCCTCAAGGAGGAAACTGGACCAACTGGTAGACTGGGTAAACCCGCAGAGAGAGGTATGTCATGGCTCAATCGGCTTATGATCAAAAACGGTGCTGGGATGGCAGTGTGTCACGGTGGGCTTGCTCACATACCTGCTGATCCTGGTGGCTGGTTTTCTGAATATGTGACTGCCCGCGCCTCCCTCGAAGGGAGCCCCAGGACGTTAGCATGCATGGGCTGCCGTGGCTGCACTGGGCACAGCCCTTCCGTTCTCGGGTTCTCCATCTTGCTAACTGTCCAAGGAGGAAGGTGCAGCTGGCCTCTAAGGCCTGTCCAGCTTAGGCATCCAGGCTTCTCTGCAGGAGGCTGGCAGTGACTCCAAGGAAGTCAGGCGGTAGGTTTGGTAGTGCTGGGATCCATGGACAGAGTGGTTCCAGTGGCAGTGGCTTGAGAACATGGCCACAGCTCCCGCCTCAAATGGTCGGTCAGCCTTCTGGTGGGTTCCCAACCTTCTGCCTCTCCATCTGGAGATCTCTTAGGCTCTGCTCTGAGTGGGTGTTTAGTTCATCAAATGTCTGTTCAGTCTACTGTTCCCCAGGCCTCAGGAAGCCTTAGCCCTTGTCCTTAAGCAGCATCTAGTCTGATGGGGGCCAGGGGAATAAGTACGTGCGTTCTTTGAGCTCTGGAGGTTTTATATGGTAGAAAGAGAGCCAAGGGCTGAGGGAGGGGAGGCCAGAAATGCTTTCCCAAGAAAATCTGCCAGGAGTCCTAAAAAATGTCTATTCAATAGCTGTCTGGTGAGGATAACAAATAGCCTTTGTATAGCTCATTAATAAGAATAATAGCTAACGCTTAATAGTGCTTACTGTGTGCCAGGCACTGTTTTAAATATTTTGAATATTAACTCATGGTGTGAACAACGGCCCGACGGTACAGGCACGGCTATCCTACTCACTTTACAGAGAAGGAAACTGAAGCACAGGACGTCTTCCTGACTTATCAAACCACGCTGTGCTGCCTTTCACAAGGGTATTTACGCTTGCTAAGGACTTCTGCCTCCACTACGTTATTGTCATGTCATGCGACTGCAAGACGGAGATCTAGAACCCATTTGGAAGAGGAGGTCACCAAGTGCAGTGATGTGACGGGTCTTCTGAAGGTCACGTGGTGAGCCATGCAGGGTGGAGCTGAGGCTCAGTTCAGGTCCGCAGCACTCTGGAGCTGGGCTGATGGTTGATCTTTGAAGAAGCCCTCTCTGCTGCCATGGCAGGGGCTCTGACCTCCTTCTACCCAAACTGGGGCATCTTGCAGTTTGAGGGTGCTGGGAGGGAAAGGCTTCTACCTTGTACTCTGCACACATTGGTAGCCCACATTACTTTAGTCAGCCTTCCCAACTATTCAGAAAAAGATGCCACTTGTTTTTTTTACCACTCACAGGTGGGAAACCGAGGCTTGGAGAGGGGAGATGACTGACATCAGATTCACACTACCAGCATTCGGAAAATTTAAAAAAATTTTCAGAGACCTTGTGTCCCACTCTATGTGAGGGGCATAGAACTAAGGGAATTTTGACAAGGTATGCATGGGGCAGACCTGGGTGCAAGGGGCCACTTGGAGAAAATGGCTTCATGTGACACTGAGCACTTACGAGGAAGTCATTCTAAGCACTGGATGGGCATTAACTCATTCTTCCCTCATGGCCACTCTCCATTGTTGTGACCACTTAACAGATGGGGAATCTGAAGCCCAGATACATTAAGGTATCCAAGGTCACACAGGTATCCAAGGTAGTGTGATTTAAGAAAAAAACAACTCCATTGCCTCCACTGTACTCTTTCTCAATGCAATCAACACAGAACACTTTTGTGACCTCTGGTCACCTACCGGTGTGTGAAGATTTCTCCCCACCAGCAACTGACTCTGGTGGATTCTTCAGTGGATCCCAACCGGTTGGGTGTCCTTTAATTTTATTTGTATCTGACACTACTTGGAGATAGGATCCCACAGGTTGAGGGCTGAGTACAAGACTTCCTCCAGCTCAGATTCAGTTGCAAGTCCTGGGTTATTTTACCTGTGCTTCTGACCAACGGGCTATAAATGGAGGTTCTCACAACACCCTTGTCAGATTGACTAATCTGCATGAGTAGCTCACAAAACTCAGGGGAACACATCTGCTGACTTATTACAAAGGATGTACTGCTGAGCACCAAATGGGAGACAGACACAGGGCAAGGGGTGTGGGAAGGGGCATGGAGCTTCTACGTCCTCCTTGGTCTGTCCTCTCCAGGAACCTCCATGTTTTCAGATATCCTCCAAATCCCCACACCAAGCCTTTTTGAGCTTCATGGAGGCTTCATCACATAAGCAATATTGATTAAATCATTGGCCATTGGAGATCAACTTAACCTTCAGTCTCTGTACCCTCTCCAGAGGAAGGGAGGTGAGGCTAAAAGTCCCAATTCTCTAATTCTGCCTTGGTCTTCTTTCTGAATTGTCCCCTTCATGAAGCTACTTAGGGGCTGACAGTTTCCAGTCAGCATGACGTACAAAAAGCCTCTGGAGATTCTGAGGCTTTCAGGAGGTATATGCCAGGAAACAGGGAAGAAGACCAAACATACATCACAATAGAAAATACATATTATATACACAAACGCACACACATACATGCAGGGAGAGAGGGAGAACAACCACAAAGATATTGAGAGCAACCTGTCGAATAAGAAAAAGTCAGTGACAGGGGCAAGATTTGAACCCAGACAGCCCGATTCCATAGGACTGCCCCTTAGCCGCTATTGTGCCTGGTAGTGAGCTATTTATCCAGCGGTCAGACCAGCCTTCACTGGGGCTGGGGTACCCTGTAGGCCTGCTGGGGTTTACTGGCAGGTTTCCCTTCCCCATCCTGTGTAACTAAAAACTCAATTTGCAGCTCCAGGCTGTATCCTCATGCCACACCTTCTCATTGATCGCCCGGACTCTTAGTGAGAAATGATTTTATAAGCTAGTTGGCTTTGAAAAGCATAGAGCAGCAGCCATTGAACATATGCTTCTGTGGGTATATATTTATTCAGCTTATGTTGAGTGTAATTTTGGATGGTTTGCATATTTTATTTTTTTGTCGCAGAGAGCAATTTAAAAGAAAGTAGAAAAAAAATTCTATCCCTAAATGGAGACAGATGCCATATATGTTGGGCTCTCAGGGAATTGGAAAGGATGAGACTCCCCAAGTCCAGCGTTCCAGGAATGGAGGTGGGTGGAAGGAAAGTCACAGGCACTGAGAATCAAGCATCGACTCGTGCTGATGACAGGGTACCCCACCCAGGTGCAGCCCTTGAAGGCCTCCCCATGAGTCTGTCTGATTCTGTGTTCTAGATACTATTTATTGAGTCGTAAGTTCTGGCCAGACCATCATACTGAAATCTGGCCACCCCATGCTGAGGTGCTGCCTTACAAATAAGAACACTATGTCCCTCATGTCATTAGCTGCCACGGCAGGAGTCTATGTGGGAGCCCAGCTCCAGACCCACAGCAACCAGATTCTTCATCAACCTCCTCTATAGGCACTGGCAGCCTTGGACTGGGGTCCTGGTACTGACACTGCCGATTCCTGTCTGAAGGCAGGTCACTGCTCCTCCTGAAATAGGCTCCTCACTCAAAATGGTGACACAAGACCATTTTGCTGAAGTGCTATGAATATTCAGAGATTCAAAGTTGTATTTAAAAGTCACTCTTTCTCTCTCTACCTCATCCCTTGAGTAAAAGGTTCTCCCCTTACCCAGGATGAACTTAAGATGTAGCATTTAAAAAGGAGCTTCAGAAAAAGCCTGCAAGGTTTGGGACCAGCTGGAGGGGAAAAAAATTACGTTTGTGTGGGTGCCAAAGACTCAAAGGAGGAAAGCAGCAGCCCAAACCAGAGCCTACCCCAGAGGGAATTTTCATGAAGAGAGAAGTTCATCCCATCAGTGTGCAGAAAGGAGGCTCCTGGTGAGTCCAGGTGATAGGGGCCAAAGCATCACTTGGTGGCTAAGCAAGCAGACCTGAGCTCTTGCTAGTCAGTACAGAGTTCATCTCTATAACTTAAGGGCTCAGAAGTGGGTTTGACACTAGTAAGCACTTCAGTGATGAGCTCTGAACGCAGAATTTTAAAATGCAAATGAAGCTGCAGATTGGCTCATAATCAATTTTGCCTTCAACCAAAGGCAAAGGTTAGTTTTACATATGTTGGTGAGATGTGCTGTGCGCTGGAGAATCCACCACCAACAGCCAAATATAAGATAAAAGGATTGCTCTATGCATTCTTAGGTAATAAAACTATAATGAAAAGATAAAAAGTACACGATCAGCATAAAAGTCAGGGTGGTGGCTACCTCTAGAGGGGAGGAAGGGGTTTAAAGGAACAATGGAACAATGGAGACATGGTGGGTGTGTTGGGTAGGACTTCTGGAACACAGAGAACATTCTATCTTTGATTTGGGTGATGCTTTAATGGGTATTGCTTAATTAGTATTGATAAAACTGCAAATAATTTTTACACAATTTTCTATATACATTACATTTCACAATAAAATTGCTAAATATATATCATATAGAAGAATACCTAGAGAAAATATCAGATTGTTGGTGGTAGTGTTTAGAGGTGGTATGACTGTGAGTGATAATTGTTCTTTTCTCCCTGTGTATTGTAAACATTTTTTCATGTGCCTATATAAAAAGTTCACAATTTAAAGAGATAAGATTGTTAGTTGAAATTCTGTGCCACCTCAACCAGGCACCAAAACCAAAGCAACACAAAGGTTGGTTCCACCACTCCTGCCTAGATTTTTTCCAGATGGTGATCTTCTCCCTAAGGTTTACAGTTCTCTATAGCCAGGGTCATCAATGTCCCACTGGTTTCTGTGCAGGCTGGTCTTCAGGGTCTTCTGATCTATAGATCCAAGTACAACTTTGACTTAAGGACTATTGGTGGAAATGACAGAGCCTCAGAGAGAATCAAGTGATCATGGAACCAGTTTAGGCTCATGGTTAGTGGTCACATTGGACTCTGCTAACAACATTGTGAGGTACAGGGCTCACTCACAGTTTATGGAAAAGATAGGAGAGGTTCAGATACATTCATCAATTTTTTCAGTGTCATACAGCTTCCCCTGGACAGGGATGGCTTGCACTCAACTCTGTACCATAGCCAAGACTGCTCTCTTCCACCAGACCACAGCTCAAATGAACTAGCCTGTTTCCCTCTGGGAATGCATATCGCTCTGCTCAGGTAGTATCTTCTCAGTGAGGAGAAAGGCTACCAAGTTTTTGATGAAATCTTTCCAGTGTTTGCTACCTCAAAGTGAAGTAATTGAAAAATATATGAGCTCATGGGTAAAGACATTTTAAGGCAGAGGTAATGGAGAATTTGGAGAATATAGGAGAAGAATGACCTTTATTTGACCTTTATTCCTGCAATTAATAATGATGATAATAGATAATGATGCCATTCCTCATCCTCTTATGCCCCCACACCCATGATAAAAGATAAAAGAATAATAATAAAGATAAGAGAAAAATGCTATCTTGGTTAGAAGAGAGCTCCAGATGGGAATTTAGGACACCTCATTCCTATCTACCCATAGGTCTTGTGCTCTTTGGCCTCAATTTGATCTTATTTATTTATTTCTTTATATTCATGGTGCTAGGGATAGAGCCCTGGACCTCCTGTTTACTGGACACATGCTCTACCACTGAGCTACACAGCCATCTTTATTTTTGACACAAAGAAAACAATTATACATGGTTAAAATCAAGCTAGAGAGCCAGTTGTCCTTAATGTGGTGGAGAAAAGAGGGAAATGTTCTTTAAAAAGCATATATAAAGACATGTTATGTTATATGCATGTACCAGTGTGCCACAAAGTCACCATTCTGTGTAATTAAGATGCACCAACTAAATAAATAACCCTTGTAGTTCTGACATGGAGAAGTGTCCCAAAGAAACAAACTGAATACTTTTTATGCTTGCATTTTAAACTTTCATATATGGGTTCTTATTTATATTTGCAAATGCAGAATGGATAAATGTATAGGAGGTCTATATATAGACCAGTCATGGCATAATCATCTCCAAAGTGGGTGAGTTGTGGAGAAAAAGGACTTTACAAAAAATCTTTGTACATCTCAGCCACGTTGACTTTGTTTTATTGTACAATGAACATTTGCACAAAAAAAAGCCAAAAGAGTAAATAAATAAAACCTAAGATAAAAGAAAACTAAAGACCAGATGGGAAATAAAGCTAAATATAAAAGAAAACTAAGGACCAGATGGGGAAAATACCTTATAAATATAAAAATTCTATTATTATAATTAAGAAGAACACAATCATTCCAGTTTTTCATTTCAGAGCTACAGAAAAGTTGTCCAAATCTCAACATTCTGGTGCCTCTGTAGCAAGGCGGCTAAACGGAGCTCAACAGAGACCCAGCACAGTTCAGTGTGGCTTGTGACCTCCTTCTAACTGAAGGAGACCTTAGCCCACTGCCTCATTGACTCTTCTCTGCACCGCCCTGCAGTTGGACTCTCTCCCACACGCATCTTGCACACTTCACTGGGCTCCACTCCCTGAAGTACCACTTTCATTTTATCACTCCCCTGCTTAAGGACCCTTTAGGTCAAACACCCTAGCCTGCCCTTGAACTGCAATCTGAAGGAAAAGCCACAGCCTAAATCAGGAAAACACTGAGAAACCAGGTGGAGCTAACTAGTTTTCTTTCTTTCTTTCCTTCTTTCCCTCCCTTCCTTCCTTCCTTCCTTCCTTCCTTCCTTCCTTCCTTCCTTCCTTCCTTCCTTCCTTCCTTCCTTCCTTCCTTCCTCTCTCTCTCTCTCTCTCTCTCTCTCTCTCTCTCTCTCTCTCTCTCTCTCTCTTTCTATCTTTTTAAAATTTCTCGCACATCTTTACCTAAATCATGGAACACTAGAAACTCATCCTTACAGACTTTGGGGAATCTATTCTAAAGAATTTATTCTCAAAGCAGAGAAGATGCTCAGAGTAATGGGTATATGATGAGCTTGGAAGCAATCAAAACATCCAAGAAAACAAGCAATCAAGGGCATCTTCCCCTCCATGGAGTATTAGACCACCATTGCAAATGATATTTATGGATACTTTGCCCTGGCTAAAGATGACAGTTCTAGGATTGGGCTGTTAAATCTACGTTCCCTGCTGTAGATCTCAATAGCTATGTGAACCTGAGTGAAGTCAGTTAGGTGGTTACCTGTTCAAGTCACAGAACAGCCCCCGCCCCCTTCCAAAGTGATGGGTTTTAATCCATTGATCCCTGGTATGGGGGAGAGGAGCACCAAATTGGAGGCAGGAAAAGGGTCCTGGTCCTGCAACCAGGATAATAACAGGGCCCACTTGAGGTGCTCTGGAACACAGCAAGCACTTAAGCAATTTTTCTCATAACTGCTACCACCTCCACCATCATCCCTGCAGGAGATATCAGATCATAATGATAAATGGCAACCGTGTTTCCTGCCTGTGCAGGGCCATGCACAGACCATTGTTAATGCATTATCTCCATTAGTCCTCGGAGCAGCTTTGTCAGGTAAGGATAGTTAGCCCTATTTCACTCAACGGGAATCTGAGACTCAGAGGTCTTAAGTAACTTGTTCTAAGGTCATGTGGCCACTGAGTGAGAGTGAGGTTTTGACCAGGTTTCTCTGAAGCCAGAAACTATACTCTCAAACACTAGATTAACTTCCTGAAGTGTGTGTGTGGGGGGGGGGGGGGCGGGGGGTGACAGTTTTCCCATTAGGGACACCTTTCCAAAAGCAGAAAGTTGTTTGAAGCCTGTATGTGAAATGTACAATTCGAAGTGGTCGGTCCCTCCAGAAGGGAGGAACGGGGATAGAGGTCTTTCCTCCTGTGCATTTGCTTTTCCACCAACCAACAGGTAAGCTCTGCCCTCTGTCCCTTGCTGCCTTTCCTGCTCTCAGGCCCTTCCAGTGTTAGAGTCACCATGTTCAGAGAGCACCTATCGGGAGATCATGGATTGCAGAACAGACAGGACCTGCTCAGTGCTTTGGTCCCTCCCCCGGCTGGTCCCTCTCTAGCCTCCAAGATGTGACTGGGTAGAAGGTGAATTCTTTAGTGCTCACAGTCAACAGGTGGCAGGACCAGAACTGCAGCCCCATTTCCTGCCTTCAGTGTGATGCTTGATTTCCCCACACCAGGAATCAAAGGGTTAGAAGCCATCACTTCAGAAGGGTGGGGGCTGTTCCCTGACTTTAACAGATAATGACTTCTACCCCATAAACCCGGCTTACCAGAAATACCATCAGACCCAGAAAGACCAGGTCCCAGAGAAATCAAATGAGGGGAGAAAACAGACAAGTCTTCAAATGTCACAGGAAGAATAAAATATTTAATGTCATAAAAGGGTGCACAGGTTTTATGAGAATGCCACACATAATAATCTTGGACCCTCTTCCTGCGGGCTAGAAGGGAAAAGGGCTCTGCTGGAAACTCACAAAGATGCTACGCTTGCTCCTGATGGAGAAGCAACTCTTTCTCTTTCATGCCCCCAAATCTGAGTCCTATGTACATGCACAGAATCAGTTTCGATTTCTACCTGCTTCTAATTTCCCTTTTCTAAAACCATCCTCTTTTAGCTTCCTCTGAATCTCCTGAGTTCAGAGAAGGGAGAGTGAATCCTGAACACGGAGGGTGAAAGGGTGCTCCCTGACATGGGGACAGTCACTTTATTTGGGGGGAACTACCCTCAACCTGTCATCTGATATGTTAAGAGAATGAGCTTTTGAGTTTGATAGACCTGGCTTGAATTGCGGCACTGCCTTCACCTGGCTGGTTGGACTCGGCAAGTTTCTCATGCTATTTGAGCCTGCTCGTCATGGATAACATGGGAGTTAATAATGACAGTGCCTTTATAAGGTGGCCAGGAGGATGCAGTGTGATGATGTGTTTTGAGCACTTATTCCAGAGCCTGCAATATAATCAGCACGCCAACATTCTCTGTAGGTATCTTCACCAGCAAAACTGGACTGATATTATTTATGACATTCATTTATTTATGTATTGACAGCATTAATATCAGTCCTGGTGGAGGAACACATAGAGAATTCTCGATCTGTAGACCTGATAGACCAGAGGGCTCTCTGATGAGGACACCAGAGAGGGGATGCTCTGGCAATTACAGTTTCCCAGGCTAAAAGTCTGAAACAGGCCCCATAAAGATGCCTGCCTCCTGTCTTTTTTCAGAGAAAAATATGTGAGCATCTTTCCTCCCATTTTGGATGCTGACAAAATTCATCCTGGTTAGATTCTAAATCCATCACACCTATGTTGCTAATCTGAAGGGACAGATTAGCCGTGAAAATTCACTTCTGGACTGGAGGGACCACTGCCCAGGGGCCAGACCCCACCAAGGCTCAAGGAAGGCTGGTCACCCAGGCAGATGGGGTCCAATTTCCCCCAGTCCCAGTGCCTGGGCTGTGCTCCAAAGTGATTTCTCACTCTGCTCATTCTTCTTTCTTGTTTTCCCTGACCTCTTGAGCATTGCTCCCTTTAATCACAGCCCAACAGTCATTAAAAAGGAGAAAGGATAAGGAACGAAGCAAAGCAGACTTTCTCTCCCTTCCTGAACCAGATTTCCATTCCTGCCTCCCTCTGAGTGGTGCCATCAGGAGCCCGACCTAAAATAAATGGAGATTCTTATCTTTATTCATCCTGACTTTAAAAGGCAGCATTTTGTTCTTGTTGTCGCCTCTCAGCATCTCTGGGCCATCCTGGATCCTGTGGTCCTTCCTACCATCTAGGAGGCCAGATGGCTTTTTAGGTCAAAATAGAAACAAAGGGATGGAGCAGAGGAGGCAGAAATGTGGCTGGTGATTTGTAGAGAGTGGGGAGTGTGGCACTGGTTTTGGATTGGTCTGGAATTCAGAGGGAAGGCTGAAACGACACTGGAGGCAGCTCTGGGAAGATACCATTACTCCCTAGGATCCGGGGAGCATGCCAATCTGTCCATCACCACCCTCCTGACCACCTCCTGACCCCCTATGTTCCTCCACAGACCCCAGAGTGTTTCGTTTTTCTCACATGTAAACTGAAGGCAGTAATAATATCTAGCCCAGAGAAGTACTCTGGAAATTAAACCGGTTAAAATAAGCAAAGTGCTTAGATCTGTGCCTACCACGCACTATACATGGTTGCTCTTATATTTTAGCACTTCTCTTTTCCTAAAATGGATGCCAATCTAAGGGGGCATTTGTAAGCAACTATTGGCTGTGAGTGTAAGCCAGCTAACACATAGTAGGTGTTTTGTGAGTGTCAGTCTTCTCCAACTACCACCTCCCTCTTCTTAATACTCACGCCAATCTTCTTGGATATTCTCACACACAGAAAAAGTGACTTGTTCAAGGTTACGCCACGACCCTGCTAAAATCAATCTCATCTTTTGGTGTAGCTTATAAACAAGATGGCGCTTTCATCTTTCTATCTCCTATTCACTCACAGTGCTGGTCAGGAGGACTCTAAACACATATTTGAATAGATACACGGGCCTAAGGCCATTGCCATGGAAGGTGCGACTAGAAGGAAGGGGTCAACCAAGACTCCCTCACTGCCTCCCTGCACGAACTTGAGTGATTTCTGCATCTTTCTAGGCCTTTATTTGTATAACGAGAAAGGACCTGGTCTGCAACAGAATCTGTAGGGTCCTTCCCTATTCAGGTAACCCTTGTCTGTGACTTGATGCTGTAGGTAAATGGGTAGATTAAAGATGGCCACTAATTCTTTGCAATTCTCACTGATACATGAAATGCAGTTTTCTCCCACTGAATCTGGGTTGACCTTAATGACCTTAAACAGAAAGTGCTCAGGCCGGATGCCAAAAGGCCAGGCAGCATCTGCCTTGGCTCTTAGAACACTTGATCTTGGGAGGGTTTCTTTGCAAGTCCAACCTCCATGGCATGAGAAGACCAAGTCAAATGGAGAGGTCACATCCAAACACTCTAGTCTACAGCTCCAGCTGAGGCCAGCATAGCATGTGTCACCTGCCTGTTTTTATCCCCTCTAGCACCAGACCCACTAAAAGTCCCTCTTGAAAATGTATTCTCCGGACCCACATAACCCATCTGTCATGGATCAGAGGCAAACCATCTGCACCCTTCCCAAATTCCTGACTCATGAAGTTGCAAGCAGAACCAAGCAGGTATTCCAGGCCACTGAGTTTTGTGGTAATTCGCTATGCAACAATAGATGGTCAGGTAGGCGAGCTATGGACTGGCAGTTCAAAGGAGCCGAGGAGGATGGATTTTGATCACAAGATTGCCTGGCATTACATTGATCACATGCAGGGAAAACCGGGGCACCCGAAGGACGAGGGTGAGAGAAGTGCTTCAGGGAGCGGCAGTTACTTAGACATGATGGTGGATGGGTCCTCTAGGAAAGCCATGATTCAGTGCTTACTGTTTTCCTTGTTTTAGTCCTCTATTTTGATTAAAATCATGAATACTTATAGAGAATAAATGAGCCCATCGCACATTTAAAACTGTATCTTGCTGATATCATTATGTTTGTCAGATCTATAACATTTCTTATGTCTAATAATTTTTAACTCTTTAGAGTACTGAAAGGGAACTTGGGCTCCTTTCCCTTTCTGATGCTTCATTCATTGTTATACCCTCCATCTCTGGTCAAGAGGTGGTTTCCCCAGAAATAACTGAAAATAAAAATAACAGAACGATTCTTTATGTCATACCTATGTATCAGCCTCCCTCCTCACATTCTTTCACCCCGCATTAGCATTGAATTACTATTATGACAAATTACTGCAAACATACGACAATGTAAATTTGTTATCTTGCAGGGCTCTAGGGTAGGAGTTCAATATGGGTCTCACTGGGCTACAATCGAAGTGTCCAAAGGGCTGTGTTCCTTTCTGGAGGAGCTAGGGGTGAATCTGTGCCCTTGTTTTTTCCAGTCTCTAGAGACTCCTCCAGAGACACGCCTCAGCTTGCAAGCCCTGTGCTCCCTCCTCACAGGCAGCATTGTCACCTCTCTGATGCCCTCTTCTGCTCTCCTCTCCCACAATGAAGAACCCCCGTGGTTACACAGGTTGCACCCTGATAATACAGGATAATCCCCTTTACAGCCAGTTGATTAGTAACCTTAATTCTACACGCAAGCCATTTCCCTTTTTGTCCTGAGGTAAGGTAATGTAACATTCACAGTTTCTCAGAATTTGGATGTGACCCTCCTTGGGAGGGCTCTGTTCTCCTACTACACACCTCATGACCATCCCCAAATGTTGAACAACTGCATGCCAGGGGAACACTTCGTTCCAGGGGAAGGTCACCAAAGCAGAAGCAGAAAACCAAGTGAAAGAACTCAGATATTTTATTTTGTGTTTGAGATGTCAAAGTCTACATAGAAGGTGAAATAATAATAATTTTAAAATAACAGAAGAATCTGTGATGTATTATAGAATTAGTCCCCCTCTCAGTCACAAAAATAAAGACCACTTGAGTTGGAGGGAGAGAGGAGTGTTGAAAGTCAAACAAGGTACACTTGTAAGTGCTAATGAGTCTTCTTAAAAAGGACTCCAGACCCTACTCCCACCAGGCTAATTACTGCATGCTGGAAGGGATGAAGAACTATAGAAAACCAGGTGGGTCTGAGGGCTGGAGAGGGAAGGCTGTCTGTGCCTTACTTGCCAAACAGCATCTGGTCAATGACAGGCATGGCAGTGTTCTTCCCTGGCAGGAAAACAGCTAACTGCAAATACCTTCAAGGCAAATCCTAGATCACCAGGGCTTCAGACAGCCTGACTGGGATCCTTAGGGTGGGTTGAAAAGCTGTTGGGCATTCCTCAGGCTTTCAGAAGGGTGAGAAAACTACTTAATTCATAGAACCAGCTGGCCTTAAATGATATCATGGTGGAATGAAGATTACCAAGCAGCAGATGCTAGCAAGGACCACACACCTGTGAATCAGGCAGGCATGGAGAGGTCCTTATATATAACAGGAAAGACAGAGAGTGTGAGGGCCAGACTGAGAGGTGATGGCCCAGCATCCGACATTCCCCTTTCTCCTACACCTTAGGGACGACACATCAGGCCCCTTGGACATAAATATTCAGGAGGAGGTGAGAGGAAAACCATACTGAATAGAATTTAAGTTTCCACTACCAAATGGATGGAACAGAACAGGAATGGCATTCAGTTATAGAAACATTGTAGAAAATTAGTTAAACTGTGCTTCTGAATTTGTGTGGCTGCAAATATTATCAGTGATATGGTCATATCTCATTTAGAAATGGCAATTTTAAAATCTGAAATCATTGCCAGTTGTATTCTTTAATTCCACAGAAAATCTATGAGTTCAAGTGCTGTTGTTCCTTTTTGAAATACTAAGAAACCCAGACTAACAAAGTCAATGTCGATTACACAGCTATCCAATGACAAACTCAGGGCTTAATCCCAATCCACTCCCATAAACCTTGTTTCCACAGTTCTTGCATCTCCTTTCAGGAAGCTCCCAAGTGGTCCTAGCTCTAAAATGTGGCGTTGAAGATGTGGCCTTGGTCCTCTCTCCTGCCACCTGGCGGTAAGACCTTGGAAGTCATTGTATTTCTGGAGCCTTATATCCTCATAGGTGAGGAAACCTATAGTTCAGGTTTGTTGTAAGGTTGAATCATTGGCCACAGACATGTTTCAAAAACGCTGAAGAGTTTTTAAAATATAAGATATGATGATTTTTATACCGTATGGTGTTTCTCATAGGGGAGGTTATGGGAAAAAGTTTCTCTGTGCAAGCATAATAGAGTCTACAAAGAAACAAAAGGAATCTTAAAACTAATGTAAAGGTGGGTATTACCCTGTCTATTCTGCATAGAAGAGCTTGCCTGACATCTACTGAATCTGGAGTTGCAGTTTTAACATTAAGGCCTTCATTTACTAAGAAAGGTCTCTGACAACATGATCAGAAATTTGAATTTTCTCTTAACTTCCAGGGAATGAATGTTCTTCCTCTCTATTTTGATTTTTCCAGGATGTATTAATGAGAGAGAGAGAGACAGAGAGAGAGAGAGAGAGAGAGAGAGAGAGACTCCTGTCTGCATGTGCACACAAGTGCGTGCGCACACACACACACACATCTCTGCATTCTGAAGTTCTGACGTTTCATTCTTCTGAGATATCTACCCTAAAGGACAGAAGCTAAATCATTTCAGGAAAGATAACTAATACTAACGAGGAAAAAGGCAGACAACTTAATCCTCTCATAAAGGTCAAACTTGTGTATTGGAGACAACATGGACTCGGGACATCCTTTGGAATTGTTTGTCCACCTACTGGTTCTAACTGGGCAAATCCTCCTTTCCCTCAGTAGACCTCACTTTTCCACAATGGAAGAGGAAGGGTTGGTCTGCAATACTCTGAAGGAGATGCAGATGAGGGCTACTGTTATGGTTTGGATGTGAGGTGTCCCCCAAAAGCTCATGTGAGACAATGCAGGAAGGTTCAGAGGAGAAATGATTGGGTTGTGAGAGTCTTAACCCAATCAGTGATTTAATCCCCTGATAAGGATTAACTGAGTGGTAACCAAAGTGGTAGGGTGTGGCTGGAGAAGGTGGACATTGGGGGCGTGGCTTTGGGTATATATTTATATCTGAAGATGGAATCTCTCTCTCTCTCTCTCTCTCTCTGTCTCTCTCTCTCTCTCTCTCTCTCTCTGCTTCCCTCTGCCATACTCTTCTGCCATGATGTTCAGCCTCACCCCGAGCCCCAAGGAATGGAGCTGGCCTTCTATGGACCAGGACCTCTGAAACTGTGAGCCCTCGAATACACTTTTCCCTTCTGTAATTGTGCTGGTCAGTCGCTTTTAGTCACAGCAGCAAAAAAGCTGACTAAAACAGCCACCAACCTGGAATTCACAGCTCCTTTTCCTGCGTCTGGTGCCCCATGTGTCCTTGCCTCCCCCATCTAAAGGCCTGCATTACAGTTGTAGCTGTTTCCTGCCAGAAGCTCCCACTGTGACTCATCCAGAGATGAGCTGGGCCACAGAGATTGATACAGGGTTGGGAGTGAGAATCAAGTTGGCCAAATGATATGAATCCTGGGACTATAGTTGGAGGGAATAGGAAAGAAGTGTTCTTGCTCTGTAGGTCTCGCTGACTGGTGGACGCCCAGCTGGAGAGAATGGTGTGATGCTAAGGAAAGCAGAGCTAAGAAATGGAGAGGGACCCCATTGATATTGCTTTTGCCCCTTGATCCAACTGTGCCTAAACTCCTACTTGAGCCACTATATTTTCCCCTTATCCCTGAACTAGTTTGTGTTGAGTTTCTGTCACTTATAATCCTAAGAATTCAAATCTCCAATTGCCCATCCACCTCTGAAGACCTATTGATTTCTAAGTCTAAAATAGTTCCACTGCATCATCTCCTAATCTGGAAGCTTCCAGTGTACTGATCTTTGGATGTGTGATTCATCTTAGGAAGCCACTTCCAATACCAACTTCCCAAGGTACCCATTGCAAACCTTGGGTCTCAAATGAAACTTTCCCTTCTAGACCACAGCAGATCACCTAGGTTTTATGCTATTTACATCTCAGTAATCATCTCCCCTGCCCCCAACGTATTGACAGGACTAAGGCACGCTTTATCTTACTCCCCAAAGGACTATAAGCTTCCAGAAGTCAGGGCCTCTTAAGGATTTATTCTATGATAGGCACTTGAATCACTCTTCCAACAATTCAGACATAGCTTTAATCATCCCATTTAATAGATAACAAAACCAAAGGAGCCCAGTGGGCCAGAGGCCACAGGAGCAAGAGCTTTGAGCTGTATGATCCTCCCTGACAGCTTCCTCTCAAGGGGATGACCTGAACGTTGGCCCTGGTACTCGGGCTGGTACCATGTGGCTGGGCCAATGGGCACTCACCACGCATCCTGAAGAGTCCACCTGGCGGTCAGACACACACTTGAAGTTGCGAGTACAGCCTCCATTGTTCCGAGAACAGTCCCGAACTGGCCCGAAGGAGGATAGCAGGTCATTGATGGTTTCAAAGTATGTGGACAGCATCGCTTCTTCCCTTGGAAAGAAAGGGGATGATTAAACCCTGGAGATGTCTATGTTTGTATGGAAAAAAAAAAAAAAAAGTGAGCCAGGCACAGTACACATGCCTGTAATCCCAGCAGCTCGGGAGGCTGAGGCAGGAGTTCAAAGCAAGTTCATCGCAAGTTCAAAGCCAGCCTCAGCAAAAATGAGGTTCTAAAGCCACTCGGTGAGACCCTATCTTTAAATAAAATGCAAAATAGGGCTGGGGATGTGGCTCAGTGTTGAGTGCCCCTGAGTTCAATCCCTGGTACCAAAAAAAAAAAAACAAACAAAAAAAACCTGAATTCATTCCATTGGATACCATTATTTATTTTCAGGAAAGTAATACAAATATATATTTTAAAAGAAAAAATTAATAATAGGTATGCCATCATAGGGCATGGTACTGAAGTCCTGTCAAAACAAAGAGAAACAAAACTTTGTACCTTTTGTTTCATGAATCCTCATAATTTTGGAAGGTAGGTGTGAGATTTCCATTTTATCCTAGGTGAACTATGGGTTAGAAAGGCCAAGTATCTTGTTGAAAGCCACCCAGCTTGTAATGTGATAGAACTGAAGTTTATACCAAATTTTCTTGAGTCCAAAAAGAAAGCTCTTCCCACTTACACAACTCTGACCTTGCTCACATCTATTTTTACAAGTTCTAGAGCTTCCTGCAGCAACTTGACAAATGAGTACATTTCTGTTATTCTAACATCAGTATTCTAAGTTATTAATCAATTTATAAAACTGAAGCTAGGAAAGACTGTGAGGCCTATCTTAAGTCCCAGAGTATAGACCTCAGAGCCAAGAGACACAGGTGTCTGGCCCTGGGACACAGATCAGTTCGTTGCTTTTTCCAACTATTGCATATAAGTCACACGGTCAAGATTGTCAGCAACAAGCAGGAGGGAAGGTCATGGGATTCCAGGGGAACACATGATTCTTCCCAAATGAGATTCCCAAAAGATAAGAGTGGACGAGGAACTATAATCCATGGATCTGCCAAAATCCTGCAAGATGGAGTTCTGTAAGATGCATTCTGTAACACAGGGATACAGAAGAATATTTCTGGTGCAGTTTTCTGGAGAAAGGTCCTCAAGTAAGAGATTCCCTCATACTGGGGCATGTGGGATCCCCACAGCCACAGGGGATGTTAAAGGGACACCACAGGCCATGGGAAGAAGCACCATTTCTTCCATGACCTCATTGAGACCTCAGCCATGCAAGAAGGGATGTGCATATGTCGCAGGTGGATCTGAGGGGTGCTGCTAGTGGTGTCTCTGGGCCATCCTTCACACCTTTTCCCATTCTATCCCTCTACAGTCTTGGAGCTCCAGGATTGGGTCTTCTAATGCATGTCCTGCCTCCAATCTTATCCACTTCTGTCCTATCTTACAAAATTTTTTTTCCAGTGCTAGGGATTGAAACCAAGGCCTTGAGCATGCTAGGCAAGGGATCAACCACCAACCCTCATTCCCAGTCCTTCTGTCCCACTTTTCTGCTGACTGCCACTGAACCTAGTAAACCCCAGCTCTGACCAGACACTCTGCTGACCAGTGGCTCCCCAGTCCTTGCAGAGTACAACTTAAATGAGTTTCCTTGACCTTCAGGAGTCTTTGTAATCCAGCCCCTAGATACCCATCCAGTTCCATCTACCCTTCCTCTTCCACATGCCTCTTCCCATTTCTTGAACACAGGGTATTAGTTCAGGTTCCCTCAAAGCAGACTATGAAAGGCAGGTTAAGTGTTGAGTAGCCTTCTTTCGAGATACATCCTGTGGGGAGCGGTGGGGTTGGGATGGCCCTTTATGGATACCCAGTATTAAGGCAAGGGATCCAGGCCTTTGCACACCCACATTAGCCAGCCATTGGCTGAGGGCTACAATCTGGAAGCAGGTATCCTTATGTGAGGCTGTTCCCTGTGGCTGAAGGCAATTCCCCAGGGGAGACGTATCTGCAGGCCATCAGCCACTGATCGCCAGAGCTGAGGGCTGGGTGGGTTGGCCCTGAAGAAGGATCTGGATCAGTCTATATAGCTTGAGTGTGGTTTATCCAAGATATTTGGGACCACATATGTTTCAGACTTGGAAATTTTGGGGTTTGGGAGACTATGACAAGGAGTTTATCTGTTGAACATCCAGAATTAAAATTCTGAAATCCAAATGCAGCAAGAATGGAAATTTCTGGAGTGTCATCCTGCTACCAGTTCCTTTACTCTCTGAATCCTTAACTGTGTTCTTCCTTCTGTCTGGTATGCTCAGCTCTGAATTCTCTTCCTGACAATAACCTTCCTTAATGACTATTTCTATTCATTCATTCATTCATATAGTGCTCACGCTTATTGAGTGCTTACTATGTACCACACACTACCCTACATACTGGGGATTCAGCACTGATGCTGGACAAGGTCATTACTGCCCCAGAGCTTATTGTTCCCTACTTTGTAAAGCCTTTCTCTACTGCCCCCACTTGAATTAATTCCTTTTCCTTTTGAACACATTGTTTAAATCTCTTGTCTTATTGATTTTAACTATTGGCTTCATGGTCACCCAGAGAAACTGTAAGCTTTTCAAGAAAGGGGCTGATTTAGTCAGTCTTCTTCAGTCCCCAGCACAGGATCTGGAAGAACAAATATTAAGTAAATATTTTCAAATGAAACAAAGAAAACACCAGAAGCCACAGGTGCAGTCTCCACCAGGTAGTCCTCACCAGAGCCAGCTCAAGCCGGAGACTCTCCTTTCTGTCCCTAGTCCTGGGTTCTCATTCACATCCTTCAGGTTCAGAGCCGCAGCATTTGACAGAGGAGAACAAGCAAGGACAGCCACCAGATTGTCCCTTGCTTCCTAACACTAGACAGCAAGGTGACAGGTAAGGGGGCTTTACAGTTCCTGCAATGAAGCTCCCAGGAGACTTGCCACTTTGGAATCATGGCAAGAGTTCAGGATCCTGGAAAGACATCAAGACTACTAAAATATTAACATCATCCTCTGAGGGAGAGGAAGAAATGGACAGTGAGAGGGAAGATGAGAAGGGGAGACAATCTGATAGAGGGAGAGAACAAGAAACGAGGAACATAGAGAAATTGCTAGACAGTGAGAAGAGCAAAGGAGAGGGAGAAGCACATTTAGTCACCTACAGGAAGACAAAGGGGCAGATGAATAGATGGACAGACAGGTGGGTGGGCAGATAGATGCACAGTGACTCCCACATAGAAGATAGACACAGAGATTGAAACACAGGCAAATGGAGTCAGAGAAGGCACAGGAAAGGGGCGATCAGACAGGGGAGGAGTAAGAAGTGGAGATGCAAAGAGGAGAAAACATCCGGATAAACAGAACGAATGTGTAAGGGTAGGGAGGAGAGGGAGACAGAAAGACAGAAAATGAAAGTGAAGAGAAAGACACTGAGTGGAGAAGAACACACAGAGAGATGCAGAGACTAAACGATGGAGAAACAAAGAAGAGAAAAAGAAGCAAAAAATGCCCGCTTCCTGTGGAACCCAGAGATGGCTGGGCGATACAGACAGGGGGCGGTGAGCGTTTAGAAAGACCAATTCTGCACAAACCTCAGTCACATGTTGCATGTAAGCAGTGCTCCTTACAACACAAAGCCTGACCCAGGACGGTTTAGCCAGGGGAAGTGACCGCCTGACAGACGAGGAAGAATCAGAAGACAAGAGAGAAAAGGAGTTGAGGACCATGCTGGATGCCGGTGTTTTCTTAACATGGGCTCACTCCGCCACCCCAGCCAGGGTTTGGTGTCTGTTAGATCTTAGAGCTGTCCCCATAGTGGGGAGAGAGAGGGGGGATCGGTGGAGCAGCCCTGGGGGTCAGAGTCCTGCTGGACTGAGGGGCACAGCGCTGGTACATCAGGGGACCTGGGAGAGGATCCAGGCCTCTCCAGGAGTCAACTCAACACCAGCGTGAGACTTGTCCAAAACGTATGCTAAACTTAGTCTTCCTGATTTATGTTCCCACACACCTGCCATGTGCCAAGAGCAGTGCTTGGCTCCTTTCCTGCGCAGTCTCTTTTGATTTCCATAACAGTCCTGTGAGCTACACATTTTCCCTCCATGGGGCAGCAAGGTCAGGCTGTGCACATAGATCCGTCAGGCTTCTAGTCCTGAGCTTGCCTTATGGCACCGGTAAGGGTCAGCAACGTGTTCCGTGTCTTGGGTGGATCAGAGCTCTCATGAGGGTCAGGTCTGTAGGAATCGGGGTCCAGTTTCTCTCCTTTTTGAGGAGGAAGAAAAGGGAAGGGCAGAGCCTGTGTTCTTTGTGTAACCCCAGCACCTGACTCCTGACCTGTGCTTGTGATCCACCACAGCCCCAATTCATGTTGGAATAAGAGGGGAGACACAGCATATTCATTTACTAGAAGCTTCATCACAAGCACCACAAACTGGGTGCCTTAAAGCAACAGAAATTTATTCTCTTACAATTATGGAGGCTAGAAGTCCAAACCCAAGAGATTGAAAGAGTCCTGTCCCTCTGTCTACTCTAGGGAAGGATTCTTTCTTGCCTCCAATGACCATTGACAACCCCTCACTTTTCTTGGCTTGTAGCTCCATGACTCCAATATCTTCCTGTATCTGTATGTCCCTCGTCTTCTTAAAGGAACATTTTGCTATGGCAGGAAATCGTGTGACTTGTCCAAAACGTATGCTAAACTTAGTCACCAATTAATAGTAGTAGCATACAGGGTCTTGTTATGGTTTGGATACGAGGTGTCCCACAAAAGCTCATGTGTGAAACAGTGTAAGAATGGTCAGAGGTAAAATGATTGGGTTATGGGAGGTTTAATCTAATCAGTGGGTTAGTCCACCAATATGGATTAACTGGGTGGTAAATGTAGGCAGATAGACTGAAGGAAGTACTTCACTTAGAGCATGCCTCTGGGGTTTATATGTTGTCCCTTGTGAGTGGAACACTTCCTCTCTGCTTTCTTCCATGTCCTGAGCTGCCTTCCTCTGCCACACTCTTCTGCCATGATGGTCTGCCTCATTTCAGGCCCAGTGCTATGGAGTCATCTGACCATGGACTGAACCTCTGAAACTGTGAACCAAAATAGACTTTTCCTCCTCTACTCCGTCCTTGTCAGGTCTTTTGGTCACAGTGACAAAAACTGTAAGAGGACCTGAAGTCATGAGGATGGTGACTTTGTAAGTGGCAGTAAGTGTCCTTATCAAAGAACTTGACAGAGGGAGTTTGTCCCTTTTGCCCTTCTGCCTTCTGCTGTGCAAGGCACGCTGTTCCCTTCCTGTGGAGGACGTGGTGCTCAAGGTGCTATCTTGAAAGCAGAGATAAATGCTTACCACAACAAACCTGCAGGTCCTTGATCATGGGCTTCCCACCCTCCACTGGGAAATTTATATGAGAAATAAATTTCTACTCATTATTAATTTCCAAGCCTGTGTATTTTGTTACAGTAGCATAAAGAAACTAAGACAAGCATCCTCTGGATTTAGCGTCATGAAAACCTTGAAGCAGTGTTGGAGTTAGGACTTGAACCCGGGCATACTCAGTTCCAGAGGCCTCATTCTTTCTCCTCTGTGAAGTTTCTTCTGAACTTCAGACTTCTCATTTATAAAATGGAAACAATATCTGTCTTGCTGCCAAGCCTGTAGATTATTCCGAGAATATAATAACATGATACATAAAATGTGCTTTCCAAACTCTAAAACTCAATACAATTTTATTCCTTGTTCATTCGTTCAATAAATATTTGAGCCAGATATTGTGCTGAGCTGATTATTATTCTGTTTTTGGGGGCCTCTCTGCACCTGTTTCTGCACCTAAGTCCAAACATTGTCTAAAATGTTTTCAGGCATCTCTCTAGCTCTGACATCCTAATTCTTTTTTCTTCTTCTGACAATATTGGTTTCAAAATGAAGTCAGCCAAACACCACCAGGTTAGGCGAGGCTGCCATCCCCTCATTACCTGACTGGCCAAGTGCAAATGCATCACCTGGGTTCCATTTGGCCCAGTTGGCCCGAGCCCCATGCAGGGTGAGCACAAGGCAGGGCGGCTGGGAACAGATGCTGACATGGCCTGTGGCTAATAAACACCAGGAAAGGTCTGTGTCGCTCATGGAGAGGTGTGAATGGATGACTCAGAGCCCAGACAGTGACAAGCCCCCTACAGATGCACACTAATAATTCTCTGGTAACAACTGGCAACTTTGTTTCATGAGCTCCTGGGGAAGGAGGAAGGTGGAACAAACTCTTGAAGATAGAAATCAAATTTCCCTCCCACTCACTCTTCCTTGGGGTGAAGCCTTCTCAGTACCCAACTGCATGAGCCACAGGGAAGAACTGTGGATGAAAGGGCAGGTTATCTGCAGTCAGAAGGCCCTGAGGCAGAACCCCAGCTTCACTCACTGTGAGATTTTTGGGCAAGTCCCTTAAGACTCTGGCCTCCATATTCCCATCGGAAAAAAAATGGGAATATTAATGCAGTAAGTGACAACAACTAGTAATCATCACTACCATCTGACTATCCCTCAAAGTTGCAAAACCATGCCTTCAGAAAGTAAGGAGCCCCCTGTAGGGGACAGGAAGGAGGATCTGGGACCCCATGTGGTCCATTTACTCATTGAAAATGTTTCACCCATGTCTAGTTTGTTCTGGGACCTGACTGGTTCATGGAAGAGGAAGAAATGGACATGACATAGACTAGCCTGTGATAGGAGGGATCCCAGCAACACAAGTGGGGCCAAAGGACCCATGGAGACCTCAGAAATGGGTGGGTCCAAGAAGGTTCTTTGGAAGGGACACATAAAGGATGAGCAGGAATTAGCTACAGGAGGAAGGATGGAGTGGGATGAGGGAATTCCAGGCGGAGGGAACAGAACATGTTAAGGCCTGGAAGAAGGAGAGGAAGCACCCTGCGTGGGGAAACTTGAAAAGATGTGAGGAGGCTGAAGCATGGAGGAGCAGACGTGGCAAAGGCTGGGGAGAGCAAAGGGTGCACCAGGCATGGCTCTTACTTCCAGCTGTCAGCCTGGGAGCTACAGGCTGCCACCACAGGGTTCTAAGAGCAGATCCTGCTTTTATTTAGACTAATGACAGGTGAGTAATTTATAAAAAATCCTTAAGGCAATAAGAACAACAACAGAAATGCCCACTGTGCATTCACACGTTAAGCAATGAGTTCAGCCTCACAGGTGTCAACCCACTTAGTCTTCCCGGAACTATGGCGTAAATGACAGGACCATCCCCATGTAGCAGGAAGAGACACACAGGCTGCCTTTTAGGATTAGGCTGCTTTGAGATGGGATGAAGGTAGCCGGGGGAAGTACTATGACACTGCCCAGAACGTGGTGACTGTTTACAAAGATTAGCTAAAAGACTTTTGGGGAGGGGAAGGAGGAGAGATGTGAGATGGCAAAAGCTTTGGGAAGGTAGATTTGGCCTTTTCTAAAATCAGAGCTATTCTGCAATGGGCACATGATCTTCCCATTACTGCTGCTGGCCTCTGCAAGAATGCAAACTGAGGAGGGACAGTCATTACCCAGGAAGGAAGGAAGGAAACTTCCTGGGACGGTCGTGGAGGGGAGTCATGCTCTGGAGTCACCATATTTGAGAGTTCATGTCTACTGAGAATATCTATTGAGCACATATAAGAACACTGACTTGACATGGATTGCCTCATTTAATTCTTGCCACAACATGTGGGATCATGTTATTATCTGCATTATTCTTATTAATTTATTTTAAAAGATGCAAGTCCTTACACGTAGGACTTGGCACCTACAGAAGTGGGGGTAGGGTTGGCAGGGAGCCCTAGTGACAGAGCCAGGCTCACCCTGGGAGTGTCTAACTCCAGTTTCCTCAGAGTCCTGCCTTCCTCTTGAAGATCCCTTCCCACCAGGATTCCTGGGCAGGTGTTCCAGCTGACACTTTCTGGTCCCTTCCTTCAGCAATTATAAGTGGCTCTAATTTAGGTGGAGATGTGGGCTGCTGTGCAGAGTGGTCTCATAGCTTCCTGTAAGCTGCTCGTGCCTTTGAGTAGCTTGCAACTTCCTGTATGCGGAGAGCCCTCCCTGTCATACCCCCAGCACATAGGGCATGCTGCAGCTGTTCACTGAATGGGGACAGGGCTGGGGGAAGAGGCGGAGGGGACAAGTGAGGCCTATCAGCTGTGCGGTCTTGGGAACAAAGGGAAAACAATTGTGATGTCCATTGCCCATTTGTGAAACAGAGATGATAGTATTCAGCTCGCAGGGCAGTGGGTCAGGATTCAATGAGTTAAAAGATATGAAAGCCCCTCATCCCCACTGGGCTCCAATGGGACTCTCCCTCCAAGGCTGTCATGTTTTGGAAACGCATTTGTTCATTTACCAAATATTTGCTCAGCACTCACCATGTGGGTTGGAGGTTAGGTGTACAGAAAAGAGGCAAATAAGTGGGCTTTGTCTTCCTGGGGCTCACAGACAATTGACGGAACAGAGCCACTCAGCAAGCATCTGCCTGGATAGCGACATGCACATGCCACGTCTGAGCCCATGCCTATGTTTCTATCAGTGCCGAGGTGTCTGTGTCCATGGCTTCGCCTATGTCTACATCTAAGTCTATGATTACGACTGTGATCGCTGCGCCAAAATGCAGAGCTCTGTGACAACATATGGCAGAGGAATTAATCTACCCTAGGGGGTTGTAGATGGGGCAGAAGGGGCGGGATTTCCTGGACAGCACCTGGTCTGAAGCCAAATCAGCCTGTGGCCTGGTGAGGTTCTGCCACACCAGGGTTTCCCCAGGAGTACTGAATGACCTGTCTCCTGCCCCCACCTTACACACTGATCATGGTGTCCATTGGCTCTCCAAGGCCATCGTTCCTCCTCTCGTGCTTGTTCTGACTACTCAGTAATGAAATTCTCCTCCTCACCACCTCCCTCCCTCCCACCCTTTGCAAGTTCCATCATTATTTTTAAAAAGAAAAGGGGGGGAAAAGATTCAGTGACAGATACTGAGGCTTGAAGATTATTTATTCATGAAATACCTACATGGAGCTACAGAGAGCTCCTCATAATTCTTATCTCACAGAGAAGCTCATTAAGACAGGAAGCTCCCAGAGATGGGAGGCTAGGTTCTCAGGAGAGGGTGCTCAGAAAGCTGGCACTCTCCCTTGACTGGGAGTGTATTCTGCTGCTCGGGAGCCTGGGAGCCCCTGATGAGGGATGGCAGAGGAGATTTCTCTGAGCCAGGAGAGACCACCATTAGAGAGTAGATGAGACTGTTCCCGCTAGCAGGGACAGCATGTGGGTCCAGCTCTGGGACTCACGATCCACATTGGCACCATGATGGGGTGATCTCTAAGTATCCTACCAGCTCAAATTGTTGATAACATTATGTGGCTTTCCAAGAAGGCTTTCAATTATCAGTTGTCAATTTCAAAGATATGAACGAAGAGGGAGCAGGGTAGAGAATACCATTTATTCCCATGGTTCTGTACCTGAGGAAATCAAGGGACTTACACAATTGGTAGGGAAATCAGAAATACATACAAGTATGTTACCACAAGGAAGCCCTTGTTCAAACCCAAGCCCTGCCATTCAAAGAACATTAACAGCTCATTCAACCTCTCTGAGCCTCAGTTTCCTAATGCACAAATCATGGGTGATAATATCTAATTCTTAGGCAATCATGAGGATTACAGAGAAAATCAAAATTACATGAAGGCCGGAGTTTTATCATGCTTGCTGCAGTCCAGAGTCTAAAGTAGTGTCCAGGACAATCACCAGATTTTTTATTGGACAATGAATGAAAGAATGAATGAATGAATGAATGAATGAATGAATGAGTGAGTGAATGAGTCTGTAAAGCATGAAGCCCCAAAGACAGTACACTTGTTCTTACTGTTGTGGTGATTTTATGAAGGGCAGGCTTTACATCAATCCTGAAAACTGCTTAAACCCAAAGAAGGGAGCTCTTATGTGGAACCCAGACCCTCTTGTCAGTCTGTTGAAGCTTGAGGGCCGCATCTTCAAATTCTGCTTTTATATGCGTAAAATACAATGCAAAAGCATCACAGAAGAAACCATTCATGGAATCTTTATAAAAAGCCCCTTGTAATATAATAATATTTAGATATTTCTTTATTGATATTAAATAAAAAAACCTAGTAGCAGATGTAATAATAACCACAAATTCAAAGTAGTGATGAGCACAAACTGTATTTAAGACATCTTCAACAAATGAAATAGGATATCAAACTTCTTGTAATTTCTATTGGTGACAAAGTCACAGGTACTGTTAACACATCCATGTTTGCCGCCTGTGTCTGGAAGAAAAGGAAATGATAAATTTCAATGGCAGCCTGGTCAAAGCAAAGATGCACTATTTTCTCCTGTCATTTTATGAAACCCTGGCATGGACTCCAGGTGCAGAGCTCCTATGTAGACTGACACTTTGCTGGAAAGCTCTTCCCTGAATACGTGCAAATATAGTCAGCAGCTTGGGTCCAGATAGGAAGAGACAGGAAATTAAAATACAGCTATGCTCACATTAAAATAATTGCATCCTAGAGGGGCACATGTGGTGTGGTGAAAGGAGAACAGACTTTGGCTTCAGAGAAAAAAAAAAATTAAAGTCCTTAGAGGTTCGTCTTTGCACAAGTGACCTCTCCTTTGTGACCTTCAATGTTCTCATCTCTAAACAATCTTTGCAATGTTTCCTTGAGGGTGGCTGGAGAACTATACCTTATGCAAACATGCACACCACAGTCCCTCTCCATCTCCCCTTCTGTTCTTTCTGGGTACCAGAACTTTTGCTACATGCTCAGCACTCAGAAGTGCTGAGATGAGGCCCCTGGTCTCAGGAAGGATCCAGGAGAAGGCAGAGCAGCAGGTAAAGACATAGGACAGATGCATCCAGACAGGTCAGGAGATTCCCTAAGGAGAAGCAATGGCTTCCTCCTACTGCGGTCTGAGAAGGCTTCCCAGAGGAGGAAGTGATATACTGGATCTCAAAGTAGTTGAAGATAAGGATGATGAGCCAAGGAGGAGGGGCTGGAGGATAACGCAGATAGGCAGAACGAGGAGCAGAGGGAGAGGTGAAGGGCTGCAGAAATAGGCAGTGAGCCCATTCAGTGTGGCCTTCTCTGTTGTGTGTGTTTTATAGATATTTTCTAGTTCAATCCCCCAAGTTAGATCTCATTCTTCCATTTCACAGCTAAGAGAACTGAGGCTAAGGGATGCAAAGACTGTAGTTCTCTATGGAGAACTTGGAGAGATGATTCCAATTGCCTAGACTGTTGGAAGATGCCTGTTTCTTGGGATTCAGCGGCTAGCAAGTTTCCAAGGAAATGTTCTGGAGGCAAAACCTCTGAGTCGCAGCTCAGTGGAGCCTGAACGGGAATTCAACAGTATATGGCTCTAAAGTCCACATTCTCCTTCCAGAACGTCACTTGTAGAAGACCATGCTCTCTGAAATTCCACCCATGTCAGATTTGGGAACTGAAAGCTTTGAACTAAATGCTAAGGACTTTGGCAATAGGGAAAGTGCTGCTTACCCCCACAAATGCAGCCAGCACCCCCTTTTCCTTGACTTGCACATTCCATTTCCTCCTCTGAGTCTTTGGGGAAACCTGGGTGCTAAGTGAGCATTAAACTAAGGTCTGGTAATAATACCGACTCTAGCCTGTTTTCCAGACAGCTGTCACTCACCAGTCAGTCTTGAGTTGGGCCCAATGACCTCTGTCTACATGCCTCACCTGTACATTGCCAGGGTCTCTGCTACTGAACTCTGTACAGGCCAGCCTGGCCTTTGTCACTTGAGGAGTGGATAAGTCAGATCCTGCTTCCCTTCCAAGGGACTACCCAATGACCTGCAGTAAATCCTAGAACCCAAGACTTGCTGGCTATTGCTGAGCCTGGGGGTGACCTTTCAGAAAAGTTCTGGGTGGCTGGAGGAGTCAGGGTGGGCAGCCACTAACCTTTCCAATTCCATGAGCTTCTCCTTAGCCAGTACCTATAAAACTGACTCTACTGACAAGTCCCCACTGTCTTAGAACACCTCTTTTCTTTCATCCATCCAAGCTTAATTAAGTTAATCTCATTCTCCAGGGTCTCACTAAATCCTAAATATTTTTTATTATTGTTGATAATGGAACGATTCCCAAGGTATTGAGTTCCCCACCTGCATTGTCCCTCGTGGTGTTCACAGCAACCTTGTAAGAAAACTGCATGCAAACTTACTACCCAGACGCCAAAACGAGACCTGTGGAGGTGAAGAGATTTGCTTCAGGTCACACAGCTAATCAAGATTCAAAAACCCAGCTCTTTCTGAACTCAAAGTTGTGAGATTTCTAACTTCCATGGCCTCTGAGTACCAATTTCAACCCATTTTATGAAGTCAAGTGTTCACAGCTCAATTCCACTGTAAGCAGGTGGAGAGGGAGAGGGTGAGAGTTGGAGCAAAGAAGGAAAGAGGAAGAGAAGAAGAGGTTAAGAAGACAGGAAGAGAGCAGGAGAGTCAGGTTTAGGTCTTATTTCTCTCCGGAGACTATCAGTGTCTAAAGGTAGGAATCTCTGTACCTCAAGGGTTTAGCACAATGACACTGGGAGGTCGTCCAGTAATTCCTTAATGACTGAATGAGGAATTAATGGCAGAAGGAAAAGCCCTGACCCAACTTCCAGGTAAGTTGGCCTTTAAATGAATGAAGCTTTCAAGAGCTTCAGGCCATGTACACTTGATGCCTCCCTTGTGGGAATGACATAACCCAGGCTGAGAGGAGGTAGAAAGATACAAGTGGAGATCAATGTGGAACTCCGGCCATTAAGACCCCTTGAAATGTAGAGCTGTTTTCAATTGGTGTAAAGTTGCAGCTATGCACTATGGATGAGTTCTAGAGATCAACTGTACAAAATAGTGCCTACTGTTAAATAACAGTGCGTTGTGCACTTAAAAAATTTGTTTAGAGGTTAGATGTCATGTTAAGTGTCCTTACAACAAAATCAAAACAAAAAACAGGAGGACACAAAGGACTCTGGAGCTGATGGACAAGTCCATTGACGGTGTCAGGGGTGTGCAGGGAAAAATGCAGTGAAGATCCAGGAAGTGAGAAAGCTGAGGCCCTGCAGGAAATGCATGGCAGCAGAGGTGGCCGTGATGTCGCTTTGGACAATCCTTTGCAATCCCTGAATGCTCAGTGACTGAGCTGGATGAAAGCTGGAACAGTAGAACTGGCCCTGGATTGAATCTGGACACTTGGATTCCAGCTCATTCCTGCCACTAGGTCACAGTGATCACGAGCCAGCCCCTCCATTCTCTTGGCCTTGGTTTCCCCATGTGTGAACAAAAGGCAGGGATGAGGGCTTCCTAGGGTGGCTTTCAAAGGGAGCTGCTTCAAATATCACTGCATCTTCCTGAGGGAGGAGGGTCAGGAGACTGTGTCACCCAGAAGCCTGCGTTGTGGTAGAGCTTGGAGGAGGTGTTCCAACCCTCTAGGCTGCAGAAAAATGCCTGCTTCCTCCAGCCAGGAACTGGAATGTTTCCAAGGCGTGTCCTGAACGTGAGGCCTCCTTGCTGCAGCCTAACCCGGCCATCTCTGCCCGTGCTCACTCTTCATTCAGGTCCCATTTGTGGAGCACCTGCTACACACCAGGCCTAGTTCACACCAGTCCTTTGTCCTCAAAGAGCTTGTGTTTGGATGGAGAGGCACTGCAGACACAGAAATGAACTAATGGCGGGGTTGCTTGTGATGGACTGCCAAATTGGCACCAGCGAGCACCAGGCTCACTGTTTAATTATCCTTCCCATGTGTGCAGGACTGCATCATCGTAAACAGATATCAGGCACATTATTTCTGAAGGTTTTCAGAGTTGTCCCTGGTTCTGCTGTTTCATTGGACAGATGAAGAAACTGAGTCCCTGAGGGAAGAATGGATGGCTTAAAATCAGACCCCAGGATTTCTTGGGCAGTGTCCATAGCCTGCAGTGACTGGTGGCAGTTGGGGGTGGGACATTCTTGAGAAAAGAAGCCTAAAATGTGGCTGAGGGATACATAATAAGAGCATTGCAGGAGTCTACCCAGAGAGCAGGGAAGACCGATGCCTATACCTGCAAAGGGAAATACAGATACAGAAGGAACAGAAGGAAATACAGAAATACAGAAGGAACCCTGGAGAAGGTACTCAGTCCCACCAGCGCGCAAGGAGAAGATGAAATTCCAAGTGTTGCTAGAACAAAGGAAAGATACATGGAAAGAGAACAGCATTGAGGATTCCCGTGAGGGGAATCAGAATTGGACCTTGTGAGAGCCATTTGGTGTCTCTGACCTCAGCTTCCTTATTTGTCAAGTGGAGATCACAGCACCTACCTTGCAGGACCGATATGCAAACAAAGTAAGATGCCACATGCATTTTCAGGCACAGAGCAAAGTCTAACCAATGTAAATTTCCTAGCACTGCATTTCACAGTCCACACCTGTATGGCTGCAGCTGCCTTTGCGTGGTGTTGACAGGTTAGAAGAAAGCTCAATTTCCCAAGTGACTCCAGCTTATGCAGAACACAAAGCACATCTACCTGCCTACAACAAATTATAAAACAAATCACAGGCACGGAAGGGCTATGTCTGGTCTATCAGCTACTTGCAAAGAAATTTAGTAGAGGATAAGGTAATTAAACCCTAGTTGGTTAATTCATTTGCTGAATAAGTACTATTGCTATGTTGAAGCATCAGGGTTATCTGTAACACAATATAGTGACTTTTTACATGGTGAAAATCCCCTGTAATTGCCCACTGATCTTCAATGATTACAAGACTGTTAGATATTCAATGGCTTAAATGATGATTACTCATTTCTTTAGAAATAATTAAGTAATTATCCAATTATCCACCCATCCATCCACTCATCCATTCATCATTACAAACATGTTATTTATTAAGCACCTACTGTATTTCTTCCCATATTATGAGCTCTCAGGAATACAGACAAGAATAAGCGATGCCTCTGTGCCTAACAAAGTCAACAATCTTGGAAAGTAGATATTACGTGGCTATGAGAAATGTTTATGGGAGCTCAGAAAGGGAAGAGAAGGGAGGATTGGAGCATAGAGTAAGAAAGACTTCAATATTTTTATTCATTTTAAATTTATATTGCATGCATAAACAGCCTTATTCAAAGTAAATAAAAAATTCCATTATTTTGGAAGAATCAGCAATGGCACTGAAGGAGGAAGGAGAAAGCAAAAAAAAAAAAAAAAAAAAAGTGGAAGCAGAACAGGAAGAGGAGGAGAAGGATGGAGTATCCTGAACTGAAAACAGTTATTATATTTGAGTTTGTGTCATAAGCAACAAGGCAAAAGACAAGCCAAGACTGGATTGCAAAGAAAGTGGGTTGAGGAAAGAAAACTTGGAGTTCAACAAATCTCCAAAAGCTTCCCTGTGTCTTAATTTGCAGCAATTTGACAAGAAGGTATTCGTTTTCATCAATCAGGTAGGCAAATATTTTTGTCAAATGATAATTCTTAGTGCTGGCAGGGGTGCAGTGAAATGCTAGCTTCCTATTCCACTTGTGGGAATATAACTTGCCAAAATTTATGGAAAGCAATCTTGCAAAATGTATCAAGATTCCTGAAGTGTTCTTACATTTTGACCGAGTGATTACAGTAATAAATTATACAGGGAAAAATGAGCCATGCAGGTGAAGATGTACATACCAAGATGTTCATCAGAGCATTGTCTGAAATGGGGTTAAAATGGAATGGAAATGGCCTCCATATCCAACTGTGAGAAGATGGCATAGACATTATGTTTCCTTCACATAGTAGGATGCTGTCTAAAATTTTTTTTTAAATCATGATTTTCACATGCAGTTAAATGTAGAAAAAAGTTTATGTTATTTTATGTTATTAGCTTTTTTGAAGGCAAGAAAAATTACACTGGTATGAACACACTCTCAATATAGAGACTTTAAGGGGGAGATGGCATATAATTGGGGTTGCTATGTGGAGACATGAGTGAGGTCACAGTGAACAGCCCTTATTTTAATTTACACAATATCTGTGACCCCTTCATCTGGGAATGGCACGCATTTGGCTTTGTGGAAATGCACATCCTTCTTCCCACACACACATACACTTTGAATACAGCTGTACTGATTTATCAGTTAAGGTGTCTTATCTTCCTCTGCCTTACAGGTGAGCAAATGAACCAATGACCAGTTCAATCAGATGTTTCAAATCTACATCCTCAACCTTCATAGTGGCAAGAAGGTTGAGTATGCAGAAATCAATTGTTCTTAAACTCTCTGTATTCTTCCACTCTGTGGAAGCCATTCAAGGTGCTTCACCAGGTAGGTCTACTTTGGTTTGCTGACTCTAGTCATAGGCCAGATATCAGAAGGTTCTAGGCAGGGCAACAGCATAAATAGCACCATGTCTCTAAATCGTTAGGAAACACTTGAGTTCAGAGCATCTGGGTTTGATGCAGCAAGTTCCGATTTTGGTTGGTAGAAGAGCCAGGAAAAGGTCTTGGGTTTTGTGGAGCAGTATTGAGAGAGGATGCTGAGGTTCAAGGGGTCAGACCAGGGGGCATGCCTGTTGTGGGTCATCTGAGGGAGACCGGCAGAGGGCAGAAGCCAGGGACAGAGAGGAACCTTCATCTTGCCTTTGTCTCCGGCCCACAGAACATGGAGAAAGGATTAGGGGAAGAGAGAGTCATAAGCAGCCTGCTCCTGGAGGTGAGTGTTAATTTAGTCACTCAATCTCACAGCAGACAGGCAGGCTTTATCTGGAAGGCTTTGTCACTTACAAAATCAGGACCTGTGTGGCCTGGAGGCCGCGGAGCACAGGAGAAAAGCAGCGGCCCTGGAATCTTAGAAGCGCATCCAAGTCCCTGCTCTGCTGCTGGGGAGAGACCTTGGAGAGCCACTTCCTGTGCTAGTTTGCCGGAACAGTGCCACAGAGAGAGGAGACTAATCTCTGGAGGCGACAAGCCCAAGATCCAGGTGTCAGCAGGGTGGGTGTTTCCAAGTGCCCCCCCACCCCCACCCCGGCCTGCCCCTGGTCCCTTTTCCCTCTGTCCTCCCTCTGCCTGTGAGTCTGAGTGCTAAGCTCCCCTTGTCAAAAGAATCCGACTCATGATGCTCTCTTCTGGTTCCTTTGCCTCCAAATTTCCCTTTTGAAAAGGACACAAATCCCATTAGGTCAGCTCTACTCCCATGACCTCATCTAACTTTAATTACCTCATTAGAGACATTATCTCCAAGTCCACCACATACTGAGGTCCTGGAGGTGAGGATCAACAGAAGAATTTTGGAGGGACACAACTCAGACATAACACTTGCTTTTCCTGAGTCTCAGTTTCCCTATTTTCCATAGAGTTCTTTGTTCATTCCTAGTAAAGCATATCCATTCATTCATCTGCTTATTCATTTATTCAATCATTTGTCAAATATTTATCAAAAGCATAGCACTGTCACTTAGGTAGTACCTTTAGGTTTAGGTTTGTGCAGACAAAAATTAAGGAAAATTCACTTTTACTTTTTAACCAGAGGGTTGGATTGGTTTTATGTGGCACTGGTCAAAGGGGAAAAGGGGCCCTAGGGTCCTCTGCTTGGGGCTAACTCCCTAGACTCTAAGTGTCTATGAGGAGGTATACTCTCAGGCAGTAAGGAAGGCCAGTCCTTGCCTCAGATTTGCTGTCAGAAAGATCCATTAGCATCAGAAAAGATGTAATTATCTGCCCCAGGGCTGTCTATGGGTCTCCTTCTAGACAAGGTTACTCTGCCTTCATGGGTTAGAAAAGAAAGTGTGGGGGAGGAAGCAGGGGAGACAGTGGTGGTGTGTGAAGTATTTCAGATACACACTGGACCATCAGTCTGGGAGAACTAACCTCCCTTGCATTTCCCCCCCAATTTCATGGGGAAAGGATTTGGCATGGCACGAATAGGAAACATATAAAAATTGAACATCTATTATGTGCCAGGCATTGTTGTTGGTGAAGAGTATCTGATCATCGTGTTTACATTCTAGTGGGTACAAACAGGCATCAAACAAATGAACAAGAATTCAAGAGTTAGGCAGCTCAAGTGTTCAGTAGTTGCTATGGCAGCAGGGTGGGGAGGGGCTCGGGAGAGTTGCAATGGGATGTGCTGGTTTAATAAGGTGGTCTGGGAGGGCCTCCTTGATAAGATCATCAAGGTGTAGGGTCATGGAGATAATCAAATGGGATAATGAATGTGGAGTGATTAGCACAGCATTTGACATAGAGCAAGTGCTCAGTAAATTGCTGCTGTTGATGTTGTTATTGTTAATTATGCTCTAAATTCCTTACCTGAATATGAGGACATTATGCCTAATTCATAAGGTTACAGAATAGATTAAATTTGGAAAAGCACATAAATAAACTGACATGACAAATTCAATGATTATCAAGTGCCAGGTAGGCACTCTACTTTGGATGGTGGAGAGGGACCCTTGAGGAGATGGTTTTGGGCAGAGGCAAGAAGGAAGTGCTGGAGAAAAAAACAAGGCTGAGGAAAGCAGGTCACAGGCAGGGGGAACATCAGGTGCAAAGGCCCAGAGGCAGGAGTGGGGTAGACCTGTCAATCTAGGGTGTTGGAGGTGACAGTAAGGACCCTGGGTTTCATCATAGGTATAAAGCCAAGACATTGACTGGAGGGTTTTGAGAAGGGAGTGAAATAATCTGGTTTACATTATGAAAGCTAATTCTGAATACTATATGTAGGTGACATAGTATCTGTCAACTTCTTTATGTGTAAAATGTAACTATTTATCTTTGACACAGCAGGAGGTCAGCAGTAATATATATATATATATACATACATACATATATATGTATATATATAAAGCATCTAATCCTCATTCTAAGATAAATGTATTCATTAAGTGCCTTCTGTGTGTAGGCATGTCAGACACAGCAGTGCAGACAGCGGCAGTTGTAACATATTTTCCTTGGGGACTTCTGATGGTCTTATTGGCACAGGGTAGATGCTCAATAAATTGTTCTCATTTGATATGGAATCACATATTTTAATACTATATTATTCATATTTTATCTCTTGCTCCAAAAGTAACATATTAGAACCCACCAGTCTCATTCCAGAGGAAGAGAAAGCAGCCAAAGAAAAACAAAAAGAGGAGCAGATAATTCAAGAGGGGGCAGGAATGAACCATTTCTCCTCCCTCCCTCTTTCTCTCTCTCTCTCTCTCTCTCTCTCTCTCTCTCTCTCTCTCTCTCTCTTTCTCTCTCCCTCTCTCTCACTGGATATAACCCCTCTCCTGCCTATTGGTGAACTCCTATTCACGTTCCAGGGACCAGATCAATTATTACCTCCTCTTTGAAGCAAGAAGCCCTCCCTTTACCCACCGCCTCAGGCTGAACTGTCGCCAGCAGGTTCCCAGATCCATCTCTGCTGGGGCACATCCTACAATGCAGGAGTGTGCTGTCTGCTCCCAAGGTTCATTCTTCTCATTTATTTGTGCATCCTCAGGGATCAGCCCAGGGTCTGATGTGTGGCTGGTGTAATAAATATGTGGGGAAGAAGGAAAGGAAGACAGGAAGAGAGGGAGGCAGGGAGAGAAGGAATCCAATTCTTTCCTCCGCTTCCAGATAATGCTGAAGCTTATTTCAACCAGCAAGTGCTGAGTTTATTGATCAACATTTCTGAGATATTGAACTGAGTTTCTATTGACAGAAATAACTGGTAAGCGGGCAGGGGGAGCGAGAAATGTGCTGACAGCCAGCAAATCACAGCCCTAGTATTAGAGTGCCTGTCTCTGCCAAGGGGGACAATCATTAATTTCCTGTTCCTTCACAGTTACGTTTCTTGGATTGACTGACAAGTTCATCTGGCCCTTTATAAATAAACTCCCTTCTTATTCCATGTTTCTAACTGCACCTGCCACCCAGATGATCGGCCGCCCCGGACTCACATAAACATTTCAAATTGCTAGCAATAGCTCAACATGGTAGTTAAAGAAAATCTTCCGGTTACTGTATGGTGTAATCAAGAGAATCCACTTAGCCACGGGATTGTAGGCATCTGAACGCCATGAACAGAACCCAGGAAGATATCATTCATCGCCCCCCTAAACACATTGATATAAATGACACCCAAGCACATAGGTATAAAATAGTTTCTTGGCACACAGAACTTGAAATTAAGTCCCCTAATAAAGCTGTGTGATTCTAAGTTACTTAACCTCTCTGAACTTTAGTTTTCTTCTCTGAAAACATGGGAATATATTAATGGCACTGCTGACAAAGGAAGAAAAGAGGTAACAGAGTTAACATGTTTAACACTTTATATTGAGAAAAGAGATTTCAGCTATCATCCCATTGGGTCTCACAATGAGTTTCATGATTGCTATGGGAATCTCCCTTTTACAGACAAGGAAACAGTGACTTCAAGAAGAGATATGAGCTATTTCGGGTCATAAGTTGCAGATCTGGGATATGAACCCAGCTGCGCCTGAGGCAGCTGCCCACACAAAGAAAATGCATCACTAATCTTATTAGTGATTTTACTCCTCTGCCTGGCCTCAAATTTCATTTGGTGCCACTGGCTTCCAATTTAACACAGGAAGAATCTGGTTCTTCGCTCGTCTTCACATAGAGTAAACAATTCCAGTTCGTGTAGAATTAGTTCTGTGGCCTCTACGCCAGGGAAGCAAAGTTCTTGGAACCCAAATGCCTGGTATTAATGCATCTAATGTACACATTGTTCAGTTTATTTGCTAACAGCTGCCACAGGCACCTTGACATTTGCATTGGTATACAATTTCTCTTGAAGACTGTACTTTGAAAAGGTTTTGAGTAGTGCTAACTATTAACTCAGGCTGGAAAATTTCTCTGTTGAAAGGTAATCAGCCATGTGGTGGAGCTTTGGGGCTGAAGCATAAGCTATTTTGCTTTTGTTTACTCCAGAGACATTTGCTAAATGCCTGCCAGTCTGGTTTGGTGGTATTCGGTCACCATAGCCATTTTGCGACTTCTATGAGAATAGAAAGATGATACTGATTGGCTTATAATACTTATCGAGTACTTGTTCTGTGTCAAACAGTGAGTTAGACCCTCGCTAAGCTGACTTCAACACAACAGTGTGGAGTGCCAACTATGTTACCCCCACTTCACAGATGAGAAAATTGAGCCTCAGAGAGGCATAGGGCCATGCACAAAGTCCCACAGCACTCAAGTGGAGGATCTAGAATTTGGATACAGGCAGGCTCTAATAACAGTGGGTTTCTATGGGTCAAACAGCAACACTGTCATTGATTAGCAGTTGAGCCCTGGCCATGAGGTGAGGTGGCTCTAGCTGATTGAAGGACACATGGAAATCCATGGTACTCTAACATTGGTGGCTTTGGCTCACACATTTTAAACTTTATGATAGTGCAAAAGTGATGCACATCCTGTAAGAAGTTGTACTTTGAGTTTTGATCTCTTCCTAGGCTGATATGTGGTATGGTCCTCTCTCTTGGTGCTGGGAAGCAGCAGTGAACCAGAGCTTCTGCCAGCCACACGATCACCAGGGGAGACATCCAGAACTCCACGGTGTATGTGCTGAGCCGGGCTGCTTGATAGGTTAGATATGTTACGTGCATTTTCCACTTACGGGATTTTCAACAGATAAGTTAATCAGAATGTAACCCCATCATAAGTTGAGGAACATGGGTACTATTCTTTCCACTTTGGTAAATGTTTGACATTTTCCATAATAAAAATTTATATATAATATATAAATATTATATATATAATATATATATTTATTTATAAATAAATATATTTATATTATTTAAAAATATATATTATATATTTAAATATATATTAAATATTTATATATTTATATAAATATATAATATATAATTATATTAATATAATTAAATATGCATATATTTATATACATTTATAAATTATATTATTATATATTATATATAAATATGAATATATATATAAATTTATATATAATTATATATATACATACATATATATATATATATATATGTATTTTAAAGTACAGGCTCTGGAGCCAGACTGCCTAAACACTTAATTGTAAGGCAGAGGATACAATACCAGTCTCCTTGTGGGGCTGCTGTGAGGATAAAATGAATTATTGCTGACAAAGTACTCAGAACTGTTTGAATCATAAGTACCCAAGGCACGTTGGGCGTCATCTGTTGTAAGAGCTGAGATGGAGAACCCCGTGGTGCGTGTCGGAGCCTCCCAGCAGAGTTCTTCATGGCAGCCCAACCCCCACGTTCCAGAGATTTATTTAATAACTATTTAATCTGCTTGCAATATAAACTTTGTTTCAAAATGTAAATGAGCCAGTCACATATCTGTTAAGAGTATGTCACTTATTACTTTACTAATAATCATATCTACTTAAAATCATGTATTACCATAATAATAAATTGAGAAATACTGCTGTCAGTCACTCTAGCTTTAATGAAAGTAGTGTATTCCAATTCTTTGCATATAATTCTTGATCAGTTGAATGTGTTTCGTCCAAGCAATTGTTGTTTAAAATAAGTGAGTTGAGGGCGGGGATTGTGATTCAGTGACAGAGCATTTGCCTAGCATGCTTGAGTCCCTGGGTTCAAATCCCCAGTACCAAAAGATATAGAGGAAATAAATTAAAAATTAACAGGTTGAGAAAGTAACCTTCATGTGGCAAGAAAGCCATGCCCAAGGGGACTGTATCATTTCTGAGGGACTATGCAGTGTCATTGCTTCTGACCCTATATAAAAACATTTATAGTAATTGGGCCTGAGGGCTGGTGACCTGTGAGTGGGGGTAGGAGGATGTCAACGTGGGAGAGGGGTAGCTGGGAGCCTGAGAATTTTCCAGAAGCTGTAAGAATGAGTAAACACAAAAGAGATAAGACAGGTAAAACTGTCAGCCCCTGGTAGACCACGATACACAGTATCCAGCTCACAGAATTTTAATCTATTTTTATATTAAAAGTAATACATTGCTGTTGGGAGGTATTTAGACAACACCAAAAAGTGAAAGGGAAAACAAATCCACTAATCCCATTGCAAGGAGAGCTCTACAATTGTTTTTTGCTAGCTTTGATCCAAGCATGAATGCTCTTTCCCCAGATAGCTTCGATGGCTCAAATGTCACCTGCTCAATGTCATGGGATGACCATCAAATAGGAACACAGTGTTGCCAGGTTTAGCAAATAAAAATGCAGGACACCTGATTCAATCTGAATTGTAGGTAAACACTGATGAATCCCTCTCGTTTTGGTATAAACATTTTCCAAATGTTGTCATTGTCTACTGTTTGCCTGAAATTCGACTTTAACTGGGCACTCTGGGTTTTATCTGGCTACCCTTAGGCCCTGTGGTCACTACACCTTTATCCCTTGTCCAGCCTCTAGCACTCCTAATCTCCTGTATCTGCTTCTCATTCCATGGCACAAGTCACTGTCTAATGACTAAAATAATTTATTTTATTATAGTTACAATTTATTTTCTTCTTCCCACTAGAAAATTAATTGTGTAAGAGCATGGGGTTTTTTTGTTTGTTTTACTCGGTGAAGTATTTGCAGTTTCTATTAAGGGTATGTGCTTCTCTTTCTCACACACACTCATATGCACACTTGAGAATCATACTATATGTGTATTTTTGTATTTTTTTTCCCTTAAAAAGTAATCTAAGGACATTTCAGGATACTTTGCTTTTTTTCTTTCAAACAGAGGATTTTTGTGGCTATTTTATGCCCTATTTCAAAGTTACTCCATTAAATTATCCAATCCCCTACCAGAGAACATATGGTAGTTTCGACATGTTCTCAAGTATAATTAATGCCCTGACGGACAGCTTGGCAGAGTTGCAGGTGGATATGATTCTGTGGACTCTGAAGCAGGCGGGATCTAGGTGCGGTTCTGGCTCCACCCTCTTGCTGATTCAGTGACCTTGTAGAAGTTATTGCCTCCTCTGGCCTCAGATCCTGTTTGTAAAATATGGTGCTGACAGAACCCGTCTCCTCCAGTTGTTTGGCTCCTGGCATGGGGTGAACTCTCCCTAAGGAGGCTGCTGTTGCTGCAGGTGCCTCTCCCTATCTCCACCCCTCTCCCTCGGGCTCTGCTCTCCTCCCTCCCTTCCTCACCAGTTACTTCATTTACCCAACCACGCCAAACCCATTTCCAGCTGCCACAGCTTCACTCTCCTCAGGTCCATCATTCCCTTCTCTCCTCAAAGCACACCTTCAAATTAACTCTGGCTGCTCTCCGGTCACCAGGAGAGAGATCAGCCCTTGACATTCTGCTCTGCCCGCCGACCCGCTTGCCTCTGAGCATCCACGTCCCTCCCGTCAGCGCATGCGTGCCATACTCCTTGCCCTTCACTCCCTTTGCAGAGAAGCAACCACCAACCTCCGCTGCTGCCCTGCTAGGACTGACTGACCACAGCCTTCTTTGCTGTGCTCTGCTCAGATGCAGGTCAGAAAAGAAACTGGATAAGAAAGAAAAGAAAAGATGAAAAAATTCAAACACTTGCCTTTCAGTTTCTGGGCAGAAAACACATGGGCCTCCTTTCTGCCCCTGAATCTGGAATTTACTAGGACTTTCTTCTTTGTCGTCTTCTTTTCAATGATTATTAATTATACTTAATTATACAGTCTAATATGTTTCAGTATGGCCTACTTGTACCTGTGAACAACATACTTTGATCATGTTCACCCCTCTGTTACCCTGCTTACCTTCTACTCATCCCTCTCACTGATCTTCTGCTCTAAGAATCTCTAGTTGGACTTTTAATCATGTCTTTCAAAAGCAAGTGGGTTGCCAAGCATTGTGGCTCACGTCTGAAATCCCAGCTACCTCGGAGGCAGAAGCAGGAGCGTCGCAAAGCTCAAGACCCGTCTGAGCAAGGAAGCAAGATCCTGACTCAAAATCAAAGTAAAAAGGGATGGGGCTGTAGCTCAGGGGCAGAGTGCTTGCTTAGAGCATGCTTGAGGCCCTGGGGTCAATCTCCAGGACAGAAAATTTTTGAAAAGTAAGTAAGTTAGACTTTCAGCACCAAAACAGAAAAGGAAGGGGAAAAAAAAGTTAAATGGTAGGGACAAGTGAATGCTAATTGATATTTGATAGTGTCAGAGAATTGGAAATAGCTCTTTTCAAAAAGACAATGACTATCATTACAATAAAAAAGAAAACAAAGTCGAAAGGTAGCAATCACATTACAATAGGAAACAGAGAACCCTGAGGAGAGCCTTCCCTGCGCAATCTGTAATTCTGACAACAATCCTGAGGATAGACTCAATATTGTCATTCACATTATTTTTAGGCCAGTAAACAGAAATTCCAAGAGGGCAGATGACTTTCCCTAGGTCTCAGTTCATCAGAGGAGAAGTGGGATTAGAATCCAGGGTCTGCTGATACCGAAACCTCTAGTCCACAGCAGTTTCAAAGATGCAAAGCAACTGGTTTTTCAAAAGTGTTCTTGATCTTGTTACATATTTACTGCAAAGGCATCTGACCTCCCTATGGCCCTGTGAGAGGTAATGTTTGGACAGTTTCTGACACCAACTACCTTTTCAGAATGTAAAGCACAAACTTTTCTATTTCTCTGTGAGAAATAGAAAGTTCGGTGGTCCAGTTTCACAATATAGTATTTGACCTTAGTTGGGATGTAAGATTCAATCTTAGTAACCATTTTAACTATAGCCTGCCCCAATTTTAAAACCAGCCAATCGGCGATTGTAGCCCCAAGCTCCTCCTATCAGAGCAAAGTCAGGCTGCCTTCAGGTGAAAGCAGGGGGACTGACAGCCCAAATGTGCATGCTTGCCAGACTTTTCCCATAGCACACCCTTCTGCAGAAGTTCAGTCTGCCTAGCTGAGCTACTTCCAAGCACCTGTTTGATTTCTCCAGGCACCCCGGTATTTCTAATTATTTGTACTTAGTAAGCACCAGAAATCAAGCCTTTGCAGGAGGCCCTGGAGCATTCAGTTCCTATTCTTAAGAGAATCAAACAAGGGAGGGGCACAGAGAGAAGAAAATCAGGTTTGGATCCTAGAAGGCTTTGGTTGGAGTCTCCTGGTATCCTATAAAGATCTTAGCAATGCGGACATAGTTTCCAAAGATTCAGATTTTCATGCATTAAATGGGACAGCAAATGAAGACTACATTGATTTTCTGCTCAGATCAATAAATAAGATAAATTGACCAGAAGAGCTAAATACTGATCAGGGTGAACTGAACATCAACATTTACTAAGAGCAGAGGGAGGAGAAACATATATCAGAAAAACTGAGATGCCAATAGAGCAGGGGGCAACAGCTTGCTTTTTAGTAAAAATCTGTTTAAAGATTAATATTTAATCAGGTCTTTATCAAAAAAAAAAAAGGAGTGGAATTAAGTTACTACATACAACAAAACTTCATTTAGTCAGATTTATTGATGAGAAGACCAGTGGAATTAAAAAAATGTCTTTGAATTAAAATGCACAGACATGACATGGCATGAAGACTGGCACACTGGGAGTCAGGAGAGCTGAGTCACTGTGTCCTTGTTAAGGGCAGGAAATCATATATTATGCATATGTTTATCCCTGTGCCTAACACAGAGCCTGGAATATTTAAGCAGAGTCTGAAAGTGAGTCATGAGAAGGGCAGATCTGGAACCACAGATCTGGGTACCAGTGGTCAGAGCAGGAAGTGATCCCAGGAAGCAGTTGAGGGGACCTAGAAAGGAGACGAGAAAGGGAGGAAAGCAAACACGGGCGTGTTCCTGTGTGTGCTATCAGGGCAACAGAGACTGGTAGGTACACCCCAGAACATTTCCACCACAGGGCAAGGAACCTGGGTGCTGTTCCGCCAGCTCCTTGTCCGTGATTTTGTAAGGGATGTGCGTAAGGACATTACCCCCTTTGCCACCATCCCCCAAATAAACAGATAACCTCAGGAAGAGAGATTCATTTGCCGCTCACTGAAGGTGAAAATGACCATTTACAAAGCCACAGATGAGATGAGCAGCAGCACATTAAAATAATAGGCAAAGGGCAGCAAGCTTGAGCTCTGTGCACTGTGACCGTGGTCAAGTCACAGTGCCTCTCTGGGCATCCATATCTAAATAAATAGTGAGCTTTGAATCTTTATGTTCCCTCCAAGACAGAGTGTCAGTAGCTCTGAAAACCAGATGGTCACACACAGAACAGAGGACTAGAGGCCCTTCAGGAAACTGCTTCTCACAGAGATAACAAGGATCTATAATGAGCATTCACTTGTCGGCTTGTCAGTGTGAGCTTTTCAAGCACTTGAACATACACATAAAGGTGTATATGCGCAAGGTGAGCACCCAGGCATTGTTTATAGAGGCAAAAACTGCAAACGACCCAAGTATCCCTCAATTAAGGCACCGCTGAATAAGATGTGGGTATTCATAGCCTGGGATGTTCTCCTGCAGTTAAAAGGAATGAACTGAATCTATATGTATCAACATGGGTAGGGCTCAAAAAATATTGCTGAGAGGAAAAGAAAATCCATGATGCAGAATGTTATATATATAGTATGACACCATTTAAGAAAACATGCACACAGTATAGCTTTCCTACAAGAGGGTTCCATATATGGAAAAGTATTTTTAAGGGACTGAAGTAACAACAAAAACTCATTTAAAGTTATTTTGGAAAGACCAGGAAAGATAAAAACCACATTTACATGAGAACCTATTTTGGGGTAGGAAAAGCAGGGACAAGCACAGGACCAGAAATGATGAATGTAGGTGGAGTAGTCAGAGTGATTTTAGCTTTAGTGATTCTGTTCTAATTTATAAAAGCAGGACTGATTCATCCATTAGAAGCGCAAAAAAAAAAAAAAAAAAAAGTAAAAAATGTCTGGTGTACAGTCTGGCGTCATAGGAGAGGACATGACAGAGTGAGAAGAGTTTGGAAAATAGTTAGAAAATCCCAGTAATTCTAGTAAATGACTTCTCTGTTAACCTCTGCCCCCACCCCTAGTTGCAAAATGGACATGAGACTTCAGCTTGACAAAGCTGAGCACCAACAGAGTGACCTTGAGTGTCTTCTCTCCGGAGCATAAATTTGCATCCATTGACTGTTCCCCTCCACCTTCAAAACAGGACATGGATATTCTGGATGTGTTTCTTTTACTTCAGTTAAAAAAAAATCATGGCCTCACATGGTGGTGCATGCCTATAATCCCAGTGGCTCGGGAGGCTGAGGCAGGAGGATCGCCAGTTCAAAGCCAGCCTCTGCAAAAGTGAGGTGCTAAGCAACTCAGTGAGATCCTGTCTCTAAATAAAATACAAAATAGGGCCGGGGATGTGGCTCAGTGGTTGAGTGTCCCCGAGTTCAATCCCCAGTACACACCCCCCCCCAAAAAAAAAACCATTCCTTTAAAGAGTTGAAAGTTGAGATTCTTGCCTAATCCCCCTGGGAATCAGGAATCTCAGTATTGGCAAGGTTTTGATATTTTCTTAAGTCTCACTGTGCTTTGGAACAGAGCAGTGATCCTTCTGAACATGGGCATACCACGCTGCCTGGCTTGGTGGGGTATTAAGGAGGAGATGCCCCAAATGACGATGCCAGGGAGCGATATTAAAATCAAGGCAACGTGCCATATGCCTGATTTAAGACTGCTGTGGTTAGAGCCTCAGAAGAGGATTGTCTCCTGATGTCCTCTGTGAGGGCAGACAACCTTCTCTCCCCATGTTCACATGACCACATCCTATTTTATCTTTAGGTCATTATCTCCACACAGACCTTATAGGCAATGCCACCCTGCGCCCCACAGAAATAACAATGATCATGACTGTAACAGTCCCCATCTGTAGAGAGCCACATCAGGTTCCAGGCACCATGCAGCCTCCTCATCTCATCCTCGCAACAACCCTGAGAACCAATCATCCCATCTCTTCTTTCTAGAAGAAGAGACCAAGGCTCAGAGAGTGCAGAAGAACATGAACCTGAGAGGATTCATCATCTGCCAGGTGCTCTAGTTTTGATGCTCCCCTGCCCTTATGATGGTTATGGCTTCCTAGAATCTCTACTTTCTCTGGTACACGATTTGTAGAAATAAATCATTTTCAAGGATTTTTCCCGTTGAGAGTTATATTCCTAGAACTCAATCCTCAGAAATGGAAAGTTTTGAAATTAAAGTACAAGCAGAGAGGAAAAAATAGAAATGATCTGAATAATATGTACAATCCATTCTTCAAGACACGGATGCAGACCAGGAGGGAGGACTTACATCAGCAAATCTGTCAGGCGGGATGAGAAGGACCCTAATGAGCCCCCTCCCTGTTCCACACACACTGGCTCAGCCCCTTCTCCCTTTCTCCTGTCTCTACCCCTCTACCTCCTCTGGTTTCTCAGGCTCCACAGGAAATAAGTGGGAGTGGACAATAAATTGACTTTGCCAGGCAACCAGGAGTTGGTTCTTTTCTGTAGGAATTTTGTTGATGTTGTTGTTATGGCTTTTTTCTTTTCTTCTTCTTCATTTTTTTTAAATCCTACATTTACTCCAGACTTGTCAGGGGGCAAAATGATTTACCACAACAAATAATTTCTTTTCTTTCTTTCTTTTTTCTAAACTGGACTTCCAGAAAACAAAAATAGGAATGTAAAGGAGTTTGTCAAAAATCACCCATAGAAGGAATGGCTTGGCTGCATTTTTACCCAAATTCTGACTCTAAAACCTGACTTGGACTCCATCAATAAAGTGGCCTTTTGAAAAGAAGAAAAAATAAATAAATAAATAAAACCTGACTTGGAATACTATGGTGTGTGTGTGTGTGTGTGTGTGTGTGAAAGAGAGAGAGAGAAAGCTGCACTATTCTATTCTTAGGACAATTTTTACTTAAACTCAACTTACGTGACCATATGTATGTACATCAAACACACTCAGAGCAGGACCCAACTTGGATTCATCTGTGTGTCCTCCAGCATGCTTAGCCTCATGATGTGTGTAGAATAAGCACTCAGCAATGGCTGCAGAACAAATGGACCAGCTGGACCAACTGGGGACTCGGCACACTGACCCTTAAGGCTTCTCTCACGTGACATCTCATTGCAGACAGTGACGAGAACAGGAGAGCAACAGTCCTGGTAAAGGGCATTATTTGCAGGCAGAAAGACCATCCAGGCAGAGAGACGGCATGAAAGAAGCCTGGAAGGCCAGGGCAGCCTTGGCACTGGCAGGAATAGAAGGCTCCAAAGCTACGTGGGTGGTGTGGTGACTGCACCCTGGTTGCTTTGATTGTCTTCTCCTGCGGTGAAGGTCACCAGAATAAGCTGGGCTTTCCCCCAGATCATTCTGAAACTCTCTGTTACAGAAAAAAAGTTTCTGGGGTCAAAGATGTTTGAGATATGCTGTGCTAATCAAAGTTAAGTAAGTTCCTTTACTTGAGAAATGTTTCACACAAGTGCAAATCATTAACATGCAAAGGAGGGAAAAACGGAAGGGTGAATCTCCCACTTATGTGACCATAGAAACCATCCTCTCAGAGCAGCTTACAGGGCTACTGTTGCACAGGAAGCAGGCAGGACACTCCCTCTGGCTGTTCAAAGTACAAGTCAGAGAAGAATAAAGAGCCCAGTGAAATTATTTAAGAAAATAATTAAGAAGCATTTATCAAGGCAGAAAGCTGCGGGGCTTCTTTTCTCTATGATGCCTAGCTAATCTCTCAGGATAGATGATGGGGTCATGTGGAATCACGCCTAACACTTATCTCTCTGTCTCTGAATTCTAAGGAGCTCTGAATTTCAAAATGCTTCCTGAATCTAACCCCTTCTCCCCACCTCCACTGGCACCACCCTGGTGTAAGCCGCCATCATCTTGGAGAACTACAGTATCCTGCTACCTGCTGGGCCTCCATGGAGTCCTCTTTGCTCTCTATAGTCATGTGATGGTTAATTTCATCTTATTGAATTTATTAAAGTGCCAACTTGATTGCACTAAGGGATGGCCAGATAACTGGTAAAACATTATTTCTGGGTGTGTCTGTGAGGGTTTTTCCAGAAAGGATTAAATTTGAATTGCACAGAATTCATCCTTACCCACATGGGTGGGTACCATCCAATCTATTGAGTGTCTTAACAGAAGGGCATGATGGAGGAGTGAATTTGCTCTCTGAACTGGGTCATCCATCTTCTTCTGCCCTTGGACATCAATGCTCTCACGCCTTTGCACTTAGACTGGGACCCATACCACTTCTTCCTCTGCTTCCCAGGCCTTTGGGCTCATGTTGGTACAAGACTGGTGTCTCAAATCGGCAGAATTCTCCTCCTCCATAACCATGGGACTAATCCGGAGTAATAAACGTCTTCCTATCTCTCTCTCCCTATGTCTGCCCTATTGGTTCTGATTCTCTGGAGAGCCCTGCTTGATACAGGTCCATTCTCAACAAAGCAGCCAGTGTTCCCTCTAAAACTTCTGGTAGATAATAGTCCTCCTCTGTTCAGAGCCTTTGCCTGGCCTCCCATTTCTTTCTGGGTCCAACTTAAATCTCTTCCCATGTTTCTGAAGAGCCCTGCAGGATCTGGCCATCCATGATCTCTTCAACTACGTCTCGTCTCCTACTACCGTCCCTGGTCCTTCTCCAGAATACTAAGTATTTACTGCCCCAGGGGCTTTGCCCTGGCTGCTCTTTTCCTTCTCCAGCTATCCACCTTTACTGGCTCATTTCTTCCTCCTCCTCCAACCATCCTGGATGCTGAGTCTGCTTCTACCTTCTTCTGGATATGGGGCATATTCTCTCCCCAGGTCTCAGGTTCCTTGTGAGAAGGCGTAAGTGAGAGGACACAGGGAAGGTGCTCCCCCAGGGTTAGTATGCGATAGCCACGAGGCTGTAGATGGACATTTATATTCTTCCCTGCAGAGGCCTTGGCTGCAAAAACTCTTTACCCAAACCATCAAGCCAGCAGTCTTAAGGATGTGTCCATAGGGTACTAGTACCACGTGGGGAGGAAGAGGCCAGTTTTTCCTCCTCCAGGTCTCTGCGAGGACCACCATTCACCCCATTTTGCTCTGCTTTGGCCTTCCCAAGTGCCTGGAAAATGTTTTAGTCTCAGGTTACTTGTAGATGGAAGTGTGCCTCAGCCTTCCACCACTGAGGATTTCTGCTGTGTGCCCTGGGGCAACTGTCTCTCTGCCACCCCAGCCAGGTCACAGCTAACCATGGGTGTGGTTGCTCCCTCTGAGTTTGACACACATGGGTAAGGACACAAGTAGGGACTCCTTATTTCTGGTGAAGCTTGGATGTCCAGCACAGTGCTGCTGTAAAGCAGATGCTGAATGGCTCTGGGGACTCTCTCTCTAGGACACAGGAGCACAGGGGCCGAGGGTGGGTGAAGCTGCTGTGTCCTTGGGCAGACACTCTCATAAGACCCCTCTGACAGTTTCTTCTTGGTGTGCCAAGAGTCTGGTACAACCAGGAAGAGGCATCAGAGCTGTGGATCCCCATTCATTCCGGTTGGGCTGATCCTACTCAAGAGGCTGCGCCTTGCTGGAGTTCAGACCTGGTCCTAGAGTTAGATCACCTGCTCCCTGATCTTGGATATGTCCCTTACTAGCTATGGGAACTTAGACAATCTATTTAAGTCTTCTGGGCCTTAGTTTCCCTTCTGTAAAATAGGAATAATACAATGACCTGCCTCAGAAGGTTGTAATCACAAGGACTCAATGAGTGAGTAAGGGGAAACCACTACAAACAGCATTTGGCACAGTTGAAGTGCCGAGGAAGTGCCAGTTATTATTAATCTGGTATATTGTTCCTGGGTCTGTTTCCACAGAAGAAAAGCCTGGGCCACTTCTGCTTCACATGACAAATGAGATCACAGAACTAAACTCCAGATTAGGGCTGTGCAAGGAACACCTCTAAGTCCTCTGGACCTTCTGTGCAACTGTTTGCTCCACTTCATTTGGTGGTGAGTCAAAGGTCTGTGTTTGCAGTTCTTTGTGACAACAAAGCCTAGGCCAAATGTCCCTGGACACTCATACCCAACTTTCTTCCAAGCTTTCTGAGAGCCCTCTGATTCTATCTTTTGCAAAGAAGAAGAGCCAGACCCATCTTTGAAACCCTCTGCACCTCTGTCTGGAGGTTCTCTTGCCACCTCCTCCCTCCCTAGTGTCTTGGCTATTTAAGGAAACTGCAAAGACCGCCTAGGGAGCTAATCTTGGCCTTGGCTTCTCGGGGAGGGGGTGGGGAGGCAGATTTTCCTGTACAGAAGAGCGTATGTTCCTTTTGAATGTCCTAGCGGAAATAAATGTACAACCTATTGTAAGCAGCGAGGAGCCACCAGCAGGAGTTGGTGTGATACAAAAGGGGCATTTGTAACGGCACAAAACACTTAGCACTTTACCAAGACATGCACAGGATATAAAAAGAGACGAAGGGCCCGACGAATCCGCCAGGAAAGCAACAACGTGCCCTGAATGCAGGACGGCCAATCACGGCGCTCCCAGCACAGCCTTTATCCTCTCAAAGGTGCCACTGGTTTCTCTACGGAGTACAGAAGGGAATGTCTGAATGCACGTGGGAAAGGCCAGGTGGGTCTTCTTCAGAACCTCCCACTCAGGCACTTACCTCTTTCTTCCTAAGCACAGGGCCCTCCCCTAACATTCAAGGTACCCGGGGCAAGAGAACAAATAGAAACCTACCTATAATAAGAAAGCTATGTATTCAAGCAAAGAGACACTAAATAAATATGTTTTATCCTCCTAAGTCAAAAAATAGACCTTCATAACAGCCTGCAAAAGTAAGGCTTGGATCTCCCTGGAAGGGTGGTTTTACCCCCAGAGCTCACCATGTCCAGGGCACCCAGATAAAAGACTTTTCTATTATATGATGATCATATAATAGATGATGGTGATGATTGAGAACATAGGACTAAGGGATTTCCCTGTGGTTTTTTGACTGGAAGCATTCAGGAACCATGTATCCAAATGAGGAGTGTATGTGGGGACTGCTTCCCACCCGGGTCCAAGCCTGGCTCTCTGTAACTTTCTTTAGCCATTTTCTTCCCTCCACTGCTCCCCCTCATAGTCAAGCAGAAGCAGGTCTCCACTTTCCAGTGACCATCTGAGCCTCAGATTTCTGCCAATGTCCAGGGAGAGGCCTCCTGGGTGCCAGGCTCTGTGCTGAGGCTGGAGAGAATCAGGGAAGGCTGCAGGGGCCCTGTCCCCGAGGAGTTCGCAGGAGAATGGGGAGAAGGACACCAGGTCCCTGTGGCTACTAAACAGCACACATGGTAAGACTGGAAAATAGTCTATGGCTTGCAAAACTGACACATCTGAAAAGCAAATCCTGGGATGTCAGCCCAGAAAGAGACCAGAGGAACATTTTTGTTGAATGTTAGGGAACAAAAATTTTTTTAAAACAGTATAACCTTTTAATCAAATTACTTTATGTAGATGTGAACAGAAGAACTGCAGAAAGTAGAGCTGTTGTGGGCTGAATAGGCTGGAATGAGCACAGAGATGCCCACCCTCCAGAATTTGCCCTCACCCCATCCCTAAGGAATGACAGGTGTCTGGGACACCGTATTGTTAACATGTGCTCTGGTCCAACCTCTTCAAGCACAGGAAGGATAGTTTGCCTATGTGCACTGTGCCCTGTGGAGCCGCAGCCTCTTGGCTGCACAGCTAGGACCTTGTTCCCTTTTGTACTTGGGAATCTGGCACATGGTGACCACCAGGGAGGAAGTGGAAATGGGTTGAAGGAGAGACAGGAGAGACCCTGCCCAGAATCAGAATGTAGAGGGCTTATGTGAGGTCATCTGTCAATTAATGGGATGCTTGAAATACTGCTCAGAAAAACAAGGGGTAATATGGGGGCAGGGAAGTGGCATGAAAGACACAAGCAAGAAAGGGAAAGGAAGAAAAAATGGATAACTTGTAAAAACCTTCTTCTATTATTGTTGTGGTTTTATAATGAAGGTATTAAATATCTACAACGTTTTAAAGTTTAGTTTTAGCATTTTTCTACTATTTTCTACTTGGCATCTGTCCATTAATTTCATAGTGACTTATGATAACAACTGCTAACCTTTATTGAGCAATGATTACGTAGTCTTTACTAAGAGTGCTGCATGCATTCTCTCATCTTTCAGGACACCTTCTTCAGCTAGGAATATGATTCCATTTGTACAAATGAAAATATTGGGACTAGAGAGGTAAAGGGATTTGTCCAAGATTACTCAGCTACAAAGAGGTAGACATGGATTAGAACCTACCCACACTATCCATTTACTGAACGCAGTAACAGGGGGTGATGGATCCAGCGATGTGGGGGACAGTTTCCTTTTCCTGTGGCCTATGGGTTCCCAGCTGCGTAATTCATTCGCATAGTTTGAAGGGGCTTGGCCACTCCACATTTAATTCCCATTATGAAACGTCAAGAGGTGGGACTAGGTGGGACCTTCAAGAGGTAGAGTGAAGGGAGGGGAAAGGGTGTGGGTGTAGGAAAGATAGTAGAATAAAACCGATATTATTACCTCATGTACATGTATGACTGCATGACCAATGTGATCCTGCAATATGTATAATGAGAAAAATGAGAGATCATACTTCATTCATGTATGATCTAACAAAATGTATAAATGCATTCTGTCATGCACAACTAATTAGAACAAATAAAATAAAAAATAAACATAAATTAAAATAAATAAATACTAAAAAAAGAGGTGATTAGGGCTATGCCTTTAGGAAGGAATTAATTCATTTATGCCATGAATAGACCATTGGATTCATGGTTATCTTGAAAGCAGGTCTGCTAAAAAAGCCACTTTGGTGGCATCTTATACATGATGCCCTGTGCCTCTTCAGGACTTGGCCCCCTCAACCTTGCACCAGAAATGTGAGGTGAAATAAACCTCTTTTCTTTATAATGCACCCAGTCTGTTGCATTTATCATGTTATTAGCAACAGAAAGAAGACTAAAATAGCATATCTCTTGCTGCAGCAAAAGTCTGGAGCATGAGGTCACTGGTGCCCCTGGCTCTCCCTTTGGGCCAAGGCACATCAATCTTCAGCCTGGGTTCCCCAGGAGTACCAGAGAAGGAGGGGCAGCTACTCAGAAGAGTCTCTGAGGCAAGTTCCAAGAAATGACACCTTGCCCAAATCCCAGACCAGGAAAGTCTCCCAATTTCTATTTCAGAGTGTGCTGTCTCTGGCTGGGAAATCAGGTCTGCCTCCATGGGCTCTCCCATCAGTGTTCAGCATGGTAAATGGGGGCTATATTTCACCCTAGAAGTGGCTGCATTCAGGAGCAGAGTGTGATTAAGAAAGACAAATGGTGGATAATATCCGTTACCGACACCTGTAAGGTGCACAGGGATCTATTTGGCAGAAAGGTGCTATGTAAGAGCAAGATCATTACCATTTGAACTGAAAATCAGAATGTGGTGGAAGTGGTGAAGAATGGGAGGGGTAGGAGGCAGAAGCACATGACACAGACACAGAGGTAATCACTGCAGGAAAATCCTGTGTCACCTGAGGTTGGTCCCAGGAGCTGTAGGCCTGGGTCCTAAGCCCCAGCTCTGCCCGTAACAGACTGGGAGGGCTGGGGCAAGTGGCCCCACTCCCTGGCTCTCAAATTCCCTCTCAATATGATTTGGATAGTTTGGAGGTTTGGTCTTGATCCCAAGGCTACAAAATACAACCACACCCAGTAGCAAGACTAGACCAGCCTCGGAGAATGCCCAGAGTTAGCTTATTAGCCAGGTGCTGAAGGAATCTTCCCCCTGCATTTTGACAGGAAGTGTCCTCTGGCCAGGGAGTCTCAGAACTGAAGAATAAAGGCTCCCAAGGAAAGGTGTGTGCCCCGGGACACAAGCTGCTGATCTGCATGGACTATGGTGCCAATACTTCCACAGATCTCGATGTTAATAAATTTGAGTTGACCTTTTCAGGAAAGACCTAGAATACAACAAAAGCATATGTTTAAGCTAAACAGATCAGGGCCAGGGAATTGGCTCCACCACCGATTTGCTCAGCAAATTCAAGCAAGTTGAAGTTTTTCTCACCTGTAAACTGGGGGGGATGCCCTATCTCATGGAGCTACTATGAGTATTAAATAAAATAATGCTTTATAAATTCTTAGCACAGCACCTGCCACACAATTGACTTAACAGAGGAAGCTGTTAAAGTCAGCTTTTTTATCACCAGAACCAACAGTCCTGACAAGAACAATGTAGAGGAGGAAAAGTTTATTTTGGCTCACAGTTTCAGAGGTTCAAGACATGGTGGGCCAATTCTGTGATCTCTGGGCCTGAGGTGAAGCAGAACATCATGGCGGAAGGCACTGAAGAGGGAAGCAGCTCAGAACATAGCCAACCAGGAAGCAGAGAGAGAGCTTGACTCACCAGAGATGAAATATAAAGCACAGACACGCCCTCAATGACCTCCCTCCTACAATCCCACACTACCGGTTTATAGTTAGCACACAGCTAATCCATACCAGTGGATTAACCCACTGATTGGGTTACACCTCCCACAGTCTAATCATTTCACCACTTTTTATGGTTTAGATGTGAGGTGTTCCCCAAAAGCTCATGTGTGCAAAAATGCAAGAAGGTTTAGAGGTGAAATGATTGGTTTATGAGACTCTAACCTAATCAGGGCATTAATCCCCTGATAGGGATTAACTGGGTGGTAACTACAGGCTGGTAGCATGTGGCTTGCTGGTCATTGGGGGTGTACTTTGGGGTATGTATTTTGTCCCTGATCTGCAGCGTCTCTCTCTCTCCTGCTTCATGGTGCCATGCTCCCAGCTGCTTTCCTGTGCCACATGCTTTTGCCGTGATGTTCGACCTCACCTCAGGCACAGAGCAACGGAGTCAGTTGTCAAAGGACTGAGACCTATGAAACTGTAAGCCCCCAAATAAAATTTTCCTCCTCTACGTTGTTCTAGTCAGGTCTTTTGTTCACAGAAACAAAATCACTGACTAAAACCCCTCTGAACATTCTTCCATTGCCTCACACATGAACGTTTGGGGGATACCTTATCCCCAAATCCTAACAGAGGCTATTCCCTCCATTCTCCTTCTTACGACCAGAAATATCATCAGGCCATCTTTAGCCTGGATAAAGGTTACAGTTTCTTTTCTTCTTTTGGTTGTTTCCTTTCCCTAAGGGTTTTCATAGAGCAGGAGGAGAGCCATAGTTCTATGTGGCTTCTGAGATCGACAGGCATAAACCATAGAAAGAATATGGGAAAAAAGCAGGGGGAGGACCAGCATGCATCTGGCACACTCCCCATTGTCCAGAGCCTGGATCTATAGACTGAAGACAACATAAACATACAGTGGCCAACAGTATAATAATATACACAACTATAGTGTGTACATTGTCTATTATAATATGACACAGACGTGTCGGAACTGAATTCAAGAGATCCTGGTGCAGTGACGGGGCCAGCTACTTAAACATCTCAGAGGTGTGTATCACCACAGAGGACATATCCGAGGACCAGGTCCTGAAGCAAGGAAAGGATGACAAGCAGGCCAGGGATGGAAGGGGAGAGAGGTGGGAGAAATGGCAGAGGTAGCAGGGGTCAGATCAGAGGGGGTCTTAAATAAAGGCAGTGGGGAAGACACCAGATTCATGTCAGGTGTGCTGGAAAAACCAAGAGAAGGAGCATTTGGGCAGAAGGGCGCACGATCTGATTTTTATTTTAAATTGATAGCCCCAGCTATTGTGCTGAGTGCAGAATGGTCTGTGGCAGAGACGGGTAAGAGGAGTAGAGAGTAGCCAGAGGCCACCGCCATCTCCCAGGTCAGGGATGAGGATGGCCTGGGCTAGATCAACAGTGGGTATGAGACCTTTTATAACAAGGGGTACATTTTCAAGGTGGAGAAGAGAGGATTTGCTGATGGTTCATATGCAAATGTGAGAGAGAATTGATCAAAGATGTTTTGGCCTGAGTAACAGGAAATGTGTTGGTGTCATTTCCAGCATGGGGCCGATTGTGGGAGGAAGAGATGGGGGGATAATGAGTTCCGCTCAGACATGGTACATTTGAGATGCCCATTACCCATCTAAATGGAGGCTCTCTGAGGTTGGGGCCAGAGCTATTGGCATTTAAAACCACGCTGTTGGATGAAATCGCTGCGGGAGCTAGAGGTCTGAGATCACATCTGATGCCTCCTAACACTCAGAGGTGGGGACATCCAGTCCAGGAGGGTGAGCACCAGCTGCCTGTGAGTAGCCAGTAAAACAGGAGGAATGTCACCTTTAAAGCCAAATAAAGAAAGTATTTCTAGCAGGAAAGAGTGAACTGCTATGTTGCTAAAGATAAAGGGTCCCACGAAATTGCGATTGTAGTGGCTAACAGTACTCACCCTGCTTGGGTGCTTCCCTGCTTCATGCTAACTCAAGATAAGGCAGTTGAAGTCATTTATCCATGGCCGCAGGGCTGGTAGAACCGTATGACCTAAATGGAGAAACATTCTACAAAGTGCCTGCCCAGTTTTCTCCTTTACGCTCAAGGTCACGACCATTAACTAAGGACAGAGAAACGAGCTCAGATCAGGGAGAACTCAGGACATGAGATTGCCAAATGCAAATATTTGCAAATATTTAGGCTGGATTCTGGACCCAAAAGAGGTCAGTCCTGGAAAACTGGGGCAATGAGGAGAGGTCTGGAGTTCAGTCAATTGCAACACGAGCTTGTTAGTTTTCACAAATTATATCAGGGGAGAGTAAGATGTTAACAGTAAAGGAAAATGGGTGCGGTATATATGGAGATTCTGTATTATCTCTGTAATTTTTCTTTAAGTCTGAAATTCATTGATAAAAACTTGCCTACAAACAATAGCAATACCAGTAATAGCAATGACGCCAATGATGTCAATTGTGTGACTAACTCCTAGTGTTCTAACTCCAGGAAGCTTCCCTCTTAATGATGTTCAGGCACTGGCATCTGTAGGTCACCGTTCTAGACATGTGACATGTCTAAGACCTCTGCTTTCTGCTCCTCTCTCTCTCTCTCTCTCTCTCTCCCTGTGTGTGTAGTCGGGGATCAAACCCAGGGCCTGGCACAGACTAGGCAAGTGTTTTACCACTGAGCTACCTCACTCCTCCCTTTTTATTTACTTAATTTCAATTTTGAGACAGGGCAGGCTAAGTGCCCGGGCTGGTCTCAAATGTGGTTCTCCTGCCCGGGCTGGTCTCAAATGTGGTTCTCCTGCCACAGTCTCCCTTGTAGCTGGTTTACAGGTGTACATCATAGCACTGAGCTTGCTCTCTGCATTTACACCTCCATGTTTCTGCCAGCTGAGAGACAGCCTGGTACTGTGGAAAGAAATGGCTTCAAATCCAAGCAAACGTTAGCTGAGCCTCAGCTTCCCCTTTACCTAAACACAACTACACAGAAAACACTTTCTGTCTCAAACCTTTGGTGTCTTGCGTTAGTAAAATACAAAAAAAAAAAAAAAAAAAAAAAAAAAAAACCACCAACAACAAAAAAACCACGATGATTTCTCTTTCTTCTAGACTTGGAGTGAGTCTATCTGACAACCGAGAAAAGCAGAGCACTTGCACACAGTAGGTGCTCATTAAACATGAGGACTGCCTTTTTCCTTCTTAAGCACTAAGAACTGGGAGCTCACCCAGCCTCTTTCTTTCTGGCAAGAACCTTTCATGTTTAATTTATAGGCTGGTTTAGGTAGTTGCATTTTAAATAATTCATAGCCTTGCTGTTAATATTTGTAGTTGTTGAATTCCTTTAATAAAACATTTAGGGATTTCTTTCCCCCCCAAAGTGTATTTCGCCCAGAGAATGATTTGTTTTGTGAATTCTAGGACTTGGCTGCCCTTTCTTTTCTTTTTTGTGTCTAATCCTGTCTGTTGCTGTGGCAGAGGTGAGAGCTGTAAGCTTGGGTTTTGCTCCATCAAGATGTGCAGGTGAGATGTCAATCACCTGTGGCTGGGACTTGGGGCTGGTTTTACTTTACTGGGTGCTGCACGGCAGTTAGGACATGGACTTCCACATTAGATCTGGGTTTGAACTCCTGGCTGCTATTTCCTTGTGAGGTCTCTTACAGGTAACATTTCTGAGCCTTTGGTCCCTCATATGCAAAAGTGGTAGGAACGCTGTTTACTTTGCCTGATGTACTTTTGGATCTCTGCTTTCTGCTTATATCCATGCAGCTTGCTTTTTCTAATCTTTCCCAGCCTCAACCTTACTTTGCATATCTGATCAGGCAAATACCTGCCCCCTGTCCCCCATACACACATTTACTCTCTTTTCTTTTCAACTTGGTTTGGGTCATTTCCACAGAACTGGAGGCTCTTCCTTGGATCCCATGAAATTCCATTGGCCTTGTCATTTCCCGGTACCCCTTGATTTACAGGAAGGGAAAGAATGGTTTGGGCATACTGTGGTGTTTTCTTAAGGAAGACTCCAGCTCCCTCTGGAAGATTCAGGAGACTGAAACCCAAGGCAAGCTTCACAGGTGCCAACTGTATTGTTCAAAGAATATACTTCCTTTTATAGCACTTATATTTCATTCTCTACTGCCAGAATGGAGACACATGCTGGGTTTCTGCATTTGTAATTGGGGAAGAACAGATGGGAGAGACGCAGTTGGAAGTAATACTGTCATTAAAATAATCTATACGGCTCGTAACTCTCAGGAGCACGCGAGAAGGTGAGTGTTGCCACGTGGACCAAGTCTCTTCTTTCCTCACGGAAAGGATGGGGGCACAGGCTTGAGCAGGATCTGGAAATTCACACCTTCTCATGGTTTTCCTCTGCAGGTGTATTTCTAGGCCCCAGGCTCCAAAGACAATTGGTGGCCATGTTTCCTTAGGGAAAGGAAAGAGTGGGCATTCTGGATATAGTGAACAGCATGTGCAAAGGTGTAGAGGCTGTAAAATAGGGGATGCTCTTAACTGATAGTAAGTGGAGTCAGGCTGGGGAAAAGTGCCTGCTAAGGAAGACGGGGGCTGAGTATAGGGCTGGAAGAAGGATTTGGGCCATAGTGCTGAAGTTGCTGGACACTGACAGACAAGTTGGATGAGAGTTGCTGAGCCTGGTAGAAACAGCAGCAGGCTGCCATCAAGTCAGCCATGCAGACCCTTTGGACTCACTGTATGAAAGAAACTTCTCCTTCAGGGGCCTTCATTCTTCACCCTCCAATGGGAACAGAAGAGTAAAATCCCCATGGTTGACCCCTGGACTTCAGCAGGACACATCTACTTCCTGAGACTTTTTATTTTTTTCTCTTCTGGTCATGCAGGTCACCTCTAAGCTTATCTCAGTCTCTGCTGTTTGACTGATAGTCATCATCAACATTCTGTCATGTCAACAGCACAGCTACCCTTTACTGAGGGCCTGCTTTGCGCCGGACACTGGATACTTCAGCCCTCAAATTCAGCAGCCCAGAACCAGGTGGAGCTCCATGTCTCCTTTCCCCAAAGTGAGGAGTGCTCTTTGCAAACTATTTTCTCAGAGATGACCCATTTTGCCAGATTTCTAGACTTTTCTCTCCTTCCTTGGGAAGCAATACCCCTCAGACTTGTCAATGACATTAATACAAGGGAAATATCTGGACTGAATCTGACAAGTGTCTACAGCAGTGACCTTAGACTTGCTAAAAGACCAAGGGGTTCCCAAGACAGTGAATGACTAGACTTATTGATGACAATCCTTTGGCTAGCAGAGCATCACACCAACACAGGGTCTAGGTACTGAGTTTTCGTTACTTATTCCTTAGAAAGTATATATTCTGTGTCTCAGAACACAGAACTCCTAAATTCCTTATAATTTCCTGAGTGACAGAACCATCTTTTGTTCTAATGAGGTGATTCTTGGTGGGCTCATGTTTCAAGATAGGGGCTGGTTACTAGAAAGACCATGAATAAAAGCTTGGAACTTGCAGTTCCACTCTCCATTATCCAGGAAAGGTAGGGGAGCTGGAAAGTTAATAATTAACCATGTCTCATGTGATAAGGACTTCATACAAATCCCTAAACTACAGGGATTGAAGAGTGTCTGGGTGCTGAACACATTTATGAACCAGGAGGGCAGCATGCCACACTTCTGTGGCATTACAGGCTCCTGTACTTGGATCTTTTGTGGACCTTGCCATTTGTGCCTCTGCATTGGGCTGTTCATCTGTATCCTCTATCATATCATAGCATATCCTTTAAAATAAACCATGCAAGTCAATGTTTCCTTGAGTTGTGTGAACCCTTCTAGAAAGTTATTGAACATGAGTTGGGAACTCCTGACTCCATAGCTATATCAGGCAGAAATGTGCTTATAACTGGTGTCTGAAGTAAAGGCAATCTTCCTTCCACCTTCACCTTAACCACGATCTTAGACCTTAACTACTCCAGGTGGAAGGTCAGAATTTGATTAATTTTAAGTAAACCAGTTGGTGTCTGGATACTTGGAGAACTGGTTGGTGTGGAGGAAAACCACCCACACATGTGGCGTCCAGGTACTATGAGAGGAGAGGCAGGGTTTCCCTTAGAAGGTAACTGTATCTTCACACTGGGGTTCATGCTGTTGCACCCTGCCCCAGTGATGGCCCACCATTACTGAAATGTGCTGAGCCACCAAAGCAAGATCTTCTCTCCTCTGAATGAACTGTGTGTTTCTGAGGTAGGAAGGCTAAGGGGGCGAAGAGGAAATAGGACTCTTTTGTCCAAATTAGCTCATAAATGTCTAGTCATTGTACTGTGTTGTTACTCTACCAGTGAGGAAACGAAGTTCAGAAAGGCTTGAATGACTTGCCCAGGATAAGTGTTAAATGACAGATTTTGAATCTAAGACTTTGGTCTGTCTCACATCAAAGTCTGGGCTCTTCTCCTGCACTGCATTTTCTGCTAAACCAGAAAAGAGTCTATTTGGTCCTCCTGTCTCACCTACATGTCTGCTTTTCACAGTGATCCAAGACTTCAGTAATTTAGGAAATCTCATTGTTCCAGCGTTCGGGTAACAAAGGTGCTAACTTTTCCATGGTGATCCTTTCCCCGCCATTATTTGGCTTAAGTGACAAGGAACTCTTGCAGGCACTTATGAATGACAACCACCCTAGTCACTTTGGTGCCCAAAGTCCTCACACATGCTGTTTCCTCTGCCAGAGATTCTCTGCCTCATTCCCTTTCTCCTTTAACTCTGTGCATCCTTTAGAGCTCAGATCAACTGGAACTTTCTCAGAGAAGCTGGCTGACCCTCTGCTTAGGCCTTCTGATCCCAATTAACTCTCATAACATTGCCCTACTTTCCTTCTGGCACAGGGCTCAGTTTGCAAGTGTCGATTAATTGGCACGTGGTTAGATTAATGCTAGTCTCACCCACTAGCCCATGAGTTCTAAGAGGGTAGGGACCAGGTCTACTCAGATCACAATTGAGTACCCATTTCCAAGTTCAGGGCTTGGAACACAGTAGATGCTTGATCAGTGTTTACTGACTGAATGAATGAATGCATGCATGTTTGGCTACTCACAGGACCTCCAATACCACATGCATACAGGATTCTGAAACTCCTGGGTCTGGAGACAAGGGAATTTCCTAACTCCTGCTTTAAAGAGACACAGCCTCCTCTTCAGAGCTTATTAGAAATGCAGAATCCCAGACCCCATCCCAAACCTTTTGAATATGAATCTGCATTTAACATGCTTCCTAATAATCTCTATGCACATTCATGACTAATAAGGAAAGCAGAGAGTAAAGAGTGTGCAAAGGCAAGGTGAGGTAGCTGGGGTTAATTCACAAATTGATCACTTAGTTGGTTGATTAAATCATTTTATAAGATTGTCTGGACACTGATTATATGCTTAGTCTTGTGTTAAGCCCTGGGACTCTGGCATGAACATAGTCATGTGGTCCTTGCTCAAAGATGGCCTCATACCTGTGTGGATGGGCGGGGGGAGATCTTCTCTTGGGCCCTGGGGCAGGGAGGGCTTCCTTAGGTGGTGACTGGTGGTAGGGTACAGGGGCCAGCCTCATAGGCAATAGAATTTCCTGGCATGTGTCACCAGGGTTGAGGATGGAAGATGGGATCAGGAAGTCTTTTGTCTTCTCTCTCCGCCAAGTTCTCCCCTGCATTCTGATGTTATCCTGAAAAAACTGCCTGGAATACCCTGAAAACCAGATAACATCCCAATCCCATGGGCTGCTCTCCGCCTCCCTTGCTCTTTTTTTGTTTACATTTGACTCCAAATGTCAATCCTCCACCACCTTGGTGCTTGCTGTCTTTCCTATCCACTGCTTCCCTTCCTAGCCTCTTGCTGGTACCTCCATTATGTGGCCCATTATGCCCACATGAGAAATCGTGTTTACAAAGGCTGTGAAGCAACGTGGAACATGCTTAGGTTGAGTAGGAAGCCCAGCCCAAAGCTGTAGGGGCATGGTTACAATCTTATAGGAATGATTCTGTGTAGTTGAAAAAAAAGTAAAAGCAAACTTCAGAATGTATCAAACAATATTTATGTTTGTATGAGGACTTTAAAGTGCATTCATTTAAAATTCTCTATTTCCAGGTTTTTTGTAAGTACAGATTTCTTTTATAGATGAGAAAATAAATAAAAACCACATTAAAAAATGGTTGGTATTTATTCACTACTGTGTCATTTTGGGCAAGTCTGTTAACTTCCCTGAGCCTTGGTTTTTTCATCTCTGCAATGGGTATGAGAGCTGTACTTCCTTCCTGGGGTGTTTCAAGACTGTGCCCACCAAGTGTTTTGCTTGAGGCCTGGCCTGAGATGGAAAGCTGAACCCATGGCTTTTGTTATGGTGTGGGTGATCAGTTCCCAGCCTACTGTTCAGTACATGTTGGATTTAAGAACCAGATGGGTTCAATGTGATAGGGATGGCAGTGGGGGGCACAGGCCTGGGAGTCCTGAGTTTGAAAATAAGTTTGTTCCTCAGGTCTATGTGAGCTAGGTAATTCCTTCCCATCTCCAGGCTTTTGCTTCTCCAAATGCAGAAGAGGAAAACCCTCTCCAGGATCAATGGAGCTCCAGTTACATATCTAAAAGAATTCACAGTGTGAATGCTTAACAATCCCAAATATCCGGCTTGACAAAAGCTGCGGCCTCTTCTAAATGTCTCTTAACCCTCTGAGGTTTGCTGACCTATGAATAAAGATCCGTCTTTATCAAGGTCAGAAAGTTTCATCCTTCTTAAAAGTTACAAGGCCCTTTCTCCTCGGCTGGACTTAGAACCATTCTTGGAGTTTCTAAGGTTGTGTCCGTTACTTTTTTAAAATGCCATTTTTGCTAGTCATGGTGATGTGTACCTATAGTCCCAGCTACTTAGAGGGCCAAGGCAGGATCATTGCTTGAGTCTGAGTTGGAGACCAGCCTGGGCAACATAGGGTGACCATTTCAAAATTTAAAACCACTACAAAAAAAAAAAAAAAAAAAAAAAAAAAAAAAATATATATATATATATATATATCATTATCTATATGTATCTATATATATAAAATCCCATTGCTATATATTAGGAATTTGAGCGTGATGGTCACAGTTTTTGGCTGGTAAACACACTTCTCCTTTATCTTTGCAATTCATTTCTTAGAACGGACTAGTCTTGTTCTGAGGTTTGTCTTAAAACAAGGTACTCTGTGTTCTTCTCAACACTGTACCACTGGGTGGAGTGGGGTCAGGTACTATTTAAAGATGCTCTGGGTTCTAACAGTCTCCTTTTCCCTGGGACAGCAGAATTTTCTGCAGATGAAGGAAGACCTTTATACTGAGCACATGGATATGTATTAGAAACAGTCCTTTTCCTAGGTCCCCCAGTAGCTCTGCCAGGCTCAGATGAGCTGGCCCAGCTGGCATTGCTGTCCAGGCAAGCTCTAAATAATTTTAATGGCTTCAAGGCTGAAGAATTGATCTCTAACTCCTGTAAGAAGTGACATTAATGGGATAATTTAAAGGGGAGAGCATGAAAGAGGAAGAGGAAAAAATGAAAAGAAAGTGAAGAATGGAAACAACTGACTTTCAAGATCATTTAAAAAAATCCTGAGTCAAGATCCTGCAAGATCCTGCCGGACCCCTTCATATCACTGTCTTCATGATAGAGTAACTGAACATGCTGACTATGCCAAGCTCTTGACCACATTACCTCCTTTTACAGTCTGCTGGAAAGTCGGCTTCATGAGAACTGGGGGGGATTTTGTGTGGTCTGCTCAGTGCCACATGCCCATTTTCTGGAACAGTGCCAGGTACTTTGTACGTGTTCATTAAGTACTGGGAAAATGGTAAAAGACACTCAGAGCTCACTAAGATCACTGTCCCCATGTAATAGATAAACACAGTGGAGTTCCTAGAGGTCAAGTCACTTGCTCAAGGGCATGGAGCAGATCCAGGATTCAGGCCTATCTGACCTCAAAGCCTGCCTTATTTTAGACTAGCTGCCCATAGACAATACCCATCCCTCTGAGTTCTTTTCCTTTCTATTCCACAGGAGTTCCTCTGCTTGGGGGCCACTTCTTCCAGGAAGTGTTCTCTGACCACTTCTTTGGAACAGAAGAAAAATACATGTATGAGGTTGGTTGTTGTTGCCGTGTTTATAATAGTAAAAGAAATCATAACAAAGGTTCGTTGTTGGCTGGTGGCTAAAACAATCCTGATATATCTTGTTATGGAATATTAATCAGTTGTAAAAACAGCATTGTAGATCCTCTAGTACTGATATAACCCTCAGTCCTCCTATCCTTTCCCAATACAAAAGTCACTGTTCCTGGAAGGGCTGCTTATTATCTACCCTGAGCTGTGCCTCAAAGCTTTATACCTTGAGTTATTATTGTTTATAAAGTATGCAACCATAACAAATTATGAGCTTCTCAGGAATGGCCCTATGTCCAATTAATTTTATGTATTGCCACAATGCCTAGCTCATAATTTGTTTTTAATAACCATTTATTCAATAATGACTAGTTTATCCCTTGGAATAATAGATTCAGGGAACAATTTGGGAGTGCCTATCAACATTTTAAATAATTTTTACTTTATCATGTTATTCCATTTGGGACTTAAGAATAAATGAAAACAAATGGTCACAAAAATAAATATATGAGGCTGCCTATTGTTGCATTGTTTATAATAGTTAAAAAATAGGATAACTTTGAAGGTACATTGGTGGCTGGTGGCTAAGCAGATACAACACATATGTACCATGGAACATTAATCAGTTGCAAAAAAAGGTTATCATAGATCTGTATGAATTAACATGGACACATCTTTAAGACTGTATAAGCAGGAAGTGCAAGTTTCAAAAAACATTCAGTATTATCCCATTTGGGCTAAAATTTACCTATGTAAATGTATGTCAACAGTTCTGGAAGTAAGCATATTTAATTGCTAAGCAGAGGGTACTTTTTGGGGTGGGTTGTAGGTTTGGCAAGTGAAGGAGTTCTCTTTTTTTTTTTATTTAACTCAAAAAATGCTTCTTAAAAAGGGATGGTGGGGGCTAGGGGTATAGCTCAGAGGTAGAATACATGCTTAGCAAGATGGAAAACCTGGAGTGGATCCTTATCCAAAGGGGGGAAAAAAAAGGAAGAGGAGAAGGAAGAAATGTCGACTTACAACAACACCCCCTACACATCCACGGGACATGGCAATGGGAAGGGACTTTATAGGGTAAAGGCACTACAGGCTCTGCCACAGGCTTGAGAGGATCTTTGAATATATAACAAACCCTAAGAGGTAAGAATGGGCATTGCCACTTTAAGGAAAAGGACATGAAGGTTCAGACTCAAAGTTGTCCTAAATCTCATGCTTGCCTCCTTCTTTGCAAAAGTGTAATAGCAAGATTCTAACTAAAGTCCGTGTTGATGGAGATGTGGGGGCCTGCGCAGACACTCCCAGAAGGATGTCCGCGCAGCCTGGAAGATCTCTCCTGTGCTGTTTGCTTCTCTAATTGTGTCTCCCATCTGGAGGTTAGCACCTCACCACCCAGCTGAGTCTTTAGAGGACAGGGATTTGCAATTGTTTCTATGCTCCCAGGTCTGGGTGTTTCACCCTCCTGATTGGTCCATAAGTCCATGATGAGAGTCACTCCTGACAGCCCAAGTTAGCACTTACATACCTTATCTTGACCTCCTTGTCTTTAGAGATGAAGTTGTCTATGCAAAAATCAAACTTCTGCCTTGGGAAGAGTGGTACCATCTCCGCTTTTTGAGAGATGTTGAGTGGGGAGCAGCAGGAAACTGTTCTATGATGTCACCCAGTGTTAGTTAATCAGGCCTAGCAGAGAGGGACACCTGCTTTTATCTCGGTGGATGCAGATTCCTTCCAGACTTTTAATGGGGAGTTGTTCTGCCGTGGGGGTGGGGAAATCTCAGAAGGAGCCAGAGAATAGAAACCACATTTGCAACACAGAATCCTTAAATCTCAGATTTGGGAGGGAGTTTAGCAGAGATTTAATCCAACTTCTCTCTTGGGTGACAGGCTCTCTGGAGCACCCCTGCAGAGCAGCGCAGGCCCTCCCACGGTGCCAGGGAGCTCACCACTGCTTGCTGTTGACCAGTCCTCACTCACAGAAAGCACTTGCTGACAGTGACCAGACCTTTTACCCAGAAACCGCTCCCATGTGCTATCGAGCAGGACCCCAGCCCAAAGCCCTGGAAGCATCTCCTCTGAGGAGCGCATTGTCCTCGTCAAGTTGCCCTGAGCTGGGAAGCTGTCTACAAACTGCCTCCCATTTTACAGCTGGGAAAAATGAGGGCCAGTGAATGACAGTTTTATTAAAATCCAGTACTTGTGGTCCTTAGATCAATGTTCAAAGAGTACACCCATGTTGTCTCCATAAATATAAAAAAATTAGAAACCATTTATTTTCTCCAAAACATGAAACATTTATGTCAACTCTGCTCAGAACTATAGCCAGTGCATAGTCTCATCACTATCGCCATCGTTAAAACAACAGTAGTCATTCACTGGGTACCTTCCTTTGCGTGCTTTACGTTTCAAGAATACCTCTCAAGACCCTCCTGGGGAGAGCTGAGGAGTCTCCCAGTGAGAGAAGGCACGCCCCTCCACTGGACAGCCCTCTTTCAAACAGCTTTTTAATGGGACAGATGATGCACTTCTTCCTGCCAAATCTCATCTGGGGTCTCAGAGAAACTGAAAAGAGTTGAGCAGCGCTTTTCAGTTTGCAAGGAAATGCAGAGATATGTGTGTGCACACAGCCACCAGCTCCTGTCTCCAGTGACTCAGGCTCATTAAAGGAAGCCGGGCTGGCTCTGGGGATGCCCTCTCCTTTGGCCTTTCCTGGGGTTCCTGAATGCTGCTGCCAGCTTCTCCAACACTCTTAGACCTGGTCCTGCTCATTTGCTCCTGCCTTCTGTCCTTCTTTCTCTTCCTCCCTCCCCCTCCTTCCTTCTTTCTTTCCTCATATTGTAGGCCATAATGAACGACTGAGGAAGACCAGGTACCTGACTTCTATTCCCTCCTCCCACACAGAGGGACACACACACACACACACACACACACACACACGCACACGCGCACGATACATTCAAGTTCCAGAATTCCCTCATTGTCCGTAGGGTTGCATAGAAATACCCCAGTCTGGAAATAAAACCTTATATGATTTAAACACCATCCCATCCTCCAAAACTTCCATTCTTAATTCTCCACCAGGCAACATCTGACACAGCAAACTGCACACCATCCGGTCCACACAGGAGCCCTTTCTCAGGCCGTGCCCCTGACCTAATGTTATCTCCTGTCCTGTCATCAAGACCTCCATAAAACACCATAATGTCCAAGGAAGCTGTGATAACCTGGGAGTCCTGCTTTAAATGACTTTCTCGCATCAGAGTTTCCAGGACCATTTTAAAAATTCCTTCGAAACATGTATTGGTCTCAGTAACGCATGCCAATTCTTTACTTGTCCCCTACTCTAATGTGGAAATTTCTTCTCGGTGCAGATTTCTCTATGGTATCTTCTATGGCCTTGGTAACTTCATTTGATCTTGCAGGAATCTTTTCTCCTTGTTGGTCCCTGCTCACATGTTATCAGATCCCATTTCAACCCCTAGGCTTCCATAAAATAAGTGAAAGCCATTTGGGCATAGCTATTATTATATTGATCAACTCTCATAATCATAAGCCTGACTATGCTGATAATAATAATTTAAGTATTTGATTACTGAGATATAGGTATTATCTTAAGGGTTTTACTTATATGCATTGCTTTAATTAAATCTTTTACAGAACCATGAACTGGGGACATTTCTTAATTCCCATTTTACAGGTAAGAAAACAGACTTTGAGAAGTTAAATCAAGGTCACTCACAGAGTGACAGCTGGGATTTTTGATTCCAGGCATAGTTGACTTCAAAATCCAATCTCTTAATCACTATCAGAGAATAACCCAGAGACATTTAATTAGTTACATGTAATTTACTATATCTATGAGAGAGCGACCATCAGGATATTATTTAGAAATAAAAGCAAAACTGGGACTTATAAAAACAGAGCAAAAGCAAGAACAAATGAACAGACAGCCTGAGAAAAATGAACCCTGGTTTACAAGTTTTAGGTAAATTAGTTAGCTGAAGTACAGCAAAGAGGTCAGTCTGGACAATCTATCCTTGAGCATGCCGAATAGGAGCCCCAGAGAAACTCATTTGCATTGCTTGTGTTCAGCATTTATTTATTGGAGGAATGTACATGTCAGGGCATCTCTGTCTCCTTCAATCAGCACCTCTGCTTTTCTTAAGATAGTCTCCACCAACTCCCTCATCCGAACCTCTCTCTAGGGTGCAAGGTTTCTTATCTCCCCAAAGATTGATTTCTACCTTTAAAGGAAATAATGCATGCGGAGCCCTTAGCTTGGGAACCCGTCACATGGTCATCCAGTGGTAAATGGAGAGCTATTATAAGCCTTCCAATCACGGGGCTTCTTATGCTTATATATATCATTACTAACAGGAAGCGTGGTGTATTTTGCATTCCTGGCTTTCACTGGTGCTCATGTTCTTTCTTTAACTGGCTCTGATAACTCACTTGTATAACAAAACACTCATAAGTATTCATAGAGCTCACTGGTTTGGACTGAATGGCTTCATCTATTAGAATTGTCTTGGCCATGGTGAATGGACTATAGTTAGAACAGAAGTCTATACTGGATAGTCCTCCCCTGGACACCTGCAGCCTCCCAGGGAATAGTGTAAGGGCTTAGTCAGGCTCTTTCCCCTCCTGTGGCCAAGTGCTAGTGACTCTCCAAACACAAGCACCTCAGGATGGAGAAGGGAATCTTCCGATGCATCGTTGTTCCTCACATAGCATTTACCACAGGATCAGGAATGTTCTTAGAATAAGCGAGTGAGTGATTGAAAACCTTATTGTGTTGCCCTGTTGCTACATTCAACTGGCTGTCAGCGCCAGAAGTTCCCTGTGGGGATATCCTTTCCTGGGAAACTATACCAATTTAACTTTGGCTACAGTTCTCTCTACACACCCTTGCAGGTATGGGCAATAACCCACCATATCTCCTTGCTCTCAACTTGCTAAGGTTCAGCGTTTCTCATGACATGCCACAACCTGCCTCAGTTTCCCTCCCTGTTATTGTCTCTGGCCTCCTAACTGCCTCTTACTTCCAAATAATATAAACTGGCTACCATGTGCAGAATCCTAACTGTGCAGAATTGCTTTATGTGCAAAATCTCACTGGATCTTTGCACTGGAGGGATCTCACTGGATCCCTCAAAGCAGGTCCATGACAATCTATTTTACAGATGAGAAAACTGAAGATCAGAGAGGGGACTTTAGAAGTCTTTAGAAGGAACAGCTGAAATGCAGATCCTGCCATGGCTGTCACCAAGTCCAACAGTTTCAGCATTACACAACAATTAACCTTCAAATAGAAACACTGATAATTAACCTTTTCAGATATTCAAACAAAATCACATATGCATTTTTTTTTAACCACATACCCTGGGACTCATATTTATTCCCAAGTCTTCATGGTAACAGTTCTTCCTGCTGTAACCTTATAAGTACTTCCAGTTTCTGCAGCACTTACTCAAGCCTACCACGTGCAAGGGAGATGGCTGAGCACCCCTTGAGTATAGTGTGTACGATCTTAGTCATACACTCCATGAGTTTACAGAAGAACAGAGAGCTGTGGGCACAAAGAAAGAAGAAATAAACATATATTTAAAGAGTTGACTATTAAAATACCCTTGTGAAAGTGCAAAGGCATATGTCAGGAAAGGTAAAAAAAAAAAGTGACGTTTACAGGGCTGGCACTGTAAGCCTGACACTATATTAAGGGCATTAATAACAACAGTGGCCGTTTTAAAGCATCTATTATGCACTGTGGGCTTTTCATATATTATCCATCATCCTCATAAGAAGTCAACAGAATAAGAATTCATATCTCTACTTTCAAAGTGGAGAAATTAAGATACAAAGAGGTGGAAAAAATTACCTAAGTGTACACAGCCTGGAAGTGACATAACCAAAATTAGAATCCAGACCAGTCTGGTCCCATTTGTCATTCTCCTTCTAAAAGAAAAGACAGATTGCCTGAGACTCTGATATTCACCACCTAACCCTCATCACCTTCCAGTGCATCTACCATATTATCCCCATTTAGAGTCAAAGAGGAAGTGGCAGGGCCTCTAGGTTGGCAAGGACCTGGGAACAAGAATGCTTGCTTGGGAGAAAGAAGGTAGGCTTTGGGCAGATGTGCTGGATCTGGAAGGACCAGTAACATTCCGGAGCTTAGACACTGCAAAAGCATTTTCACGAAGTCAGATACAGTGGCACACATATGTATTCCCAGCTACCCATAAATCTGAGACAGCAGGATCATAAATTCATGGCCAGCCTCAGCAACTTAGTGAGACACTGTCTCAAAACAAAATAAAATAGGCTGGACGTATACCTCAGCAGTACAGCATGTGCCCAGCATGCATGAGGCCCTGGGTTCAATCCCCAGTACTGCAAAAGAAAAAAAGAAGAAAAGGAAAAAATAAAAGAAATAAAGGTCAGTCTTCATGAGCAGAGGCAGAAGTTTGGCAGATGCTGGAAGAAAACACCATTGGCTAGTGTAGCTGTAGTCTTAGGCTGAAGGGCTCATGGACAGAATCCTAAGCCAGGCCTGGCTCTCATACTTGACTTTGGTGGACTGTTTGCTTTTTATCAAGGGTGTTGACATTGTGGAGTCAATGCTACAGGGAGTCAACTCAGAGGAGAGACACTGAGACTGTCTTCCCAGGAAGCCAAGTTCACTGGCTCCAACTACAAGGCACATTTCCTCCTAGACATCGCCTCACTGCAGAATCTTGTACTGTTTTGTACATATTTCTCCTAAATCCAGTGAAATAAAGTTCACCGCACCTTTGAGAGACAAAAATGGCACTTGTTCCCCACAGTCTAATCTGAACAGCCCTTTGCTGACTAATTGAATTACTCTGGCCCACAAACTGATAGACAGCTGCTAAAAATGGTTATTGCATTATTAATTTGCTCCAGCAATTTCACATTAAACCTATACTGTTAATAATTTTTCCCCTTCTATTTCTTCCCCTTTAATTAGACTATTTAAAACTTTGAAGAAATAGTCTTCCTATGCTAAATGGAGGCATCGGGCAAATTACATTTTTGATTGAATACTTCTCTGATAGGCCAGCAAATGAGACTGTTGAGTTGTTAATTATTGTCAGAGTTCCACAAGACGCCTGCTAATGAGGCAGTCAATCTCAGCTGTCAGTCCACGAATATTAATGGCGACTGATGGGATGTCCTGCGAAGGATGCTTGCTGGAGGTCCAGGGCGTCCAGGTCTCTGACTGTACATGGAAGGTCAGTGACTTCCCATTGCTAAAGCTAATGGGAGCCTGTGATGGTTCTGCAATGGAATGGATGAGCACTGGACGGAGCAGAGGGGAGGACAGCCAACCCGGGATGGCTGACTTAAGGGATATTCAATATTTATCAGTGCTAGTGAGGCTGTGTGTTTGCAGACTCTATGTAGATTATGAGTATAAGGAGGTGCTTGTTGAGCAGGCAGGAGAAGGTCTCCACCTGGGACTACTGATGTGGGCTCAGGTTAACCCAGCTCCATGCACCAAAGCCAGCTGACATCTTGACGTTGGCACTTAGTTCATTTAGTCCTGATTTCAGCACTGGCCACGCTGGTATGAATTGAGAGAGATGTGAGATTTCATTCTGCCAGAGTGGGATGACAAAGAGGGGATGCTATCTAAGATTGAGCCTTAGTGAACTCTCTATATAATCTGGGGACAAAGCACCACCTGAGTAGAAGAGCAGGGAAGGCAGAGAAATTGGATTTGACTGAGTAAATATTTACTGAGCACTTTGTATGCATGATAAAGACTTAAATTCCCTGTGCAAACTCCCAAGGCAGACAGTATTTGGGAATCATCCTTGACCTTTACTTCTACTTCACGACTGTCCACTCCCCCTCCTCCATTATTCTGCTTCCTAAGCTCACAGATTATCCTTCACCAATGCTTCAGGAACCCTACACCCTCTCCCCTACTCCAGGGTCTTCCCGTTGTTCTCTGGGTCACTACCCCTACCTTACTGTTACTGGGTCCACTTTTCCTGCTCTCCTCTGCTCGCTCTGATCTTCACTCTCATCCCTCCCTTCCTCCCTGTCCTCTGAGCTTTTGTTTCACCGTCTCTGAATCAGAGCATCAGCCTTCTGTGAAGTACCTGGCAAGGTTCTGGGTTCCTTCTTGAGCCTTTATCTTTGAGTTTCGTCATTCCAAATTATCTTCCATCCTTTTTGCCATTGGCCTATCCTTTGTTCCTGTGCATCTTATTATGGTTTAGAACTGTACATGGGGATGGGGATGTTAGCATGGCAAGGCTACTGCATTCTAGGGACAGGTCTCCAAAGGGAGACTTTCCTCCCCCAGCATGGGGAAGGCAGGAAAAGAGATTGCTTACCCAGGCAGGGCAGTAGGCAACAGGACAGTGAATTCACAGAGGTTTTAAGGTTGATTCCTAGGTTTTGCTTTGTAACTTGGTAAAAGGAATATAACTAACAGGGGGGAGAAAGTGGAATTTACCTTCTGAAGATATAATCTTGCCTCTTTGATAATGGATTGCTAGGCACTACATACTGTCTCAGACACTAAAATACCATGGGTAACCAAACAGAATCTTTGTTCACTAAGAGTTTATATTCTAATTCAGGTGACCAAAAGCCAACTAAGTGAGTTAGTCAATAGGTACAAATTTCAGATAATGATAAGGGACATGGAATCTCTCTCTTATGGGAAAATGCAATGTAAGAGTTAGCATGGGACAAGACATATGTGGGACTGGGTGATGTCAGACAAATATCAAGAGGTGGGTTAGAGCCCAGAGTTCAGTGGAAGATAGACCATCAAGATGAGGGGCTTTGAGAAGGGTGGAGGGCCAGAGAGAACACCTGGGCAGAAGAAACAGCAAACACAAGGGGCCGCAGAAGAATCCTAACTCAGCAAATTGTAGGAAAAGAAATACTGCCAGTTTGGCTCAGTTGTGAGGATGAGGTGTGAGTCTGGAGAGAAATCAAGGCAATGAACTTAATTTGGTGCCATAGGCAGTGGGACCTGTGGAGGTTTTAAGCAGTGTCATGCCACAACCACAGGCAGGGCCTTCAGAAGATGACCACTGGGCACCTCTTACAGGAGAAATGTCAGGGGCAAATGTATAAGGACAGAATCAGTACGGTCAGCACTTTCTCAGAGTCACATCTAACGATGAAGACAGACACACGGTCTAATACAAAAAAAGCACAAGTAGACGAGTGTTGGGTTCCACACCAGACATTTTGGTTTGGCTTCTGGCTACCCAGGACAAATGTCACATTTCCTCACCTTGTCTGAAGCTGGGTGTGACTGTGAGATTATTTTATGACTAACAGGATATACATGGAAGTGGATTATGGCAGCTCCGGGTTTTCTCCTTGAGAGACAGCTGGTTTTACACCCTGTGGTTCTTCCTTCTGCCTCCATTTTACTGGTTGGAATGTGGACAGAAGAGCTGGAGTCCCACAGTGGAGTACCCGATGCCAGTTAGGCTTTAGGGATGGAGGAAGGTAAAGCTGGCAGCATCCTGGATCTGCAGGACTTCATGGATCTGGCAAAGAGCTGACTCCCTTGGAAGCTTTACCCAAGAGACAAGTGCACCTCCATCTAATGAAGAAGCAGGAGTCTATTTTGGACCACTGTCCACGTATAGTAACTGAACCCTAAGGGTTAACCGTGCTAGTAATATGTTGGGGTGATTTTTAAATGGACATTTGGAAAGAGAGAAGCCAATTCCAGTTTCTTGAAGACAAGTTGAGTTCCCCTTCTCAGTATCCCTGTCCACCCCTCCTAGCTCAGCATTGCAGAGTGGGTAAGACTGGCTTTCCCTGAGATCTCAGGTTGGCTTTGTTTGTGCTTCCTTGCCCGCCTCTGGGGGAAGACAGGGGAGCCAGGGCGAAGGTGAGCATGAGGCAGTCCTTTCCCGCAGAGAAGTCTGGAAATCCTGTCTCGTGTTTATGAGGCAGGCGAGCCAAGACAAGTCTGGATTGGAAACAAGAGCACTTAAGCAATTAAACCAGAGTATTCATTTCACAAGTGGGGAGGGAGAGGAAGAGGAAAACAGAACCTAACAAGATGGAGATGTGGCAGCCCTCGTGAAGCTACTGCTTATTGGCAAGGATTGTTCTTGAATTTTATTAAGGAAAAAAAGACCAAAGAAGTTTAGAGTTTGCTAAAATACCACCACTGAAACACAGTAGGTGGAACATTCCAGTCATGCTGGACTCCACACGAATCTGCAGGATGTCAGACAGGCAGACCACACTACAGGGGAAACTCGGATGGTCTCACTGCTCTGGACAGCAGAGTCTCATGGCTACACAGTGTCTTCAGCAGAAGTGATGGTCGCTCATTTCACAATGGGAACAATGGGTACACGGAGGAACCACCTATCAGCCATCTGAAGACGGTGTGATCCTGCAACCATCTGGCACATCCTGTTATTTGTTTTTATCTTATTTTTATTTATTTATTTGTTTGCTTGTTTGTTTATTTATTTATTTATTTTTGTAGCACTGGAGGTTGAATCCAGGAGCACTCTAGCTCTAAGCTGCATCCCCGGCCCTTTTATATTCTTTATTTTGAGACAGGGTATCACTAAGTCTCCTAGACTAGCCTCAAACTTGTGATCCTCCTGCCTCAGCCTCCTGAGTCCGGGGGATTATAGGAGTGCACCTCTATGTCTGGCAAGTGTTAGTCCTTTTGGAGGCATTAGTGGGAGGTCTAGGGAATAATTAGCAGAGGGGTCAGGGTGGCCAGGGGCACTTGAAGGTCAGGCGGTCGCTCGTTAAGAACCTGTGCAGAGGTACTTCAGTTCTTTAATGACCACACCGTTTGCTATTGCACACCTCCTGGATATCTGCCCCACTTTCACAAATGAGAACCCTTGATGCCTTGGATCAAAGAAGCCCTGGTGCTTTTCTCAACAGCTGCAGAGGTGCCAATATTCTGCAAGTTTTCTTCCAAGCCCCCTAAAGGGCCCTGGAGTACCCATCAGGAGCCATGCCAGCTGCAGTGAATGCACACAAAACACTTTGCAATTAACAGAGCTGATTGTGCCATTAAGAGAACCTTATGAGATTGGCGATACCCCCAAGCAAGCCTCAGAGCATAAGGAAGCTCGTCAGCCCGGTAAACACCTAAGTGATGGCCTTGGAGAAAAATGGCCTCTGAATTCATTTAGCCCCACAGGCTGAGGTGTGGCGCAGACAAATGATAGCTGTTCCGTTATTTTCAGTTGACAGTTATAAGCACTCCTGTCCACGTATGGTGTCTGTTGGAAAAATAGGCTTGTTTTTTAGAGTCAGGTTGTTAGTGTGCACATCCCAGCTCTTTTCCTGTTTAGCTGTGCAAACATGGAGAAATTACTTCAGTTCTCTGAGTAATATTCACCCTGCTGGGTGTTAAGAATAATTACAGAGCATGATCATTAATGATAAATCCCCTGGCAATCTTCCTGTCAGTGCTGGCTGAAAATACACTTCTCGGTTTCACATTTTAAATGAACTTGAGACTGAACTAAATTCCAAAAAGGGCCCTCCACCATTCAATGAAGCGATCGAGTTGCTTAACTTCTTTGACATTCACGGTCTCCATCTTTAATCTATCTTTCACATGGAAATAATACCAGCTTCTTCTGAGAAGGGTTGTACGATTCAATAAGATCCTGTATGGGCCTAGCCAATAGAAGACATTCAGTGCAAGCAAGCTTTTTAGGAGACTTCCATTATTCCAGAAGCACGCTCCTCTGCAGGTCACAAGTGAAAAGTGGGATGAGTCAGAAAACAACCAGGCTTCCAGGGAGACAGTCTGAGGCACCAATCTTTCCGTCTGGCCAAACCAGATTCAAATTCCATTTTCTCCCTGTATTTGCCGTGTCAATTTCATTATCTTCACGATACGGAAAAGACGCCTCTTCTACTTGGGGGTACATATAGGCTCTGCTTTGTTGTTTTTCACATTAACAATATGTGCATTTATTTAACATGCATATGCTTGCCAGGAACCAGGCACTGTGCTCACACTTCACAGCTTCCAACCTTTAGATTTAATCTCAGATCAACCCTTTGAGGTAAGTATTATTATTATCCCCCCTTCGGCCTTTGAGACATTGAGAAAGAGATGTTGGGCAACCTGTACAAGGCCACATGGTCATATTCTGGCTTAGGTGTCAGTGCACTTAGCCACCAAGCTGTGGGGCCACGAATATTCCCAGTGCCACAACCAGTACCATTGCCAGTCACACTACCACACCAAAGGCCACCACAATCATGGCCACTGCTGCCACCTCCCATGTGGCCACTGTTTTGGTCAGCTATTTTGCTGCTGTGACTAAATGATCCGAGCAGCACAATTATAGAGGAGGAAAAGTTTATTTGAGGGCTCAAGATTTCAGAGATCTTAGTTCATAGAAGGCTGGCTCCATTCTTTGGGGCTCCAGGCGAGGCTGAACATCATGGTGGGAGAGGGTAGTGGAGGGAAGCAGCTCACATCATCAGAAAGCCTAGAGAGAGACTCCACTCACCAGATACAAATATATGTACCCCAAAGCCACGCCCCAATTCCAGTCTCCTTCATTCACACCCTACCACTTCAATTAATCCCATCAGGGATTAATTCATTGATTGGGTTAAGACCCTTAAAACCCAATCATTTCTCCTCTGAACCTTCCTGAATTGTCTCACATGTGAGCTTTTGGAGGACACATCCAAATCGTAACAGCCATTATGGTTGTAATTGCCACCACCACCCGTTACACCCCCACTATAACCACAGTCCCATTTGCCACCCCCACAACAACTGCTCCCATCAGCCCATGATATCTGTTGCCCAGATGGCACACAATTCACACGTGTGGCTTTGTTCTGTTCTCACAGTGACCCTATGGTGTGGGTTCCACGACTTGCCCAAGTTCATTCAATGAGGAAGTGCTAATGCTTCAGCTGGATTCAAGTCACTGGAACCAAAACCAGTTCCTCAGCACTCAATGAGACTTTTGAAACTGTAAATCCACCCAGCCCGTCACCAACATAGGCACGCAACCAACATTTTCCAAAAGTCACTTCTCTCTATCAGGAATTTGCAAGCTCTAAGGTTGGGTTTTCGGACAGCCTTTGAGCACTTCAGTATCAAGCTTTCCCCCCTCGTCTGATTTGAAGGGTGAATTCGGTGGCTTTCAATAACAAATGAAGCCACGTACATCTCCACCATGTTCTCATTTAGCACAGCTCTGCCCAAGGCCTGGCACCTTGTTTGTGTCTTTGGAAAAGAAGAATGATTAGCTAAGGTGGGAGCCAGAGCCACACCTCCCTCCTCAGGGGCTGGAGTGTTGGCTGTAAGAACACAGTGATGGGAATGTCAGAATTCAGAGGCTTCAAATATGAGAGAAGGTCTGCCCCATGTCGTTTGGTTTACATGTCATATTTTTAATTGAGCTTAACATAGGCTTAGTGTCTCACAAGAAAATCTTGAACTGAGCAAATCCAAAGATAGCAACCTTGACTTTCCCCTCTATTCACCTTCCGCACCAAGCCAGGACATTGGTTGTAAAATGGAAATCGAGTCATTCTCTCTTCTCTGCATCCTTTCATGGTTTCAAATTGACCCCAGGAGCAAGACAGGACTCCTGAACACAATCTAGTAGGCTCTTCATGGTTGGCTCCTGAGCCAGCCACCCACTTTCTCCCATATCCTTCCTCACCCCAACCTTCTCACCAGTTTCCTCTGATGACTTGCATGTCCTGGAACATGCTAGGTCTTGCTCTTCTTTCTCCAGGAGCCAGAGGATGGCCCACCCCCATAAACCCTCATTTATTGGCATTTTATTATCTGTCCACCAAGACCAGCAACTTGGTACAATTCACCATCACTGAGTTTAGATGATAAGCGGACCATCTACAAGATTTTTGGGTTGAATAAATAAATAAATGAGCAAGAAATGAGCATTTCCAAGGATCAAGAACAACCATACTTTTTGAGAGGTGAGTAGAAAGAAATTCATGTGGATTATAAGACAAAAGTACAAATAGAATTAAAATTTCAAGAATTGATAATTCTTCACCTGATTCCCAGTTGATCCTGGGACTATACGTAATGCATTTTATAAATGTTGGCTAGATTTTCCTGGATTTCCAAATCAATGGGCTGGACTCAGTTGCAAGATCAATATAACATCACTTCTACCCTCCTAAAACTCACTGTCTCGTGGTGGAGGAAGAACACAAAACTAAGATGGCGACCCATCTCTCTGCTGTTTGAGGAGTTGGACAGTGTACTGAGCCCTTCTCATACATAATTTCTCCTTTTCTCAGCAGCCTAGGAAATAGGCAGAATCCCATTTTTTATAGATGAGGAAACTGGAACACAGGCAGGTTTAAGTATATAACTTTTCAATCAAGCGGTGGAGTGGTAGGATAGAAAATGAAGTGACATTCCTTTACACCTGTGGTCTTGATAGCAATTTATGCTCAACTGTGCTGTAAAGACATTCATGTGGCACTTTATCCACATGCTACCACTTCTGTGGGTAGTACACCATTTGACACCCTGAGAGGCTGGGCCACCTGTTTGTGCACATCAGGACAGAATCCTGTTTCCTGATGTTTTTCCTTGTCACTTTATAAATACACCATCCAAAATCAGGCACCACCACCTCCAAATGTGGACCTCCCTTTGTCCACAATAAATTCTGACATTTTCTTCCTGGGGTAGATAAGTGGTCCTTGGTCCTCAATTTGGATGCTGGCAGTTTCATAGGCCCCAGAAGTCCTCAACAACCTGCCCTGTCCCAAAGCAGTGCTTATACTGCTTGATTTCAGGGCTTTATCCTTTGCTCCCCCTCCAGCTGGTATCTGAAAGGGCCCCAGAGAGCATGGCCCGCTCTTGGCTTTGTTTAAGGACAGCACATGGGCCCAAACCACAGCACATTATATGGGCCTCAATATATTATCACAATATTGTTTTCTCCAGACCGACAGCAATTCATTACTTTAAGTACACAGGGGGATAATTCCAGGGGAGAATTGATCATCTCACGGACATATTGCTTGCTAATAATAATAATAATAGTAAAAGGATATTCCCAGGGAGGGATTCCTTCTGCACTCTTTGGTTTCTCCAGGTTTCTTTCCTAATTTAACTCCACAAGCATTTACTTCCCCATGTGCCAATCACTGTGTTAAGATCTGAAGGAAGAAAGACAAATATGAATGGGACCCTTCACCCTCGAGTGCCCACTCTATTAAACAAGGTGAAAACACTAGTACTGACTGAGAAAGTCGAGGAGCACAGTAGGAAGGAGCTTGGACTCTGCGGGTGGACCAGCCACGGGTTCAACCCCAGTGCTGCTACTCGCCAGCACCACATCCTTGGGCCAATGACTTGATCTCATGAAGTTTTCATTTTCTCACCTCATGTAAGGAAGACAGTGTCTGTACCAGCGCTGCAGTTTTAAGGGTGAAGGAGAAGCTACTGGAAGGATGGATAGCAGCTAGCCTATAGTAAATAATAATTATTTTAATAACAAAAATAACAGATTTTATTATTTTAGTAATTTAAAAAATTATTATTATTACTCTTTGGGCTATCACCCGGCTGTCACCTCTAGAGTCTCTCTAGGAACTTCATGCTTTTCCTATAAGCCCCCATCACTGTATCCAGCAAAAGCCTCATCATGCATCCAATTTGGAAAAAATTCAGTTGAATATATTTTAGGTAGGCAGAAATAAAATTATGTCATTCTTCTGAATGTTTTGTTCAGATTGACCAAGTTTAAAAAAAATCTGTGAAATTTTTTTTTTTTTTTTTTTTTTTTTTTTAAAGATGGGGTCTTGCTGTTCTGCCCAGGGTAATTTCCAAACTCCTGGGTTTAAGTGATCTTTCTGCCTCAGCCTCCCAAGTAGCAGGAACTGCTGGCAGGTGCCACTGCACCTGGCTTTAGTCCCTGTTCTAAAGAGAGAGAGAGAGAGGAATAGAACACCTCCTGGAGTCTCATCAAACTCACAGATCCCAGGTTCCTGGGGTACAGAGAGAAATAATGAAAAACAGCAGTCAGTTTTCACAATGATTCAGGGAGAAAAATGATAACAAATAGAAAAAATGATCCAGAAACTTGGTTACTGCATACTGTTTAGCACTGCACTGAACCTTGTTAGCCCCGTTAGGACTTTGAGATTCCTTAACTGGGGGATTTTCCTAATCTGGAGCATTTGTGATACTTAGCTGACTTTGTTGTTGTTGTTGTTGTTTTTACCCTAACCTTTTTTCTTTATTTCTTTTTTCTTCTTCTTAATTTTTTTCTTTTTTGAAGCACTAGGGATTGAACCCAGAGGTGTTCTACCACTGAGCTATATCCCACCTCTGTTTTTATTTTGATTCATTGTATACAAATGGAGTACAACTATTGTTTCTCTGATTGTTCATGAAGTAGAGTCACACCATTTGCATAATCATACATGTATATAGAGTAATGATGTTTGTCTCACTGTATTATTTTTCCTTCCCCACAACCCTTCTCCACCCCTCATTTTCTTCTATACAATCCCTCCTTCCTTCATTCTTGCCTCTCTCCCATCCCCCGTTATGTATCATCATCCACTTATCAGAGAAATCATTTGGCCTTTGGTTTTTTGGGATTGGTTTATTTCACTTAGCATGATATTTTCCAATTCCATCCATTTACCTGCAAATGCCATAATTTTATTCTTCTTTATGGCTAAATAATATTCCATTGTTTATATATACCAGTTTCTTTATCCATTCATCAATTGATGGGCATCTAGGTTGGTTCCACAATCTAGCTATTGTAAATTGAACTGCTATAAATGTTGATATAGCTGTGTCACTATAGTATGCTGATTTTAAGTCCTTTGGGTATAGGCCAAGGAGTGGAATAGCTGGGTCAAATGATGGTTCCATTCCAAGTTTTCTAAGGAATCTCCATACTGTTTTCCAGAGTGGCTACACCAATTTGCAACCCCACCAACAAGGTATTAGTGTCCATTTTACCTCTCATCCTCACCAACACCTGTTGTTGCTTGTATACTTGATAATAGACATTCTAAGTGGGGTGAGATGAAATCCTAAGGCAGTTTCGATTTGCATTTCTTTTCTTACTAGAGATGTTGAACCTTTTTTCATATATCTGTTGATTGCTTGTAGATTTTCTTATGTGAAGTATCTGCTCATTTCCTTAGCCCATTTATTGATTGGGTTATTTGTATTCTATGTATAAAGTGTTTTTTAGTTCTTTATAGATTCTGGACATTAGTGCTCTATCTGAAGTGTGTGTGGCAAAGATTTTTTCCCACTCTGTAGGCTCTCTCTTCACATTGCTGATTGTTTCCTTTGCTGAGAAAAAGCTTTTTAGTTTGATTCTATCACAATTATTGGTTCCTGTTTTTATTTCTTGTGCTTTGGGAGTCATGTTAAAGAAGTCTGGTCCTAAACCAACATGATGAAGATTTGGACCTACTTTTTCTTCTGTTAGGTGCGGGGTCTCTGGTCTAATTCCTAGGTCCTTGATCCATTTTGAGTTGAGTTTTGTGCAAGGTGAGAAATAGGAATTTAGTTTCATTTTGTTGCATATGGATTTGTAATTTCCCAGCACCATTTGTTGAAGAGGCTATCTCTTCTCCATTGTATGTTTTTGATACTTTTGTCTATTATGTGATAACTGTATTGATGTGGGTTTGTCTCTGTGTTCTCTACTCTGTACCATTGGTCTACCTGTCTATTTTGGTGCCAGTCTCATGCTGTTCCCCACATTTTTTATTGGTGCATTAGAATTGTACATACGGATGCATCCCTTTTTATTTTTATGTTTTATTTTGAAATCAGGTTTCAAAAAGTTGCCAGGCTGGCCTTGAACTTGTGATCCTCCTGCCTCAGTCCTCTGAGTAGCTGGGATTATAAGAATGTACTTTTCTAATCTTTTGATCTAGAATGATTTTTCTAACCTTTTGATCAGGAATAATTTTATATATAGAAACAAACACACAGAGTGAGAGAGAGAGAGAGAGGGAGATTGAGAGAGAGAAAAATCATCATAAAGAACTGCTTCACAGAATTATAGAGGCTGGCAAATCTAAAACCTGCATAGCCAATGCTCCATTTTGAGTCCAAAAGCTGACAGGTTGCTACAGATTCAGGAAGAATAATGCCTTAGTTAGAATGCAGCTAGGCAGAATTTCCTGTTACTTGAGGGAGAGTCAGCCTTCTGTTCTGTGGAGACCCTGAACTATTTGATAAGGCCCACCCACATTAGGGAGGGCAATCTCCTTAACACAGTTTACAGACTTAAGCTCATCTAAAACTATCCTTAGGGAAACAGAGAAAAATGTTTAACGAAATATTTGGGCACCCATGGCCCAATCAAGTTAAATTTAACCATCACATCACAATACATTTACCTAGACTAAGCAATTAACATTGAATCACTGCTATTAATGCACATAGATCTTTATTTGCATACTGATTGTCTTTTCATCAGAACAGTGTTTACATTAAAGATATGACATCAGGGTTAGGCACCAAGTTGGGACTGCTGACTGGATCTGCACTACCATTCAGTCACACAATACCAACAGAATCAGAACACTGATCTAGTAGATTGAATTCTCAAATTGTAGTCCTGGCTATGCTAGTAAAAGGCTCTGAGACCTTGTACAAATTGCATCACTTCTCTGATTCATCGTTAAAAAGAACAACAAAACCTAACTAGATAAGCCAAAAGCATCCATTCATGCTGTAAAATCCTAGGAATTTAAGGAGACACATCAGGCATCATACACACACATCAGCTCGCTCTGGTCCTGCCCTACCCAGGGGAGGTGGCCAGGTGGAGTAATGGGACACTGCCCAGGTCCTCAGCACTCAGTGCTGGTGGGTTCAGTCTAAGCCTACCCTCCTCCAGCCATAGCTGATCACTCTTTCAGTCCCCTTTGTACTTGTACTGAACTCATCTCTGTCTGATCTCCCATGCTGGGCCTTCTGCCTGATCTGTCTCTCTTCACTAACTTCTGACTTTCCAACCTCTTTGGGGTGGGTGGCTTTTCATCCATCCTGCTGGCTTTCATGACCTGGTCCTTTGCCCTAGAGGTCTTGGATTCTTGAGTACTGGCCCTAGGTAGCCCTCTGTAGTCTAAGATACTGGACCTGCTTTGCCTCTAGCTTCGAACTTCTGATCCTACCGTCACGTTTATTATGGGACTATGTACCTGTAAGGAAGCCCTGCCGTCTTTGCACAGGCTGAGGCACTGAGTCACTCTGAGAAGCAGGTGTGCATACACATGGCTCACCAGGAACAGCTTGCCAGGGCAGGTGTCCTTTCTGCACCTAGTAAAGTTAGCCAGAGACAAGCAGTGTGACATTTAGAGAAGATTTTTCAGACGCTTTGCAGAGTGAGGAATATTGAAATGATAAAAGGACATGTTCAGCCCAACACAAAGCAAAGGCTTCAAGGTTGGCTGACTTGAAAGATAACAATGGCAGATGAGTGTGCAGCTCATGAACTGGACCTATATCTTCCAAACAGGTATTGATAACTCAAAACTGTAGGTCCTAACCGTCCTCCTCCTTGTCCCCTTTGCACATTCTCTTCTATATGGCACATCCTATAGGAATTTGGTTGTTATATCCATGGAGAGGCAAAGCCAGAATTAAAACTGACAATGTTCTTCAGTTTCTTAACATCTTCAACATATACCTTCTGTGTGCCAGGTCCTGGAACCAAAAGTGAGGGAATGAACATAGAAAGATGAATCAGGCATGATTCTAATCACTGAGGAGATCACAGAGGACAGGGAAGGGACAGTGGAAGAAGTATTAATAAATATGACGAAAACGTCCAATCTGAGGGGGACGGGGAAAGCCTGAAGGGACCATGCTCATGGTGAAACATGATTATTGGGGTGCAGAACTCAGGGTTCACATTTCCAGGAGCTCAGACTCAGGGTTAAGAGAGACAGGTACTCATTCATTCTGCCAGCACCTTCATGTCTGGCCTGCCCTACAAGACAGAGCCCCCAACTGGCCTGCTTATATAAGAATGGCTACAGGTTCAACTCATGGGAAAAAAAAAAAAAAAAAAAACAGGTTCAACAGTTATAAAATTGGATCTTGCTGATGGTTCTACAACTTTGAAAATTTACCAAAACTCATTAAAATGCACAAATTAAAGAGGGCAAGTGTTACAGTACGTACATTATATCTCTAAAAGGTTCTTTAAAGAAGACAGATTCATCTTCTGGATATACTTGAGATTGTGCAGTTCTGAAAATCAAGAACATCAATGCTCCCTAATTTCTTCAAGATGAAATCCATACCTTCAGTTTGACATTTAAAACATTACAAGCAGTGAGTCTTAACTCTGAATAGCATTTTTTGCTTCAAATGTGCTGGTCTCCCACATGGCCTGCATATCTCATTCCCTCCCTCTTTTCTCCTTCCTTCCTTCCTGCCTGCCTGCCTCCTTACTCTGTCCCTCCCTCCCCTCCTCTCTCCTTATTTCTGCTGAACACAAACTTACCAAATCTCTCCTGATTTATTTTATTTGTTCAATATTATTCTTAATGCTGAAGTTACAGCCCTGAGTTACATACACACAGGTTTTTTTCCCCTGCATTTTCTCTGTCTGTGAAGCCTTATCTCCCTTCAGCTCATCCCATCCCACTTCCTACAGATATCCTTTTATGAACATCCCAGCCCCCAGTGATCTCTCCCTTCCATCAGGCCTTTTCCCCTCCCAAGGCTGCTTACTAATTCATGGGAACCTAGAATGGGCAGCCATCTTCTGAGAGATTCTGTTGACATTAAAAGCATCTTCCTGCTAAAGGTTGTCTATCTACTTCCCCCACCTCCAACTTAAACCCTTGCTGCTTCTTTCAGTTTCTTTAAAACTTCTCTGATTATGATTATTGGTTTTCTGTAGCTAAAGGGCAAAATTAATAAATTCTTCAGCTGCACAACTCTCTTGAAATATAATAATGATTTCTGACTGTCAGTGCTGGGATGAAGGGTGAAGACAATAAAACAGAAGTAAGGATGGTAAGGCTGTGTGTATGCGTGAGTGTGTGAGTGTGTGCGTGTGTGTGTGCGTGTGCGCGCATGTGTGTGTGGCAATCGGACCTGTCTACTCCAGGAGTGTTGCTCAATAAGGTCAGATATTTGAGCCTTTGAGAAAGGGAGGAAGATCTTCTGATTTCAAGATCTTGAGGAGGAGGATGCAGAGAAAGAAGAGAGTCGGGTAGAGGAGAGAGGTGATTAGCTCAGGCTCTCTGCAGACTGGAAAATTAATATGTCACCTTATCTGCGAAGGCTTCTCCCAAACTTATTCCAAACTGCAGACCTGGAATTGAGACCACAGATATCAATTCACCTGAGTAATTTTACCAAAAATCAAGATTGTGCTTAAATTTTGAGGTGAAAAAAAAAAAAATTAGGACGTTCTACTGTCATATATCACTAATTAGAACAAATTAAAAAAATCAATTTAAAAAATTACAAAAATAGGACACAGTAATCTATTACGTATTAGGCCCATGCAAGATATTGGGAGAGAGGAGTGGGGAGGAGAGGAACGAGGCAGTAGATATAGAAAAACCCTGGCCATTTCTTCTGGGAAGCCAGTGGTTGGACCTTAGGGCCTTTAGAATCATGCTGTTCCGTGTTTTAGCCCCCGAAATATCACCAGTCGGATATGTGGCAGGGAAGCCACCAGTCGGATATGTGGCAGGGAACTGGGGGACTGGGTTTCTGACGCTGTGTGACAAGTTTTGCCATCAGTACTCATTCTGTCTCTACTGGCTGTTTCAAGGAACACATGGGATAATGAATCTGGAAGTCTCATAGAGACATTTGGGTTCGGTGGATGAGCTTGTTATTTCTTCTGGGTAGATACTTCTGGCTTCCCAAAGGGACCACATTGCCAATCTCACTGAGCAATTAATGTGTAAACAACTTTGCTTTTCCATCTCGATGACTTTCTCTCTTTCTGCTTCTGTGTATCCAAATCTCTACGCTATCTCCTAAGGAAGGGAAGGCAGGGAGATACCTACACCTTTTGCTACTCACGAAGAGATCCAGGAAGATTTCTTTGGTTCAAACTTGGCCAGCAGAGAAGCAGTCTCATTCTCAAAGAAGAAAATTTGGATGTAATGTTGTTATGTTCCTGTTCAGAACAAAGAAATCTTTTCCCAGAAGCCATCAGAGACCAAATTGCCAACCAGAGGTCCCAGCACTGAGTACTTTAGTGACGTTTTCTACAAGCAACAACTGTTTCATACATAATGACCATGTAATCATCAAAATCAGGAAATTAACACTGATACATTACTGCCATGAAATCCACAGGTGCCATTTATGTATGACAAAATGTCCCAACAATGTTCTTTAGGAAAGTATCCAGGTCAGAAGCACGTGTTTCCTTCATAGACATGTCCTTCAGTCTTCTTAAGTTCAGACTGTATCTCCCTGGTTTTTCCCGTGTCTAGCACCATCTCTTTACAACTTGTGTTTGGTGCTATTGGGCTCAGGGCATGCATCTTTGGAAGGATATCATGGAAACCAAGTTTCTTTGTTAGGGTATCCTATCAGGTGGCACGTGATTTTAATTTATCTCAGTTAGAGTGATGTTCACTTCATTTATGCCATTTCGGTGTTGTCTACCAGTCTTCTTTTGCTGAAATTATCGTCTTTGTGGGGAAGTGCTTCAGAATTATATAAATACCTCATTCCTTATCAAACTTTCAGTGCATCCATTCATTAATGCAAATTACTATTGAATGGTGGCGTCCTATTTATTGACTAGGTCATAATATGTTACTATAATTATGCATTTCGATGCTTAACTTGCACCACGTTTGGCTAGAGCTGGCTCCTCTGTCCTTGAATGTGTCTCCATACTTATGATCTGCCTTCTGGCACACTGAGATATTCCAGGGCCATCTTTCATGTCCCTTGTCTTAGCTCTGTAATTAAATATTTGTTGTGGTTCAGATATGAGGTATTCTTCAAAAGCTCAAGTGTGAGACAATGCAAGAATGTTCAGAGCTAAAATTATTAGATGATGAGAACTGTAACCTAATCAGTGGATTAATTCACTGATAGGGATTAACTAGGTAGCGACTGTAGGCAGGTAGGGTGTGGCGGCAGGAGGTAGGTCACTGAGGCCATGCCTTTGGGGTATATATTTCATCCCAGATTAGTAGAGTTCTCTCTGCTTCCTAATTGCCAAGTCCCGAGCTGCTTTCTTCTGTCACACCCTTCTGCCATGATCTGCCTCACCTCTGACCCAGAGCAATGAAGTTGGCTATCTATGAGCTGAGACTCCTGAAATTGTGAGCCAAATTAACTTTTCCTGTTTTAAACACTCTTGTAGGGATTTTGGTCACAGTGATGGAAAAGCTGATTCCTTTCAGTAGAAGTAGCATTTAGAAGCCAATATCTGGACACTATATTTGCTTGGTGCTGTTGGGTGAGGGGAGACTCAGACAAAAGAGGGTTGCTGCTCCTGGGTCCTATCCGTACACAACGCACAGAGTTTTACTTATACCTGTGTGTTCATCTGTGTGTGCTTGTATGGAGGGGTATGTGGAGAGAGGGAGGGAGAGAGGCTGAGACAGGCAAGGAGAATTTTTTTTTTTTTTTGGTATTCCAATAATCACACAATAATATTTCTCAAAATATATCTCAATAAACTGTTAACAAATACTCTGTGACAAAAAGGAGATTCCAGTTTTGCAAACACTGGGCTTCTCGGAGGCTCAAAACTACCTCTGTGGTTGGTGGTCATCCAAAGGGTTCTGTAATGTGCACCATCTATTTATGATAGGGCTGCCCCAGTGCCAAACTGACTTGTTGCTTCTGAGTGATGTCAACTGATATATTTTTTAAAATTTTATTTGAATTCCCTACAACATTTATTATCACTATTTAAAAATACACTAGAAGCCAGGCATGGTGGTGCATGCCTAAGATCCAGGAACTCAGGAGGCTGAGGCAGGAGGATCATTAAGTCTGAGACCAGCCTCACTGATTTAGTGAGATCGTCAGTAACTTAGAAAGACCCTGTCTCAAAATTAAAAGGACTGGAGATGTAGCTCAGTGGGTTGTTCAATCTCTAGTTTAAAAAAAAAGAAAGAAAAATATACAGTAGAGAAATACAGATATGTCCCCACACTGCGCCCAAGCTTCATGAAATGCTGAGACTGCATTCTCTTCTGAGGTAGGAAGAGGATGATCTGAGACTGTGCTAGAAAGAAGTAGAAGGCAAATCCTGGGGGCACTGATGAGAAGGTGCTGGCCCTGCTTGTTGAGTCTTCGTGCATTGGAGCAATTGAGACTATGCTCATGAGTTTTAGGGGCACAGGGTTCAGCCATGCACACTTCTAGAATGTGTCCATATTATCCTGTCTGGGAAGAAGCGGACGAGGTCTACCCTCATGGCTTCTGGGCAGACGCAGTGGGGATTCCAGAGGCTACAGAGCCTTCATTACTGAGTGGCTAAAGGCACAGTCTTTGGAATCAGGTAGATCCGAGTCTGAATCTTGGTTTGCCTGTGAGAAGGCTGACTTTAGGTATAATAAGAGTACCTATCTTAAAATACTTTGAGGATTAGATACGGCAGCTGCACAAAACACACTTAGCTCACTGCCTGGCATATGGCAAACGTTCAGTCAATGGCAGGGATTTTATTTTTCTTTTCTTTTTTTGGTGGTGATTGTTATTTTAGCATCACTTGAGAGCTTGGATAGTCTCTCCGGGAAATCTATAAAAAAGTGTGCAAGGCAATCCGGAATGAAGGAGATTGTGCTAGAAAAAGGGGCCAAGAACTCTCAAACTTGCCACGATTTCCATTTGGAGCTAAATGATAATTTGCTGTGTTGTTCATCTCTGGTCTTATAGAGTGTTCAGCAGCATATCTGACCTCTACCCACCAGGTGCCCATAACACCTCCCAGTGTGCCAACCCACGTTTCCAGAAGTGGTCAATTGTCCCAGGAGCTGGACAGAGGAGCAAAACTGTCCCTGGTTAAGAATGACCATGGTAAAGGAATTGATTTCCAGTTGGCTGAGCATGGAGTGGGATGCAAAAAGAGAGAGAAAATCACAAAAATAAATCATCCATTTAGTAAATCTGTTCCTAATATGTACATAGCTAGGGTGAGACGGGTAAGGTAGGATTATTATTGTTATTCTAAATTATGATTACTTATTTTTAAATGTTTAAATGCTAAAAAAGAAAGGCCAGTGCTGAAGGAGTTAAAGATTGTCAGGAAAGTGGTTTTCCTTTGGCCACCCTCCCTTCCCACCTGTATGGCAGCATCATAGAATTCTTTTCCTTCTCTTTCTTTCCCACCATGACATTTTCTCACTCCACATGGCTCTAGGGACCAGAGGATACAAACACATGAGTGTCCTTCCTCACTGCTTGTTCAACCATGATGCTCGATTCCCATTATCAGGGACAGTCCCAGCAAAAGGCACTTACACCATTGCCATCTCTTACCTGGGACACTAAGCAACACCAATGGAAGGTAGAAGCTGTTTGCTTCCTTTAAGTTCAAGATGTCTCCAGAGCGCCCAATGCTGGAGCCCCACCCCCATGTAGGACTGAGAAACAATATAGTCAACAGAGGCAGATAATGGGAGACAAAGTGGGATAGACAGGGCTCTGCTGCTATGGATATGGCCATAGGTGAGACCATTTCTAATCAAAGTCCTCTCCAGCCATGAGGACCAATAACTTCCTGTTTACAGTGAAGCTGGTTAGGGTTCATTTCTTCATGGAATGCAAAGGGAGTCTGGTTTTTAGTACAAAGATAAAGGAGAGGAAGGGAATATAAATAGACCAAGGACCCTCAATAAACTGGCATGCATGAGATCATGGTTCAGGCAGAGGAATCTGTCACAGGCAGGAAGAGGACCACACTCTAGCAATCAATTGGAGAGGGATGTTGTAAATGAGGCCCAGTTGTCTATTTGGTGGCAGAAGTTATGGGAGCCACCACAGGCGAGACCAGTAAAGATTTGTGAGTGTGAAATCACCAGCAAGTTACTTATGACTTCACTATTCTTTCTTCCACAAAAAAAAAAAAAACTCAGAAAACAAGCATGCTACCTATAATGTTGAATCCACTGTATTAAAAAAAAAGCCCTTCAGAAAGAAAATATATTGAAATGTAAATCAGTTGACTGCTCTTAGAATTACACTTCTTGCATCTTACCCCAAAACTTAGTAGTTTAGATCTATTGTACTGTTTAAAATAAGATGCAAGTCTTTCATTAATTGCCTATAACCACACACTATATTTTAAATTCCTTTTAGTTTATTTTTAAGAGCACAGAGGATTTGAGAATTGTACAAAATCTCCCAGTCACTGCCACCCCTGGATGGATAAAGCATGGCATATGTCTATCTATTCTAGACACACCAAAGACATCAATAATCACTCCTGGCTTTCATTCTTATTGAGCTTACATGCAAACTCAAAATTCATCTCAACATTATGCTCCAGAGAGTATAATATGAGTCTGAAAGATGTGATTATTTGCTATTGTTGAGTGGATTTAAAATCCCTTGGGCGTTGTCCCTGTCTATGTTTTGGTGGAGAAGAAATGGCCTCTAGAATCTGGCAAGACGAAGGACCCTGGAGCAGCCTTGAGCATCTGGCACTCCTTCTATTAGGAAGAGGTGAGATGTGATGATAGGCCCAGGCTGCGAGGCCTTGTGCTTTCTTCTCTGGCAATGACATGGGCAGTGTGACATGCAGGGTAATGAATTGCCCTCTTTGCAGAAATGAATAAGTTGTGGTCGGTGATGCAATGATCAATTTGCTCCATCACGTTAAGCTGCCCATTCATCATCCACACCTGCTGTCAGGAGCCCAGGGCTGCTGATATTGGCCTCAAGCCGCCGCCTCAGCTGGCTGAGCAATAGCCTTTGGAGTCGCCTCCCCAAGGCTGAAGGCCACCTTTGATTACAACCTCTGATGAGGGCCTGATTCCGGCTCAGCAACTGGTTATTCTGAAAACAAGGGACCTGTGTGATGACCTGGGCCATTAAGATGCAGCTTGATAAAACAGGAAGGACCACTTAATGGGTACCCAGGTGGCCTGCTCCATGGTCCCACAGTGTGGCCTTGGGCCTGTCCCGGTTTATCACTGTGCCTCAATTTCTTCATCCTAGAAGGAAGCGGTGGAGGTGACTCTCTCAGCTCTTCCTCTCGGGCCCAAAAGGTCCTCCTCAAACATGTGACAGGAAAGACAGTTTGTGATTTTAAGTCCCCCATCCGCTAAGGCAAATGACAACATTTAACTACAATTGTTAGGCCTCTGTGAATCCCTTCATTGATTTTTTAACAATTGAATAACACCAGGTGTAATTATCACAGTTTACTGATGAGCAAACTGAGGCACAGCAAGGTTAAGTGAGGTGCCCAAAGCCTCAGGGAGGTGGTGTTAGATTTGGAATTGAATCTGCATCTGTTTGACTCCTAGACCCCTTTCTCTTTCCATGGGGAATTGTTTTGGATGAGAATCAGCCACTAAGTCACTCTCACCAAACTCATTTCCTAGGAGTTCTGCAGGAACCAGGTGCTGCTAAAGCCCCACGGCTGTCCAGAGAGAGGCAGGGAAATCCCGAGGAGCTTGGGATAGAACACTTATTGTTGTACCCTCAGTTTCCAGCTTGAATTTTTAAGCTCCTAGTTAGGACTTCTGTTATGGAGTGGAGGCAGCTGTTCAATAAGAATGTCCACAGGTTTTCCAGTGTCTTCTGGGGTAGCTGCTGCTTGTGGCATTTTTTATTCTTTTTTTTTTTTTAACTAAATCTCTTTGGTGCCCTGTACAGAACATCTCCTAAACCAGACCTGCACTGGGTTCTCAGCACTGTGACTGATCTTTCATCATTTAAGTCATGGAGTAGCCTGATGAAGTCAGTCGTCCACATTCTTGAATGGGGAAACTGAGCCATAGTGAAGACCCTTGCCCAAGGTCATTTAGCTTATTAATGGCAGAGTTCATTTTAACTTGGATCCATCCCTCATCTGTCCATCAATTCTAGCAGAGTGGAACTTGTCATGAAGGGGGCTCAGAGACAGAGAGCCTTGTGTTCATCCACCTTCTTGACCCCTGTGATTGGATATCACTTATTTCTTCCTAGCCTGCAGTGTCCACATCTATTAATAACAGGGATCCTTATAACAGCATCTTTCTCTCTCTCTTCTTCTTTTTTTTTTTGGTACTGGGGATACTGGTTACAACCCAGGGGTGTGTAACCATTGAGCTACATCCCCAGCCCTTTTTTTTTTTTCTTTTGAGACATGGACTTGCTAAGTTGCTTAGGGCCTTGCTAAATTTCTGAGGCTGGATTTGAACTTGCTATCCTCCCACCTCAGCCTCCTGAGCTGCTGGGAATACAGGCATTCACCACCGTGCCTGGCAAAAGCATCTATTTTTTATTCAATTCTTATTATGAGGTAGGACCTCACATTTCATTCCAATCCTTAAAACAATTCCATAAGGTAAGTAGCAGTATCCCCATTCTATGGGTTAGATAACTGAGGCTGAAAGGGAAATACAATTTACTCTAGGTCACAAAGTTAGTGAATAGCAGAATTAAATTCTGACTTTAAGGTCCTATCTCTCAGCTTCTTAGTTACTGAGAAGCAATGATTCTTTTTTATTTTGTTTTTATTTGTTCTAATTAGTTATACATGACAGTAGAATGAATTTCAATTCATTGAGCACAACTTTTCATTTCTCTGGTTGTAAACAATGTAGAATCATATTATTTGTGTGATCATACATGTACCTAGAGTGATGATGTCCATCTCATTCCACCACCTTTCCCACCCCGTGCCCCCTCTCCACCCCTAACTTCCCTCTACCTTATCCAAAGATCCTCTATTCTTCCCTTGCTGCCCCCCCCCCCATTTTGGATTCACATATCAGAGAGAACATTTGACCTTTGTTTTTATGGGTATGACTTATTTTGCTTAGCAGGATATTCTCCAACTCCATCCAGTAACCTGCAAATGCCATAATTTATTCTCTTATAAGGCTGAGTAATATTCCATCATGTATCTATACCACAGTTTCTTTATCCATTCATCTATTAAAGGCATCCGGTTTGGTTCCACAGTTTAGCTATTGTGAATTGAACTGCTATAAACATTGATGTGGCTGTGTCACTGTAGTATGCTAATTTTAAGTCCTTTAGGTATAAAACGAGGAGTGGGATAGCTGGGTCAAATGGTGGTTCCATTCCAAGTTTTCTAAGGAATCTTCTTACTGCTTTCCAGAGTGGTTGCACTAATTTGCAGTCCTACTAACAATATATGAGTGTACCTTTTTCCCCACATCCTCACCAACACTTGTTGCTTGTATTCTTGATAATTGCCATTCTGACTGGAGTGAGATGAAATCTTAGAGTAGTTTTGATCTGCATTTCTCTAATTACAAAGCAATGCTTCTTAATATTTATTTTTCAGAAAAATCACTTAGGATCTTGTAAAAATGCTACCTCTAATTTAATTTGTCTAGATTAGGGCATGAAATTCTACACTGCAAATAAGCAGGGGATGCTAACGTTGCTGATCCAAGGACCATAATTTGGGTACTTAGACTGTAGAATCTAGATCAGAGGGTGGAAAATATTTTCTGCAATGGACTAGGTGGTAAATATTTTAGGCTCGGCTGATCTCTTTTGCAGTTACTCAACTAAGTCTTTGTAGTGGGAGATCGGTCACTGATAATGTGCAAAAAAGGGAGGTTGTGGGACCTTCAGGAGATGGGCCTAGTGGGAGGGAGTGAGGTCACTGGGAGCCACCCTTGAAGGGAGGCCATTCCTTCTTCCCACACTCTCGTTCTCAGCTGCCATGAGATGAGCAGCCTCCTTTGCCATGTGCTTCTGCCATGATGTCTTTTCTTACCACATTTCCTCCATCTCAGTTGATTATTTCAGGTATTTTGTCACAATAAAGGAAAGTTCACACTCCCCTGAATAGTCTCATGCCATGATTTTCAAAATGAGGTCCATGGATCAACACATAAGCACTACTTGATGACTTGTTAGAAGTGCAAATTAAAGGCCTCGCACCATACCCACTAAATCAGAAAATCTGAGGATGAACAAAGCAATCCATGGTTTATTAAGTCCTCCTGGTGACTGTAATGTGTGACACACTAAAAGAACAACTAGGAAAAGGATTGACATCTTTGAAATGTAAGCAAGACCTAGAGCCTCCCAGTTTGGGTAGAATAGGAAGGCAACGCAGAATGGAATAAGAACTCGAGGTCTGGTGTCAGACAGGGCTGTGTTCAAATACTGGCTCTTTTTCTGATCAGCTTCCTGGCAGTGGATAAGCATCTTAGCTTCTAGGCATGAACCACAGTTGCATTTGCAATAAACAAACAACATCATAAAAATATAAAATGTCAACAAAGTGTCTGGGGTGAATGAAATGATGTGATGCCCATAGAACATTTGGTCCAGTCCTTGGTTCAGAGAAAGTGCAGATGAAGTGGGAGCCATTGTTGTCTGAATGAGGAGGACCAGATCTCTAAATGCTCGCAGATGGGTTGGTGTGAACCATCACTTGGAAGCAACTGGAGGCTTGTGAGTTTGAGTTAAGATGTGATGGATGAGCACAAATGTCATCAAACATATTGCACCACTATTGGCTTAGCTGTTAAAGGGTCCAGTCAAGAGTCAATATATCCCACTTCACCCTTATGGCCACCAAGTAACAAATGTGTGTCTGTTATTAAAATAAACCTTGATTTGAATCTTCTAGCAGTGTGTTGGCCCAGAAAATGTGGTCGAGGCCCCATTAGAGAGGGGAAAGCCCCAGTTTTGGGTCTGCTTAGACAAGACTTTTAGCCTCCACTGCTAAGAGCTAACTGCGTGGTCAGAGCAAGTTGCTTCTTCTTTCTGAGCCTCAGTTTCCCCTCTATAAAGCGGGGACAGCATTGCACACCTTGCGGTGCTGTGAGGGTTACAAACTTTGATGGTAAGTTTTCTCAGTCTACTTTGCACCAGCCACTACTGCTGTGGATGAGCTGTCCAGAGGAGAAGGTGCCTATCCCAGCGTCACAAGAATTTTTGTTATCATTATTAATTTTGAGAGCTAAATAAGAAATCACAGTCAAGAGTAACACATGCTTCAATGGGGAAGGACAAGGGCCTCTTTCCAGAGAGGTGGATCCAGAAATTCTGAAGCCTGACTTCACAATAGAACCAACTGAGAGCTTTTTAAAATTTCACTGCTTTTAGTGCCATCCAGACCAACTGAATCACAATTCTGGAGGCAGGGAGATAGACAGACAGACAGACAGACACACACATACACACGTCTATATATCTAACTTTTTATTTTAATATAACATTAGACTTACGCAATAGTTAAGATTGAATATAAATTTTTGCCACTTCTATTCAGCATTATACTGGAGGTTTTAGTCAGGCAAACTAGGCAAGAAAAAGAAGAAGTCCAGACTACAAAAGCAATAAAATGATTTCTACTACAGAAGATTTCATTTTGCACATATAAAGTCCTAATACACATCTACACACACACACACACACACACACACACACACACACCAGCAACTAATAACTTTGCAAAGTTACAGGATAGAAGGTCAAAATATGAATATTACTTGTATTTTGTACTAACAATGCATAACCTGAAAAAGAAATTAGAAAAAGAATCCCAATTCCAATAGCATCCCAAAGAAGGAAATACTTAGAAATAAACTTGGCAAAGTAAGTGCAAGGCTTACACAATGAAAACTAAAAAATAATTCTAAAAATTAAAGATGTAAGTAAACAGAAAGACATTCTATGTTTATGGCTAAATGATTTAATATTGTTAGTGGTAAGCTGATCCCCAGGCTGAGCTACAGGCTCAATGCAATCCTATCGGAATCCCAGCAGAATTGTTGGATTTTGGTTTTTGGCTGAAATTAACAAATTCAATCTAAAATTCATATGAACGTAAAAGGAACCCAGAATAATCAAAACAATACTGAAATGGAACAAAGTTGGAGAACTCACACATTCTAAGTTTTCTTCTATTTTCTCTCTTCTTCCCTGTACATCTATGTGTGCTTGGTATGTATCAAAAACTTTTATGCTGCACTATTTGAGAGCAAGTTAAAGATACAATGCCTCTTTATTCTTCAAAACTTCAGTGTGCATTTTCTAAAAACTAGAACATTCTCTTTTGTAACTACACTATAATTATTGACATCAGGAGACATCATTGGCATAGTATTATTACATAATTACAAATTTCTTCAGGCATTCCCCTGATGTTCTTTATAGCAAAGGGAAGCCGGATCTCATGGGTCGCATTCACTCAGTGGCTGTGTTCTCTTGGGATCCTTTAATTTTGATAGTGCTTAAGTCTGCTTTTCTATCCTTACCTTGATGTTCTTAAAGATGAAGGTCAGTTATTTTGTAGAATGCCCCTCAGTCTGGATCTATCCCAGATCTCTTCGTGATTACATTCAGGTTTTGTATTTTTGGCATGAGCATCCTGGAAGTCATGTTGTGTTCTTCTCGGTGTATGATATCAGGAGGCAGATCATCTTCATTTGTGACATTAGCTTGGTTGCTTCATAAAGGTGGCATTGGTTAGGTTTTATAGCTGTAAGGCTATTATTTTCCCTTCTTATTTAATAGGTTACTTGTGGGGAGATATTTTGAAGATATGTGAATATTTTGCCACTTTTCAAAATTTCCACAAGTTCTAGCATGCATCTGGGTTTATTTTCTTGGGTTTCTTTTCTTTTTTAGTAGCAAAGATTGAACCCAGGTGCTTTGCCACTGAGATATATCACAAGCCCTTTGCATTTGTTTTATTTTGAGATAGAATCTTGTTAAGTTGCCAAGGCTGGCCTTGAACTTGCCATCCTCCTGCCTCAGCCTCCTAAATTGCTGGGATTACAGGCATGTGCCAATGCATCTGGTACCATCTGGAGTTTTTAAGAGATCACAAATTATATTAATGTAGCCAGGGTTGAGAGCCACTCACCTCAACTATTTGGAAGCAGTACAGGCTGGCCTTCTGGAGGAAGGGACATTTGAATGGGAACCTAAAGAATGGGTAGGAGTAGCCCTGCTCCTTGGGAATAGGTCGGGGTGAGGAAGCAGACATTCTGGAATCACAATGGCCTGGAGACACATGAACCACGTACAAATGGTTGGAGTCCAGTGGCTGGCACAGGATATAATGGAGGATTAGGCAGGAGGGACCTTCAAGGGTATGTGAGGCATTTGGACTTATTGCAATGGCAAGAAGAGACCATAAAATAAATTTCATCAGGGAAATGACATAATTGGGGTTTGGAGTTGGACAAGTATACCCCCTCACCTCCACCAATTTGCTTGACCACTACATGGGCACCAACTGGAGGGTGGCAATAGTGAAGGCAGGAAGGCAGTTAGGAGGGAAGGCGCTGAGAGCTGTGGCCAAGAGAAGAAATGGTGACTGGTGGGTGGAGGTGGGGATCAAGGAATGCAGATACTGTGCAGATCAGGAGAGCTGAGCTGGGAGAGTAAGTGTGGCACTCAGGGAAGGCTTCCTGGAGGAGGTGGCATGAATTGAGCCCTGATGGATGAACAGAAGGAAGCCAGATACAGAGGCAGATTGTTCTAGGCAGAAAGAACAAGAGGCCTGAGGAACCAGAAGTACTAGAAAAAGATGGAGCACCCAGGCAGGAGCTTGATGCAACTGTAGAAAGAAACACGGCTGGATCCCCGAGGGCTACGGGAACCACCCGGGGACGTGTGGGCTTTGTCTTCATGCAAGAGACATGCGGAGCAGAAGGACCAAAAGGTGGTTTGCAATTAAGAGGAAGTCATGCCAGCTGCATGCAGAAGATGACTTGATGCAGGAAGAAAATCTAAGGCTGATTTGCCAGCATTATGGTGGAAATATCTGCAAGGGGTCTGAGCGTGCTGATGCTCGATGCATGGAAGCTGTTAACTTAGCACACAGTTAGGAAGAGAGCCAGGCGGACCCACTGGGGTCTTTGGAAACTCTAACTGGGGTCTTGTTTGTTTTTTTTTTTTTTTTTGTAAACCTCCTGGAGCACAGGTTAAAAGAATAGAAAACCTTCCTGTACAGAAGAGGAGGAGGAAAAGAACCTGTTGGTTGGGGTTGGGGAGAGGAGAGAAAGAGCGAGCAGTGCAGAATGAAGACGAATGGGCAGCGAGTTCCGGAGAATACATCCTTTCTCCAGAACACTTGCCTCTCCATCAGGGCCCAGCCAAGGCCTGTCAGACAGGAGTGGCGCTTTTGTGCGTCTGCCGCTGTGCTCCCGTTGTCATGGTGATGGGGCCATAAGTCATGTCTGCTGCTGCTGCACAGAGGCACTGTGATTTATGCCTGCCCAGCTGGGATTGTAAACTTTTTTTTTTAATGTTCAAAATCCATCTCAGCAAGGGAGAGCAGGGTGTCTCCGGCTCAGTTTGGAGGAGGGGGTTGTTGTCAGCCCTTGGCTGACTCCCTCCAGTGATGCCTCTACCCGCTGCACAGCTGGGGCTGGGTGACCAGGACAGCTGGGCTCTGCACAGCTCCCTTCTGACTCAGCCACAGGGGTTTCAAAACCCAGGGTGATGCTCACTCCTGAGCCGAGGCTACTTCCTGACTCCCTGGACCAGCGCTTTGTTCTGTTCCCCCCAGGCTACTCCTACAGGTCTCAGCTTTTCTCTTCATGCTCCCGATTCTGGCTTAATACCCTGCGCTGTTTTCCAGCCCCTTTACCACCAGGTCGCTAGGAGGCTGTGATGGAAAAGACATGGGTCTGAAATCATTGGCTCCAAGGCTCATTTTTCTCATCTGTTCAATGGGGATGATATGGCTTCACCTAAGGCAGGGTTTCCTGAGCTTGGCACGGGGTTGAGTGATTCTTTATCACAGGAGGGTTGTCCTGTGTGCTGCGGGACATTTGGCAACATCCCTGGCTTCTACCGGCTAGACGCTGACAGCAGACTCTAGGTTGCGGCAACTGAAAAGGTTTCCAGTGGTTGCCCAGTGTGTCCTGGGGGGCAAAATCATCTCCTTTAGAGCCCATTTTATGGTGAAGGAAGCAAGTCTTATCCTTTTGACCCATGGTTTTCTCAGCTTTCGTGGGCAACTGAAACAGTCCCCCTGGTCTAGGATCTGTGACGCCCTGCATATCCCTGGCTGGTTCCCATCCTGCCTTCCAGACGCTGTGTCCACACTGCTGGACTGGACATCATCACAGGTACAGCATCTCCAGCACTTGTCACATCCAGCGTGTGATCCCAGATCCAGGCAGCCTCATTTCGAAACAGCTAACCAGGTCTCACGGTATGAAGGAGGATGCAGGTGCCCTAAAGGGTCGGAGGGAGTGTGGAACTGGACTCTCAGTTTCAGGAATGCTACAACCAGGAAGCCACTGAGGTGTGTGACATGGTTTGCCTGGGATGATCATGCACACTTTTACTTTCTCTTATTTCTTCCACTTTGCTTTTTATTATGATAAAGTGCACATACATACAACTTACTATCTTAATAATGCTAAGTGTATATAGATCAGAGGCATCAAGTGCATATCATTTGCAACCATTGCCTACCATCCACCTCCAGAAATCTTTTCATCTTGCAAAATGCAACCTGCTCCTATTGAACAACAAGTCCCCATTTCCCCTCCCTTCAGCCCTTAGAAACCACCCTTCTGCTTTCTGTTTCCATTATTTATACCTCTACTACCTCCTGTCAGTGGAATCATACAGTATTGGTCCTCTTGTGCCTGGTTTATTTCACTTAGTATAATGTTCTTTGGTTCCTTCAGAATGTACTTCCTTTTTAAGGGTGAATAATATTCCCTTATATTTTTGTACCCCATTTGGTTCATCTGTTCATCCACTGATGGGCAACTGAGTTGCTTCCGCGTCTTAACTATTGTGAATAACATTGCTATGAATCCTGAATTTTTTTTGAAACATCTTTCAGTTGCACTCGAACAACTTAGTCATTATGCACTTACTGAATATTTACTGCGTGCAAAGCCTCAGGAAGAAAGGGCAGAGGACACAAGGAACATGAGTCACAATTTCTCCTGAACAGGCGAGAATTTTGAAAGGCCCAATGAGCAACTCCTACACTGGATTAATATTCATGCTAAACAATTGAATATAGTAACAATAATGGCCAGTATTTTGTGCCAAACATATCCTGCATCAACTCACTTGATTCTCAACAGCAATCACACAAGGTAGCTAGAGTTATCTCTATTTTGCAAATGTGGAAATTGAAGCATAGCATGTTTACTGTTACCCACATAGTGAATGGCAGAGCTGAAATTTGCACCAGCATTGGCATGCTAATGACTGAGTTCTGTTGGGCTACAGAGTTTGGAAATACTGGGTTGCTATGAAGTATTTCTTTTCTCTTACTATATTTTTCTCTTTGGCGCTTCCTTATACTTTCTTCTTTGCCAGTTCTAGGTGATGTAGGTTGACTCCTCACCCAGGACTTGCTTCTTTCAGAATACCCAAGCATGGCCATTGTCTCTACATGATGCGCCCCCCTTGAGGTCCTGTGCCATTTGCAGAGTTCAGGAGCTGAAATGTGGAGCAGCCACTGGCCTGAGTAATAATCCAGCAGAAAACAGGCCAGCTCCCCACACCCACTCCCCCAAAATATATGGGTGCTTGAAAGAGGTCCTCTAAGAACTGAATCCCTCTTTCTCTGATGCCTTGCTTAACTCATTTATCTTCTGAGCTATGGTGGACTAAGGTGGGTTTACCAAAGTGTGCCTCTAAGAAGGTTGATCTGAACCTGCTTTTCTGGAATAGTGTTGAGGAGATTGTAGCATGTGGAGTTTATTTTCTAAAGATTCATGATGCTTATTAGCATATTAACAGCCCTAGAAAAGCTTCCACCAAGGAAATCAATATAACCACTTCCTTTACAATAGGAATTCTCAAACTTTTAAACTTAAGGAACCCATCTTTTAAAACTTTTATTCCATTTACTTGCCCGAAAGCACTGGTGTTATTTGGAACTACTTTGAGATAATATGATCTGCTTCCATACAATACAATAAACCCTGTGAGACAGGAAATTTCAATAGAGCTATTTTGATGGTAGCAATAGTTCCGTATAAAGGGATCAGGTGATACTTGGAGATAGCCCAGAAGTATTTGTTGACAATATTTGATGGTAATATCAGAATATCTTCATGATCATACCAAAATAACCATGTGAAATTAGTGTCATCAAAATGTTCTACATCCCTTCCCTGAGTCACTTACTGTGCTTAGAACTGGGAATACAATGACCGTTACCTTTCAACCTGTGACCTCCAGGAACACACAGATGCCAGTAAGGATGGGGGTTACTCATCCACAATGAACTGCAGTGCAGTGCCCTGTTCTCTAATTCCTGAAGGAATATTCCAGCAATACAAACAAAACAACAAAGCAACAATGACTGGCAGATGGGAGGGGAGGGCACATTCCCTGAAGGCTGCTCAAAGGAAGCAATGCTGCTGCAAGGCTGTGATGGAGGATGAGCAGTGAGCCAGGTACATATGGGACTGTGAGGGCGTGAGTCCATTTCAGGCACAGGGACAGCACTGGCAAAGGCAGGGAGATAAGAACGCTGTGTGGCATTTTAAGCAAAGAACAAATGGGAACGTGGTGGGAGATGAAATGACAGAGGGGATGTGGCCAGGCTCTGGAGTGCTAATGTGTGCCAGCTGACATAGTTTGGACCTCAGTTCTGAGGCACCTGGCAGTGGGAGGCTGTCAGTGGTCTTGGGCAGGGAACAGGCATGAAGACTGTGTAGAGGTGGGACTGGGTATGTTCATGGGGTGGGGTGAGGGCGGGGAGCAGTAAGGCTATCGAAGAAGGCCTAGGCCAGGGAGTGTCAGTGAAGATGGAGAGGTGTGGACATTTGGAGGATAATTAGAAGGAAGGGTGGAAGGAAGGACTTGCCATCTGTGCTGGATGGCTTCCATGTGCTTCTTCAGGTCCTTGCTCAGATTGTCCTGCCCCTGCCTCAGGAGGCCACCTCAGTGGACTCTGTACTTGACTTCCATTGGGTTCACTTCTCCCGTTGAATGAAGTTGGTATTTGCACAATCACAGAGGGCTGGGGACTTGAACCTGGGTCTCCAGCATGAGAGTCAGGCACGCTATGTGAGGAGCTATACGGCCAGCACTCCGTTGAATGAAGTTGGAACAATTCATTCTCCTGGTGCCTCTCTGGCAGAGTCACCACGAGCCGTCTGTGTCCCTTAACTAAATGCCACAGCTCCATGGAATTTTCTCTCCTTGTTCTGGAATTTTCACCCTCACCTTGATCCAGTGACATGTGCCACAGGATAGTACATATCCCTTGCTATTTTTCTAGAACTTTTCCCAAACTCTGTGAATAGCTCCCTTTGTAGAGTCTTCTAGCTTCAACGTTATCACCGGTTTGCTGCTGGGATCCTCTTTGATAGCATTTTCCTTGTTGGGTGAGTAGAAAAGGAATCAAGCTTAATGGACAGGATCATCAAATCACCCACTGAAATATCCAGATCATCACTCTGACCAGATTGTAGTGTGTGTGTGTGTGTGTGTGTGTGTGTGTGTGTGTATTAGAGGCGGGGTTTGGTCTTTATCTGGCAGAGTAAGATACACTAAAGGAAACATACAGGTGGACCTATGTAGCCACAATGAATAGGTCTAAAAATCACAAAATGATCACTTAGCTTATCACATACCTGAAAGCAGAGCCTGTTGAGATGAGATCAAGAGAGGGTTTCTAGGGAACAGAGGAGGGGCTATGAGATACCCACAAGCAGAGGAGGATTCTACCAACTTCGGACCATCTGTGTGATGGCAGGGGATGAAAAAATACCTGAGGAGCCCCCTCCAGTCTGTGAGCTTATAATTGCTCACACATGCCTCAAAGGGGACACTCAGATGCAGGTCAAGGTCTCAGCAATGTGGGTAGTTTGTTTAGAGCCTAAATCAGAGTGCTCAGTTTCAATACAAACGACAGAGCTAGTGCCAGACGGTACCGAGGAAGCATTTTCACGGGAAGCCTCGACTCTGCTACAAGCCAGAAATTTATTTCAGGAACAATGTTGTCACTAAGATGAGATTTTTCAAATGTGCCCCCTGAGATAACGTGGCTGAATGAGGCTAGTGGATAGGACAGTTCCATTTCTAATTCATCCTCAACATCTCCATCGTATGATCAACCTTTCTTCTGCATCTTAGCAGCCAAAAATCTCTCTTCATTTGATAAGGGAATATAATCATCAAGTCATGGGATAAGAAATTGGGAGACTCTCTAAATACCATCAAGTTCAGAGGTGCCAAATACCTGAGCCTTCACAACACCCCTCCAGTACTGGAGGTAAGCATCATGAGTTGATCATGGCAGTTTCCCCACATGAATCTGTTTACAGTCTCAGAAATCTTCCCAACATAACATTGAAAACAGCCCCTATCTATTTATCTCAGTCGGCACATGAGATGTCTGACATCTGCCACCTCAGATTTAATCCAACCTGTAAGATAGACAAATAAACAGAAGCTCAGGGAGGATTTTGAAGACCTGGCTTGGAGTAGATGTTTTTTCAATTCTCCCCCTGGCTGTATCTGTATTTTATAACCCTGTCCCCTAATCACAGATGACTAAGCCAGGAGTGGGCTCCTAACATACACCAGGGCAATCAATAATAGTCCTTCCTGAGGATTTTTCAAATTGCAATTCAAAGAGGAGAAGGACTCTTCCTTGGTGAGAAGAGGCACATCATATGTGGAGATTCAGATTATCACAACCACCATCCTAGTAGGGCAGAGAGGACAGGAAGAGAGGTAAAAGCTGCCTCAGCATTAGAAGATGGCTGTAAGGATCAATTACGTGAATCTGTGTGGAAGGTCTCTGCCCAAAATATCACAGTTATCTCTGTCTTCTATGCCAGATCAGGTCTCAGACCCTGGTACCCTGACCTCTCATCCAGCATACTTGCCAAGATTCATACCTTCATATGTCTCCCTCTTTTTCATCTAAAGATCTTCACATCTGCCTCAGCATCAGAAGTATCATTTGAAAAGTGTTTAACTACTAATGCAGATATAACAAGTCATTTCTCAGTTTCACTGTATCTGCAAAGCCTTCTATAATTCAACATCAAATATTTATTATTACATTTATTAAAGTTTTAATAATTTAGCATCTCTTGCATGTAAGATAGAAGCTTAGCTAACTGGTTCCCCTTTATCCAACCTGGGTCACTTCAATATTTATATTCCAAAGTCTCCATTTGAGTTTCATTTAGCAGAGTCCGTGTCTTGAGCCCTCCACCTGAGCTGACAGTCGGTGCGTGGCACAGCCTCCCTAGTGGCAAAGACTAACAGAAATCTGGTGCTGAACAGTGTTTGAAGAGATTTACTGAGCCCGGGCAGAAACTCATCCTAATAGACTTCACTTTTATTATGATCGCTAAACTAAAATGGGGGAAATATATATGTCTCCAGGCTCACTGGCTGAATGACAGACAGCCAGAATGTAAGAGGGAGATCCAAGCTGTAGGGAACGTGGTGGCCTCTTTAGTCATGCTTATCAGAGGGGCCTCGTTCTCCTAAGAAAAGGGAGGGACATGGTAGTGCAGGGAACATTCTAATGCCCAAATTCCATGAATCCAACTGTGGGTGCTAGATTTCCCATTCACCTAGTCTCCCTCTTCCTCCATTGATATTTCATATTCCACTTGCGTAAAGAACACACCCACTCAGTAGACAAAATGGTCAACAGAGACTAAGATAGAAAGCCCAATGACCCCACCCTTCCACCTTATAGAGAATGCCCCTGCCACCATAGTAGTCAGGATTTACTGAGCACTCAGCCAAAGGCCTGGGTTCAAATTCTAATTTTGCCACTGATTAAACTGTTATGTTGTGCAAATATCTTAAGTTTTGGTGCCTCTTTTCCTCATTTGGAAATAACAGTAACTACATCACTGAGTTTAATGAGTCGGAATTCATACCTGTAAAGTCCCTAGACAGGGTCAGACACATATTAAGCACTCAGTAAATGCTACTCACTATTACTTATGAATATGGAACTAAAAGTTTGAATATGTTGTCCAGTTCTCAAAGACACCCAGAAATATAGCTATGATTACCACTGCCATTTATAAGTAAGAGACTGAGGGTCAGAAAGTCTAAGTAAAGTCAAAGTCCAATAGCAAGTGGTGGAGCTGGGATTTGAACACAGGTAGTTTGACACCAGAGCCTTCACTATTCTTTGCTCAACAGTCCAATCTCCTGTGTGTTCAGCAGGTAAGTGGATTTCCTGTTGCAATTCCCTTGTCCTTTGGGGAAAGGATATTTGTGTGAGTAAATGGTGAGGAAGGAGAAAACGGAAGGGGAAGCTTCTGGGCTTGAGATTCTACCTAGCAAGGGCTGAAGAAACCCACTCTGAATCAGCATCCTCAGTGGAAAGGGAAATATCCTAGGTTGCTTACCGTGTACAATCACACACAGCCATTAGCAAACCTGCTGAGGTTATAGGGAATGCAAAGACCAGTTGTTGAGTAGTTTTTCAGCTCCAATAGGAGGGAGGTATCATGAGTATCAAACAATATAAGAGCCATACCAAGGGGAGGGCTTTCCCCAAGACTCTCCTCCCTGAGTCCATCCAAAGTCATGTGTCCCCATATAATTCAGCAACAGTCTGAGATTCACTCCCACCTAACCCACACATCCTATTGTCCTTCCCCTTGCTTAATCCCCTATTGGTAGCTAATGTGGCCGAGAAAAACGGAGGCAGACACCCTGTGTCTATACAGCTTCTGTACCATGAACTGTTTCTTTATCAGCTGGTCACACTGCATCACATGGTTACTGCCTAATTTGTATCGCAATTCCTACTACCTCTCAAACTTCCCAGCATTCTTTTAACACCAGTTCCATGAAAGGTGCTGTGCCAGTCACTCTCTGTATGTTGTGTGGTCCCAGCGAGTACCATGTGAAGGAAACACACTGACCTCCACCTTCCAGGTTCTCACTTGAAGGTCTAGAGAAGAGAACTGACTTGGTCCAGCTGCTCAAGTAGCAAATTATGGAGCCAGGATTCACATCCTGGCCTCAATGACTCCGAAGTCTGTATCTTTCCTATTCTTCCTTCCCTTTCTGGTCTTTGTTTCTAGCACCTAGCACAATGTTCCAACACAAAGGCAAGTACCTGGCATGCGTCTATTGGGGATTTCACCTTAAGATGAATGTTTCTGGAATGCATTGTTTCTGATGGGGATTCTGTCTGGGCCCAAGGCAGACTTCAGTATCTGGAGTCCTCATCTGCAGGGGACCTCTAGCACTGAACAAAATGTTCTCAAATGCCTTTTATATGGTTCACAGTTAAGAAAAATGAACAAAAACACCAGGCATGTTGTGGCTCCTGTCCTTTCCCTGCAGCCTCTGCCATGTATCCTGCACTGCTACTCCTCAGTCAGATTGGACTGGAAGCTCCCTCACTGGGCATGCCACTTCAAGACCCTGTACCTTGCTCATGGAGAGGACATCTGTGAGTGTTTTTCTTGTCAACACTCACGCGCTACCTGTTATGATTTTTCCCTAGGGATTATCCTGTCTATAATCTCAATCCACATAGTCAAGTTCTCCCTCACTTGTTGGTTTCAAGGATGAGTAATGACCCAGGTCTGGCTAACCAACGCCCTCAGTCCCTTTAGGCATTGGTTTGGGATATGGGCCAATGTCCCAAATTAGACCAAGTGGAAGCATCACACCCTGGCTGTGGTCTCAAGTGTCAGGCTCTCAAAATTCACACCCTGGTGCTGCCACTTTCTGGCTTTGTGACCTTGAGCAAGTTACACGACCTCTCTGGGCCTCACATATTCAGTGGAGCTAATAATGGGTGAATATTACATGATCTGTCTGGAACAGTGCCACAGAAGGATGAACTGCTATTGCTACTACACAGTGCCGGGATCTTCGCTTAACTGATTGGGCAAGAACTCATCTTTTCCCTGGCAGTGCTAAACTCAGGTTGTAAGCCTGGAATAGAAGCTGAAAGTGTTCCTGAAAAGTTAATCAACCCAAAGAAAAACAGAGAGATGAGGGCTGAAAACAGACAGGGATTTTGAGTCCCAGAAACATTTGGGAGCACATATATCCTGCTATGTCAAAAGCTATTGCCACCCTGGAGTTTTGAACTTATATCTTTTGTTTTCTGTTCAAGTCAGGGGATTTATTTCTTGTCTTGTTACCTTGTTCATTTGTACACAAACTTTAGTGGATATTAGAATCAACTGGGACCTTGTTAAATCAGTTTGTTGGGCTAACCTCTTTGAAATACTGGATTCAGCAGGTGGATTAGTCTCTTGTGGTTGCTGTAACAAATCACCACATGCTGGAGTGGCCCTAAAACAACTGTAAGCCCCAAATCAGTATCACTGGGCCAAAATAAAGCCCATACTCTCTGTGGAGGCCCTGGGGATTATCTGGGTCTTCCTCTGCCAGCTTCTGGTGGTGGTTAGCTTCTTTGGTTGTGGTACATGGTCCCAACCTCTCACTCCTTCTTAACTTGACTTCTCTGTGTGTCAAATCTCTCTCTTCTGCTCTCTTAAAAGGGCACTTGGTATGATATTTTGGGCCCAACCAGACAACTCAGGATAATCAACCTATCTTAAGATTCTTTTTTGTTGTTCTTTTTCTTTTTAAAAAAATCTATTTGTTCTTTTTAGTTATGCTTATGATTTTTAATCATATTTGCAAAGAGCTTTATTCCAAATAAGGTAACATTTACAAGTTCTAGGATTTATAAGCTGATGCCTTTGGGATCATTATCCATCTACCATAGAGGGAGTCTGAATTTGCATTTCTAACATGTTTTTATATAATGCTGATGCAGCTGGTCCTGGGATCACACTTTGAGAACCAATGACCTCCTGACTTTCTGCATGCTTTGAAATTTGGCTCGAAGCTTCTCTTCTCTGTGAGAACTTCCTTTTAACCTCTAGGTGAGTCTGACCACCTACACCTTCATGCCTTCTCTCTGCCTTGAAATTTCCCTCTATCCTCTTCAACTATCACAAGGTTCATCTTTTATTTGTGATTTTGTCTCATTTAATAAAAATAAGATCCTTGTCTTGTTTTTCTTCTGAATCTCCAGTACTTAGCCTGCCATATAATAGGTGTTCGGTAAATTCTCAATGCTTGGACTTGAAAGGCCAAAAGAACAAGGAGACATTCTTAAATCTATTTAGGACCAATTCAACATGAAAACTATCACCAAGTGAGCAATGCTGGCTTGCATCTGATATTCCATTATTCTTGTAACATTGTTCCGGAATTAACAGCATTTCACCATTTCATTTTCATTGATTTGAGATCATAGGAAAATCACTGAGAAGCTCCAAAAGCTGGGCTTTGTGGGTGATTATTATTCTAACTATAATAGTTATTCTCACATTTCTCTTACAAGGAGAACCAGCTCCAGATGAAATCGTGAAGAAGGCACGGTGTGGAGTCCTAAGCGTTGTTTTGCCATGCTGCTCTCTCCACAAGTGACTATTATCTCATCTCTCAAGCCAGTCTCTTGTTGCATGCTCCTTGCTAAGCCTCGAGACTCTGGGAGGCAGGGGAGGGCCTTATTCATCTCTGTGCTCCTGGCACAGTGCCTGGCACACAAGAGGGGCTCAGATAGAACTTTTCAGAATTGAAAGGAATCTGTATGAAATGTAGCTCGAGTTTGCACCTCCATTGCTGCAGCAGTTATCATTAGTGTCTCCAATGCAAAAAATCTCATTCGCAGCAGCTTCCTGCTGAGACAGGCTGGAGCATAGGAGCCATCAGCGAACAGTTCTCTTCTTTGGCCCTTCGACCCCTCAGACTTGAAAATCTTCCCCTCCTACCTTAGACTCTACATAGCCAAATCTCATGTGCAGTTCATGATTAATTTCCAATGTTCTTTCTCCTGGGAATAATCGCCTAAATTCTTTGCCCAGGAACTTGTTCTTTCTTTTCCAACTTCTCAAAGTACTCTATGTCTACCCTGTATGTGACTCTTCATTCATTCCATAAATATATTCATGTACTTAAAGCCACAGACCTGGCATACTGTAGTAGTGTGTGTGTGTATGTGTATGGGGGTGCACAGGGATCAGTGCAAGCCCTCAATACTAAGATGCTGTTGATTCAAAATGCATCATTGACTGAATACAGTCTTTCATCAAAAGAAAAAGAGTGAAACAGAGAAAGAGAACACAAAATTCACTATATGTGCCACGTAGACCATAACAAACGTAATAACTAATGCCTCTCCAGTTAGCCATGTTCCAAATTCAGGACTTAACCTGTATTATGTCATTTGACCTTCACTTTTCTCTTATATGATTTAAAAAATCTTTTCTCACCATCAACCTTAAGAGTAAACACAACCATAGAAAAGCTCATGCATTCATGTAAGTGGTGGATTGAGGATTTGAACACAAAGAGGTTCAGCTGGGTTCCATATCTTATGACATTAAGCAATAAACTTAATGCTTAATAAAGATACAACATAGGGGAAAATGTGCAACTTGATAAAGTGTTAGTATAATTGTTCATGTAACCATCACTGAGATCAAGAGGTCAGCTGTCATCAGCATCATACAAATCCCCTCAGCTCCCAAAGGCATCCCATTCTTCCTTTCTTCTAAACCAAAGATCAGTTTTTATTAATTATTAAGACTTAAAAGAATATGCATATATATTCTTTTGTGACTAGAGTCCATCATTCAGTATTGCATTTGTGAGATTCATACATGATACACTGCATGGTAGTTGTTTTCCCTCATTTTCCTCATTAATGGTATTCCATCATAGGATTATCTCCTAATTTATTCATCTATGTTTTTGTTGATGGATATTTGGTTTTTTTTCCAGCTCCCTGGCAATCAATGTGTGCTACTATTAATATTCTTTTTAGTATTACTTGTGGTACATATACACACATTTCTGTTAGGCATATTCTTACGGGTAGAATTGAGGGGTAATAGGGTATGTGCATACTCTACATTAGACACCGCAGTAGATACTGCTCAACAGGTTTACATGGTGGCCATGCTAACTTATATTCCTACGGTGAGGATAGGAAAGTTCCAGTTGCTCCATATGCACACCAACATTTGCCATTATTAGTTGTTTTCAGTTTAGCCACTGTGGAGGGTTGCAGCCTATACATTTGACTGTTTTGCTTCTGGCAGAGTAAGGTCTCCATCTTTCTCAAGACTGTCACAGATGTAAAATAAAATCATCGACTTTGATTTTTCCTCTCCAACCCTACGTAAAGCTTACCTGTCTCCCCTGGCCTCTGCTTCTCATGGTCTTTCCTCTAATCTCTCCTGCATTCCCACAGCAGCATTATTGGCTATCTATAATTATGATCTATTATTTATTAATTTCTAACCTATCTCCTGACTGGAACTTATTAATTCCTTGAACGCCCATGATATGCTCGCCTGGGCAATGCCATGTCAAACAAGGTTTATTAGTGCAGCTTGGAAAACTCAATTTAGCACAGCTCCTTTCAAATGGTGATGCTTGCAATGTTTTTTCCTCGCAGAGCAGAAGTCTAAGCATGGCTTTGTCGCCTACTAGAGAAAGCATCACTTGGGCCTCTGGTTTATTTATTTATTTTTGATCTTCAAAATGAACATAATAGCCTCAACCCATGTAGCTGAGGCAAGCATGGGATGAGATAGTGTTTGTAACATATTTGGCACAGAGGATATGATGGATGGATGTCAGTGCTTGTTATTATACTCTGCGAAGCAAGGTACTTTTATTATCTTTATCCCATAAAGGAGAGGAAGCTTAGAGAGTTGAACTTGACTGAGATCATGTTTCTCACACACGGGAGAGATAGCAATCTCACCCAGCCATTTGCATCTCCAGAGCAAGTGACTCATAACCAGTCTGACATCTGCCTTCTATCTTCACTGAAATAGTGTGTGCAATGTCAACATCACAGAACCCTACCGACAGCTAGCAGAGACCTTCTTTCAGGTCTCTGAAATCTTTACTAGACAAGGTCATTAGGTCTCTTGGAGAAAGGTCTTTCAACCACATGGATGTTCCTTGCTGCAACTTCAAAATATATGATACAGAGAGACTTTAGCACAGGTTTCCCTCAAGTCTCATCAATTTCAATTGTATAAAACATGGAAATAATAATAATCTTCCATGAATCAATTCGTGTGTGCTGGTGTGTATGTGTAAAACCATCTTAGTTCCTTAATTATTAGTAATTACTATTTCATTTTCTAAATAAATGATTTCCTTTCATTAATCTATTACTTTCCAAACAACCACTTTTGGGAAATGGTAAGAGACCGAAAAAGGTGACCTTGTGAAAGGTGACAGGTAAGAATAAACATATGGAAAAGTCGGAGAGCTGGGTCCTATCACAATGCCATGGACATATTGATAATGTCTTGATTCAGAATGATCCAAAGACAGCATGAAGCGGTGGCACTCCAGGAGGTCATGTTGACTTTTATAAGCCAGTAAGCTATGTGAAAAGCAGATTTAGAAGAAAAACTAGAATTCATTTTTGGTGACATCAAAAGTTCTGTAAGGCTTTCTTCAACCAAATTGGAAGAAGAAGAAAAAAATCTCTACTAGAAAGCTCCAGAATGGTACTAGGATCCATTGAATTAATTACATCAATAAGCATTTAGTAGTTGTCCAATTTGTACTAGGAACCAGAGATTAAAAGCTAAATAAGTTGTTTTCCTCGACCTTGAGAAGTGCATCACATAATGGGACAGAATGATGTCCAAACAACTAATTAGAACACAGTAGAGTAAGTCTATAATGAAGTTTCCGACAAGGTGCAGGACATATAAGGAGAGATGCAGCCATCATCCTTTCAGTACTAAAGAACAAAGAACTTTGGTCTCTGGACCCTTCGATCTCATGGATTAGCCCAAAGTCCATCCTCAGTACCAGAACCACAGCAGAAAGCATCCCATTCTCCAAACTCAGGCCTTCATGATTCTCTAATATACTGTCAAATATTGACTTTTTACACAATAAGTTCATTAATAATCCCACAGTGAGTGAGATAATATGTTACCCTCTCTTATATTTTATAAAATCCCCAAATAAGAGTAATGATGTTATAATATGCGGCACTGAGCCCCAGCAAGGGAGTTTTGGAGCGTGGGGTAGTTGACTGTGTTCTTCATATCCACTATCAACTGACTCCATCAGCAGTCAGAGGTCCCTCCCGCACAGGATTTCCTGTGATCCTGAAACTGAGGAACATACAGGGCTCCAAGAAGTCCTTGGTACAGAGTCCTGGAGATGATATCCCTACCTGACATCTGCAGGGTCTTCTGTGACGAGCACATCTGTCTTGCAACTGGCCAGGGGATTGATGGACAGCTCCACAGGTGGAACCACAAAGCTTTTGCTCACAGGAAGCCAGAGGCCTTGGCCCAAGCTGAAAGTAGACCTGTAATGTAAGAGTTTCCATTGGGGAACTCCCTGGGAAGCAGAGAGCAAAAAGAAAAAAGGGGCCCTCTTCCCATCCCTTCTGGGGCATTTTCTCCCTCTCCATCCCATTAAGTCCCCTATATTCCCCAAGGCACAAGCTTGGCCAGGTTGGCCCAAACACAAATGGTCAATTCTTAAATCAGTTTATCAGTGTGCTCATGCATTGCTTTGCATTTCTACTTTTCTTTTCCTGGGTTAACAGTCAACTCTGAAGACAGGGACTATTTCAGCTCTGATTTCCCCTTAGTCTCTATACCCAGTAGGAGTTCCACAAATGATTGCCAAGTCAGCAGGAGCAGACTAGCATATAGGCCAAAAGCATGGACTCAGAATCAACTCAAACCAGTGTCTGATTTCCAGTATTGTCACTTAATTTGCTCTATGTCTTTATCTACTTAAGTATTGAAGTTTTATATGAGATTTTGTGGAGGTGCTAGGTAGAGGTTCTATGGCTATTTTTTAAACTATCAGAATAGATAATTAGTTATATCTCCTCCAGTTCAGGTACCCAAATCTATAAATCTAGGTGGCAGACAAATGGGAATTAGATTCCTATAGCAACCTGGGCTGTGAAGGTACATTAGTGCCAGCAAGAGTTCTTAGTCAGTGCAGCTCAGAGGTGCACAGGATCGATAGTCTAAGGATGCACGACCATACTTCCTAAGAGACATTTCTCTATTCCCTACCATTATAATACCCCAACAAGACTGTCAACTCACCTGAGAATCTTTTCAGGGGCTTGCTCCCCTGTCACCAGATCATAGCCCCTCTCAAGTGTCGTGTATGGCCAAGGTCTGTGGAAACCAAGAGAAAGAAAAAGGGAGCAGAGATGACATTAGTCAGAAGTAAGCAGAATTCCTATTTGGACAACAGCTCAAATTCCAGAGGCAATTATTGGACAAATCTTCTATGTTACAAAGGAGTATCTCCATTTGACCAAAGGACTTAGCACTTATGTAAAATTCAGTTGCCCATATTTGAGTACATGTGAGGAAACCTGATTCCTCCTCAGACCATGTAAGGAAGCATTCATTGATCACTTCTTGTTTGGGTGGGTGATTTGAATGTCAGCCTTTGTGCTCTAGAAGATTCATCAATCATGTACCTTTAATTCTATAATGTGATTCAGTGGAAAATAGAATTTGCTTCCCACTGGGGTCTACAGGAGCACATCTGTTGCAGAGAAAGAATCCTACCTGCAGAGAGTTTTTGGGCATCCAGTAATATAACAGAGGAGGTAGGGACAGGTCTACTACTGCCTCATTCCCAACGTCCTGTGCCACTCACCCTTCACTCTGTCCCCAGTCACTGCGTATACACAGGTGTCTATGAACGGGGTCGGGGGCATAGCCTTCGTGACAGCTGCACTCTCCTGGAAGCAAAACAGAAAGGAATCTTATGAAATACTGCCTCTAAAATAGGCTTTTCCCTGGTGCCTTGCTTTCCTGGAAAATAAAGTGAACTTTCAGAAAAAGCCCATGAAAAAAGGGTGTTTTGGTTCATGGACTACCATGGTTCAAGAAGAGTTTATTCACGTGCATGTTCATTTGTTCATTCACTCATTTATCCATTGAGTAAGACCTTGACACACTCTGCCAAGCACTAGAGACACAGGGACCAAAGGTGCACCCTGGTAGCTGAACGTGCTCACGACATGATGAGGGAAACAGGAAGTGACCAGAGCACTACAAATGGAGGGTCGATTTTCAAATAATTAAACCATGATGAAGTGTATTTATTTAAATATGAAAACAAAAATTGAATTCTCTTCACCTGAATGAACAAGACTTGATTATCCATAAACCCTAAGTCAAATACCACCTCCTCCAAGAAACTGTCAAGTTCCTCTTTAGGAAAAATTGATTTTTGCCTGTGGTCCCCTGGGCTTATGTATTTTTTTTTTTTTTTTGGTGTTTATTTTAAAAATTTTTAGCTTGTTTCTGTATGATTTGGATCTGGAAGTGTCCCTAAAGGCTAAATGTTGAAGGCTTTGTCCCCACTGCAGCAGTGTTCAAAGGTGGAACCTTTGAGAGCTGAATGGCTCATAAAGGCTCTAGCATCAATGGATTAAACCAGGGAAAAATTCGTAATTTGATTGGACTATGGGGCAGTGGTGTAAATTGGAGGATGTGGGGCCTAGTTGACTGGAATGGGTCCAATGAGGCATGCCCTTGGGGCCTCCATCTTGTCCTTGGCCGGTTTCCCTTTCTCCTTCTTCCCTGCCACCATGAGGTGGTGAGCATCTTACTCCACCGTTGCCCTTCTGCCATGTACTACTTCACCACAGGCCCAGAAAAAAAGGAGTCAGTTGACCATGAACTGAAAAATTTGAAGCTAGAAGCCAAAATAAAATTAATTTCTTTAAGTTGTTTTTCTCAGGTATTTTGTGACAGTGAAAAAAACTGAGTAACACAATTTTCCTCTCTACTCCTAGCCTCCCCTCCCACCTCCTCTCTTGTCCTCTTTCCATCTCGTCTCTCTTGATCACTTTTCTTCCTTACATCCATCCCTCCCATCCCCACCATGTCTGCATCTGGTGTCACGAATGCTTGCTACCATTCCACACTGAAATATGTTCTCCTGTTGGTCAAGTTCATTGCGGTTGGCTAGTGCATATTCCATTTCCTAGTATATTTTTAAAGTTTGGAAATTCTTAAAGAGTTTTCAGAAGCTCTCTGTCCTGCCCTCTGGCTGTTAATAATTTCTGCTCCACTGTGCACTTCTCAAGGTGGGGGAATCGGGGGAATCTTTTTTTTTAATTCAATTATTTGTTGCCCCCCAAGGTGTATTAGTGGAATAGTCATAGATGCTTTACCAAAAATAGATTCTGTAACAAAAGAAATAACTCTGGAAAATACTATATCCTTCTTTAAAGCCAATGGAGTTGATTCTCCATGAGAGTGAAACATATGGTTTTCCCCAGCTCTCATTACTTTGAGAGGTTTGCTGGTGGAGGAACTCATAGGAACAATATTCTGTGGAATACATCCTGGGAAATGCTGGTAGGAACTGCCCCGGCCAGCTCAGCCCCTGTGTAGAGTAGAGTTGGTACTCAACGGTGTAAGGTGAATGAATAATCAACTATCTGTTGTGGCTCTGGTAAATTTCCAGCTATTGCCTTATTTCCTATCTTTTGGTGAACACACACACATACAGACACTCATGCATAGATGCATACATACATGTGCGTGCATAGACACACACAAATGAACCCACAACCCTTCCATCTTACAGTGATTCTGAGGGGCCTAACCTATGAGTTTCAAATTATGTCCATGGAAATGCATTGTTCAATGTGGGGAATTTATGGACTTTTGGTTTTGAGTTTTCATTTTCCTTAAAGAGTTTCCTTTTTAAATATCTTTATAATAGTAAAAAAAGGACAGATAAACAGTCTGATGTTGCATACCAAAATTAAGGACACTGCATCTTCATATTAACACAGCTGGTCAGGTAAACTCATTTTATATGGGTCTCAGAAAGAAAATGTCTCCTATCATGTTTGTTTCATGGAAGAGGATGTGGAGACTGTGAGTCAGGTGCTAATAAGTTCCTGCTATTTGCAATGACACAGCTTGTGTTTTGGGATTCTCTCAATCTTGCACAACTAAAACAAGATACTAGATGATGTGCATGTTCTACAACTATCAGCCATAACTCCTAATTTCTTTTTTATTGGTTCTTTTTAGTTACATATGACAGCAGAATCTATTTTGATATAATTATACAAGTATGGAATATATCTTATTCTCATTAGAGTCCCATTCTTATGGATATACACGGTAGTGGGATTCATTGTGTTGTTTTCATATATGTACATGGGAAAACTATGTCAGAGCTAATTTCAAAATGTTTGTATTCATCAAATAACCTTCCTGTTTTCACTAATGCACTATAAATATATGAGGCATTCTAGTGTTAAAAAAATAAAAACCTTCACTTGTTTATATATTGCAGTGTTGTTTAATCTGTGTACCATCAGAACCGAGCAAGGATCTGGCAAATAGCCTGGTTCATAAATACCGGCTGAACTGAAATGGCAGTAGAACAGAATATGGAGTGAAGAATGGGTCAGAGAGAGTATCTGACATGTTCACAACAAGATTGCTGAAAGACAGAAGGAGCAATGGAATGAAGAGATCTATGCTTTCTCTTCTCTGGCTACGTGTGAACCATGAGGGGCTGTCCCCAGGCAGGAACACTCTCTGTAACCCTGCCCTCCACCTGCAAGCCTGAGGTCTTCCACCAGGTGGGAATGCTGCAGGTGTGTGCAACCCCGTGGACTGACTGTTGCCAGAGTAAGGGATGTGGAGGGAAAGGGCTGAGAGCCTTGAATTTGGATGGAAGTAATTTACCAAGCAGGGTGGGGTGGGAGTCACTAATGATGTGTTAAAATGCAACCGCCCCTTCATGAAATATTCACCACCTTAAACATGTCTAATATTAAAGATTAAAAGTCCTGGGATTTGTCCTCGAGACTCCCCAGACTGATTTATGATCTGCCAAAAGCCGCAGACCTCATGATTCATAATGGGAGAGGTAAAATGGTTACTGTGGGCAAAGGGACGGGGAAGCCAGGCTGGGGTGGCAGGGAGGATGCTTCTTTGTCATGGAAAGGGCAGAGGCTGAGGTTCCTCTCTCTCCTATCAGTGACTCTGCAGGTGAGGGCACAGCTCATTCCTCCTTCCCTCTTTTTGGGACTAGTGGCAACAATAAGACAACTATTCAGACATCCTGTTACATTTTTATTTTCCTCATTGTGTGCTTACTGAACGAGTTTTTATTGACTAGGAATGGATCATTAATTACTGTCACACATTATACAACAAATATGTATTTTTAAAATGAGAAGTATCGACCGCAGGGATCCCCATAAGGCTGCCTGGAGAACAGGACGCAGGTGGAAGGGAGAGCCTATAAGTGCTGGGGGTAGGTGGCAGACTGGGGTTCAGTCTTCACGTTCCTTCTCTGCAGTGGTGTGGCCTTGGGGAATTTGCTTCACCTCTTTGGTGTCTGTTTTTTCATATGTAGAATGAAACGATAGTAGTGTCTCTGTCTCACAGGAGTGATGGAAGAAGAAATGAAATAGTGTAAAGTGTTATCTCACAGCTCCAGTAGACAATGAGCTCCTGGTCAATAAATTAGTTTCCACCCCTTTTCCATTAATTCCAAGATGGCTCCAGGTTTTTGGTGTATGCTCACATATTAACTCTGGGGGCACAAGTCATTTCCTCCTCCATGGGCCTTAGTTTTCTCAGCTGCAAAACAAAAGTTTATATTAGAGGTCCTTCACTTCTGGGCACACCAAGAATCAGTCGTTTGTACTACCCTTCTGAATCGCTAACTGCTGTTCTCTGGACACTGTTTTACCACAGCTGAGATCATTCTTAAGCAGTGGGCTAGGTGTCTCTGGCAAGATCTCCATCAATGCCACAGCTATTGGCTTTATTGACTTCCATTTTGTATTTTGCTGACTCAGCTAACTCTCCACTATTTGCAACCAGGCATTTCCTACTCTAAGATGCTCTGACAGTCAGAGTCGGGGGTTATTAACCCCTTCCATCAGTGACTCCTTTCTCCAACTCTGTCTCTGCACCCACCAGGCAGTCAGGCTGTCAAGGAACACCTCCCTTTGGAACACCTATGGTCCTTCAACCCTTTCACTACAATGGAAGATCCTTGAGTGAAGGTGTTATAACTACCTGGTTCACTAATGTATCCCAGCACCAGCTGCAATGCCTGAAACACTGCAGACATTCAATAAACCAAAGTTAAATAAGTGAAAGCACGTATTTTACAATAGTAATGCCTATGCCAAAGGGATAGGGAAATAATTTTTATTTGCCCTTTCCCCCACTAAATTGGGATTTATTGGTTGCAGAAACATTTTCTTAATCATTCTTATCTCAATGAAGAGTACAGTACCTGATGAAGAGTAAGCAACTCATTTGATGAGTGGATGGATGGATGGACAAATTAGTTAATATGTAAATATATTATACTTGTCCTGAACTCAGGCTGAGTTCATTTAGAATAATGATGACTTTGCTAAGGACTGCAAGAAACTTCCATCCATGAAAGGTATTTGCTAGGGAAATGTGGACTGTAAACAAGAGTGTTCCTAAAATGTCTTCAACAGAATTCTACTCCATATCAGGGCAGGAAACACTCTTAAAGGTCCTCTAGTTCATCTTGCTAGCTTCACTTTTCAGATGGAAATATTAGAGTTTAGAGACTAAAGGGATCTGACCAAATCACTGGATTGGCCTCTGGCTCAGGCAGGATTAGAACCAGGGCTGCTGGCCACTGGAACCAATATTCCTTCTGTTGCATTGGTGATATTAATTCTTCTGTGTACTTTGAAGTCTTTGTAGAAAATTTTTGCTCTTTGTGCTCCTGTGACATTTCTAAGCTTTCTATAATGAGAATATTACATTTCCAAGCAGGTACTATAAAGAAATTAAATGAATTTGAAATATCCTTAAGCACATTAAAAACATACATTTATATGTGGTTAATAATGCAGACCTAAAAAAGTTTAATCTCTTCATTAAAGTGGTTCCCATAAGGGAATTCAATTAAGTGAATTTCTATCATGCTAGTTACTAAAACTCTGTATCTTCAGCTATAGATGAACTGCATTGGTTTTAAAATATTTACTCTTTCTGTCTCCCAGGTCCCATTTATTGAGTTCTCATTTTATGTTACATGCACTCTGACTCTCTAAACTCTTGGAGAAAAACAACAGAACCCCTTGATAATGGACAAACTGGGTTCATCCTGTATGGTGCTCTTCCAGGCCACTTCAAAGTGGTCAGTGCCTTCCTGCAAACCATTTTCAGACAGTGGGCCTTAGAATCCTTTTATCCTGGATTTAAATCCTGTATCTGCCACTCAGAACCTGTATGAACTTGATCAAGTTGCTTCCCCTTCCTCTGGGACTTTTTCCTTATCTGTAGTAAGGACAACACGTATTGCTGGAAGGTTCAAGAGACAGATTTGAAAAGGCTCAGCACACTCTTTGGGCATTTCTTGTTGCTGAAAATATAATGAATTGTGGATTGAGTTCTTATTATTGTTCTTGGGTGGGAGAGCCAGTTCTAAGTGTGTTAGTTTTTTGTTGCTGTGACCCAAATGCCCGATGAGAACAACTTAGAAGATGAACAGTTTATTTTTGGACTCATGGCTTCAGAGGTCTCAGCACATGGTCAGCTGACCCCATTGCTGTGGGCCTGCAGTGAAACAGAACACCATGGCCAAAGGGTGTGGCAGAACAAAGATGCTCAGGTCATGCTGGCCAGGAAGCGGAGACAGAAAGGTGCCAGGGACAACATATAACCTCCAAAGGCATGTTCCCAGTGGTCTCCGTCCTCCAGCCACATCCTACCTGTCTACGGCTATCACCCAGTACAGCAGTCTTTTCAAATTATTAAACCATTAAATGGATTAATCCATGGACTAGGTTATAAGCTCTCACGATCTAATCATTTCACATCTGAATGTTCCTACATTAGCAGAAGCTTTGGGGGGGAGACCTCATCTTCAAACCATAATACCAAGGTATGCCTTTTATAAAGCCAAAGGGACTTCAGTTTCTGTATCTGTAAATTTGGGGCATTGTAAGTGAAACAATCCCTAAGACTGTTCTCTGCCCTTCCAGAACCACTGACATCTGCTGACTGTGTCCATGGCACCTCCCGCTGAAGGAGGTACAGGCAGACAAGGCGAGAGGAGAGGCTGCTGCCTCCCTTGCTCCCCGCAGCTCAGAGGTGCTCACGGCCTGTCTGTGAGAGTGCTGGAGAGGTGCAAAGCCTTCCTCCCAAGCCCGCCTGGCTGGTTGGCTCCCCTCCTCCCACCCCGTCATCCTTTTATGATTCCATTTTCACTTGCTTCCAACTCAGTCATCACTTATCATCACAGGCCAGACACACAGCCTGCTGTTCACTTTCCTATTTACTCTTCTTGTCCCTGTGGCTTGGAAAGACATTTCTGTGGGCTCTCAGAACAATAAGCATGGCATCCTTGTCTGTTCTGACTCTGAATGGGCCATACTGTGCCTCTCTGCCCATGTGTCACTGGAGCCCAGCTCAGGGCCAAGACACATGGTGGGGGAGGCTTGGACTAGACATAACATTACTGAGGGCCAGCTCACTGCTCTCATGATGATGGAAGATACCTGACATATGTCATGGCATGTCACTCTCATGACAAGTGCTTAGAAGAAGGCACACATGCTCTCATTGTAAAATAAGGAAACAGAATGAAACTCAACTAATCACTTGTCCAAAGTCATAGATTCATATCTTAAAGCTCATGTTCCTTTACACCACTACAGATATCAGAGCAATAATCAAAACCACAAGGACAATAACAAGGAGATCTGTATTTAATTTGACGATTATAAGTGCTAACCATTGTGGGTAAGGAAAAAAAGCAGGGACCTTGGATTTATCTGCATTTAAATTATCATCCTACAGCTTTTAAGGTTCCTCTGTAACCAAAGGTTAAGCCTTGTTCTTCACAATTTCCCCTGTTCAAATGCATAATTTTATGTGAGGACTGTCTTGAATTCATAATACCTATAGAGTGATGGGTGGTTTAATTGGTTTTCTACCAGGAGGGATAAGGCAAAAGGTAGTGTTGTACTTTGAATCTGAATGTCCTCCAAAAGCTCATGCGTTGGAGACTTGGACCCCAGCTGGTGGCAATACTGGGAGGTGGTGGAAACTTTAGGAGGTGGGGTCTATTTGAAAGAGGTGGGTCACTTGAGGCATGATCTTTAAGAATTTATTTTGTCCCCAATTCCTTGCTCTCTTTCCCATTCTCTGATCTGTTCTTAAGAAGTGAGCAGCTCTGTTTCACCATACCTTCTCCACCATAATGTTCTGCCTTGCCACAGGCCCACAGCAATGGAGTATGTTGACCAGGAACTAAATCTTTGAAACTATTAGCTAAAATAAACATATCCTCCTCTATGTTGAATTTCTCAGGTATTTTGTCATAGCAACACAAAGCAGATTAACATAGACAATCAGTGCTGAGAAGTGGAGTTGTTGCTGACTTTACTTTGGGAAGTGGTTCAGAAGCCTTTGGAACTGGTTTGTGAGAAGAATTTGGAAATGCTTGGAGATGCAGGATAGAGAGGCCTTAGAATGTTGGTAAGTGGAGGTTAATGGACAACTCTGTTGTGAGCTCACAAGATCAGAATGCTAATAGGAATGTGGAAAGCAAAGGCTGTGCTCATGAGGTTTGATGACTTTATTGTGAATTGGCATAAAAGCAATACATGTTACATTCTGGCAAAGAACCTGTCTACATTTTGTCTATTCCTTGAGACTTTGTGTGAACATGGGTTTAAAGGTGATAAATTAATTAAACCAGAGGAGGAAATTTCAAGGCAGCACAGTTTTCGGGTGGTGTCATGGGAAAGGCTGGTAGTGTTTGACCAGACTTTTAGTGACAACTGAAAGCAAGACACTCAGTGGGAAGATTTGAAAAGACTGGCAGTTTGACCAGAAAAGTGCAAGTAAAATTGGAGCCAAGGAGGGTGTGGTTGTTGAAAAGATTAGAGTCATGAACATCTAAAAACTAATAGTTTGCATGAGGACCATATAAAAGCTTTCAGGCATCTCAGGCATTGCCCAGAGCTCACCCATAACCCATCACATGCTCAAGCACATGAACGTTTAAACTCCTTTGAAAGACTCTGCTTTGAGAGAAGATTACCAGTGTACCCTGTTGCCACAGGGTTGCCTGGGGAATTATCTTCCATGTTCCCTTTCACCATGTTCAGCCATCCAAGCACACAGAGGCTGCTGCAGCCCTGGTCACAGGAGCCTGGCTATTGCTCCCAATGGCAGGAGCATCAGCTATGGGGTGCTGGTGTTGCAGGCTTGCAGGACGCAAGTGTTATGGGGTCAAGAAAACCTGGATTCAGATTCAAAGGAAGACTGGGGGCAGGGCGGTTAGGCAGTGTGTGGCCCGGTCTGGGATCCTGAAGGCAGGCCTTGAAGGGGTCACATGTGAAGCAATCATAAGGAAGCCAAAGTTGCCATGGAGACCCCAGGATGTTGGAGATGTCAAGAACATGGAACATCTGCCAAGGAAACAAGCAAGCAGCAAGCAGAGCCAGCCCAAGAAGAGGCCATTGGGCTGCAATAGGCACTTCCATGGCATGGGGAGGGGTGGCCTGTGCCCTTTCAAGCCCACATGTGCCCCAGAGGCTGGGCAAGGAGCTACAAGATTTTACCCTACTGGGTTTCATTCTTGCTTTGGTTTAATCCCATCTTGGTATTCTCCTATTCCTCTCTTTTGGAATAGGAATGTTTACTTTGCCTGTCCCACCACTATATTTTGTAAGTATGTTATTTTCTTTTTATTCCACAGGAGCTCACAACTAAGAGTTCGTCTTGAGTCTCAGAGGAGACTTTGGACATGGACTCTCAAGCAATGGTGGAACTGATGAGACTTTGAGGACTTCTGGATATGGACTAAATTCCTTTTTCACTGTTACATGGGCCTGAACTGTTGGGGGCCAGAGGCAGAATATTACAATCTGAGATTAAAATGTCCCTCAAAAGTTCATGTGTTCTTTATTTAGCCTTAAGAACTCAAAAAACTTAACCCCAAAAAACAAATAACCTGATCAATAAACACGCTAAAGAACTGAATAGATCATAGAAGATCAACAAACATATGAAAAATGTCCAACATTTCTAGCAATTAGAGAAATGCAAATTAAAACTCCTCTAAGATTTCATCTCACTCTGGTCAGAATGGCAATTATCAAGAATATAAACAACAATAAACGTTAGCGAGGATGTGGGGGAAAAGGTACATTCATACATTGCTGGTGGGACTGCAAAATGGTGCAACCGTTATGGGAAGTGGTATGCAGATTCCTCAGAAAACTCACAATGGAACCACCATTTGATCTAGCTATCCTACTCCTCAGTTTATACCCAAGGGACTTAAAAGCAGCATACTACAGTGATACAGCCACATCAATGTTTATAGCAGTTGAACTCATAATAGCTAAACTATGGAACCAAGTTATGTGTCCTTCAACAGATGAATGGGTAAAGAAAACATGGTAAATATATACAATGGAATATTATTCAGCCTTAAAGAAGAAGGAAATAATGGCATTTGCTGGTAAATGGATGGAGCTGGAGAAATCCTGCTAAGAGAAATAAGCCAATCCCAAAAAACCAAACATGGAATGTTTTCTCTGATATGCAGGTGCTAATTTATAATAAGGAGTGTGCTAGGGAAGAACAGAGGCACTTTGGATTAGGCAGAGGGTAGTGAAGGGAGGGGAGGGGGCAAGCAGGTAGAAAGGATAGTAAAATGAATTGGATATTATTACCCTATGTGTATGTATGACTGCATGACCACTGTGGTTCCACTCATGTACAACCAGAAGAATGAGAAGTTAAACTCCGTTTATGTATTATGAGTGAAGTGCATTCTAGCATTATGTAAAACTAATTAGAACAACAACAAAAAAGTTCATGTGCTGGAGGTTTGGTCCCCCAATAGTGGCACTATTGAGAGATAGTAGAAACTTTAGGCAGTAGGGCCTAGTTTGAAGACATGGGTCACTGAGTGTGTAACCTTGAAGAATTTATTTTTTTCCCTAGATGCTTCCCCTCCTCTCAGTCTGTCTCTCTGTATCTCCCTTCTCCCTTCCTCTTTCCCTCCCTCCTTCTCCTTCCCAGCTATTAAGGAGTAACTCTTTTCCACCATACACTCTCTACCATGATGCTCTGCCTCATCATACCCTTATAACAATGAAACCTGCTAACCACGGACTGAGATCATGAACTAAAATAAATGTTTTCTCCTCTAAGTTGATTTTCTCAGGTATTTTGTCACAGCAATGTAAAAGCTGACTAACACAGGCAGTACCATAACTACTGCTAAGCGTCAACTACATGTTAATCTTATGCAAATGATTTCTGGGATTTATGACAACACTGGGAGGGAGATATTATTGGCTACACTTTAAGTAACATGAAGCTGAGACTTGGAGAGTGGAAGCTGCATAAAGTTGTGAACAGAGGAGTAAACATCCAAGCCCAGATCTGTTTGTCGACTCCCAAGCTCTGTGACAGCTCTTTAAGAGAGTGTGGAAGAGGGCACAAGAATGGGAGATCAGGGGATGCTGAAGGAAAACTTACTACGCCATGTTAGTCTGAATGATCAGTTCCTAAGTATTCATTTCCCTGTAATGATATTATGCATCTGCATCTTTGCCACAGCTGACTGTGGGAAAAGTGAAATTTCTGTCCTACCCTTTGCCCTCAGGCTTGGTATATCAATTGACTTGGCCAATGAGATGGTTGAAAACATGATGTGAAGTACATGAAGTGAGCTGTTGTGGCTGGGCTCTCTGACTTGCACTCTTGCCTCTTGTCGTAAGAAAAACATCTACAAGAAATGGCTGATTCAGGGAGGATGAGATGTGTGGATCGTAACTGGATTCAGTCTGAGCTTAGAGCCAAATGAAGCTGAATCCTGCTGACTTCAGTCCACCCACAAGTGTGACAAAGGAGAAACAACATGCTTGGAGTTGTGGACACCACCTTGCTATTCAGCACTATCAAAAAAGCAAAAGCATGTGAGGTACCTCAAACACATACATATGTGTTCATCCATAAGTAATTACCAGACTTTCTTCCCAAACTGGAAACTTTAGAAACATTTTTAACTGGGTCCTATTTTTTTACCTTCTGAATTCCTGATTCTACATTTCCTGTATTATTCAGCACCATTCCTTCCTTTGTCTCCTTTCTGTCTTTGTCCAGTGCAGGCCCTTGATATTGTCCATGCACACTACTATAACATTGTCTGACCCTATTTTCAGTGTCCCCCCACCATCTGATCAGACTGTTGGTCAGTTATCTTTTCAAAGAACAGCTGCACCCATGGCCTGCCCCTAAAACTCCCCGTGGTTTCCAGTTGCTTCCAGGTTAGAATTCATATCCTCTGATACGGCACTCAAAGCCCTTCATGATGGGCCCCAGCCAATTTTCCAACCTTATCAATATCTCTCCCTCCATTGTAACTTTCTTGCTCTAACTTGCCCTGGGTCTACTGGTATGAACAAGGTCATTTGAGATCCACCTGCAGACCCTACAGAGCTTTTTACAGCACATCTTTCTTGACTCCACTCCTTGAGAAAAGCAGAACCTGGGCATTGGAGGGATGAGGTCAATGAGAGATAAGAGGTTAAGAGGGAGTGGGAGGCAAGGAAAAATTAAATGGGAAAAATTACTATTTAATACAGGAATGAGATAACGCAGGCAGTTTTGAATATAATCAGCATCATCAAGGATTATATTTTATAATACTAATTCCTCTGCAAATCATCTCACCTTTCTCTGCTTGTCTTCCCATATGTTAAATGAGTAGGTAGTATTCAGAAATTCAAGACATCCTCCCAAACTTTGTTCAAGTTACAGTCATGACTTTTCCTCTAAAACACTCTGGTCTTGAAGTCAGCATCTCTCTGGGGAACAGGGTAGTTGTGGGAGGTTTGGAAGTTTAGGGAATAGTATCAGAGTGAAATAACAAGAGGGTGAAGCAGAGAAACAGGACCGGAGTGAAATAGCACTAGGCTATCATTTGGAATTCCAGAAAGAGAGGAAGACTCTTTGGACATTGACTTGGACAAATATCCTGTGTCACCTCGGCAGGTCTCCTCCCTCCTTTGACTCAGGTTCTCTATCTGCATAATGAGGTGTCTGATGACAGCTAAGCCACCTTGCATGGGTGTCTGGTCTCCCTTTCTGGGTGAGACATTTCAGCCTTGCCCTTCCCCAAACACTTGAGACAGAGCTGGACACCCACATCTTAGTGGCAGCCCTCCATTGCCATTCATCAGCATGATCTGAGAGCCTGAAGATAAAAATAATCACAGGCCAAAAGGTTCCAGAGGCACAGGCTAGTGATCATGTCTGATGGAGGTCACGGTCCTTAATCAAGGCTACCTGGGGAACAAGTGGTGCTGGCTCAGCCCACGTGGAGGGGCCCTGGCTGGGGAGAGGCCACCAATCCGGTCACATGAGGGCTGCTGCTCCAGATTTTCATCTAGAGTGACCACCTCCATTGGCTTCACTGCCTCTTTCTCTGATCTCTACCTGTGAGCAAACCACTCATGTGGTTATCTACACATTAGTGTCTAGGAGGTAAGCATGTGGAGAAAATCCCAGTTCAAACTCATGACTGATCAAGGACAAGGGGGTGAAGAAAACTCATCAAGAGCCTGGGAATGGTACAGAGCAGTCACGTCCAACCACCAGGAAGGATACTCCATGAGGCATTCCACACAGATGCTCAGAGCTGGGCCAACTGGGCCGGAAGCTGCCCTCTCCCCACCATCTGCCCATTCCTCCCTGTGTTCTCTAAGCTTCTCAGATGAACTGGAATGGGGTGAGACTAAAGGACTGCCCTGGAGAGGGAGAAGGACCTGGCAAGCAACCGTTCTGAGAGGCTGAATCTTCAACCCATTCCTCGCTGACCACATAGCTGGCATCAACTGCCGCATCTCTGGGCCTCAGTTTCCTCATCATATAATGGGTTCTCTAAACCTGATGTATTAGCACAAGGATAGCAGCTAACAACTTTAAACTACCTGCCATATTGCAGGGCACATGAGTGGTCTTCAGTCAGCAGCAGTGTTACTGTTCTGCCATTGGCGCTGCTAGCATTGCTGCTCTTTGGTATGGGCAGGTCTACCCCAGGTCCTGTTTCCTCCCTGGTTTGGTGAGCTTTACTTCTTGGCAACAGCTCCCCTCCCAGGCTTCCTGCTCTGCTACCTTCTTCGCTTTCCCCTCCTCACATGGATTTTGTCCCTGGCTCAGACTAAACATTTTACTTTTTCAGTACAGTTCTGATCCTCAGCATAATTCCTCTGTACCTGGCTTGGGGAGATGGGAGCTCAAAGATGAATCCATCCAATTTTCTGTCTTCAAGCAGATGTCAGGCAAGGAGAACGACTAGGAGGAAAATACACTGCTACCACCAGGTGTGATATGAACTGAAAGAGGAGTGTGTACAGAAATCCACGGAACCAAAGGAAGGAGGGTGAGCTCTACCTCAGGGTCAGGAGGAGAGGGAGGGCCAAAATAAGAAGAGGGAACTGACCATTAGCTGCCAGGCAGTGCCTGAAGTTCTGCATTTATAATAGCTCGTATGATCTTCCAAATAACCCTATGAGGTAGGCACTATTGCCAACCCGATCTTATAGATGAGGAGACCAAGCCTAGAGTGGGTTGAGAACCTTGCAGGAAGTTAGGAGTGAAAGACCAGGACTGGAAGCCAGCCAGCCTGGCTCCAGACTTTGTGCTGTTGCCCGGGGCTGCCCTGCCTCCCTCTCCTGGTGCAGTAAGATTTTCCAGAGTGAAGGAGGAGGGTAAAGGCAGGTCACAGAATAAATGGGAAATGGAGGTCTCCTTTGTGTCACTGGCTCACTGGGGCACCTGGGAAGCAGAAGATCTAATGATGCTCTGCAATCCTGCACTGAGCTGCAGTATGGGGAGTCAGCCCCTGGAAATTCCCACATCCCCTGTATAAAAATAGTCATTCTGAACAGCTGAAGCCAAGTGATGGGAATAGACAAAGGCAGCTAAAGCAGGTAAGAGAGGCACTAGAGTCAGAATGGGATGTGAACTCTGCAATCATCAACCAATGGCTTTGTGACTCTCTAAAATATTCTCTGACCAAAATTCCTCATTTCCAAGTGAATCACCCACCCTTTTTGGTGAACAATATGAAAAACGATCAATTCCCAGTATGGGCTCCATAAATATTGTCTGCTATTGCTATGATGGTTACTAGAAAGTCAGCTGCCTTAACCTTCCTTGCTGACCATGGTTCTTATTCCAGATCCCTTGGTTGTAACTTGGAAAAAAGAGAAAGGCTGGGAAATGCTTGCTAAGCATGATATGATCAATCTGCCTTTTCACCTCTGATCCAATGAACTATCCTAGGTGCAGGTGCTCATATTACCCCGAGTTTATAGATGAGGAAATTGAATCTCCCAGAGATTAAATGACTTGACCTCAGTTCAACAGCTGGAAAGTAACATAGTCAGGATTTGAATCCAGATCTGTTGGACTTTGGAGCTAGAACTCCCCACCACTATACCATGTAAGAACAAAAGGGCTCAGCATGACCCTGTATCTCATCAAAATGACCCACCTTGATGACCCTACTTGGCTACCCACCACACCTCTAAAGGAACATAAGGGGAAGCAGATGAGACAAGATGATGTGGCTGTCAAGGTCATGGGATCCTAGAGTTCTGTTTTCCTGCAAGGGGTTGGGTGGCCTTATTTAAGCCATTTCATCTCTCTGAGATTCATCGTTCTAACCTAAAAGATGGGGAACATAAGTTCTGCCCTCTCTTATTCATGAGAATGTGAGGATAAAATATATACTTAAGCCAGTTGGAACACATAATGATTTATAATGCAGTTGTTGCCTGCCTGAACAAAACCTGAAACAGCAAAGTGAAATATACAAAATAAATTAAGCCAAGGGTAATTATTCATTTTGCAAAAAGGGTTCTTCACTCCAAAAGAGACTCATTGATGTATTTTTTTCTTCTACGCATCAGCTATCTTTGGTAGTTTAAAATCAAATTGCATTTATATAATTAAAGCTAAAAGACTAGTGATTTTCCAGAGTATACTCTGAGTACACAGGGCCATAGTTAAACATGTTCTGTTCATATCTTTGATGCCATAAAACAAGACAAACCAGAGACCCCTGATGGTCAGAGAAGGGTGAGACCCCCTCCTTTAGCTAGTCAGGAATTTAGGGAAATGAGGTGCATCTGTAAGTAGCAAGCAACGTCTACCCTTGTTTCCAGAGGGGTCCCCACGTCAGGGAGACCTCAACCTGAGTTGCATGCAGATGGTCAGGGTCATAGCTAGCTTCCCCAAGAAACTACAGTATTGTCATTTCCAGCCCCTCCATCTGGAATATTACACCGCTTGACATAATGTGTCACTCTGCTGAACCCAGCTAATTTTCACTTTCTAATCTCACTGCTGATTTTATTCATATTCACAGTTTGCTCCCCCTTACCTCCTCGTCCTTCTGTGTTATGATTCTCTTTTCCCTTCCAATGCTACTCTCCTTTCAATTCTCAATCTTCATGTTTTCGTCAGTTCCTGGTTCCCTCTGAGGGCTCTGCTTCTCTGTTACAGTCTTTCTCTCCCTATGTGGTTCTGTCTTCCTTACTGTCTGTCTGTCTTTCTCTGTATTTCTCTTTTATAGCTCTCTGCAGTGAGAACTCGAGTTTAGAGTCAGAGAAGCCCCGAGATCCATATTAATTTCCTCATTCACAAATAAGAGAGAAAAAGTCATCAACTTCAAGGGTAAATGTGAAGATTAAATAAGATATGGCATGTAACAGATGTTTACCAAAAAAAAAAAACAAAAAAAAAACAACAACAATTTCTTGTTAATTCCACCCACCCTCATTTCGTTTCTTTCTCTCATCTTACTCCTTAGCTTTGCTTCCTTTCCTTTCTAACTACCCCATTCTCTCTGCCTCCCCTGCAACACAAATCAGCCACACCCCAGTCTCTGGCCTCACCAGCCCCACTTTCCGGCAATGATTTAATTGCGGAACAGCCCGAGTTCCCATTTCTAAGGCACACATTCTTTTACAAAACGTTTTTACAGTACATTTCCTGGTATATGATAGAGAATCATCATGAATCATTAAAATCAAGCAATGCATGTCCAAGTGGCCTGCACTAGGCTTCATCAGAGTCAGCCTTCACTATTATGTTCACCTCTGGCCACCGAGAGTTTGCAGCAGGCTGGTCAGCCGCGCGTAGGGCAAGGCTGCCTGACCTTGCTAACTTGAATGGAGCATCTTAAATTCCTGGATTCCCTGCCCTGAGGGGGACTCCTGGTGTGAGGACCTAAGGCTATATCCCACCCCCCCACTCCCTGGTAGAAACTGAGACCCAACTAGTGCTGTTTTAATAAAGAGACCATTCAACACTGCAATCAAAAGCAGGGACAAGTATGTGCACAGATGCGCGTGTGTGTGTGCCTGTGCACGCGCGCGCGCGCGCACACAGGCACACACACACACACAAACACACACACACAATGAATCAAAAGCTGCCTTTAGTCCAAAGAGAGGAGAAAGGATAGTATAGGGCAATGGGCAGACTCCCCACCAATGGTATGAAATCACCAAGAAAAAAGGCTAGTGCATGACTAAGTGCTGTATTTCAAGTGGCTTCCAGGAGGCCCCTTCTGCTCAGAAATCTGTCATAATGTCTGCAATTCCATCAGGATTAAGTCTTTGTGGATTAAGCACTGCCAACACTGGGGGGTTCCTTTTGCCCCTAATTGAATAATTCCCAGTTGCTGAACATGGATATTTGCCATACAATATAGCAAGTACTTTGTACTGATGATAATCATCACAATAATATAGCAAAGGTGAATACTTTTCCTCCTTATTATAAAGAGCAGGAAATTGAGGCCTCGGGAAATTAAGTGATTTTCTCACTTAGTACCAAGAATCAGGAGCAGAGTCAAGCTTTTCATTCCAGTCTATCTGACATCGGTGCCTAGACTCTTTCCATTTTGCCCTGACTGCCTTTCCCAAACCAGAACAGGGCCTAACAAGAACACAAATGGATTACAAGCAAGCAGAAGGTAGTGGCAGAGTCTCTTGCAATTCCTCCCTGGTGACCAAGACAATCTTGGGTTTAGTTGAGGTTTGTGAAATAAAGACATCCATGAAGCTTGGGCAGGGGATCCTGCCATGCCCCAGATACTCCGCACTGAAACTCTTTGCAAGAATGAGTGTATATGATCATATCCCTACAAGACCAGCCCCCAAAGGCACTGCCAGAAGCCCACACCCAAGGGCGACGGCTCAAGCTGCAGCTGGATGTGCACATCCCAAGGATAAACTATTCTACTGCTTAGGCTGTTCTCAGGAGGCAGGGAAGTCAGGTGGCTCTGCTCTGCAACTCACATACCAAGTTGCTGAGTAAATCAAGAGAGCCTTCTTTCTGGTCCTAATCTCATCAGGGGTCCAAGGAAGGAGCTAAACTAGGTGACCTGCAGGGCTCTGTGCAGCCCTGAAACTTTCTATGTCCTTCCATTATGCCACTGTAGGAGAGTTTAAGGGCTTCTCAGGAGGAAGGTGGGGAAGCAATGATCATGAACTGTTACTTTTCCTTCTCCAAATTCCAGGGAGCACTCAGGTCACACAAGGGCAGAGTTGCCACCAAGTGCAGGGTTGCCACCAGAGACTGAGTGCCTCCTTAAAATTTGTGCCAAGCCTCCTTACCTGCTAATGCTGGTCCCAGCTCTGCTTGGCCTCATGGTCAGAGAAAGTCTGTTCGGCCCCTCACTTGTATTACATATTTATTTCAGTGATTCCCTTCTCTCATCCTACGTCCTTGGTGTCATCCTCTCCTGGGTTTTATCTTTAGACACAGTGTGAAAATTGGGTCTGGAGCTCACACACAGAGACACAGCAAATAAATTCCTTAGTTCCGATGTCAAAGCATGAAATCAGGTTAGTAGAAGCTCCACAGGGCAGACATGGCAGCTTCTTTAGCCCACTATTTCCAATACTGAGCATGATGCCTGGCCTAGAATTGGTGTTCAGTAAATAAAAGCAACGTATAAAATGCAATGTACGAATTCCAACCACTTCTTTCTACTTCCACTTCTACCACCCTGATCCAAACTACTATCATCTGTGCCCTGAATTATCACATCAGCCTTCTCTTGAGTCCCTAATGCCACCTCTGTCCCTATAGCATTTTTCTGAACAGAGGCACCAGAGGAATCCTCTAAGGGGTTAGATGATGACATACCTCACTCAGTCCTCCTATGGTTCCCCATTCCATTCACGGTGAGAGGGAATGTTCTACAAGGCCCACATAGGTCCTTGCTCTCTGGTGCCTCTCTGAGTCTCTCTCTCAATAGCCTCCTAGTACACAGCGCAGCCGGCATCTTCTCCCCCATGGTCCTCCTTGAGCATGCAAGGCACAGTCCCCTCTAAGCCTGTGCACCAGTTGCTCCTTTGGCCTGAACAAACCTTCTCCCACAAACCTGCAAGGCCTGCCTTGCTCCTTCACCTTTCCATCTCACCCACCTTGAACAGTCGGCTGCCTTCCAGTCACACGCTTCTCCACTTCCACAGTTCCCTCTTCCCGCAGCCTTCACACACACACACACACACACACACACACACACACACAATACCCTCACCATCGTTATCTTCTAACTTGAGATACCCTTATTATATTGTATATTAAATGTTATTACATATTATTCCTAATACATGTTACATGTTGTTATACTTAACTCTCGCCTGTGCCTGCCCCCACTTTGTGAGTTCACGGCAGCAAAGGGTTTATGGTTGGTTCATTCTGTCAGAGCCTCACATCCTGCTTAAACCAGGTTCTTCATAGATACCTGTTGAATGTTAAATGAACATATTCATGAACAAATAAATAAAGCCCCAAACCAGTTCTCGGGACTATTCAAGTAGACGGTTGTAGCACAAAAACAATTATAGACAATATGTGAACTATGAGCGTGGCCATGCCTCAATAAACTTTCTTCATTGTAATAAACTTTCTTCATTGTAAAAGTTAGCTAGCTCATGGGAATAGTGCCAACTTCTGCACTAGATGAAAACTCTGTTAGACCCGACAGTGGGTCTAGATTTGCTTCCTGGGCATCTCAGTACATAACACAGAGGGTAGCACAGCACTGTCACTGATGAAATATTTAGAATGAAATGAAATCTATGCAAAATGTACTTGTATTCCACTCTGTCATTGCATGCCTATTTGAACTTGGTGCAAGAATGGAAATGCTCTGTACCTTGCTCTGCAAAATGGCAACCCTTAGCCACAATAGCTACAGAGCACTACAAATATGGTGCATGTGACTGAGGGGCTGAATTTTAAACTTTATTTTGTTTTAATTAGCTTACATTTTAAAGGGCCACATGTGGCCGTGTGGCTACTAGTAGCTAGTAGCTATCATCCAAACAGGAGTGCTACATTATGCTCAGTCTTTTGCTTCATTGTTCAGCTCTAGACACCCTGTTATCCACTCCACAAAGCCTTTTTTGACTGCTAAGGTTCATGATAATTGTTCTTTTGCCTATGGTCTTAGAATACTCACTTCATTCAGTCCATGTTTTTGCCAAAGCTACAATAAATTCTTTTTTGAGTTTTACATACCAGGCTAATGTGTCAAGTGCTTAATATACTTTATCTACTTCAATTCTCATAATAACCATCCAAGGGTCATTTACATTAGTACCACTGTTTTACTGTTGTGAAAAACATAGGTGCAGGAGAGGTGGGAAATATCTGAAGTGGCAAGGCTGAATTCTGGCCATCTGAATCCAGAATATATATCACCGACTTCCACAACAATTTTATTAAGTGTAGAAACTTGTGTTGGTCCCAGGTTCCTGTGTGCACGTGCTGTCAGGTTCCAAGAGATCACGACCCATTGGTTGTTCTCATTCTGTGTCCTCCAAAGTCAGAGGTGGGCATAACACTGGATTTCAGTACATGGAATTTCAGAGCTGGAGAACACCCAGGGAAGGGCTAACATAAAGACCCCCTGCACTGAAAGTAGAGAAATGGAGGCCCAGAGAGAAAAAATTTCTTGTCAAAGATCAAATCATGAGTGAACTACAAAGCCAGGAAGTGAAGCTCATGGAATTTGTCTTCAAATCCAGTATTTCATCTTTCATGTACACATTCCAAAAATTATTATTAAACATTAAGAGTCTGCTAGCCACTGGGCTGAGTTTGGAGATAAAGCAATGAATAATACAGATACAGCCCTTGCCCTTGTATACCATGGTATCCCTTAGATAGCTAATAATTTATTACAGAGTCATACAAATAAACATATAATTGTGAGTTGTAATTATGTTCAGTAGAATATATGATTAAGAGGATAAACTCTAAAGTCAGACTTCTGGATTCACATCTAGATTCTAACATTTCACAGATGACTTTGGAATAATCCATTAATTCTCTGTTATCTAATATACTTGTCTATAAAATGATGATAGTACTATGTCATTACATTAATCTAAAGACACAAAACTTTCCACATTCAACATTCCTGACATGAGAACTCACCTAACAATTATTAGTATGCTGGGTTACTATTGTAAATATTTTTCTCTTAGTAGTAGATAAAGTATTAGTACATACATATACAGACATCCCTATATTTAAGACTGTGTCTTGGTTTAATTAATATGATTGTATCTACCCCCATAGAGTTATTAAAAGACTAAATGAGATAATATTTATGAAGTGTTCAGAAGAGTACTTAACACATAGCACTGTATAAATGTACATTATTATCATTAACTGTAAGGGAACAATAGAGAAGTACTGTAGCATAAAATGTGGGAGGGATAATTTAATCTGAAGGTTGCTTCTTTGACAAAGGGACATTTAAGTTGAGATAGGAAGGATAAAAGGAGTGAACAAACTACAGAATGGACTTGTAAAAAGTAGGGGTGCATGGAAGGCTCCATGCAGAGGAACAGTACCTGCACAGACCCTGTCACACTAGCTCCCAGAAATGACTCAGCACTACCAAGCACGCAGGGCTTTATGACAAGATTTATCCTCAGAGCACTCTCAATTCCAACTTATGCTTTTACCATTGTCTTTTGTTTCCATATTTTTGTTTGTTAATAATCCTTCATTTTACTTAGATGCTTCTTGGATTTACTTTTAAAATAGTAGGACATATGCCATTTTTAGATGCCTGAAATATTTTGAAACATACTTCTTGGATAAAATTTAATAGGGTCCCTAATTTAAAAGTCTGGATGTATGGTGATAAAATCTGGTCTTAAAATGAAGGTAAGCACTTCCCTCCTTTCCAGTGTCTGCAACTCAGATATAATCATCGGAGGTTCTCAGGCTACCTTTCTTTCTCTGTGCAACTTTGCAATATGAGATTTCAGATCTCTCAAAACCTCTTCCTTTCAAGTTCTGAAGCAAAGCTTGCCTCACTTTCAGTGGGACCGACGAGTTCCCAAGCAAGGAAAAGTTTTCATAGTCTCTTTTTTAGACAATTCTAACCTTCTTGTCCTTCTCAGTTTTTAAAAAGTCAACCTGTTGCTTGCTGTTGCAGGATCTCTGAACTTTTATGACCTCATCTTTGGCACAGATTGTCCTTTGGTAAAAGACCCCACTCCTCTTCCACAACATAACTTTACAACACATTTAAACCAAACATAGCAAAAGTACCAAAGAAAGATATCAAATAGTTTCTCTACAATTCATAAATGCTTTAATAGTTCCACATCTCAGTTCTACATTTTTCCCTTCTCCCCAATTCAACTGGGTCCTTTTATTTTTCAAGTTTACTTACTCTATAAATTATTTGTCCAAAGGATTCATGCTTCCCTCTGAGAATTCTTTGCAAATACCTATCAAAGGGAGAAGACCAGATGTCTCTCTCTTCTCTAGTGCTAAGCAATGACTCCTCAAAACAGTACCTTTCCATTTCACCAGTGTTCAAATCTGGGAATGTCAATCAAATATATTAAGACATTGCTTCTTTATAAAAAAATGCAAGCAATAATAACTACCTAAAAGTATTGTTATAAAGAGCAAGACAGTTACAAAAAGTCTCAGCATGGTGCTCAGTACACAACAATTGTATGATGAATTTAGATGTTATTGTCACTAATATTTTTGCACATCTTGATAGCTCATCAATACTCCACAATACCTCCTCTCCCAGTTGTAAGTTATATCTGTCCCTTGTGTCACACCCCCATCTAGATAATGAACCTGCATCAAGTGAACAGATATGAAAAAAAATAGGCTTAAATAACTGAGTAATTTCATGAAAGGTAAACAGAAAAACTTGGCTTGTGGATTCTATTTTCAGTGGCTTTTGTTGGAAGTGGTTTTGAATGTTTGCTTCCACTATTTTTCATGTTTGAATGACAAGGCATGGTGTCTATTAAATTTTACTTAGTTTAGATGAATTTTGTTTCATCCAGGTTCTGTAAAGTTCAGGACTCAGGGACGGTGAGTCAGAGAGCATGGGAGTTTCTGAGAGCAGCGTGACACTTCACTGGGGATTTCTCAGTGGAGGCCCACCGCATTAGCACCATTAGACAAGGATTAGTTCTAAACTGAAAAGCAGAGCTTCCTTTATTGAGTTCACGGAAGAGTATTGGTACCCCGTTCAGAGTAGAAAGTGACAGTAAGAAGAGAATTAACTGTCCCAGGTCAGTGTTAATTTAGCAAACATACATTTAGTCAGAATGTCGTCAACACCAAGAGGACTACCCATGGTACTGACCCAGAACCCTACTCCTAACCTTTGTGTCAAACCATAACTCTTACGTAATTAAAACTCCACATCCATTCATTCAAGAAAAGGCATATTGATCAATGAATGTTTCCTTTTTCAGATATAGCAATAAATAAGATGAACAAAGACCAAGTCTGTTCACATATCCTTACATTCAATTCTCTCCTCTCCAATCTGTCAGAAACAGAATTACATCTCAGCTTATCTAACTGTATGTCTCACCTCACACAATCCCATTTCTACATATCTGCTGTATTATCTAGGAACCTCAATTTCACCATCTCCTGCAAAGCTGGGACAGTCTCCACCTTTGCAAATTTCTGGAATTTATGGTTTCATAAAATCCTTTGTGTCCCTTTAAACTTTAACAACAAAGGGCTCAGTCAGTAATAGAAACAACCTATACACATTAGAAATACTTAGGACGATATGAGACAGCTATATGACATAACCACACTCACTGTATTCTCATTTCATATCCTATTACAAATGAAAAGTGGCTGCTGAAGACATGAAAATAAAATGAAGATGATGACTGAACATGACTGAAGTTCATATCAATTGTGGAAAGAAAATTCAATTTGCTATAAATACCATTTATAAATTGTTTCAATCATACTTAGGCTCTAAGTTATTAGTGCTTAAAAGGTCATAGAAACATGAATTTTGAGCTGCCAACTATCTTGAGAATTATTTAGGGCTGTAATTTGAATCTTGCCGCTAATTTTCTGAGTGACACTGGGCAATGTGCTGAGACTTAGCAGCACTCAGTCTCATTAGATCAGATGAGATGACATCTAGGGAAGTTTCCTGCACTCTAAGTACATTCCCTTGCATCATTCTGATGAACAGAAGAAATCTGAAGTCCACAGTGTGTGACATATCCAAGGTCAAATGGCAAATGTGAGGAAAACCAGGCACTAAGATTGAGAGTTTATGATCTTTTTTTTTCCATCACACAAGTACTAAATGAAAGGCCAATGGATAGGAATGTCCACCTTACTGTGTCTCTACCACATGGTAAGCTTCTACAGTTCAGAGACTATACTATATCTTATTCTCTTCCCACATAATCTAATGTAGTTGCATGTTGCATACGACTCATGAAATATTAATGGAACCGATAAGTGAAAACACAAATGATTGAATAACTGATTATTAAAATGAGTGTAAAATCTTTATATTTATGTCTCCCATATATTAGGTAAGGCACTAAATACAATTAAAATTTCATTTTTCCTGTTATAAATCAGATGTATTTCACAGGCATCTATAGAATACTGCATTCAACAACAGTTGAATATATTTGCTTCTCAGATGCTCATGGAACCGTCTCAAAAATAGACTACATAAACCATATTTTAGGTCAGAAAGCAAATTTTAGCAAAAAAAAAAATGACAAAATTTCTTTAATTTTATCTAATCATGATGGAATAAAACTAGAAATCAATACCAAAAACCCCACAGAAACTTTATAAACACATGGAGACTGAACAATATACTTTTGAATGATGAATGAGTGATAGAGGAAATCAAGGAAGAATTTTAAAAATCCTTAGAGTCAAATGAAAATAGTGACACATATCATAATCTCTGAAACACTACAAAAGCAGTTCTAAGAGGATAGTTTATGCCTATAAGTGCCTATATAAGAAAATCAGAAAGATCCCAAATGAACAACCTAATGATACATCTTAAAGTCCCTGAAAATCAAGAACAGAACAAACCAATTCCAAAACCAGTAGAAGGAAATATTTAAGATGTGAGCCAAAATCAGTAAAACTGAGAAAAAAAGACAATTCAAATAACTGATGAAATGAAGTACTAGTTCTTTGAAAAGATAAAAAAGATCCATAAGCCCTTGGCCAAACTAACCAAAAGAAAGAGAGAACACCCAAATCAGTTAAATAAGATAAACAAGGAGATACCACAGACATCACAGAAATCCACAGGACCATTAGGAACCAGTTTGAAAACTTACACTTCAGTAAATTTGAAAACTTAGAAGAAATGGATACATTCCTAGACACATTGGACCTGCCAAAATTGAATCAAGAGGGCATAGAAAACCTAAACAGCCCAATAACTAACAATAAAATAGAAGCATTAATAAAAAGCCTTTCAACAAAGAGAGCCCAGGACCAGATGGATTTTTAGCTGAATTTTGCCAGATCTTTAAAAAATAACTAAGGCCAATACTCCTCAAATGATTCTGTGAAGTAGAAATGAATGGAACACTTCCAAATTAATTCTATGAAGCCAGTATCACCCTCATAACAATACTAGATTAAGGACACATCAAGGAAACAAAACTATAGACCAATATCCCTGATGAACTTAGATGCAAAAATACTTAATAAAATGTCAACAAATTGTATTCAATAGCATATTAAGAAGGTTGTATATACTAACCAAGTTGGTTTTATCACAGGGAGCAAAGATGGTTTAACATAATGTAATTCATCACACAAATCAAATTAAGGGCAAAAATATCACACAGCCTTTGCAATAGATGCTGAGAAGGCCTTTGACAAAATTCAGCTCCCATTCATAATAAAAACACTGAAGAAACTGGGAACAGAAGGAACATACCTCAACATCATAAAGGATATGACAAACCCAAAGCCAACATCATAGTGAATGGTAAAAAACTGAAAGCATTTCTTTTAAAATCTAAAATGAGACAAGATGTCCACTCTTACCACATCTATTTAATATAGTACTAGAAATTCCAGCAAGAGCAATTAGACAAGAGAAGGAAATAAAAGTGATACAAATAAGAAAAGAAGAAGTCAAATTATCACTGTTTGCAGATTATCAGATACCATACTTAGAAGATCCAAAAAGTTCCATCAGAGGACTGTTAGAACTAGTAAATAAATTCAGCAAAGTAGCAGGTTGCAATGTTAACATACAAAATCAACAGCTTTCCTATATACCAATAATAAATATGCTGAAAAAATTTCAGGAAAACAATTCCATTCACAACAACCTCTCTCCAGATAAAATACCTATAAATAAATCTATATAAGGAAGTGAAAGACCCACACAATGAAAATTATAGAATTATAAGAAAAAAAATTGTAGAAAACATACAAAAATGGAAAGACATCCCATGTTCATGGATAGGCAGAATTAATACTGTTAAATTGGTCATATTACCATATACAGTATACCAATTCAATGCAATCCCTATCAAACTTCCAAGGACACTCTTCAAAGAATTAGAAAAAGCAGTCCTAAAATTCATTTGGAAAAATAAAAGATCCAAAATATCCAAAGCCTAATCCAAAAAAGCAATGTTGAAGGCATCAACCTATGTGGGTCAAAAATACACAGAGCTTAGCATGATATCACACATGTGCAGAATTGTCACAGAGCTGTCTCACAACAACACCTGACCTTTGAAAATGTCCTTGAGAATCAAAGTCTGAACATTTGAACTATTTGATGCTGTGATCTTTGGGACTACAGCAAGTCATTCTTGATTATTTACTTTCTGTACTCAGAGAGATGGAGAGCAAGGGGAGTCTATTCCAGAAGCACAACACTGCCTTCTGGTAACATGTTCAAGTGTCCCTTAATTTTTTATTGCTCTCAATCTTTGATGGGTTTCTTCACATCCACCCAGTACTGTGCTGGAAAATATTTAATGTTTGGCTTTCTGAAGAAAATAAATCCTTATTCTGTAGCATTTATTAATTTTATTGATAGCCAATTTCCAAGCTACCAATCTGACACCACTGAACAAATTGTTGAGAAGAAATGCTAACACTGAACTCTCATGAGTCCATTGGAGTTGGCTCCAGCACACCATGGATCCAGTTTTATGGATCCAGTTTCATAGTCAGCCCTTTGGTGTTACTAATCATGAAATTCCTAGAAAACCTGAATGGTGCTGGGCTCTGGCACACAGTCAGTAAAATAAGGCTAGGTTCGTCTAGGTACCACAGTAATCATATGTTCTTCAGCTACAACATTGCCACTTTCCTCCTGTTCCCTTGTCATTTGGTAGAACTAATCCTTCTTATAAACACATCCAAAGTATATATAAGACATGAGGACCGATACTTTGACTCCATAATTCTTACCAGCCCTACAGATGTGATCCACAGAAGCAGAGTTCCAAATTTGCACTCTTGATGGAATGCAAGGCATTGGGGGAGGTCCAGCTGTTTCTTTGGGCAGTTACATGTTTCCACAGTTGGGAAGATACGTAGTTTTCCTATTTCAGTGGTTTTACAGCCTTCCTGATTCTTACCTTTTTATGAGCTCTCTTCCTCTTACCTTTCCAGTTTTACCCTATCTCACTCTCCCAGTTCTCTGCCTCCACTTCATGCCTAGTGAATTTTCCAGATACCAGACCAACTACACTCTGTTTCCTAGAATCACTGCAAACTTTCCTCCTCTATTTGTAAAATTAAGTTTCTTCTGCTACAGCACCCTCTTACTCATACTCCCTATTCATTCTATGAGGCTAAGCTAAACGGTCATCTTCCCCATGACATACCTCCTGAAATCCCCATCTAGAGTACATCTCTCCCTATGCTGCAGGAAAGAGGCACTTTGTTCATGCATTGTTCATGATTTATGCCACACCATGTTTTTTATAATAGCTGTATATGAGAAGATTCTTTTTATCCCTGTGAGAATGTAAAATCCATGAAGACAAGAACACTGTCCAATTTGTCTGTGATCTCCCATAGCACTTAACACATAGACTTATGAGTTGTGGAATTAAGAAAATCTTGCTTGAATTGAATCTAACAAATTGAACTAAATTTTACAAAGTGGTCCTCATTCAAGCCTCATGAAAATATATTCAGGGATCTTATGTTCCCATTTCCACTCCTACCTGTAGATAATCCCATCCATTTATGCCTTGAGTGATTTATAAGAGTAAGACACTTTGCTGGGCATTGAGGTGAGAAGGATATAGGGATAAATTAGATACAGTCCCCGGGCTTATGAGCTTATATTCTTGCAGGGGAGACAAATTTTCAAACAATAATTCAAATTTTAATCTTGTTTTAGGTCAACATAGGATTCTAATGATTCTGTAGAGTCATCCATTCTACTAAGAGGAAATGAGAGGCAATTAAGTGAGTAGAATTAAGAGAGTAAATGATTAAAGGGTGGAAGGTATATCAGATGGAGGGAGGAGCTGGAATTCTAGTCAGAAGGGGAAACTTTGCTTGGGTTGTGTGAGACAATAGGAGCAGAGGGGACAATTCAAAGCAGGATGCTCTTGGGATGTGGTGTAATGGAAGGACAAGAGAGCACCATGGAGTTCAGATGACCTGCTGTTGCACAGTTTTGGTGACACAATTCCTCAAGAGTTTCATGTGTGAGTAGATATGGTGGTATGTAATTGTTTCTAGAAGCAGGGCAGTTGACTACTTCCTTCCTCTTTTCATGATTCTCTGCTCACCTGTTACATATCAGGTATGATGCTGAGCTTTAAAACAGAGGGTGAATGAGGCACACATCTTGGCCTGCCCTCCTCATCCCCCCACAGAGTTTCCAGTCTGTGACAGAGCCAGACAAGAAAAGAACAATGACTCTTCAAAGGGACAAGAATTAGGACATACGGGAGCATAGCAGGCTACGACCACAGGAAGGTGGACCCTTCCATCAGGTCAGGGCCAGGGAGGGCATCAGAAAGACCTGTAGGAGGAAGGGGGCTTGGGTTGAATGTGGAGGAAATAAAATGGAGTTGCTGACTTCTAAGTAAAAGGAGAAAAGCATTTCAAGTTGAGGAAAGAGCCTGTGAAGGGGTTGGAGGCAAAAGAGGCCATAGTGCTTTTATGGACCTGCAAGTGCTCTGTTTCCTTTGAGCCTGGGGCACAGGGCAAGTAGAGGAGGAGATGAAGCAACAGAAGTGAACATGGTTTTCTGAAGATGATTCCATAACAAATCTGGCATCTGAGCCTTCCGCTGAACATGTAAACATTGGAACTGTTTGGGAAGAAGAGCGTTAAAGCATTGCTTCCACAAGGGTAGTCCATGAGCCAGAAGCGTCAGCACCAGCTGGCCAGTTGTTAGAGACACAGAAGTAAGCAGAAAGTTTTTCTGTTTACTTCTGAACTGATGTCACTTTGAGAAGTAGAGGAGTTTTAGGACAGAGGAGCAGACCTCCAACCTGGGCCACTACACAGAACAAAGAGACCTCTGTCCTCTACACAGAGCATTGTCATGGTAACTATGTAAGAAGCTTCCAAAAAGGCTGGCCAGACTCTTGAGAATGGAGAGGAGACATTCCAGAGAAGAGAGACTGATGTTCATTGCAGGGAGAAGTGGAGGACCAGGAGTAAGGAGACCTGGGCTCTAATCCTAACTCAGTTTCTAACTTCCTTTGTAGCCTTGGCAAGTTGCTTTCTCTTTCTGACTCTTGCTTCCTCCATTTGTGGATAACCAGAACAAGCATTTATTGAGTACCAACTCTGAATAAGGTATTGTCTATACTTATCATTTAGTATACCAGAGCCAGTGTCTCGGGTTTAAATACTACACAGATGCTGTTGGAATGCACATTTATATCTTTGGCTAAGATCTCTTTGAATTTGAGTTATAGATCTGTAGTGAATGCTCACACCTTTATGTAACTTGGGCTTCTATTCTGAATATAAGTTTGACTTTTTTGTGTACCAGAGCAGGAGTCAGTTGGTCACCCTTGACATGGTTCCTAGCTCTGTACCTCTTTCCAGTTCCTCAATGTGGTCAACCCAGATACTTGTCAGACATCCAGAACAACACAGCAAAGCTTGTTGCCTGGGCATTAGAAGTAGAAATCTCACCCAAATGGCTCAAACCAGGGTCCAGACATGAGAACTTAAGAGGCAACTTGCAGGCCTACCACACAGGCTCTATGCTTTCCTGCCACATCCTTGAAATGAAATCATTCAAATATTGCAATGAATTTAAAGTGACCTGCACTTTATTCTTATTCTCCAATATAGTCATTCCCCCGTCCCCAACACTTTCTCTCTCTCTCTCTCTCTCTCTCTGCCTGACTCTTCATTCCTACCTTTTGTGACAGGAGATGGAAGACTGGCCTCCTGGCTCATTATAGCCTCCCTGCTCAGTATCTGTCAGTGAAAAATCTTTGAACATATTTTCTGCTGTGGGGGTTATTGAATTTGTGCCTTTATCTGAAGAATCAGGTGCTTCCCCAGACCAGGTTTTTCCCCAGGCCCTGGGGAGAACACAAAGTTGGTTCTCAGAGCCAGAACAATGCTCCATCAGGAATGAACTGAACAAGGGTCAGGCAAAAGCCACAAGAAAATAAGTTTCCTGTGTGTGGGACCCCCTGGCCATGAGCCAGACAGGCGTCATTCCATTCACCAGGTAAAAGAAGCGTCTTATAGAAGGCACACTATAAACACTCAACACATGTGTCCTCTATTTCCCGTGAAGGTAGGGTTGCTAGGCACTGGGGCTCCAGAACACCAATGCAGCCAATGGCCCTCAAGATGAGTCAAAAGCCCACTGTCCATTTCTATATGACATTAACCAGTCACCTTGAACTCATACCCAGAAGAGAGTTCTGTATCCCTTTCAGCCAACACCGATCATTCCATGGCATCCGCGACCCGGTAAGCAACTTGATCTGCCCCACTGTGCAGGCTGAAAATTTACAATCACTTTTGATTTCACTCCTTTTCTCACTTCCCTTATCCAATAGCAAACTCTGCCGAGTCTCAGCCAAACTCTGTTAAGCCTACACCCAGACTCTAATCACTTCGTCACTATCTTCTCCCCTTAGCTCTGTGACTCAAGCCACTACTAACTCTTGCCCTGACAAGAGTGGCAGGATGTGTGAGCAGCCTTGGTATTGGTCACCATACAGCAGTCAGGGTGATGATATTGAAATGTAGGTCAGGACACAAGGCCCCTGTACTCAGAATCTTCAAGGGACTTGTCATCTCACTCAGAGTACAACCCAAAGTTCACATCATCCTATATAAGACCCTGAAGCGACCCTCAGACCCACACATTCTGTTCCTCAGATCACACTACCTACTCCTCTCTTCTCCCACCTTCCTCCAGCCATCCTGGGCTTCCTGCCAGTGCTGAAACAATGACCCATTTGTGGGCTTCTGTCACAGACCACTGACCCTTGCAGTTTCCCCTGCAGAGAAAGCTCTCCCCCACATATTGGCATGGCTTCCTCTGGAATCATCTCAAGATGCCTGTTCAAATGTCAGCTTCTCATAGAAAGCTTCTTTGACCACTCTCTATAATGACAAATCCTGCTCCATCCCCAGCATCCCATTCCTTTGGCTCTGATTACTCCCTCTCATGCCAGTGTGTATACATATATGTACTTGTTTACCTGCCTACTGCTGCTCTATCCAATAGAACTTTTCACAGGGATGGAAATGTTCTATGTTTGTGGTTCAAGTAGGAAGCACTATTCACATGAGGCTATGGAGCACTTGGAACCTGGCTAGTGTGACTGGGGATATGAATACTTAACCTTTATTAACTTCAATTAACTTACAGTAAGTAACTACATATGGCTTGTGCCAACCATATCAGACTGAAGATTCACTGTCTCCTGCCACACACATTAGATCATAAACTTCATTAGGCAGAGATTTTTGCTTATTTTATTCATTATTGTGTTCTTGATATCTAAAAACATGCCTGGTTACTCAGGAAATATCTGTTGAATGAATGAATGAATGAATGAATGAATGAATGAATGAATGAATGAATGAATGAATGAATATGCTGGTAACTTTCCATGTGGTTTTTCATTTAATCAACATTCTTGTTAGTTTTTTTTTTTGTGTGTGTGTGTGTGTGGTACCAAGAATTGAACCCAGGAGCTCTTAACCACTGAGCCACTTCTCCAGCCCTTTTTTATATTTTATTTTGAGATGGGGTCTCACTAATTTGCTTTGGGCCTTGCTAAGTTGCTGAGGCTGGTTTTGAACTCGCAATCCTCCTGCCTGAGCCTCCAGAGCTATTGGGATAGGCATGTGCCTAGCTTGTTGATTGGGTTCTATTTTCATTTCCTGATACTCAGAGATATGCAGTGCCTTGCTACAGAACACCCAGCTAACAAGAGGTAGGCAGGATCTGAACTTAGGGGTATCTCTATTGACATTCAGACCATTTGCCTTCCTGGACTTGAACTATATGTTCTCTGTGGAATTTTCTAGATCTGAGATTCTGTGATTCTCTGAGAATTTCCTTCCTTACCAGGAAATGGAAGCACATGGTTAAAACATGAACTGGAGAGATGGGCCTTTATATCAAGCCCCTGGTCAATGGCTCAGAATCCTTTCTCTAGGCAGAAAAGACAGCCCACGCTCTCCCACCTGGTAACCCCAGCCCCATCTCCCATGGCTCACCAGTTTCCGGGTCGCAGAGCTGCTCACAGGCATCTGTTGTCCTTTGTCCACAGAGGTCCCTCACCCACGGGGAGGTGGCATTGATCTGGTAATACAAGGACAGCTTGGCCGGATTTAACCAGTCGGAGATGTCCAGGTAGCTGCCTTCACTCACCACGAAGCTGCTCCCTGCGGGTAAAGAGAGAAAGACAGCTACTTTCTCCTCGATTTTAGGGTCTTGCTGCTAATACTGCAGAAGCAGAGATACATTCAAGCCACCATTCTCCTGCCCTGGACACTGGATCTCACCAGTCTGAAAGCTTTTACTGAGCATTTATATTTTGACAGTATGGTGCCACAAGTCAACAGAGGCAGAGACAAATCAGACGTGAGAGAGAGAGAATTCAGCCTAGGGGTTAAGAGCAGGTCCTTAGGACTGAGGGGACATGGGTTCAAATCCTGGCTAGCCTTTGACTTTGGGTAAGTCACTTGGTTCCTCTGGACCTTGGTGATTTCATCTGTAAATGGAAATATTAATGAGACCCACCTCAGCTGGGAGAATAAAATTAATTAATGTGGATGAAGTTCTTAGCCAGCCCCTGACTTGTTCTAGTGAAGGATGATTAAATGTTAAATTTCAAAAGGAATAAAATAGTTAATGTCCCTGTCATCCGGGACCCCCCTCCAGATTAAGGACCACTAATACCCAGGGGCTGGGTGAGTGATGTTTATGGGAGAGACTGGATAAGTGTAAAAAAAAAGAAAATAACATCAGGCTTCTTGCTCTACTTTTGTTACAGATATATTTTTGTTGTTATTGTTTTGTTTTGTTTTGTTTCTGCTGAAAGGAAACCAAACCCAGGCCCTCACCTACGCTGGGCAATCGTTCTACCACTGAGTAACATCCCCAGCCTGATTTTTATTTTTTTACTGTTATTTTTATTCTGGAAAAGATGAAGTGATAGAGACAGAAACAGAGACGGGAAAAGATTTAAAAAAGAAAAAAAAGAAAAAAAAAAAAACCTCAAAGGAAAAACTCTCTAGTCATAGAGTGAAACTTTAGATGTTGGGAAACAATAGGGACAAGGTGTTGCTTGGATCAAAGGGACACTGCAGTCTCCATCACAGTGGGCAGCTGGGAAACAGCTCCAGCAGGCTCTTGCCATGTGGAACTAAAAGCTAGGGCACCAGATCAGATTTCCTACAAGGGAGGCTGAAGATTCACGTTTTTACTGTAATTCATAGTTTTACAATGGTGAAGCAAATCTGTTCCCCAAAATCACAGAGGACAAAAGTCTCTGTTTTTGTGAACCGTGTTCTGAAATGACCCTCATTAATTCATACAGATTGACAGATAACATACATGCGCTTACAATTGTATATGCTAAGATATTGTACATGCATGCATAATAATACATAAAATAATATGTGCACACAAATATATTCCACATGCATGCCTATGTGAACACAGATGTACACATCAATTTGGGGGAGGCAAGAAACTGCTGCCCATTCAGGGTGGCTGCCAAATGGGTTGTAAATGATGAATATGCATGCATATCAATAAAGAAAAACAAAGGTCGTATTTCACAGGCTTAAGAAATATGAGTCCAAACAGGTCTAAGCTTCACCAAGCTGGACTTGATTCTGGATTCACAGCAGATTTAGGAACCTCTGCTACAAGGGACGTTAAATTGTGTTTCATAATTAACATGACTTGGCTTCTCTGCTGTGTCTGCCTCTCTCTGTCTCACTATCAACAAAAAAGTCTTCAATGATGCAATTTGAATTCCCCACAGAAGGACTCAGTTAATAAGTATCAGACTGGTTTGACAGAGAGCTCTCTGTGACATCATATCAGACTGCAGGCTGACCTAAGGTGGCACTCAGCTTGCCTCAGGTGACCTGCTGTGGTCCAATGGGCAATGGTCAGGGAGATGCAAGCACAGCAGTCCATACCTGACTGCCTGAGCGCCTAAGGCTGTGTGGAGAAGGTTCCCTGAAATGAGTAAGGGCAGAGCAGGCTACGATTATCTTCTCTAACTCACATAAATATGACAACTTCTACCACCTAAAGAATGAGTTCTCAGGGAAGAGTTTAATAGACAATAGGATTTTTGGTGTGGATGGAAGAGATGTCTACATCAAATAGCAGGAGCAGACAGACAGCATTAGGTGCTGAGATAAGGAAATGACCACCCTCGAATTTGGCCCTGACGTCCTTGGCAGCTAAAACAGGAGGGAAAAAAAAAAAAAAAAAAGATAGAAAGAGAGAGGAAAAAAAAAAAAAAGAAGGAAAGGAAAGAGTCTGTTGCATTCCATATTTCACATTTCTGGCAAGTGAAGATATGCAAATCTATCTGCAAAGCCATATTTCCCCCACTGGAACTAAGCCCAAGCAGAAACATGTCACATGGGTCCTTGAGCAAGGCACCGAACATCAGTATCAACTACAGATTTTTCTTTTAAAAAGCACAGTCATGCTGTTTAAATGGATAATTCTTGTATTTATTCTCACTAAAGACTGAGGGATGGATATTGAATTGTGTCCCAGGGCTGAATTTGGTTAATCCTGCTTCTTCAGGAAAGCGACACAGTGCAGTGATAAAGAGAACAGTCAGTGAGATAGGAGTTCACATCCTCTTCCTGCTCCTCACCAGTTCTGCCAGCTTGTGGAAGAAAACAAGCCTTTAGTTACCACCTATGAAAAACATGGATACCTACCCCCTTCATAGGGTTAAGATCCAGATTCAAGGAGACAAATCATTTCTCTTAGGTCAGGATCACCAGAAAACAGATGCAAAGTCTAAAGATTGGCATGTTGGGAAGGCTGGGGGCACTCTTGTCAGGGGGTGAGCAAAGCAGGATTAGGCAGAGGGAGAAGTCAAACTTCTGGGAAGTCTCAACAAGCCCTAACCAGTTAGTTCCATGGACACTCTGGCACCAGGATGGTCCCTCCGAGTTGCTTCAAGTCAAGGCAGCCCTTGTACTTTCATGTGAACCAGTCATGGGCCTGGAAAGGGGACATAACCTTGGATGAGGTGTTCCCTTTCAATGAAGGACATTTCTCCAGTAAGAACTCCTCTGCACATGGACAACCACCAACATTCCTGGTGGCTGTGGAATGAGTGCCTTGGTGCTAACTGGAGACTGCAACACTACAGTATCCACTCCAGTAGTGTGACGTCCCAGGCACACTGTGAACTCTCACCTAACCAGAGTCACTTTGATTATTATTTGGACTTCTTATGAACTTTGAATTCTAAATGGAATATTAGTTAGGAGGTATCAAATATAAGAAGTATGAGTTTCATTGGAAGGAAGTGACTCGAAAGTAGGTACAACAGAGTAGATGTTCCTCCTCCCTAATGTACAAACCTAGCTCCCAATGTGATGGAATTTGGAAATTGAGTCTCTGGGATGTGATTTGGTCATGAGAGAGAAACTCTCATGAATGGGATTCATGCTCTCAAAAAAGACATCCCAGAAAGGTCCCTTTGCCCCTTCCGTCTTATGGGAACCCAGAGAAGATGATCTTCTCGGATCCAGGAAGCAGGTCAGTCTGCCAGCACCTTGATCTTAGACTCAACAACTCCAGAACCGTGAACTATATGCTTCTCTTGTTTATGAGCTCCCACTCTATGGCATTCTTTTATTTTTATTTTTTTTAATTAAAATATTTTTTTACAGACACATTTTGATTCATTGTACACAAATGGGGTACAGCTTTTCATTTCTATTGTTGTACACAATGTATATTCATGCCATTCATGTAATCATGACATGAAGTTTGGGAAGAAATTGATCTGGCCAAATGTGCACAATTAGCAAAGGGCAAAAGTGAAAACTGAAGCAAGACTGTTCATCCTCCAGAGCTGGAACTTTCTGGTTATTCCAGACTGTCTTGGGAAGTAGGGGCTTTGGTTGGGTTGTTTTCTGTTGTTCTTTCACTCCGCCTCTGATAGTCTGCATACTTGTCTTTAGTGCATATAGTGTTGGAGGACTTTTGTTTTCTCAGACTGATTTCTTACAGGAAACAGGTTGTGATTCATCAGTCCTTTTCAATTCAGCTCTTACTAAAATGCCTGTCACATGCTAGGAGCATGTCATTAATGATATCAAAATTCCTTGTTTGACTAGGTTGAATTTCTTCTCACTCAGAAGAGAATTTCTTCTCTGTTTTATGAAGCAGAAATGCTTCTGAATTGATGCCCCCCTGTTTATTGTTTTTCTATCCTGTGAAGGCCAGAAAATAAGACTAGTCTTCAGGCTCTCCCCAATTTCAAATTAAAACTTGAACTTCACTGTAGTGGTCCCTGAATTCTCATATACTCCATGAGCATGGAAATGGATAACTAAAGTACAGACTCAGGTAGAAGGGTTCTACGTGAAGGAGCAAGGCGACGTAGCAGGGGAATACTGTGTTGGATAATGCAAAGAAGGGACTTTGCGTTGAATTTAATGTGTTCATTTAACCAACATTTAGTAAACCCCTCCCTGTTTAATAATTAGAGAGACAAAGAAATGGGCTGAGTTCATTGAGAACATTATGAAATCAACAAGGGTGATTGAATATATACCCTGATATCTATAATACAAGCTACAGTGGGTTGAGGACTTCCTGAAAAGGCTAGACATTGTCTTTGGATATCAGGAGAAGAAAAAAAGGGAATCTCATAGAGGAAGCATCGAAAGCTAGCCTTTAAGCCAGATCCTGAAAAATGGTAACAAGAACAACAAACTAGACAGAAGTCAAGGTGAAGGAAGAGAAGCATAAGGAACTATCTTCCCCACAGTATATGACAACCTGTGTTGTGTTCACCCCATAAGGCCCAACTCCAGACCTGGCTTATACTTCTACTAACCCTTTTAATACTCAGGAGGAATATCACTCAACCCGTACCTGCACATGCCATGCTGCAGATCCATTGACTCATGCACCTAGATACCATGAAGCACCAAGTCCTGTACTGGGCTCTAGGTGAATAAAAGATGAGGTTTGTCTACTGAGTTCATAGAACAGAAAGGCAGATCAGACGTGGCCACTCTAAGGCAAAGCTTGAGTGTCCATTCCCATTCCCCTCTTTACTCATCCCATCTTATTGAAGACACAGAACATACTTTACTTAGCTCTATAATCAGCATGGTTCCTAGAGTGTAGTGGAGGCTCAGAAGATGCTGGGTGGGTGTGGAGAGAACGAGGCATAAAGGAGCAATATTAAAGTCAAAAAGTATCAAGAAGCAATCTCTAAATAAAGTCTGGCATGTCTTGGGAATAAATACTGCCCAGCAAAGGAGTAAAATGCATTGTTCCATGTGCCTCATATTTTTTGAATTTTCTTCTGGACTTCTGTTTTATTTTCTTGGCTTCATGTTAAAAATGTACTCCCATTATTGGGTGCTCTAAGATTCTTCTCTAAGATACTCATACAGATCCCCCCAGAGAGAATGACTCTGAAATAAATCTCTGCCAGAAGCTCTCAACTTCAAAATGTCATGTTTCCTTATTTTTAAACACACACACATAACACACACACACACATAACACACACACACACGCACACACACGGGTTTTTTCTCCCACTGCCTTGTGGGAATATACATCATCTAATTAGCCAAATGGATTTTCAGTTCAGCCCAATCATTTCCTTATCTAGCATCTGAAGACCAGCCTTGCTCAGGGGACTGCACGGGCACGGAGGTCCTCATTAACTCTGATCTTCAATTACATTGATTATAAGCCTGCTTCTGTAATTGTGCAGCATAGATCAGGGGTGAGCTGGGGAGCTCAGGCCACTCTGTAATGTTCTTTGAAAAGCCAGAGGCACATCAGCCCCCAAAGAAACAGAAAGCTACAGATGAGAACTAAAAATACCACTGAAGGTGGTGTCACCAGATAAAAATTGCCTGGAGAGCCAGACAGCAGCTGCAAATCCCTTTCATTATACCTCAAATCATAAGACAGACCTCTGAGATCCTCGGATGAACATTTCAAAACAAACCTCTGGTCACAGTGGTGAGTGAGAAACAGACCAATGAAAGATGGTCTTCCCAGTTGAAGTGCAGGGATTATTTTGGCCCAAAGTATTCATTTGTCGTTCCCTGCTTTCTTTGGGTATGAAATAATTAAAGGTTCCTCTTATTCTCTTCCATCACCATGGTTTCTACCTGTTGGGGTCTTGGACCTGGGAGAAATGTTTTTACTGAAAAAAAAAAAAAAAAACAAAACTCTGATGAAGGAGAAATAAGATCCACATCTGCCATCAGCTCAACAGATCTCCAAAGTGTGTGTCCACTATTGCCCTATTCCCCAGCCCATGGAGCCCAGGTAGGCTTGCCTACCTCTACCTCCTACCATTATCTGAAACTATTTAATGAGTGGGTGATCAAGCTGCAAAAACAGGGGCTAAAATCAAGCTTGAGACAATCTGGATAGCTAGGAGCCATCAATCTTTGAGAGCAGCAAGTCTGGGGCATCATTACAGGGGTCTCAGAGAGGGTTATCCACCAGTCAGTTCTGTCTTCACTTCCTGAACTTCCCCTTCATCTTTTTTTCCCTCCTGCAATTTTGTTTCCTTTTTCCTGTTCCTCTGTAAGGTCTCTGCCTGATATGGGCTGAATCGTGTTCCCCTTAAATGTATATATGGCATTCCTAATGTTCATTGCCTCCAAAGTGACAGTATCTGAAGACAGGGCCATTGCTTCTTGGAGTAAAGCAAAATTAAATGAGGTCATTAGGGTGAACCCAAACCCAATATGACCCATGTCCTCCTTAGAAGAGATTAGACTACAGATGCACACAGAGGAACAACCCTGTGAAGACACAATGAGAAGCCACCAACAAGTAAAGGAGAAAGGCCTCAGCAAAAGCCAACCGGGCTGACGCTTTGATCTTGGAATTTTATGGCAGCCGTGGCAAATCAGGACACTACTACTGTCATATTTGACAAATATCTCTTAATTCTGCCATTTTCACACATTAATCTTTATTCTGTGCCAGGGATCCCTATGGATTACCTTTCAGAATAAATTTTTCAAATTTATAAAACAAAATGCACAGTGTTACTAAGGAAACCAACAAATGAAATCCAGTTCTACACATGGACAGCTCAGGGGTTCATGGGATAAAAGCCCTAGTCTGACCTATGCTCTTTTCATCCATTCCTCAGATGCCCAGTCTGATGTCCAACCTGGTTGCAAATGCTTCTGACATCATTGGAAGAGAGAGAATGGTGCATATATGAGAGTAAGATGCAAACGACAAGAGGGGGAAAGAAGTCATTTCATACTTTGTGTAATAAAAATATCAGAGCTCAAAAAAAAAAAAAAAAAAAAAAAAAGACAACCCCAAGAAGAAGTTCCAGTCACTATTTTAAAGAGGTCAATCTCTTTATTTTGCCTCATTTTACAAGAAAACACACTGTTTTTTTTCAAGCTCTGAAGAAGACAGAAATTTGGTTGGGATTGGAATCTTCTTAGATTAGTCACAGAGCAGATCTGAATATCATACTAAAATAGTAACATATTTAATTTTACAGAATATTAGAAAACAGAGTTCTTTGAACCCAGAATTCACTACTTTAAGTAGTCTTTTAAAACATTTCACAAACCATGTCACATTCATGAAATTTTAATACTAGAGATACATTGTGCAACTGCTTATGCAGTATTTGTATGGTTTACATATTGTGTTTTAGTGTATGTAAAAAGAGTAAGGCTATCCCGCCCTGCCCCTGAGAATCCAGTGTCACTCCTTTGTGGGTTGCTCCTCATTGATGATGCCTGCTGCAGTCACACCCTCTTCTTTTAGACATAAGGAAACTCAGGTTCAGGAAAGGGACCAATGAGCTCAAGATCCCACTGGGCCTAAGGAAGTGCAGTCATGCACTGCATAAATATGCTTTGGTCAATAAAGAACCTCATGGCCGACAGTGGTCCCTTGAGAAGAAAAGAAGCTGAAAAACTCCTATCCCCAGTGACATTATAGCTGTCATAATGTGACTGTGGTGATGCTGGTGTAAACGGATGGCGCTGCCAGTCATATGAAAGTGTAACATGCACAACTATGTATGGAACTTGATGCTTGATAATGATTGTCCACGTTGCTGGTTTATGTATTTACTAGTATGCATTTATCATTACATAGAGTGTAGGCTTCTATCTATTAAAAACAACTTCACCATAAAATACCATGGCCTGTTACACCAGCAGCACCTGCAGACAGGTCCTCTTTACCGGGTCTCTTTATTGCACCATTTTCTTGTGTGCTTGATATGAGTTGGTGTTGCTTTGCTCATCGTGAACATGGGAGCAAAAGGCTCTCCAAGAATCACATGCCGGGTAGCCTGGGTGGGTGACAGACTGCACCATAGCATGTGTAGGTACACACTGTGAGGTGTACACGACTCACAGCATACCCCTATTTGTTATGTAATAAATGACTGATGTGTCCACCTAGAACTCAGACTCTGTGACTCCCAACCTCTCGATGCTGTGAGGAGGTGAGGTCAGTGACTTTGCTTCCAAAGGTCACATGGCAGAAAAGTGTCAGGGCAGGCATAAAACCCAAGTGTTGTGACCTCTAGCTCACGTTTGTTGCAGGACTTCACACTGACTACCAAACGCAGATCCTGTGGAGCTAAGAGAGGACCATGAGGTTAGCACTCCCCCTCGGGACAGGAAATGCTGACACCTGGAGAAGACCACGTCCTGGAAGACACATTGAAGAGCACATCACCAGATATGCCAGAGAAGCCATGTGGAGGTGGGGAAGCCACTGGGATTGTGGGTGTTCTATATTAGAAAAATAGCAGTTTTCAAATAGAGCTGTATCTCATTCCTCCTCCCTCTGCCCAAATGGAGATCTCCCTGAATTGCTATGCCCAAATTTCCTCTGGCCAATGGCTCTGTTTCTGTCATTTTCTGTATTCCCCACCTCAGATCGTGATCAAAGTCTGGCTATGAACAGATTGCCACAGAATTCTACATGCCTTTATAGATCCCTGTTCTTGCTTCAAAGTTGAGTTAGGGTATTTGAGTCTGAACAAAGGATGTTTGAAGTTTTGACATTTTAAAAAAGTATCCCGCCCCCCCAGGGATACAACAATTTGGTACCAAGCTGAGTAATGGGAAAAGAACAAAGTCATGAAATGCTTCTCCGTTTTCTTTAACTTGTTTAAATTTTTAAGGAAGAATTTTGGTTAAAGATGGAAAGAGTTATTTACTCTTAATTTAAGAATTTATTCTCTTAAAAAAAAAAAAACTTTCTTCATAATGTCATTGGGAATATATGTGTCAGGTCCAAAATCAATGTTGGATTTCTTTTTGATCTGAGATCAGTGTGTTTTGAATGAACATGGTAGACAGTTGCTCCCAAAACCCAAAGGTCCTTTAGCTTTGACTTTCTAATACTGAGAAAATCACTTTCTCTCTGTCAGCTGCCCAAGTAAGACATGAACTTAGATGGGAGCTCAGATGAGAGTTTTGACAGGAGTCAAAGGAGGGCAGATTAAATCCCGGCCCAGATACTACTTGCCGTGTGATCCTGGAACAAATCACTTAGTCTTGGCAAGCCTCCTCCATTTCCTTATCTGCACAATGGGAATTATATTCCTTCATAGACTTTCTGCAGCCATTAAATAAAATTTAAGTGAATTTTCTATGGAAAGTACAGTGCCTCGCTAGGGTCTTTATGTAGCACCATTCTAGGGGACAAGTTTTATGTAGGAAGCAATGCATTCTAGGTACAATTATATGTCTATTCATAGGTATAATACATTATTACTGCATATTTTGCATGTGTGTATACAACTGGATATGGGCATGGGTTTCTTATATGTATATACATACATACATACGAGTACGCACACATAAGCACAGACAACAACTGTGTCCCACACAGATGCTGCCTCCTGAAATTGTGCAAAGTGGTAGTCCCACCAGGCAGACAATTGTTTAATTTTGAAAAAGTCACTTTGCTCTCCCCTACCCAGGTTACACTCATTTCCTCTAGGCTGACTCATAGCTATCCCAGCAGCATCTCCTGATGTTCACAATATCCTGGGGCACACTGGGTAGGGAAGGAGTGGAGATGTGCTGCAGGCACCAGGGGCCATAGGAAGATACCTGGCACATATTAGGTTCAGTACATTTGCCAAACTCGTGGCTGAGACACGCATGGTTGGCAGAAGTACCAACTGAAATGCTTGTGGCCTTTTGGATCCAGCAGTTTAAATTACCTTCCCTGTCCAGTGCCTTCTTCTGTGGGTCTGTCCTTTCCTACGAGACATACTTTTCTCTGTCTTTCCTAAGGAATCTGCACTAACGTCAGGGGCTGTTTGGCAAAGATGGCTCACAACTGTGAGCACTAAGAATAACCATATTAGCAATTCCTCCCGGATCTGTTTCATTACTACACTGTGGGTTCAATGCCAACTGACCAAATTAGGCCCAGGCGCCTGCCTGCTTTTGTCTCTCACTGTCAGTGTGCTTGTGCACACGCGTGCGTGCATGTGTACGTGTGTGTGTGTGTGTGTGTGTGTTTCTCCAGATCTCTTGCCTTCTTCCCTCTTCTTTTGTCTAGAAAGTGCTTCAGTAGGAAAAGCACAGACCTCCAGGTTGGCCAACCTAGATCCAGAACTTTCCCTTAAACTCACTATTTGAGTGACATTGGGAAAGTCTCAGTGTTTTTTTGTGTCCTCATTTAGAAGAGGATGCAAAGTACTTGCCTTATAGCATTTGCGTGACAATTAAATGTGACTGTGTGTGTCTTACTCATTGAATGTACTTCTCAAATGGAAAATTTTATTGTTGCTACCACTGCTGTTGTTAATATTAATCTAATTGACTTTAGAAACACTGCCCATTTCATGGACAAGGAAATTAAGGCTGAAGGAGGCTAAAGGTACATGTCTTAAAGCACAGAGAAACAAGGTTCATGATTCAAAACTAGAATTCTGGTCTGCTAATCTGAGTTCAGAGGTTGGTAATACTGGACCACCTCCTTGTCTTCTCACTTCAGTGAAAACCTGTCCACACTACTAGGATATTTTATTGTTGTGGGGTTTTTTGGCCTCAGTCAACATTCACCTTTGGTTATTTCTCTGAGTACTGAGCTTCCCATGGTGGTGCCTGAAACATAAATCACACCACATTGAGAGGGAGAGAAAAAAGTGGCAGGCGAAGGTGACATAATATTGTAATTCAATACTTAATATCTCCAAAGACATGTAATACATCCTCATGACATTTCCAGGAGATATTTTCTGGAAACTGGACAATAATTCAAATTAATGCTAAGCCTAAATCTAATTGTTTTATGATGTTACAAAGGACTACATGGGGCAAAGCTTCCAAAAATCAGAGGTTTCAAGTTATGTTGATGGAACAGATTTCATTGTCTGGCATGGATGAGAACAGCTGCCTAAGTATATAGTATTGGTACAGGAGCAAGATAACAAAAGAGATCTGCAGCCCAGGTACACCAAGGATTTCTCATCAATCACCCTTCACCTGCCAAACCCTGTTATGAGTTCTGGGAAAGGCAAAGAGAGTTGCCATCATTCCTATGTCACAAAAAAGCATTTGCAAAAGTTACACACTAACCTTAAAATAAAATCCACAAGTCTACACTTTGGGTACTGTACTTCATCTATCATCACTTTATTTCTCAGCAGCCTGGTTTTGAGTTTAATGTCTGAATGTATGTGTTCCTACAATCTGAATGCAAGTACTCCTACAATCTGAATGTATGTACTCCTACAATCTGAATGTGTATACTCCTACAATCTGAATGTATTTACTCTACAATCTGAATGCATGTACTCCTATACTCTGAATGCATGTACTCCTACAATCTGAATGTAAGTACTCCTACAATCTGAATGTAAGCACTCCCACAATCTGAATGTATGTACTCTACAATCTGAATGCATGTACTCCTATACTCTGAATGCATGCAGTCCTACAATCTGAATGTATGTATGCTACAATCTGAATGCATGTATTCCTACAATCTGAATGTATGTATGCTACAATTTGAATGCATGTACTCCTACAATCTGAATGTGTGTACTCCTACAATCTGAATGCATGTACTCCTATACTCTGAATGCATGTACTCCTACAATCTGAATGCATGTACTCCTACAATCTATCAACATGTGTCCATTGTGCACCACTTACATGCTAGGTATGGCTACAAGAATGGGGAATAAGAAAGACATGGCAGTTGGCCATCAAGAGTGAACGAGTGTAGCAGAGAAAGGAATGAGCTTCTGTGAGTACCAGCAGGGTGGTATGCGTGTGTGTATGCACAGGCATGTGATGTTGTAATAGAAAAGGGAGGGTGTTAGTGTTCATGAAATAATGTTTCTCATAAAGGGAACAGAGCATGTGAAGTGTCTCACAAAGAAAATAGTTGAGTTCTGTTTCCAGTTGGAACTAATAGTCTAGCAAATGATGACAGTTAAATTAGAAGACATGCAGGACATTTTGTACATATTCTGGGGTGCTAAGTATCTGAATGAGCACAGTTCAATAGCAAAACCATGAATTGTGACTCCACACCAACCCCTAGGGTGCACATTCACATTTATACAACAGGAATGGGCATTAGCAGAAGACATAGAAAAGTTCCAACGAAGCTCACATGATTTTACTTTTGCAAAGAATCAGTCAATGGGTCATTTTTTTTGGTTGTTAAATTAATTTAGATGATGAAGGCTACTGTGTTTGAGAGACAGAGAGAGACCAGAGTCATGTTGAGGGGCAGAAATATGGAGAAAGGCAGCCAGCGTTTGTGTTCTGGCCCTGCCACTAACTCACAACGCTCCAGTTAAATGGGCTTTCCTTCCTCCACTATAAAAATGTGCATAATGATCTCATAGGACTGTAGGAGGTAATATATGTAAATTAAATTTCCGTTGTTTCAAATTACTCACTTTTAATGTAAATTAGGTAATTCATGTAAAGTGCTTAAAACACTACCTGACACATAATAAATGCTTAATAAATGTGAGTATTCTTTTACTATTACTACCTACATGTATTTGATCATTCTGTTGTGAAATAAAAGAGAATGCTGCCTTGTTCAAATATAGTTTGGCAAAAACAAATACAATAACCAAGATTCCCGTTTAAGCATCATATTAGCTTTGGATATAGCTGCACAAACAAAAGCCCGTTCTGTGACTCATTTCTACTTTCCTAATTGCCTGCTCCTGCTCTGGACCTCAGCCAGGAGTCAGTCTTTAGCCGTGCCATGGATACATACACATCAGATTGTGTATGTGCATAAACAAGAACACACAGCTCCTGCTGCCTCTGAGGACTGCAAAGAAATGGCATTAAAAGTGAATGATTTGAAACAACTGAAATTTAATTAAAAACAAAATTAAAAGTTGTTCCAAGCCTGGCGCTTCAGCCAGCAAGACTCAGAGGAAATTAGTAAGTGCTACTAATAGCTGGATCCAATTCACAAGCCTCTACGAGGAGACAGCAGAGCAAAGAAGATGCATACCTTTTAGATGAAACAATTAAAGATCACTTCTGAGAAATAATCACAGATGGTATCCCAGGGCAAAAAGGACCATTAGTTGCTGGTGTGTTTCTTTTGGACTTGCTCATTTCCATTATAGGAAAGTGTTCTGAGATTCCCCAATAGTATCTTCTATGGCAAAAGACAAGGACAGTGATTTTGAAAATCAGATTTAAATATGTGTGAGGTGGGGAGAAATTCTTTAAAAAAATAGTTGTCACTCACTGCCTGAAATTCTGCCTTACTGATTGACTTGTCATTAAAATTTCAAATATTCAAGTTGCTTAGTACAATTGATTTTCCTCAACGGACCCCATGAGGTCAACTGTTAGCTGGTGGCCAAGCCCCTAGGATGGTTGAGTGAGCTGGTTGCTGGAGTACAATGAAGGGGAGCATCCCAGAGCATGTGTGTGTGTGTGTGTGTGTGTGTGTGTGTGTGTGTGTGTGTGTTGCAACACACAGTGGGGCTGATTCTAAAACAGTGTTCAAAAGGGGTAAAAGAGACCAGTCTCTCTCTGACTCAAGAAAGCCTAGAGGTAAGAGAAGAAGAAGCAAAAACCATCAGGAATCTGGGTGTGGTGGCACATGCCTGTAACCCTGATGATTTGGGAGACAAGGCAGGAGGGTCCCAAGTTTGAGTCCAGTCTCAGAAATTTACCAAGACCCTTAGCAATGAAGTGAGACTCTGTCTCAAAGAAATAAAATGAAATATAATAAAAGAAAGGGGCTGGGGATGTAGTTCATTGGTAAAGTGCTCCTGGGTTCTATCCCTGGTAAAAAAGTCAACAGAAAGAAAGAAAAAAAAAAAAAAAAAAACTGTCAAGCAGGAAGATACAGAAAAGAATCTGAGAGCAATTCCATCAAGAAATGCCCACATCCAGCTCAACTCTGCAACCCACCTTGCTCAGGCTGCCCAGCCACACTGACCTTGATCTAGTTTCCAAGTCACTCAAGTGGCTTTGACTCTACTGCTCCTCCTGCCTGGGATACACCTTCTTCTGCCCTGACAGCTCAATTTAAACACCATCTCCTCAGAGAGCTCTTCCTGACCACCACAGTTGAGCAGGACATCCCAGCTCACTTCCTTGATTTCTTCGACACAGCGATTCACACAAATACCACAGCTTTACTTTGCTATTCTGAGAATTTGCACTGGCATCTGTTTCTTGTTGTGAACGAAAGCACCATGAAGCCAAAACTTGTGTGTCCTTCAGAGCACAACGTCTCTGCCGCTCCGTGACATGCAAGGGGCGTGAAATAAATGTTGGTTCAACGTGTGGAAAAGTTCTGTAAAGACTAAATAAAGCATTATAGGTAAACAGCTCACTGATGGGCACATCAGTGGTACATGGTGACTTTTACCTGCTATTCTTAGGATTATCTAATGTTATTTTATTTGCATTCTAGCCATTAATGTGTTCCCGGGAGGGCAGAAGGATGGGGACTGAAAGCAACTACAGGGCTCCAAATGCCAATATGATGTCTCCACCTTGAGTGTAGAACAGCCAGTATGCCCCAAGTGTGTGCTTGTTACCTGTGTGAATCTTACTGGGGTGTGAAGATGGGAAGGGGTGAGGTCAGATATGCTCAGGGCTGATGCAGCAGGTCACTTGGGAGAGGGGGAGAGCTGGAGATAATTACTCTTTGCACAAACCACTCTCATTCCATCCTCAGATGAGTTCTTTGTGGAAGAGGAGGGATCTTTTCAAGCTCAACCCATCCTTTAAGGCTCCACTCAACTTCTGTTCTCCCCAAGATATTTTTGAGCTCTACCTAAGTGAGAATAATCTCCACCTTCCACCCTGATCTTGGATAGAGCTTTGGGAACAAGGCCACTTAGGTTTACTGGCCTCAGGATTGGTTTTGAAGAATCTACCTCATTGCCAAATCTTACGACCTGATTTCGAGTGTGGAAATAAAATTTCAATAGGGTTCATAATCACAGTAACAAGATTAATGTCTCAGACTTATTTTATGAGGGTTATATTTTTTTTTTATCTTGAATAGGGAATGGATCTGCATATACTGAGCTCCAACTCTATGTTGGATACCAGAACAAAATGTGGAGGCTATAAAGGTAGAAGAAAAAGTCCTTGCCTAGAAGCAGTGCTATGGCTCAGTCAGGAAATTGTTGGGCAGAACATTATAAGGGAGCATTGTCAACCTTGAGATGACAACATAATAGGGACCTCTGGAAGCTCAGGGAAGGGACATTTGCCTCCTCTGCACAGCCAGAGAACATTTCCTCCAAATGTCCACACCTGAGCTGAGTGCCGAAGCACAAGAAGACAGCAGCCAGGAAGAGTGGAGGGACTGGGGATTTATGCAAAAGGAAAGAAATCTTTATAAAGGAGCAAAGGAGGACCCAGACCCTAAGGAAACAGCCATTACATGTGGCTGCATGTGAGATGCCTGAAGTGGGGAATGAGTAAAGATAGTTTTAGCTCTAATAGTCTATAATTTGGGAAATTGCCAAGCCAGCTCCTTGGCAACATACCCACTGTGGTCCCTCACCTCGGTGCCCACACTCTCCCTTCTGAAGTGGTAGAAGCTGCCATTTTAAATTGATTCCATATTTCAAACATGATACCAGTTCCCATTCCCAGGTTTCTGTGCTCCTTGCTGGCCTCTGTGACCAAGGCAAGTCCCCAGCCCTGCACATTAACGCTGGATCTGAGTCTTAGCAGGAAATAGCCATCCCCAGAAGCTTTGCAATTGCAGGTCACGCCAGCACCTGTATGGGTGTTGCAAACTGATCCCTTTCTCCATCCTCCATGCTGGCCCTAATACTGTGGTGAGACATCACCCAAGATATTATTCAGACCATTCAAGCCTTCAGCAGAGTGGCCTTCAGAGACCTGAAAAATTAATATTGCTCAGAGCACAGTGACATGTCTTATGAATAATTTTCATCCAGGCAGGATTTGGGAAGGTCCTAATACTGTATGATCTTCAGAGTTATTGACATTTTTTTTCCTTTTTGTCTCTCACTGTTTTTATCCCTACAAATGTAACCAAGAGGTGGGCATCTGATTCTTGATCTCATATTAGGAAACTGGTGCATGAGCAGAATCATAATAAAAGCAAGTACTTGAGCATGTCTACCATGGGCCAAGCCCTTGCAGTTAACAACCATTTAATCTTCACAATAACAGACTGATTTATGGTGCATCCACGTCCTCGAGTTGCAGAGGAGGAAGGTGGAGTTAGGTTTTGAATGCACGGACTCGGGTTGGTGTTCGTGCGCTCAATACCATGCCTCACAGCTTTGCAAAGGGGAAATGGTTACCCAGTTGGTACCCCCAGTTGAGCTTCTTGAGTCAACGTCTGGATACCCCAGCCCATCAGGAATCCCAGGAAGCAAATGACACATCACCTGCGACTCCCAGCTCTCTGGGTCTCTAGCTGCAATCAGTTTCTTGTTTAAATGCACTTATTCTGCAGTTCCAGCTTATGCCCTTATCTTTTTTCTTTTTTCTAATGTTCCTGCTGAAACATTATCATATGGACTAAACGTAGCAGCCCCCTCCTAGGGTCACTTGCTTTAAGCTCTGGCAACCTCAAACTGCCTTTCACATGTGGTCAGTCAGTTCATGAAGACTGTGAAATTGGGGTTTGTGGAGAAAGAAGACATTTCCCTGTCCTCTGGAGGCTTCCAATGGCAGGACTACTGATCCGAAACTGAATATTGGATATATGCCAAGGAGGATCGCCCGATGACTTACTGTGATTGTCCCCACTTCAGAGATGAACAAAGAGAGACTGAGAGAGATTAAATAACTATCTCAAGCTTACATAGATGGAAATATTCAGAACCAAGTATTAGCCACACAAAGTGTGAGTATAGCTCAGACTTAACCAAATGGGTAAGTAATTGCAAACGTACTGAGTGCAAAAAGGAAAAGAAGAGACCCTATAGCAGGGTGAACCCACAGATCAGGAGAGTGAGGATGAGGATGCTGAGGATGCTGACAAAAGCTAACGCTGCCAAGCACTTCCTGTTTGCAAACGTTCTACCCAATACGGGCATCTCATTGAATTCTCAACTCTGCAGATTAAGAAATAAGACAGAAGGGTCAAGTGGTGGTACCATTGAACAGTAATGAATATATAGAGAGAGTTAGCATCTGAACCCAGATGTGTACAATCTATAGCTTGAACCCCAAATTAACAAACTGAAACAACAATTATGACTCCTACACTTCTTGGTTTAAAATCCATCAGTGGTTCCATGATGCTTAACTGCTTTTGTGTTAAGGGCCTCACACAAAGGGCCCTGCTTTTCCTTACTGGTCTTCACGTTAGTCCCATTCAAGCCCCTATGGGGCTCTGGCTGCTCTGGACACTACCTGCTCCTGCCAGACCTTTGCTCCTGCTGTCCTCCTGGCCTGGAAGAATGCCTTATCTTCATTCTGTCCCATCTCCAACAGAAGTGCAGACTCCACTCCCCATCCCTGTTCATCTAGTTTGCTTAAATGGGAAAAGGTCTAAGCAAACTCCTCCACCCCACTCCCCCGAAGTTTCTCCCAGACCTTCCCAGTGGAGAACACTCCAGGCTTCCTTGGCAACATTGCTGCCTCTTGCTTTGTGCTGTCCAGCTACAGATTATGATTGGCCATCTATTGGAGTCTTTGTTTTATAGATCTATCACTTTAAGTAGCAGAGGCAAAGCCTTCAAGGGCATGATTAGCATTAACTGACCATCGGTTTTTGGCTATTTTCATGCCATCCTCTATTCCATCCTGACCACCACCCTGTGAAGCAGGTACTTATTACTTTTCTTTTATAGATAGTATGTTTGGTGGTTCAGAGAAGTGAGGTGACTTGTCCAAGATCTATAGTAAGTAAGGAGAAGAGTGTGGATTTGAACCTGAGCTTTTCAGATTCTAAATCTCTTGTTCTCCCCTGACCTCACCCACCTTTAAAGCTGACTGTGTTTGGACTTCTCCCATAATGGCATCCTGGCTCTAAGCAGGCAGATGCTCAGAAAATGTCAGTTTGAAGTCTGAATGGATGGACTCATAACATTCAAATCAGAACTGGGGTTAAAGCACAGGAAGGAATAAACAGGAGGTTCAGGGGTGGTCTCTGCTTTGGGACAACTCTGCCTCAGGACCTGATGCCCAGGCCATTAGCAGAGATTCATAAATTTGCCAACAGCTTCTGGAAAGCCCAAAGCTGAGCAGCTGCAGATATATTTGGCTTAGATAATCCAGAGGGGCAGAGTAGGGAGGCAGGAAAAATAGCAAGGCATTTCTGGGTCCCAGGGCTGGGGGAATGCATAGGTTTAATTATTCCTCCCATCTCATCTCACCATTTCCCCTTGGAATACACTGCGTCTCCCCTTTCCACACGCTTGCTGGCATCTAAGATGTTCAAGGTCCCCTGGCATCTGGAGCTGAGAGCTAGAGATAGGGATGCACTTTCCCACCACACCCTGGCTTCCCCCCACTTTCTTTTTCATCCAGACAGCCTTGGGAGCCTGCAGTCCCTGCAGAAGCTTGGCTGTGATCCTTCTAAGCTTTCTTCAAATGGCAACTTGTGGGCTGTGGAAAGTTTGCTCAGCTGCCTCTGCTCCCAGCATCCTTGCTCAGGGCTATCTGGTTGCAGATTGGACCTAACCAGTCTGAAGAGAGAGGACTGGGGACACTAGCGTGATGGCTGCATAGAGACCTGGGAGTTCTCCCCACATCATCCGGTAAGTGAAGGGGGACACAATGATCATACATATTCATGGGGTACAATGTGATATTTTGACACATGTACATAATGTGCAATGATCAAATCAGAGTGATGAGCATATCCTTCACCTCAAACGTTTATCATTTCTTTGTGCTGGGAACATTCCTAACCTTCTAGCTATTTTGAAAAACACTATAGATTACTGTTAACTATAGTCACCCTAGAGTGCTATAGAGGACTTAATTATTTTATCTATCCATTAATGACCCTTCCCCATCCTTCTGCCCGCTAACATTCTGACTCTGGTTATCACTGTGCTACAGTCCACTTCCACAGATCATCGATTTTAGTTTCTACTGAACTAAAAATGTGAGAACATGTGTTTTTGTCATTCTGTGTCTGGCTTATTTCACATAGCATAACATACTATAGGCATTGAACCCAGTTTTTCTCCTGCTTTTAGGATGTTAGGGCAGGAAAATGCTAAGCATCCTCCTGTTCCCCTCCCACAATTTTAAAATGAGGAAACTCAGGCCTGATCAGAATCATGCAAAGTTATGGTAGAGCCAGGACCTAACTTTAATCATTGAATTAATTTTTCTACTGCATTTTGTGGTTTCTTAATCTGAAATAATTCTAGTCAACCCCTTGCTGCCTGTGTGACATGGAGGTGGTCCTTGGGCTCACATGACCTTTCAATTTCCCTATGCCCTAAACTGAGGATAACAACTGGACCTACTTCATGAGGTCATGGAATTAAATGAGGTAATACCTTGCACAGGACTTAAAGCAGCACCTGGCACTTAGCAACAGTTCTGGAATGTTCCCATTTATCAGTGCTGTTACTGCAACCATTAGGAAGATTCTACAACAGGGTCTATATAGATGAGGCCAAAAATGCCCATACCCTTCTCTGGGAACCCTGCAGTCAATCATTACCCATTTCCAGGCAAGCAACCGTGGCTCAGAGACCTAGCTCTGAAAGCACCTGCTCAAGATGTTCTCCCCTTGGCTTCCCTCCTCATCTCCAGCTTGCCTACGTGGCTGCCCCTTATCTGTCTCCATGGCCTCTAGCACAGGGTCATTATGAATCCTGCCATGCTACCTTTTATTTGCTGGTTGTTTCCCAATGCCATTAAACTAGAGGGGGTGGTGCAGAAGTTGCATTTTATCTACACCTGTATCCACAGTATCTGGGAATGTCACAGAGAAGGTGATAAGCAAATATTCATATTAGTCAGCGTTCTGTTGCTGTGACAAAATACCTGAGAAAATCAACTTAGAGGAGGATAGGCTTATTTGGGTTCACAGTTTCAGACATTTCAGTCCACAGTTGCTTGGCCCCATCATTGTGGGCTGTGATGAGGTGGGGCATCATGGTGGGAGCACCTGGCAGAGCAGAGATGCTACCTCATGGTGGCTGGGAAGCAGACAGAAAAGAGAGAGGAAGGAACTAGGGACAGGATAGAGTGTCCAAGGGGCCACCTCCAAGGACCCACTACCTTCATCTAGGTCCCACCTTCTACAGTTTCCACCACCTCCCAATAGTCAGTCATAAGTCCATCAATGTATGAATTCATTGAGACTGAGGTTAGAGTCCTCCTGACCTGATTACTCTACAAAAGCCAGGCCTCTGAACACTGCTGCACTGGGTACCAAGCCTTTAACACACGAGCTTGGGTGGACATTCCAGGTCCAAACCAGAACAGAAAGCCAGGAGCAGCAGGAGGGGGAGAGGGAGGAGGGAGAGAGGAGAGCAACAGACTCTATAAGAACAAGGAAATGGTGTCATGAATAGAGTTTCAAGTCTTTACCTTCTTCTTTCCGGCCAATAGAGACCAAACTCCCTAACACTGTAGCTTTTACATACCTAGCTTCGTCCACTAACACCCAATTTCAACCCTCCACTTGTCTTTATAAATAATAAAACTATGAACAGATAGTGAGAGAAAGGTACAGCATCCTTCTAAGTCATGTCTACTCTCACAGTTTGCCACGTTCACTAAAAAGCCTCAGCCTACCAATCCTCTTTGGAGGCAAGGAGTAGGAGCACCAAGGAAACAAGCTCAGGGGGGTGTTTGAATATATCCAAGGGCGCAAAACTGGAAAGCAGAAGAACTAGGTCTAGAACCCACATCTTCTAGGTCACAGATCAGTGTACTTAACCCCTGGCTCTCATCACCTTCTCTCTCCAAGCACGGCTCCAATGCCTCAATCCTGTGCCATTTTGCAAACACCAACCTGATAATGCTGGGACATCTGATGCCACAGATTGAAACTCCATCTCACCAAAGCTCCCACCCTGAATTCCCTCCTCCCAATCCGAGTCAAAGTGGCCGTCGGCTCCCAATAACAGAATGGGATTATCAATGAGATAAAAGTGAGTTGCACTATCCCTTGAAGGAACCCTCTGCCCCCAGTTCCTGGGAACATATTTTTGGACTCAATCTAAATCAAAACACACAAATTAGTCTCCAATTTTGGACGTCAAACTCAGTTATCTCTTTTGTTAAGGAGGTAAATTGGGAACGATTCATTCTGGTTGGAAGCCAAGCTAACATCTTAGCACACAGCGTCATTAAAAAAAATCCCAATCCCCCCACTGACTGCCTTAATATCTTTAAAAGGTTGAACATATTCCAGTGCTTAGAATGGGTTCCCAGGTTTGTTCTCCCTGGGACCCTTTGCCACAGGTAACCTGGGTATCAGTTCCTATTTAAGGAAGAAACAATCTGAAGCACATTTTTCCTTCTGCAGGTTTGTGGACTAAGGATTTCCTAATGAAGAGGTTTGGAAAGAAACAGAGCCCACTCTAGGGGGTATCCACAGCTCTCAGCACCAGCTCCAGGCCACTGCCGAGCAAGTTGCCCATTAAGTACAAGAAGAAAGAGAAGGAAAAAGTTTTCACAGTTTATAATTATGTCACCAGTTTCATTAGAGATCTCATTTTAATTCTGACCGAAACCCAGCCTTCCTTCTCCCTGTACTCTCTCACGTATAGTTATTAAGTCTGGGTTGGAGTTCAACCTATTCTTCCTGGTTTCAGCATATTAATATGGTTTATTGGTATTTCATCGCCACCTCCCCCATGGGTGTGCTGAATCTCAGCTCAATTTATATTTTCCTGGGCTCTGGGTAAAGCTTGTTTCATTTTGGTGTTGAGGGAAGGCATGTGAGTTTGATTGGAGTTTCTTATCTTTGGGGGCTGGGGCAAAGACCTTGGAGAGGGAAGTCAATCATCAAACAGGGGCAGCCTCAGGTCCTTGGCACTGTCATTCTCCAGGACGAGTCTTCTCAAGCCACCTGGGTCCACCTGCCGGTCCTCCCTCCTAGGCGTAATTTATTATATGTCTACTAAGTCAAAACTTCGATGAGCTATTACAATAGGTCAGCACATGAGTATGCTGTCGCCCTTGACCTTGAAGAAATTTAAGCCTACGCACGACCTTGCTTATTTATTCATTTTTTTTTTAATTTAGCAAATGCTTTTAGGGGAGCACCTACTTGGTTTTCAGACACTGTCTCAGGTGCTAAATCTGATCTAAAAATAAACAAATTCTCTAGGCTTACAGAGCTTCCAACCTAGTGGGAGAGACCAACATTAACAAGGTAAGTATGGAATTATAATAGAAATAAGTTTAATATGGGAAAACATCAGGGTTCAAGGGGAATAATTAGTAAAGGATCAACAGAAGCTAGAATGTGATAAAGGGAGGTCAGTCACCCATGAATTCATGGAACAAATGGAGAATAGTTTTCAGGAAGAGAGAGAAACATGTGCAAAGGCCCTGAGGCAGAAGGCAACAGACTATTTAAGGAACCAGTCAACAAAAACAGTGTGAGGTGAGACTGGAGAGGTGGGCAGGGATCTGACCTCTAAGGGCCATGTCAAGAAATGCAGTCTTTGTAACAAATGTCAAAGGAAGCCATTGAGCAGTTTTATGGAAAAACGTAACTCATTGAGATCTTGTTTCATTTTAAACCATCATTCTATTTTCAGCATTGAGAAAAAAATGGAGGGAGGCTAGATTGAACGTAGGAGGCCATTTCTTAGGCTAAGGCAATTGTTTCAATGACACATACCTGACAGTAAGTTAGTGGAGATAAACTGTGTTCATTTGAAAGGTAAAAATAGAGTTGAATATAATAATCAAGGAAGGAGAGACTAATCTATGGGAGATGCACTGAGGATGGTTTTCTGGAAAAAAAAAACCAGAAAATTTAGTCATGGCTTAGAGATGGGTGGGATTATAATAAATGGAAACCCAGAGGGGTACACTGGTGGAGAATAATGATCTAGCAAAGTCACAGAGAGCAGCATCTAGGAGGCAAGAGAGTCCACCTATCTAAACAGTATCAACTGCATGCAAATGAGACGAGGAGCAAAAGGCAGAGGCCGTATTGTATAGCACCTCCACCAATTAACATGTTCCATGATGTTCAGCGATCTGCAGTCAACACCAAACATTGTGAAACAAAGCCTGGGATGATTCCAGAGAGCAGGATGTCCAAGGAGCTCCTCTTTAAAAATAAATTGGTTGGCAGTGTGTGGCTGAGCAGCCACTTTCACTGTGGTGTAATTTCTCCCTTCTAAGAATTGAAAATACTCCTCCCATGTATTCAAATCACTGCAAACTAGCTCTACAGCCTATTATGAACCTCACTCCTCATTAAAGGCACAAAGCCACACATCAGCTTACTCTCCTGGGTTGGAAGACATGAAGTATGGTTGGAAGCAAATAAATGTAGACAAGATTCATTGTAAACAAATTTGTGTTCAAAAACAGCGACACGTGTGGCATATTAATGAACTCGCTATCCTAATGTGCAAGGCACTCGTCGATTTCCTAGGCTCAGGAAGAATCCTCAGACAGACTCCAAATAACTCAGTTACAGGGAACAGAGAAGACCTGAACACCATCTTAGTTCAGCCAGAAAGATGAGGTTGACAGTTTAAATTGGTCTGAATAAAAAGTTTTTTTTTTTGCTACAGGTAATTTTATGCAATGATCATATCAATATTAAATCATAGCTTTAGGTGTATGTGTTTGTGTTTAGTGACAAAAAAATATTCAAGAGACATTCCTGTTCTTTCCCCATTTCTGAGTTCTTACCCTATTTCTGAGGTTAGGCAAGGAATGGATGGTCATCAGGAATGAGGCAGTAAAAGAATAACAAACATATTCTGAAAGTCCTCAAAATTGAAGTGGTTTTAAAATTTAGATTCTGATATAATGGCTCCAAATCAAAATATCATGTACTCCATCCAAGAGCAGTTCTTCTGTTCTCTGGCTTCACACAATATGGTCATCTATTCTCTGGAGGTTCTCGATGACGGGGGACTCATTACCTTGCAATGACCCCCTTCCAGTATTAAGAAAATATTATCACAACTGCTAACATTTATGTGATTTATTGAGCCATTACTAGGTCTTAGGTACTGAGCTAAAAGCTTTATGAGCATTATTTCACTTATTCTGCACAATAAGTCTATGAGGTAAGCATTGCTATTATCCCCAATTTATAGATAATGAAACCAAAGCTTACAAAGTTTGAGTAACTAACACAAAGTCAATAGTAGAAGAAGGCATTTCCAGATCAAGGCTCCATCCTCTATCATCCCTCACTATCCTCATCACCCAGCGAGCTCAAGTTTGGCTTCCTGAGGCTTCCCAAAATGAGCTTCTTCCCTTTTCAAGACAAATGATAATTATCGTTTTCTCTTCTTTGGAAGCTTGGAGCATGACAAGACATTGGGTTAGGATTTGCATAGACTTAAGTTTTATATGGCTTCACCTCTGTGTGCTAACCTGGTCAAAACACTTAACGTCTCTGAGTCCCATGTTTTCAAGATTTATTTTTAATTGACACAAAATTGTACAAATTTATGTTACACCATATGATGTTTTCATATACCTATATATTGTGCAATGTTCATACAAGGGTAAACATATCTGTCTTCTCAAACATTTATCATTTTTGTGGTAAAAACATTTTAAATCCCTTCTTCCAGACTTTTCAAACCTACAGCGTATTTTCATTGTTTATAGTCACCCTTCTGCAGCACAGGACATCAGAACATATTTCTCTTATTTAACTCTAACTTAGTGCTCTTTGGCCAGTCTTTTCACATCTCCCTTTTCCCTGGTTTCCTCAGATTCTGGAAACCAGTATTCTACTCTTAACGTTATTCGTTCATTCATTTGTCCAATTACTGTTGGTGTTGGGAATTGGATCCAGGGGCCTCACTCATGCCAGGAAATTGCCCCACTGAGTCAAAACCCAGCCTTTAACTGATTTTTCTTTTTTTAAAAAAAGGTGTAACTTGTTTTTTATTTTTTTATTTTTTACAGACTGCATTTTGGTTCACTATACACAAATAAGGTACAACTTTTCGTTTCTATAGTTGTACATGATATAGATTCATACCATTCATGTAATCATACATGTACATAGGGTAATGATGTCTGTCTCAGTCCACCATCTTTCATACCCCTGCCCTTCCCCCCTCTCATTTCCCTCACATAATCTAAAGTTGCTCCATTCTTCTTTTACCCCCATCCCTCCACCCCCGTTATGTATCATATCCATATCAGTGAAAACATTCAGCCTTTGACTTTTTGGGATTGGCTTACTTCACTTAGCATGATATTCTCCAATTCCATCCATTTACCTGCAAATGCCATTGTTTTATTCTTCTTTACGGCTGAATAATATTCCATTGTGTATATATATTACAGTTTCTTTATCAATTCATCTGTTGAAGGGTGTCTAGATTGGTTCCACAATTTAGCTATTGTGAATTGAGCTGCTATAAACATTGATGTCACTGTGTTACTATAGTATGCTAATATTTATGAATTTTTTAAAAAATATTTTTATTTATTTTTTACAAACTGCATTTTGATTCATTGTACACAAATGGGGTACATCATTTTGTTTCTATGGTTATACACGATGTAGATTCTAATTTTTAGTCCTTTGGGTATAAACTGAGGAGTGGGATAACTGAGTCAAAATGTGGGTTCATTTCAAGTATTCTAAGGAATCTCCATACTGCTTTCAAGAGTGGCTGCACCAATTTGCAGCCACTGCAATGTACAGGTGTGCCTTTTTTCCCCACATCCACGCCAATGCCTATTATTGCTTGTGTTCTTAATAATAGACATTCTAATTGGAGTTAGATGAAATCTTAGAGTTGTTTTAATTTGCATTTCCCTAATGACCACTTCTAGTCAACATCACCCTTGAAACACTAGCCAAAGCAATTAGACAGACCAAAGAAATTAAAGGGCTACAAATAGGAAAAGAACTCAAGCTATCACTATTTGCCAATGACATGATTCTATATTTAGAGTATCCACTAAACTCCACCAGACGACTTCTAGAACTAATAAATGAATTCAGCAAAGTAGCAGGATATAAAATCAATACACATAAATCTAATGCATTTCTATTCATAAGTGATGAACCCTCTGAAAGAGAAATTAGGAAAACCACTCCATTCACAATAGCCTCAAAAAAAAAAAAATACTTGGGAATTAATCTAATAAAAGAGGTGAAAGACCTCTTCAATGAAAACTACAGAATACTAAAGAAAGACATTAATGAAAACCTTAGAAGGTGGAAAGATCTCCCATGTTCTTGGATAGACAGAATTAATACTGTCAAAATGGCCATACTACAAAGGCACTATACAGATTCAATGCAATTCCAATTGAAATCACAATAACTTATTTTTAAAAGGATTTATTTTCATTATTTTTAAGTTGATACTGGGAATAGAATTCAGCAGTGCTTTACTACTGAGTTACATTCCCAGTCCTTTTATTTTATTTTTTCAAATTTTGAAACAGGATCTCACTAAGTTGCTGAGAGTCTTACTATGTTGCTGAGGCTGGCCTCAAACTTGTGATCCTCCTGTTTCAGCTGCCTAAGTCACTGGGATTAGAAGTTGTGCCACTATGTCTGACTATTCTTATCTTCTCACGATCAACTTTTTTGGGGGCAGTACCAGGGGTTGAACTCAGAGGCACCCAACAGCTAAGCCTCATTCCTAGCCTTTTCTTTTTTTAAATTTTTTTAAAAACTGTGAGACAGGGTCTTGATAAGTTGCTTAGGGCATTTCTAAGCTGCTGAAGCTATCTTTGAATTTATGATCCTCCTGCCTCAGCTTCCCCAGCCACTGGGATTACAGGTGTGCACCACCACACCTAGATAAGATCAACTTATCAAGATTCAACATATGAGTGAAATCCTGCAGTACATTCATGTGGTTGCAAATTACAAGTTTTCCTCCATTTTTTTGGCTGAACAGTATTCCATTGTGTATATGTTGCACATTTACTGCACATTTTCTTTATCCCTCATCAGTCTATGGACACTTAAGTTGTTTCCATTTCTTGACCACTGAAAATAATGCTGCAGTAAACATGAGAGTGCAGATGTCTCTTTGACAAGCTAATTTAATTTCCTTTGGATATGTGGTTGTTAGTGGGATTGTCGTATAGGAGTTCTATTTTTAATTTTTTGATAAACCTCCACACTTTTCCCCATAATGACTACTAATTCAAGCTCTTACCCATAGGGTATAAAGGTAATTTTTTTCTCCACATGTAGCAGCAAAGCAGCACAACTTGGTATCTTTTAACTTTTTTTTCCCCCTAGTACTGGGAACTGAACCCAGGGCCTTGCACATGCTACATCGCCAGAACTTTAAAAAAAATTTTATTTTAAGACAGGATTCAGCTAAATTGCTCCAGTTAGGCTTGAACTTGTGATCCTCCTGCCTCAGTTTCCTGAGTAGCTGGTATTACAGGTTTGTGCCTCCTCATCTGGCTCTTTTATCTTTTAGTTAACAGCTATTCTATTTAAAGTGAGATGATAACTCATTGTGGCTTTGATTTGCATTTCCTGATTATCAGTGATGTTGAACATTTTTTCACATACCTGTTTGCCATTTGAAAGCCTTCTTTTGTGAAATGTCTATGTAGGTTTACTGTTTTTAAATCAGATTGTTATTTTGCTATTAATTTTTTTGAATTCCTTATAAATTCTGGACATGTATTATCACAAAATGTGTATTTTGCAAATATTTTCTCCCATTCTTAGGTCACCTCTTCATTCTGTCCCTAGTTTTCATGTATTCAAAGTAAGGATGCTAAATTCTGCCTCAAAATTTTGCTATGAGAACTGAATGAAGTCCTCTAAGTAAAGTGTTTTGCACACTGTTAGGTATATAATAGATATGCTCAATCATTTTGCTTCTCTTTCTATGTTCCTTCGAATCTTCTTTTATAATGATCTCTTCCATACTGTCCTCAAGAAGTCTTTAGGCATCTCCAAAATTTTTTCAATATCTTCACTGTCAAATCCATTCCTTTGAACAACTTCCAAAGTACAGTCATTCCCAGAAGAGAGAACTCTAGTTGTAGTGTGACCTGTCTACACTGGAGTGGAATCATTTTAATCAAGACAGCTTATTCCTCTAAATGTGGTCTCCTCTACTGGCTTTCCATTTTGGATAGCATCCTGAGTTACATTAGGATATTCAGAGAATATAAGAACTAACATCTTAGCTAAGATAGGCTTTTCATACTAACTAATAACCATTCATCAATCATACTACCTGATGGAAATTTTGATGAGACCCAGGGTAAGGGTCTCAAGGGTGAACAATTTGCACAGTATTCGGTCCTATGAACAATCATTGGATTAATGCTATCAGGGAGCTCCAATAATAGGGCATTGATAAAGTGAAAGATCGAGAATACAAAATCCCCTTACCAAGAACCTTATAAGGATTCTAAGGGATTGCAAGGAGTGATCACATATGTTCTACAGAAGGAATGCAATACAGAAGTATAGACATCTCTCTCAAAGTTCTGTTAATATTTTTGCAAAGAATATTAGTGCCTGGGCTCTACCCTCAGAATTTGATTAACTAGTTGTGAGGATTATCGGCCATATGTAGATGATTTATAGATCACAGCCAGAGAGACAATGCTAATTTCAGTAAGTTTATATGCAAATGCATTTCCTGTCTCTGATGCGTACTTAGCAGGGTAAACAGCCACTGGTAGCCTTGAAGAAGTCCAGAGAAAAGAAGGCTTGAGATTTGCTAAGACCTGGAATGGGACTGTGTCACTAGGTAAAGCTCTTGCCAGCTGGGCTCTGGACAAGTGCTATGTCATATTGACCTTTTCCCTGTAATGGGCAGTAAGCATCAAGTATAACCATGCAGTAACACAGGTCAGAATTCATTTTCCTCCCTAAGATAGGACACATTACTCAGTCCCCTCTAGTGCTTCAGCACCACGGACAGCGCAATGTGTGTGGTTGGCTATGAGCTCTCCATACTAACAAATGGACCAGCGCCTTGGCAGCCTGGAGCTCCTGTGGGAGGGTGAGAAAGAATGAGAGCTGCCATGGTGATAGTCCTTGGGAGACAAGGGCCCAACTTGAGATCCTCCTATCTGACACAAACTGTCTTCATGCTCACAGGCCTCATTATGGTATTTTTTAAAAACCTAGTACTGGTCTTAGGGTTATATATTATGATTTGGGGTGTATAAATACACCATCATAACGTTCTCTCTTGTCCTCCTATGTACCACCCTTACCTCTCCAGGAATAGAGCTAGAAGCCCCGCTAATCCAATGCATAAAAGATTGTTCTTCTCTATACCCTTCCCTACCCTCAGAATAAAATAAATTCTATTTGTTTTTAAATCCAAGTTCCTAAATATCAAATAGGCAAAATAAAGAGAACTTTGGAGAACATTAAGGGAGTGAGATGAACAATACATATAGTTGCTACCATAGGAATAACTGGGGTCATACAAGGAAGGTGGGGTTGTCTAGAACTACAGGACAGCCGTCCACCTGACTGTCAGTAATGATTGCTCTCAGGATTCCTGTTGGGGTCCAGAAGGCTGAGGATTTTACATGTTCAAGTCTACAAGTAGGATAAGCACTTCTGTCTGGAGGGGTACACATCATTCACTCCCTGCTCCATTTACCTGAGACTAGCTAAAGGCCTCTATTTAGACTATTTAGTCTCCTGTATCTCCTTGCCATGCCACATCTCAGTTTCTAAAGTCTTTTTCTCTAAGAACTGTTTCAAGAATATGAGTAATGCCACTTACATATATTGAGCAACCACAAAGGTTTTCATATTCAACTAGACACTTAATACATATTATGTCAATTAGGAGTCTCAAAATAATCCCTATTTTACAGATGAGAAAAATGACATTCCTGGAGATTACTTGGTTCTCCTATGTTTCACAGAAACTAAACAATGGAACTGAGATGCAAACCTACCCTGTCTCATTTAAAAGGATACACTGCTAACCAAGACATTACATCATGTAAGGTGTGGGGAATCCATCATGCCTTGGGACTGAGATACAGTGGGCAAGGTCCTTTCAATGCTGCCCACCATGCTTGCTCCATAACACTCTTGAGACTTGCCAGCTTCATGCTTATTTCTACTTTTCTTTTGTATTAACTGTATTTTCTTATTTTTGGTATTCTTGATACTCTGGCATCTGAGCCTTCCTGATAGATGAAAGATAGTCCCTTCTGAGGTTAGTCACATCTTAGAGATAGCAAGAGAGATGCTATGCTCAGGAGTATGCCTTTCTTATCAGATTAACCAATCCAGAGTCCTGACTCCATCTATCTTCCCTGTCTGCCTCATACATCCTAGAGATAATATTTCTCTTTCCTAATCATTATCGGGGCAAGATACCAGATAACTAGGGATAGTCCTTAAGCCCCATAGCCTACTAAAATTGCAAGCTAGCCAACCCTAAACATATCTACCCTGCTGACACACCCTTCCTGCAATAACCACAATACATCCCCTTGTCCATGCTTCACTCTTGCTCCCTCAACCTCCTGACAGACCCTGGTATCAGGCTGAGGCCCTGTACTCTGTGCGTACATCTGTGCCTGGAATCTGTGAGCAGATAAACTTAGTGTTTCACAAGTTATTTCTGTATCTGTGTCTTCCCCTACTAGATTGAAACAAATCCCAGATACATTTAAAAACTTCTTTGCTCTCTATTCATTCTCTACCTTAGTTTTCTTTGAGCATCCCCTTTTGTTAGAAATCTAGTAGAGGAATCCCATAGTACTGTTAACAATTCTGCTTTAATTCAGGACATATCACATTCAGGCCAAATTCACATATTTACTGAATGTTCATCATAGACCAGGCACCTTTCTTGTCATTAGAGATAACATTCCTCCCAAATGACTCAACTGCTACTGTCATGGTGATCCCAGTCTAGGGACAGATATAGACAAGCCCACAGGCATTTATATAGTATTATATCTGTGATAAAGGTCAGAACAGGGCATCAGCAGGACACTGAGAAGGGGCATCTTTTAATTCACCACATTTTGGTCCTTCCAAGTCATATGCAGATTTCTTAGGTTCCCATTTGATTTTGTTATTTCCTAGCTGCATTTTTAGACATAGGAAAAAAGTAGGAGTTGTAGTATTCACAACACCCTTGTAAGTATTATTAATATCATTCCTATCTTTTTAGGTGCATAGAAAGAGGCTCAGAGAGGGTAAATCACTCGCTTGGCTACAGAAGTAGTTGACAACAGAAAAAAAAAAATATTGGAATTCATACTTGTATCATTCAAAGCCTGTGCTCTTAACCATTTAACCATAACCTTGAGTCAGGTAATCATCCAAGGACATCCACCTGCAACAGTTTGCAAATAAATAGCTAAAATTTGAATATCCCTAAGGCCTAACACTGAACAGTTATTGAGTAGTGACTCATGAGGGACATCAGGTGGGGGACATGCCTTCCATTATGGCTAACATTTTCCTACTGTTCCTTCAGACCATTTTTATCAATCCTACTCACCCAGCCCCATTTCCCAGTCGTGCTTAGGTTCTGGCTATTCTCCCAGCTCCAGGTTCTGCGAGCCTACTTGACTTGCTCCTGTAAATTTTGCTTCTTGTACCTCCTCTGTCATCCCACTACCATCTCTCACACACATTTATCTATCTTTTGGACACATATTATTTAGAGGGACCAACCAAAGTCTTGTAGAGCCAGGTGTGATGGCACATCCCTGTAATCCCAGTGGCTCAGGAGGCTGAGGCAGGAGGAGTATGAGTTCAAAGTCAGCCTCAGCAACTAAGCAAGGTCCTAAGCAACCTAGCAAGACCCCATCTCAAAACAAAATATAAAAAAGGGCTGGGGATGTGGCTCAGTGGTTAAGCACTCCTGGGTTCAATTTCTGGTACCATTAAAAAAAAAGACTTGTATGTAGGTCTGAAAATCAACTGTACATAGACAAAATGAGAGAGACAGAGCTTGTTTGCAGTCCAAGTGAGAAACAAGCAGAGGCTCATTCACTACAATGAAGTGGGAGCAATCAGTCTTCATTAATGGAAGTATGAGTGTCTCAGAGAAAGTAGTAAAAGTTCCACTTTGCTCTGATCAGATCAAATGAAAGGGAAGGAGTTAAAGTTTGAATATCATAATTTAAAACATGAAGATGAAACTGAGTTGCTTTGAGATAAGGCTGACAAATAAAAGGAAAAGATGTTGAAAACATTCCCTATATAACTCATGAAAAAGGTTTAAAAACTTAACATACTAACATGGTGCTAGAAGCCAGAGAGTTGGTTACCTCTGGAGAGCATTAATGGGTGGGGTGTATGCAGGAAACTTTTCAGGTGCTAGAAATCTTCTTTGGGTTTGAGCTGAATGGATGCCTATGAAGTTGATAGTAAAGGTTCTTATTTCAAAAATAGGAGAGAGGAAACTTCTAGAAGTGATGGCAACAATTATGGTATTATTTATGGTGATGATTTCACAGGTACACATTTATCTTCAAGCTAATCAAGATGTAAAATTTTTAAAAGTGTGAAAGATTAAAAATAAAAATTCTTTAGCATGCATAACTGTGATGACCTTCTTCAGAGTATTTATACCAAACTTCAATACATTTCAAGACTGTCATGCCAAGTGAGGACAAGGGTTTGGGGAAAACAGGCACCAACATCCGAAGCTGGAAGATGTAAACTGAAACGACTTTTCTGGAGGGCACTTTAGCAATAGATATCAAGCACCTTAATCAGTTTCTCGGACCATGCTTTGCTAATGACCACAGTGACTACAGTGTCTCATTAATTCAATTTAATTGGGCAAAGAATAAATGGTAGAATGTAAGATACTTGTAAAGTACGTTAACAGAGAATGAGATATGAATAGTCTCCAGAACATTCAGGAAGTTCCAGTAAAACGCATACCATCTTCCCTGTCATATGCATTTAATTAGCAAATACCCCTTGGGGGGCATTATAAAATTGGAATAGAATTCACAAGAATAATAAGATTCAGTAGGTTCTCTGAAGTAGCTCCATCCTTCTGCATTCACATTTGAATTCTTCCTAAAGTTAACAAACCTTATCCCTGCATGTAGAACAAAAGCCATCATTAATTTAATTCTAATAATCTAGGACATTAAGTGATAAGAGACTCTTCCAAAGCCTTTGGAGGCTGCATTTTTCCTGTACTGTATGTCATTCTGAGGTTGGGCCATGCATATACATGTTTGACTAGACAGGGATGCAAAGTGCCAAGTAGCTGTGGGACACCTTTGAAGCGGGGCTCTTACCGTCTGCAATGAAGTGCTCAGGCACATGCAGAGTCACCTTCACAGTGAGTGGACAGGACATCTGGTTGCCACACACCATGGCCAGGATGCAGGAGCTCACTGCAATCAGCGTCAGGGCTGTCTTGTTCATTGGACTCTTCAGTAAACCTGGTGACAAAAAGACACACAATTCCACAAGGTGAGAAAATGGGGACAACATGGAGTTTGAGAATCCTGTTACTTCCTGAATGAGAATCTGAAAAAAGAACAAGGGGAAACTCTCATCTCTTCTAACCTTCGTGTATCCTTATTTGGTCTTGGTTTAATTCTCTTGCTAAATAGGCTTACAATTTATTTGGGGGGTGAGGACAAAAAGCTTTCTGAAAATTGTTGCAAGTCTTACTCATTCCTCTCCAAATGGGTTGATCATTCTTTTGTTTTTGTTTTATGTGGTGCCAGGGATAGAACCCAGGGTCTCAGGCATGTTTGGCCCATGCTCTACCACTGAGCGACATCCCCAGCCCAGGTGGCCATTCTCTTTTCTTTCTTTTTTTTTTTTTTATATTTAAGATTGAACCCCAGAGTGCTTAACTACTGAGTCACATCCCCAGCCCATTTTTATATTTTATTTAGAGACAGGGTCTCACTGAGTTGCGTAAGGCCTTGCTAAGTTGCTGAGGCTGGCTTTGAACTTGCAATCCTCCTGCCTCAGCCTCCTGAGCTACTGGGATTACAGGTATGCACCACCATACCTGGCAGCTATTTTTTGGGGGGGAGATTAATTCATTTAAATGTAACAATAATAAACCCATCAAACATTAATCTACAGAACATATATTTTCCAAACCAAAAAGTAAAAGCATGACATTATCTTACATATTTGTAGCTCTTTTCAGTGTCTGTCTTAATATTAGACAGCTAGATTCTCATCCCCCCAGCAGCCATTCTTGATAATATTTAGGTGATCCCAAACTCTCCACTCTCTCTGGAAACAAATGGAAACACATTGTGTTGCTAGTTTAGCAGGGCCAATGGGATAAGTGTGTGCCTTGTTGGACAATCCTGGGTTCAGAGTTGGGCTTTCCTCCTCACTGGTTGTACCATCCACTTCATTTTTCAAACCTCAGTTACCTGAAAGTTGAGGCACCTCACAGGACTGCAGAGATGACCACCTGACATAATGTGTTTTGATGCCTGTCATCTGGAAGGGTTTCACAGAGAGCTGTTTCAATATCATTTACTGCGCATCTACTTTGTGAGATGCAAATAGAGCAGAATAAGAATAGCCCTGGCTCTTCAGGAATTTATAGGCTAGAGAAAAAGCAAGCATATCCATAGCTAATTAGCCCCCAAGAAAAATTGTGTAAGACCTAGACAAGAGAGTTGAGTGCAGGGAGGGGAATTTTGCATGGGAAAATTAAAGACAATTTAATGGATGCACTGGAATAAGTAGATTGGCTTTGCATGGCTAGGAGTGTGCTGGGCCAGCAAAGAGATTTGAGTCCCTGTTTGTTTCTCATGTTTTGGGCTTTACTCTTGACATCTGTTTTCAAGGGTTTGATTAACAGCCTTAGAGCAATACCTCCCAAATTTCTTTTACCTGCTAAGCTTTTCTTTTGAGCAAACCTCTATTCCTCAACTTCTTGGATCTCTGTGTGGACATCACACAAACATGTCAAATTTAATCCACTCAACATAGGGCTCATTATCTTCTCATTAAAGTCCCCTCCTCTTCCTGAGTTCCTCAACGTACTGAAAGCATCTCAGATGAGCATAAACTTAGATGTCATCTTCCAGGCTTCTGTTTTCTTCCATTACAGAAATGAAAGTCACACAGCCCTATTTATTGCACGTCCTTAGCATTTTCACATGCCATCCTCTTCTCTTCTACTGCCTGTCTGCTTCAGCATGAGGGAGGTGTGTCCACTGCGCTCCCACTGAAACCCCTTGAGCTGTTTTCCAGTGTCTGGTCACAGGGTGTGATCCATGCTCATTAGCCTGGCATCTGCAGTCTTTCATGATGGCACCTACATCCATGCCTCCTGTGCAATCGCCTGCCTGGCTGAAGTGCCTGCAGGGCTGGGTGGGTGCAGGGCCCTCCCAGTCAACCTCTCCATCAGGTTAATACAGCTGTAGGTATTTCTTGTTTCCTTGTCTCCCTTTCTGACACTATTTTAGGTTCACCAGAGATATAAATTCTTCATCGATTGTATTCCCCTGAATATCTTATCCTAAACTCTAGAATCTAGTGCACAGACCATGAAAAAAAGCACCATGTCCTATGTTTACCATCTTGTCCCAGTGCCTCACCCAGTGTCTGGCACATGGTAGAATCTCAGTAAATGCATGGTCACTTCCAGGAATGTTGGTAACATAATGACCCAGGTCAGAGGAATGCCAACTAATGTGGCCACACTAATGGGTTCCAATGGAAGAGTTTCTATGATGGCTTGCTTGGAGATTGCTTTATGGATGTTATTTTTCTTAATAAACAGTGAGCAGTGTGAGGAAAGAGACTCCATCTTTTCTTGGGGTCTCTCATGCACAGCTTCCTGCCTGGAACCTAGAAGCTGCCTAGTTTAAAAATAGGATCCTTGTCTTTACTCCCAGTCCTAAGGTAATGTATGGAATAGTAGGAACTGTTCACACATTTGCAGTTGTGCAGTTGTTACAGTTGTACAATAAATGTTAAATGGAAGAATAAGTTAAATAATAAGATGGTTCTAGTGTCAGGAGATGGGAAATCCCTAAAACCTAAAGTGATCATAAGGAAAAAAGGAATAAGTTTTATCTTTTATTTGAGCATCATAAGAAGCTGTTTCAAACCCAGATAATTATTTTAGTAACATGAAAAAGTTAACATCTATATTTTCTACTAGAAAGAAGACAGAGTAGGTTAAGTTGGTGTCTTGCATAGATCTCATCTTAAAAAGTCAACATAGTACTCCAAGCCTAGTTACTTAACAAATCTCCCCCAAATAACTGACATCACTAGCACTGTGTCTACTTGAGATTCAGTGGAATCTACTCTGGGGAAGAAACATGTAAGGACAAGTCCCTCATGGGCAGATTTTTGGGAAATAGGAGGATGAGACGTGAGAGGGAATGGGAATGAATGCCCTGGCCAGCCAGGCATGGAACAGCATCCTATACAGCCCTGAGAAAGCATTTCTCATCCTCGGACCCTATAGCCACCAAAACTAACATGGCCAAGGCATTCCTTTCACTAATTAACCAACTATCGGAAATACCTCCTGGGTTCCACAGGGTTGACTTCTGGTCTGGGGGAAGATGCCTGAGGAATAGAAGTATCATCACCAATACTCCCCTATTGGGCCCTGGCTGAACTAATTACATCCCCAAGGTCACTTAAACCTTCCCAGTAATCAAAGGTCTTGAGGAGTGGGAGGTGAAGTCTCCTTAGCTTATCTACACTTGGTTTTCCACTGAGAAAATAGCCATAAAATAACATCCTTTGAAAGTGTTATAAGAACTGGATGAGACAGTAAATGTCAAAGGCTTAGCATGGTTTCTGACACACAGTAGGCCCTTGGTGAACCATAAGACCCTAACCAGAGAGAGTTATTTGTCTCATTGCTGAGGGAAGAATCCAGGCCTCGTTTTATTCTTTGTTCAACACATTATCAGAACATATTAGGAAATGAATTATTCTTTATAAGAACAGAAAACAAAAGGAGAAGATAGTGAAAGAGGGGGAAAATGAGAAGGAGAATAAGAATGGACAGCATCCTGGGGCAGTCATTTACTTAGAGACTGTCTCAGTCACCACAGTTGCCTCTGAAGTCCAGGAGGAAGAGAGCACACTGGCCAAGCTTGCTCTAAGGTTAGATGCCCATGGAGCAGTCACTGAGTTGGGGGGAGTTGCCATAGCAACTGGAAACTGCACAGTGGGACTCAAACAAAGGTGACTTCTTAAGAGTTCCTGGTCCATGGAACTGAGCATAAGCACTTAGCTCTGAGTGGGTTAGATAGCCTTAAGCTAGAAAATATGTATCCCATAATACCTACCCCTCCCCAGGCAGACTCTGCAATGCACTGTCATTGTAAGGAGTAGGAAAGGGAACCTCCATTTGTTGAGTACTCACTCTGTCCTTCCAACCGTCCCACTGATTATTATTAAACATCCACTCTTTATGGGCACTATTCTAGGCATGAAGGGAGTGATAATGAACACAACAGCCGACGACTTTGACACTTACTAGAGGGTGGACACCACCTCTTTTAATTCTCAGGGCAAACTGTTACCACCATCCCCATTTTACAGAGAAGTGCAGAGCAATTAAATGAGTTATCTAAGGTCACTCAATTTGCATGTGCCAGAGTCTGGATGAGAGCCAGTCCTGTCCCATCTTTTCCCCTGTACCACATTGCCCACTTCCTTAGAGGACAAGGGTCCCAGGGTGAAACCTGTGTGACACCTATCCATTGAGCCAACCCTTGTAAGTCAAAGTGTCTTCATGAGAAAAATGGGAAAAGTGACCTTCATTCAGAACTAATGTGAGGTTGGAAAGGACCACATACACAATTAGTAAAGAAAATAAAAACTCATTAAATGAAAGTTCCAGGTCATAACATGAGTCTCCTCGGATGGCTATGGTCATAGTTCCGTTTGGGTCACATCCCTCTTTGCGGTCACCTCCCTATTGCTTGCACAGAAGGAGCCGTGCTGTAGGAGTATACAATCCTACAGGGCATATTGATTGCTGGGGCTGGAGAAAGCTAATAATCTAATTTTCTTTTCATTTCCCCTCCCGTACCCTTCAACTCCTCTCATGGTTGAAGAAGATGGCATAAAATGCATGGCTTGAGAAATTCGACTGGAAATAACTTGGCATTGTTGATCCACATACTGCCTATAATTTGGGGTTTGATTGATTCTTGGTTTGGAAATGCCAGGTTGAGAGAAGAAAATCAAATTTAAGTTAAATTTGAAATTGAATCAATCACTTCTTACAATGAAGAAAATAGATCTAACCCCATCAGACCACTGTGTGTGGAAAACTTAAAGCTGCTATATTCCCATTGATTCCTTCCTCCTGATATTCCCAAGGGCTGAAAGACTAGGTCCCACAGTGAGATGCAATTATTTTCTTTGAATGGCATATAGCATTGGGGTGAGGGGTGGGGATTCTAGGCAGTCAGTATGATGGAGGAGCACAGGTGGTAGAAAGATCACTTAGAAGAGTCTCAACTTTGCTTCTAGACATGGGGATTTCAATGCAAACCTGTCCATTTAATAGATATTTAACTTTCGGCAAGCTATATAATTCTCTGAATGTCTGAACATCTACAATATGGCAATGATAATGTCTAACCAGTAGAGAAGTTGCTTGAATTAGATGCGACATAGTAAATACAGCACTAAGCACTGTGCCTGACCCAGACCTTGGGCCCTGTAAGCTCTTGGTATCTTTCCTTTTTTCTCAATTTCTCAAAACCTCACTGCCTAACACTTGGCATCTACATGGCAGCAGCAGAAACTGTGGTACTTTTATTCATGCTGAGATTCTGGCTTTTACACCTGGCTGCTGACCCCTGTGGACAAGTAACCTTACACCTCCAAAACTCAATGTCCTTATCTAGAGTTAATCCATTCAAACATAGTTATTTAATAAGCACCTACCATATGCCAGAGCTCATATGGAGTGCCCTCCTATAATTTCCCATGCTGTAGCACACTTGAATACAGTAGGTGTTCAGTGGACATTTTTTCAATGAATGAAGGCTCAAATGTTTTCCATTCTACCAAGAGATGTCAGTAATGGAATGCTATTGTTTTCCCACTAGCCAACTGTATTCACTCACTCTTTTTCTGGTAAGCATTGGTACCTGTCTGGTCAAAAATCATTTTAAAAAGCCTCCATTGAGGCTCCAATCTGCTTGCACATCAGGGTGACCATGGCAGATCTCTGGGGTGCCTCATTAACCTCGCTGAGTGCCTCATGGGATTCCTGCAGCACCTGAGCTCCAGAACCTCTGAGCCTCTCTGCTGTATTTCTGGAAACTAAAATTGGGACACATTGTCTGACAAGTGCAGGTGTCATGCTGGAGGCAGGAAGAAAGAATATTTGAAATTGGAGTTTTCTTATAAACTCCAGAGTATGTGGCCCTTATATCCTCAGCCTGTTTCTGATGTCTGGATTCTCCACAAACTGCAGGGGGTGCTTCCATATAGGGCATCCTTTCCTTTCTCCTACCCTCTTGGATCCATGGCTCCCTCAAATTCCCCACCTCTGTCAAGAAACTAGTTGTTTTACCTTGGCATTTTCACATCCACGGTATCCTTTAAATGATAAATAATTTTCCGCATCTCTCATCCTTCATAGGTTTGCTCTTTATAAGATCTATGCACATGCTCTTCCAGCTCTTGTTTGAGTATTCCAGAGACAGCGAAGTCAACCAGTACCAAGCTGCAATCCTATTCTCAGTGTAATGTCTAAATAGTTCTAGAATCTCACTCTGTGAGCCAACTTCTGCAGTTCATGTTAATAGGATACACTGGATGCCACCTCTTCAGGGCAGCAATTTAGTCTGTTAAGGTGGCAATTAGGTTGCCTTATGCTTCCTGTCCTCCAAACCAAATATTTCTAGCTCTCATTTATTATTCTAAAGTTACATTTTCAATGTCTTTACAATACTATATAAAGGTTGGCTTGGTGGGGTGGGGTGGGGAGAGAAGGTCCTGGAGAATCTAGAGAATGAGATTGACCAAATTATGTTGTGTACATGTATGAATATGGCATAATGAATCCCACTATAATTATAATGCACCAATAAAAATTAAATAAAATCTGAAGTAAAAAATGTCATCGTCATCCACAAAAACTTATGTGCCAGACAATATAAGTAAAATTTTTCATGTAGTATCATTTCATCTTCACAGAAACTTCAAGAGATAGCTTCTATTATTACCTCTATTTTGCATGAGATGCAACTAAGACTGTCACTTGCTAAAGGCCATGGAGCTCCAGGCAAGGGAGCTGAGTGAGAAACCCATTGACCAGCATGACCTAGCTTATAAGCATTTCCTTCCAAAATGTCTCTGTCAACCTGCTAGATGGAGCCTGAACAGAGTAGAAGCAAAAACCTCAGCTGTTGAGCTGCTTTCACTTTAGCTTGCCCTCTGGAACCATGGAGACCATGGGTGAACTCAGGTGGCTTCATTGTCCCACCTGGTGTTGACTATAGATCTTCAAGGGAACCATTCTGCATCACAAGAAGGAACTTCAAAAGACAAAAATGGATAAAGCAACCGACGAGGCTGTTACTCCTCTTCCCACAGCACCTGAAAATACTACATGTCCTCACTGTGCTCTGTGAGGCCAATCATCATCTGTGAGGCCGTGGGGGACAACTCTGGTGGCTCTGCTCCAAGGATAAGGAAAGTTTCTACAGCTCAGGCTTGGACTGTGGCATCCTGTTGAGGTTAAAGCCACTGGAGCAGACACTGGGGCTACAGACAGTTGGGCATTTGGAGGTCTCCATGGCAGTTTCAGGAGGTGTGTCTGCAAATTCAAACGTAACTTCGAGGTGATGACAAGAGAGAGGTTGACGAGGGTGTGGGTCATGAAGATGCAATGGATGGTGCCATGTTCTTTTCATTTTTCTTGGTTTATAAGTTGCTCTCAGACACTTCACTGACTTTTCACCAAAACTCTATGCACTGCTCTTATTCCCAGTAGATAATTGAGGAATCAGATACTTCATAGCGAACTTACGTTCAAACACTGAGGAATAACTGGGCCAAAAATGGTAGGTATTTGCCAGCAGATGGATGAATCTGAAGACTATCATGCTAAGAGAAATAAGACAGTCTCCAAAAGTCAAATTCAAATGTTTCCTCTGATATGTGGAAGTTAACCCACAATAATTGGGGGGGCAGTGAGGGGAAGAATGGCAGTGCAGTAGATTAGACAACGGGGGATGGAGGGAAAGGAGAAGGGATAGGAAAAGGAAAGAGAGTGGAATAAAAAAAGAAGTATAAAAGTATCTGTGCCCCTCCCTCCCGCTCCAATTCTTTCCAAATATATCCAAATGCCTCAAAGAGCCCATGTAGTATTTTCCACGTAACAAGATGCACCATGAAAAGAAAATTCTTCCATGTTCAAAATTATTCTAGAGCATACTGCATTCTGTATTTCCTCTTAAAGTGCCAGAGTGTAAATTTGGTATTAAAATCCTTAAAAAGACTCGCATTAAATTCTCCTGAATTTAACTTCTTGCTTTCCCAAAATATCAATATAATTGCAGAATCATCCTTGTATAGAACTAACCAGGGAAACAATGAGCAGTTTAATAATTTATACAAAGGTTAATAATATTAGCAGATACCAGTAATGAACTGCTGCTGGCCCTGTGATTACAAGTCCTATTTAAACTTAAAGGACTGCAAAGGCAGTATTGTTACCTTCATTTCAAGACTTAATAGGTTACAGGGAAATGATGGGGAAAAGTTTCATTGTCAGTCTTGTCTGACTCCAATGTCTATACTCCTCTGGTTTCCAAGTTTTAGAAGAAAATAGAGTTTCAAGTTCACAGGAAAATATGTGCAAAGAAGGAAAAGAGGCAGAGACAAGAGGCCAGTTCAGGAGGTTAAAGACTATTCCACTTATATTTAGCAGGCTGATGGAATGCATTAGGGAAAGGAAAAAGATGCTGCACTTGATAGGGGAAATTGCAGTGTGCAGATGAGACACAGTAGAGAGGATGATTTGGAAGATTTCTCAGGTTCTAGAAAAACTCAGAAATAAATGGGAAAGAAGGAGGAAGGAAATGAGGCAGATGGGTTTCAGATTCACAAGTGATCATCAGCTGGTATTAACTTTCAAAACTTTAGTTTTTAGACATTGGTGGCTGATTCCTGTGTTAGCCCTCTTAGACTGTGGACTGTCTAATGTATCCCCATTTCCGTCCACTCCAGTGATGGAATGGAGAGAGGCAAAGAAGAGCTCAGCCAAGCAGTGCTACCAGACAGAGCAAAAGTGTAGTCACTTCCCCTTGCGACTGTAAGAGATCAGGCCCGATCATCACTCGGTTCCACCAAAGGCACATTTCTAGCTCCTTTGTTCTTAGAACTTGCTGAAGAACTCGCTGTCCTGTTCCCTAAGTGATGGCAACGGACCTCAGCCCACAGCTGGTTAAAGCAGGAAGCAGGGAAATAATGTTTGTTGTGAATTCAGTATTTACTGCACCTGTGGTGATGTCCTCTACCTGCAGAATCTTTCATTTTCTATATGCCCACTCACTGCAAGCTCTAGGCAATGCTGCCCTTATTTGAATGTCAGGAAAATGGAAGTTCAGGGTATTTGGCTGATTTGTGTGAAGTCTCAGAACGAGTAAGGACAGTGATGGAATATGAACCCAGACCTGCTGACCTCCAATCTCAACATTCCTGCCAAATTTCCACAGCTTGCTCTGACCCTGTGGATTGCTGGTGAGTGTGGGTGACCACACTATTTCCAAAATCAGGGGGCTTCCTCAAGTCTCTGCACTCTCTTCTCTTCACCCCTTTCTCCCAACACTCAGACTGTACCTAAGAGCTAATGGAAAATGGGGTTTTACCTGATGGTTCATGAACCCTCAGCTGCCCCTTGCCGGTCATTTTCCTTGTTACTGACCACATGCATTCCCTACCCCATATATTGACTTTCCTGCTTTCCTCAACATGTCTAAGGTGGAACAGCTTTTGAAGATGTAAGAGAATTCCTATCTCCTGTAAGTCAACCTTATCACTGTAACTCACAGGAACCCAATATTTTCCTTAAATGTTCTCTGAGGTGTCATCTGTTTTAATTTAAATCACAGGATCTCAGACTAACAGGGAACTCCAAGGGCTCTGACCTCAATTTGTTCCACAAGGTAGTAATAGCCAACAATGCTCCTCCACATCCACTCAGTCTTCATTTGAACATCACCAACACTTAGAGCTTGTTAACTCAGAAGAAAGCACATTTAACTAAGGATTGTGATGGTAATAATAATAATGACATCTTTTATGAAGCACTTGGTATGTATGACATACTGCTCTAAATAATTCACAGATATTAATTTATTTGATCAATTGTGAAGGTTTGGTATCTCCTCATTTCACAAATGAGAAAATGGGAGTTTAGCCTAAGGATAGAGAGCTATTGAGACCTGAAGCCAGGATTCAAATCCAGAGCTGGATACCAAAGCTCTTAACAGTGTTACTTTGTAGTCTCCTTTCCCTGGTACTCTGTAAAATGTAGAATGGAAATCTACTTCTACAACTATAATCAGGTGAACACATTCAAGAGTTCTACAAACAGGTCCCTGCCCTCCAAGGTATTTCTTTTGGTTCTGAAGCTGGAAAACAGTTTCCCCATTCTTCTTTTGTTCCAACAAATTCTGTCATTTGTGTCTCAAACAAAGGAAGTAATCACGGAGCCAGAAAAACACAGCTGGAGGAGCCCCTTCAGCTCAACTGACCCATCCTGCTACAGCATAGAAGGAGGGAGAACACCCTGGACTAGAGCCAGAGCTAGATCTTGTCTGTCCCAGCTATGACAGTGTTCCCTGGTTCACCTCTGGGGAGTCACTATTATCTTCCCTTACCTTAACCAGTATCTTCTGGAGTGAAGATGGTGTATTTAACAACTTTCTCATTCCCTGAGATGCTGGAAATGAGCATCCCACAGATAACTAGATGGCAGTATGTTTTACTTATTGGATCAAGATGAACCATACCCAAATATTTCCTCAAAAGGACCTTCACAGATGATGCACAGTATATTACAGCAGTAAAGTAAAGAACACAGACTTTGGAGTTAGAGAAGCTAAGTTTTGACTCTGTCTGGTCAATCAAGTGCCCTTTTCGTCATCTGTCAAACAGGAATGACAACTACTCCATAGGGCCATTATAAGCATGAAATAGATAATATACACCTGAAAGAAAAAGCTCAATGAATAGATTTCTTCTTCTCCTTCTCCTTTTCCTCCTTCTTCTCTTACTCCATCATGATCATGATCATGATCATCATCATCATTAAATTTAAGACCAATCAATACAAGCACTGGCTTTTGTATCCAAGAGCTCACCTACATAAATTAAGGATGGGTCAGAAGTGAAGGAAAGACCATGTGGCCTTGGAATGGTGACTTTAAGGCAAGAGAAAGTCCAAACACATGCAGAGCAGCTATGCTGTGCTAATCCTCAGCTAGGCTCTTCTTACCATTATTTGTTTCTCACAGCAACCCTTGGATTCCTATTTGAGCTCAGGGAACAAGAGTGATCTGCTCAAGGGCACATGCTTGGTCAGCTGCAGAGCTGGCCCATGCTGCTCAGATCTGTGTGCTATATCAGATCTGTATCTCTAAACAGGATACAGACAAGTGGTCTAAGTTCTTAAGAAGGCAAACAAGATTGGACCAGAGTTCATGTCAGGATAGGACACCGGATGAAGGATTTGGGGTATTTCACCTTAAAACTTGAAAGCCTCAGTCAGAAGGGCCTAGAGATGAGAAGAATTCACCCAGAGAATAAGAAACAGGAAGCAGACACCCTACAGGGGCGTCCATGATGAACCCAGCAGGTGGGGCAGGTGAGAGGGGTTGGCAGGTGGGGAGGGGCAGGCACTTCATCTACATTGTTTCACTTCGTTCCCTAAAACAATCCTCAGAGATTGATTCCACACCCTCAAATTATAAGGGAGGAAAATGAAGCTCAGGGGGTCAGACACTTGCTGTAATTACACACTAGGCACCAGGATTCACACTGGGGCTGTTCCGCCCAGTGACGGGCGGGCTGTTCTTTGCTGTTGCTGGGCTTGTTTGCCATCAAGGTCACTTGCAGGTATTAGAAACTGTGAGGAGCACCAGGTTAGGCAGCTGGCTCCAAGGCTCTTATTGCATGTACACACCCTCTTTTTCTGGAAAAGGAAAGCATCAGGGCCCAGAGGGGGACAGATCACTCTGAGCTTTCCCTGGGGTTCAGCTGCAAAGCACCTGGAGGCTTCATTAGAATGAACATGCCCATCTTCAAGTTAGGAGCATATTTTCTGGTTTCTCAACCTATTCCCTCCTCTTCAGACCACTAACATTTCCACAAAAGCACGTCTGCATTGTGTTTAAACAGCCATCTGGAGATAAATAGCTTTGCTTTTAGACCTTTGAGGAGGGAATATAAAAGGATAAAAGAGGAAGGAAAAAAAAAAAAAAACAAGAGAGGAAAAAATGTTCTGCAAGGCATTTCTGCCCAAGCACATTTTCACACAGAGGCCGCTACCCATTTCAGGCTGACATTCTGGACCTAAACCTTTCAAGTCTGCTGGTTTCAATATGCCATCTCCAAAAAAGCAATAGTTGCCTTAGCCCAAGGGACATTCTAGACCCACTTTCTGTTGTGGTTTTAGTGTCAAGGAAGTGCCCGAGGGCTGTGCAAAGAGCTCTATTCTGAGAGTCCAGAGCCCCAACTTTTAATACAGCTTCTGCCATTCCTCACTGTCTTTGAACAAAGCCCTTACACTTGCAGAACTTGTGTCTCTCCATTCACAGCAGGAGGAAATGCATTCATTCAATCAATATTAATATTGAGGGCCCATTCTGCACTGAGCTCTGGGCTGTGAGCTAGGGATACAGAGAACAAACCCATTCAGGGTTCCAACATCCAGTGGGGTAGGAGGCCCCTGAACAGAGGTGGCAGAGGTCAGGGCAGAGGAGTAAACCCCTAACCCAGGTTTGAGGATAATAATGATTGCCAAGAGCTGAGGCTGCTTACGAACATGAAAGCTGGCTGGTGGGAAACAAAGGACATACAGTTTAGCAGGAGGGTATAGCAGGGCCTGCATGTAAATTGGAGGGGTGGGGTTATTAGGAACAGGTACTGCAGTGCGGGCAGCAGTAGCCAGAGAGCTGTGAGGAAGAGATCACAGAGGAAGTCATGGTCCATCAAAAGGAGAGTGGCTTTGTCCTACATGATGTCTCCAGTCCTTGCAGGCAAGCTCTCCCACCAGTGACCAAACCCCAAACACATATTCAATCATTCACTTTGTCAACAAAAAGGTGGGTAAGTCTCGACTAAGGAGCCACAATGCATTGGGTGCTAGAGATACAGCGGGGACTTCATATTCCCAAATGGTGAGCAGTCAAATACATCAGGATCTGAAAACCTTGGAACGAAGGATAGGTTCTGCATCCACCTCTTGAAGGGGAGACAAAGGCACGTGGAATAGAGGGAGAGACCTTACTCTGCAATAGTTTGTAAGAGTATCAGAGGATTTTATACTAGATGAAGCTGAAGAATTATGTTCCTGGATAGAATTATAGACATGAAGTTCAGTGGTAAGTCACTCTTCAAGTATATGGCTATGAACAAGCCTATGTCACCCACAAATGAAAGAAAGATTTGGTTTAGAGAAAAGGAAACACAGGAGGAGGGCTGAAGCCTGTGACTTCTAAAAGGTTTCCAGTGGTCTTTGCCTCCGGGTGTTCAAGTTCTTGTGTAGCATTATGACCCTCTTGTGACTTGTTTCTCTCAAGCAGAACCCAGCAGAGGTTGTGGGACGCATTGCCCATGCTGGGTTGCAAAAGACCAGCCTACAGTGAGCTCACACTGTCATTGGCTGTCTCACTTTCTTGTTCTGGTAAAGCCAGATGCCATGCTGTAGGCCAACCATGGAGCCCACAGGGCAAGGAGCTGACGGTGGCCTTTGGCTAAGAGCCCTCAAGGAAACTCATCTTGCCAACAAACATATAAGCAAGTTGGCAAGCAGTCGGGCATTGAATTGACTGTTGCTCTCGTGGACAAATTCATGGAAGCCCTATGAGAAGTAGTCTTGAACCAGAGGACAAAGTGTATGGTGTCTGAATTCCTGACCACAGGACCTGAGATAATAAGTGCTTGTTGTTTAAATCTGCTAGTTTGGGGGTGATTTGTTACATGGAGATTTGTTTAGTAGATATCTAAATCCAGGACCTACTCAAATGGATAACAGAGATTGAAAAGTCCCTATTCTTAGCAGGAGACTCACATACCTTCAAGTACAGAAAAGACCTCCATTCATTTAAAAAAAAAAAAAATTCTCCAAGCTCAGGATCTGTATTGGGCCTTGGGCAAGTCACAGGACTTGTAAAAGAGCCAGGTACAGTCCTTCTTGGAGGAGCCATAGGTGGGTGGGGAAGAAGGCCAGGAGGAGGTATAAATACCCTGGACTGGGATACATGCTTGGTTGTTTTGCTGAAGTGTTTACAACCTGTAAGAGCTGAGAGAAGAAAGTCACTGATGACTGCTTGACAAAATCAGGGCTGGCTTCATGGAGGAGGAAGGGATTGAGCTGCTTTCTTTTATCTCTACAAAGTAGTCTCTCTCTGGAAGATACTGTATTCGTACATCAATCCTGGAAAGCAGAATTGCTGAAATAGAAGACCTGTAAGTTCCATAATCAGAGAAATTATGTTTGAAATGCAGCTCAATAATTTCTTAACACTGTGAATTTAGGAAGTCATAAAGAGAAAGAGCTCAGAACATGGCCCTCAGAGTCCCCCAGGGCTAGGATCAAGCACCAGCACGGTTCGTTACTGGTTGAGGATGCTGCTACAAGTAATCTTATCTTTCAAAGCGTCCATGTCCTCATTTGTAAAACAGAAATAATTAAAATACGCACTTCACAAGATTACTTGATTTAAACCAAGAAGTTGTTAGCACAGTGGCTGATGATAAGAAAGCTTGATAATTGTCAGCTAATATCGCCGGGAAAGTAACTTGGCTTCTTTATGACTCTCTGCATGCAATGTCTCCAGTACATACATTGCCGGGAATATTTTAAGTGACTGAGAGCTGCTCTATCTGCTATTACTATTATTAGCAGATAATAAATGTTTATTGTTCTAAGTAGAGACCCTAGATCCTGTGAATTCTCAGAGTTCCTCCCAGACACTGGACTGTTCAGTAATATGTATCCAAGTCATACACTTCGTGCAGTTATACAAACAATCCCTACCCTATCCCCAGGGCCTCTCAGCTCCTTGTGCAGGGATGGAGGGGCAGAGATTATTCCTGCAGTAGGAGCTGAGGCATCATTAAGGTAGAGATGGCAGGGACAAGGTAGTGGTGGCTCCCTAAGTAACTATAATTCAGGTGCTACACACACCTGGAGCTTCCTGCATGTGCTGTTAAATTTATGGGAAAGCAATAATAGTAACAACATTAGTGCATATTTATTTATAAAATGCCCACATCTGAACAGACTTAAGAGCTCAAATAGAAGCCCTACTAAATTTTATAGAAATCTATGTATATGTGCGAAGATGTGAATGTATGAATAAGTGTATAAGAACAGAGATAAGGATGTAGGTGTGCTTCTAGTAGAAGTAACAACAGCCCTGGGAACCATAACTATGAGTTTCCTCTTCCATTTCAATTGTCAAGCAGGACCAGTATCATTAGCAAGACTGCTTGCTGCCTCTTGGTTTTCCCATAGTCAGCAGCTCACAGAATACTATCGCAAGTCAGCTGAGTTCAAATGTCCAGATTTACCAGTTTCTGGCAACAGAACTTTGAACTGATCATTTCTGTTTTTTTGCACTATCAGGTTCTTCAAAGGATAAAATAGGCATAATTATACCTTGATCCTACTATGGAAGATAGACATCACCCCACACATACGTCTTGCCTTTGTCCTGCAAAGCACAAAGCATGGAATATAACAAATTGCATCGTTTTTACAGACTAACCACCCAACTGACTATTTGCAAAGTTTATTTAGCAAAGTTGCATAACCAGGGAGAGAGGAATAAAGCCTTTGTCCTCCCAACATGTGTCTCTGTTTTAAGGATACAGTTCCTGTCTTACTTTCTCTAACAGAGAACCTGGTACAGGGTATCAAATAAATTAATATTTTGTTGATGAATAAATTGGTAAATGAATGAATGAACGTACGAATGCAGAGAACCGCGAACCAATTACTTTTTTTTCAGAGAGGAGGAACAGGTTTCATGGGCTCTTTTGAAGGGGAGGGGGATAAAATTCAGATATTAACTCCTTGGCACAGAGAATGAGGTGAGCAGAGTTTCAGAAGAAATTTTGTCTCACAATAAAAAAAAAAAAGAACAGACAGTCACCATGTTTACTTACTTTGTCCTGAGAACTGGACCAAGTGCTTTACTTGGAACATTTTCTTATTATCCTTGCTACAACTCAGACAGAGCTATGGTTACTATAGTCATTTTACAGAGAATAAAATTAAGTCCACATGAATGAAATACCATATGTAAGATCACCCAACGAATAAAGAGTGAACCTGAGATGTCTGACCCTAAGTTACAGCCTCTGAATTCTCTACAGCATCACCAGGTGATAGCCTTCTAATCCATGAGAGAAGACCTCCACATAGAACAGAAATTAAGCCAGACACTGCCAACCAAGCACAGGAAGGTGAACCAGAAGCACGGGAGCCTTTGCTCTCATGAAGTATCCCATCTGCGGGGCTAGGAGTTCACAGTCATGACTGTCACGTGTAGTCTGAAGAATGCTAGGATGGAGAACAGGGTGGTGAACACACCAGATGCATCACTTAATGCAGGGCACTTAAACCCAGTCCTGATGGTGGGAAGGAAGGGTGTTCCAAGTGTCAGGATGGATGCAGTGAAAAAGGTGATGAGTGTCAGGAGGCTGGAGAGGGGAGTGGGGGCGTGAGAATCTTGGAGGCCGGGTCAAGGAGGTCGACCTTAACCACCGAACAGGGGAAACCCTGAAGGGAACTGAGCAAGAAGGCAGCATGGGGAGGCCATGCATTATGCTCACTCTGCCTGCTAATGAACAGTGGTGAGGGCGACAAGGGAGGGGTCATGGCTTGATCGTGGTGGTGACACTGGGAATGGGGAGACGTCATCAGATGCAGGGCACATTTGGAGACAGAGTCACTGAGCTTGTGACAGATCACATCTTCTAGAAAGCGGAAAGGCAAGAGAGGGTAAGTGGTGTGTTGACATCTGTACTCAAAGTCTACTCCCAGGTAGTGGTCTTTAACAGGAATCTCATTGTCATGGTGAAATGCAGATAACCACACACAATTCCTGATAGGATAGTGTGTCCTTATTCCAGGGCTGAAGGCAACGACTCCTGCTCTCCAGCCTGTTTTGATTATTCATTTATCATTCAAATGGTTTATTTAAACTCTAATCAACAAACATTTACTACCTCCCATATTTCCTAGGTACACAAGGAAAAACTCGATAGCAATTCCTAAGACATGCATCTCTGTTCAACCATGAGATCAGGACAATGATTTGCTAGAGCTCATTCTGATTAGCTCAGAAGAGCTGATTGCTCAACTCTTAGGGATGCTGTGAATGATAATTTTTAAAACTGGGGCATTGCAACTTGGACATGGTAGAATGTCCATGGAATGTCCATGGAAGAAGGTTCATATTCATGGAAACTAGAAAATGCTACAAATCAAATGCTTTTGGTTTGTCAATTGGTTTATTTTCCAAAGAGACAGTTTTCCAGCATACCCCTGGGTTGGATCATGGAGCTGACAGTATGATGAGTCCTCTTCCAAAGAAGACAGAAATATGTAGAGAAACCCAGGTCACAGTTATAAACCATACCTAAATCTCTTTTCAAGAACTCCAAAAATTTAAGTGACGGATTATAAGACATTGGAGTCAGACAGACCTGGGTTTGTATCCTGCTGCTAGCACTCACTGATGATCTGGGCTGGGTAATTTACTTTCCCATTCTGATCCTCATTTTCTTGCCTTTAAAATGGAGATAATGTATATACATCATGATGTTTGTAAGTGCTTTGGAGAGGTCTGGCACTTAGAAAGCACTCAATATATGATACCCATAGTTATGTTGCTCCTTTTTTTTCCCTATTATTTTCTGGTCTATTCTCTCACCTCATTTTATTCTTGATTATCCTTAGTAGCATCTGGTCTTCACTTCCACACTACCTGGAACAAGGATCTCTCAGCTTTCAATGCAATAGCCCTACCTGTGGTCAGCTCTGGGTATAAGGAAGACCTTTTTAAACTAGCATATGGCATAATTTCTACTAACAGTCTTCATTTATTTACTAATGTGTGATGAAAATATTCATTACCTATACATTAAGTTAGACAAGATGCTCAAGGTCACAGACCAAAACAATTAATATTGCAATACAAATTATGTGTATTCTCCTGATGAGCTTAAAGAAGAGCATAGCTCTGGAGCCAGAAGAACAGGGTAATACCCATGTAGTAGTTCAGGTTTGTAATCCCAGCTACTCAGGAGGCTGAGACAAGAGGAATGCAAGTTCAAGGTCAACCTTGGAGACATAGACACAGCCTTTCTCAAAACAAAGAATTTTTTCAAGGGGCTAGGAATATAGTTTTTTTTTTTTTTTTTTTTTTTTTGGTAGTTTTCAATATTCTAGTAAGCACAAAGCTTTTGGTCCAATCCCCAATACAAGAAAAGAAAAAGAAAAAAAAAAGACATGGATTAAAATTCCAATTTGACATTTACTTGTTGTGTGACTTCAGGCAACATATGTCACCTTTCTCTTCCTTAGTGTCCTCATTTGTATATTTGTACTTACAAGTTTTATATCAGAGATGAACTCAATTGATGTATCCTTCCTGTTTAGAATAGTATCAGAAAAATAAAAGCTAAAAATATTGCATGATACAGAGGAGATAATATTGCTCCTGAGTGCCTACCCTTCCATGCCTTGTGGTAAGTTGTAGAGATATAAAAATGAATACAAAACAGGAATGTATATATCTGTCATGTACAGCAAAATACAATAGTGGCACGTGCCATTTTTAGAAGCAGGAAGCCAAAAACTCTAAGCCGCTTGCTTAAAGAAAGCACAGGTAATTTGCACAGGTGAGTCAGCAAGGACCAAAACTCAGGGTCTCTATAGCTTACCATTTCAGCCTCCTTCATCTGTTTCTTCACCATAGGTGTTTGTGGGAAATATGTGAAATAGCATATGTAATGCATCTGAAACAGAGTCTGGCACACAGCAAGTGTTCAACAAATTATTCACCTGAGAATGCATAAAAGTGAGTTCTAATGGAGGCCTCAGAGGACTCAGCTACATGGCAGGGTGGGGAGGGAATGGTTCCTTTTAATACGTCCTGCTTTTCTCCACTGTATCCTCCCCGTCAGGAAGCATGGCTACTTGCCTACTAAAATTCAGCCCAATTCCAGTTCCAGGTCTCTTTCTTTATTTCATGAAAAGCAGCCCTATCCACATTGGTTATGCTGATTTGTAGCTTAATTTTATTATTTCAAGCATTTTCACTGGCTCCTCAGGGAGAGGACCCCTGTGTGTGTCCAGGTGCTGTCCTTGCACACAGATGACCTAGATACATGTTCGTTGTCCAGCTTTAGCCATTGGTATGCAGGAGGAAGCCAAGTGGGCAAATCCAGAGTCAGTGGGAGGCTGTCCACTATGTATTACAAGCGCACATTATGTGATTTGTTGTATAAAATATTAATGTTGGCCCAGGCTATGCCTTGTTTACATTCTTTGATCAAGGAAATAAATACTGCCACATTCGATCTCACAATGAGAGAGTGAAGATAGAGAAAAAAGGCCCCCAATTCATAGTTCACCAAAGATTTTCTTATTCCTGTGCAGGGAGAGAAAAATGAAGAAAAGGGGAGTTGGGATGAAGGAGGGAAGGAAGAGAGGTAATACCCGGAGACCTATATGTGCCATATAGTACAATAATATCTTTACCCACATGATTTTATTAAAACCTCATTACAAAACTTTCTGTACATCTACAGAGCAAGACGGGGGGATCAGGGAAACCAGGTTATCCTCCAAGGCCACCCAGCTTGTAAGAGGGATTTTAAGATGGGTTTTAATTTGCAGGAGGAGTCCTTCCCTGTGCAGCACACTGAATTCACTGCAATGAGAAGCATGTATTTACCTGGGGCCAATTCCAGCAGGACTGGGCCTAACTTGAGGCTGCTGAGTTGCCTGGCCTGACCCCAATGCATACTCATGAATATACCAATGTGCCAGCACCCCTGCCTACCTTACCCATCTAGACACTATTAGAGCATCTTTTCACTTTGGACCAGAATAACAACCTCTAGACAGCTGCCCTTAAACCACTCACAATGCTTAGTACCCAAGAAGAGGCTCTCATACAATAGCAATTATCAAGTAGATATTGCTTTGCATTGCTCCATGGATCAGAGTCTCCTGTGAGCCTTGCAAAAAAAAGTTCTCACGGCCTGACCAAAGACCTACTACACAAGAATCTCCAGGGGGGAGGCCAAGAAACACAATTTTAAAACAAGTTATCTTTTCTGGAATTGTTAACTATTATTCCTGTAGATGGAGAGTCAGAGAAATGTTTTTGTAGAATAACATGCTGATAATCTATGCATTCAGTGAAATCAGTGCTAAATCCCCTAGCCACAGATACTGTTGCCATCAACAATGGTGATGATGGTGAGTGTGTACGTGTGTGTGTGTGTGTGCGCTCTTCTGGCTCCATAAAGAAATACATGTTGTATTTCTTTATCGCTAATTTTGTAAATAATATTTATGTGTAATGCAAGAAATATTATTTCTATTTCTCATATCTAGCAGGTTAATTAGGCTCATAGATAACACTAGAAACTTAACCCTCATACATAAAGCCCATCAATTTTCAGGAAGACCAGAGATTCAAAAAAAACTTTTGAGGGGATAGCCTGGGTTCCAAACTGCACTAGGGTAGAAGTTATAGGATGCCACATGCCAGCCTCAGAAGCTAACTAATCCTTTAGTATTTTCTTACTTCAAGTGCATTTAAGATTAAGCACAATTTTTATGGAACGGCCTTGGAACACAACAATAATTTAGGCGGATTTTCATTATGTACTTACTATGTCAGGCATATCTCTAATTCAAATATATCACATAGTAAAGTATTAACTATGGCTATTCTTAGAAATAACCACAGTTCGTAACTTTATCACCCTTAAGGTACATTTCTTCAAATGTTAAAGAAAGCACTGTGGGCCCCGTCTGTGAATCTGGACATCTTGATCAGTACTATAACATTTTGGTCTATGATAAAGCAAATCCTCTTTTGTGGGCTAGCCTGGGAACTTTGCTACTGTGTATACTGAAATGTTACAAATAGATTGCTGGCAACACAGTTGGGCTCATATAGGGCTATCTCCTAGACTTACTGAGGGTGCTAGGGATCCACAGGACCACAAGTGATGGGCCAAAGCAGAGCTAGCTGAGAGCTATAAATATGGTGCCAAGTGACCCTAACAAGCTCTTCCATCCACTGGGGCTGCTCCAAACAGCTTTCTCTCCAGGATACATGAAAGCAGCTGAAAGGATTGTTTTCCCGAGAGCTTTTTGGCTGCCCTGAGCGTGTCAAGGGACTTTGCTGTTTCTAATTATCTCCCTTTATGTTCAGGCCGAGACTTGTTAATACAATAAACCAGCGTTTCCAGGACGTGCTCACAACGCAGAAACATCTCAAGGTGTTTTACAAGCAGGAGATCATGTTAAATCAAATCAAATACCAATTAAAGATTAACAGCAGTGTTAGAGGCTGTTATCATGGTCCAGCCGGGGCCTCTGGGACAGCCCGTATCCTCAAACTGCTGAGGTTCGGCTGAAGCCCAGATTGCTATTTTGGGATCTACCAGGCATTGCTAGTCTTTGCTTGAGCCTTGGGGTTCCAGAATACCCACATCAGAGAGATGTTAAAGGTCATAGCAGAAGATCCCTATTGTTTCAGATAGGGAAACTGAGGACTAGATGGGAATGGGAAAGGCAGTAGAATGAATTGGACATAACATTCCTAAACTCATCTATGAATATGTGACCAGCGTAAATCCACATCATGTTCAACCACAAGAATGGGATCAAAATTGCAATGGGCTGCACTCCATGTATGTATAACATGTCAAAATATACCCTACTCTCATGTATTTCTAAAATCCAGATGGAAGGGGTGACTCGGTATCAACCCCATCCCCAAATCTAAGATCTCTGAGATGTTCTAAGAGGACCCCATCTGGGCATATAGCCCCCTCTGGGTTTGGTTTTGTTTTTTCCTAGGCCTCTGAACCGTTTCTCTGCTATTTTCTTGTAATGGGTTAAACTGTGGCCTCCACCAGATGTGGCCACCTGGAACCTCAGAATGTAACCCCATTTGGAAAGAGTCTTTCTAGTTGTAGTTAAGTTCAGCATCTCCAGATGAGATCATTGTGGATTTAGGATAGACCCTAAATCCAATGACTGGTGTCATTTGAGATAAAGAAGGAAGATCTGAGACAGAGGGGAAGGCTAAGAGGTGATGAGCTGGGCTTGTAATGACACACCTACAGGAGGAGAGCTAAGCATGACTGGCAGCCACCAGCCAGGGTAGATCCATGGAGCAGATTTTCCTCCCTCCAAACTGCCAAAAGAACTCCATTCTTGATGCCTTGATTTTGAACTTCTGGGATTCATAACTTGAAAAAAAATTCTGTTATTTTAAGCCACCAAGTTTATGGTAGTTTGTATCTGCTTTTCTTTCAAGTCTCAAAACTAGTATTGCAACCAGCCTAAGTGTAAGCCTTTCCAACTGAACCCTCAAACAGGATTTACCCCAACCTCTTTGATGTCCTTTAGTATACAAACCCTATCAAGTTCATCAAATTCATCTCAGCCTCTGACTCATGTGAGCTATTCATCCCTCTCTCCTACCAGATTTGGAACCATCAAGAGCATGGGCTGTGTAGATTCAGTTTTGGAACCCAGAACCAATCATGCCCTTGGCCTGCACAGGTGTTTATAAATCTCTATTGAATGAACATGAACAGAAAGGAATGACTTAACCCTTGTTCTCTTCCTTCCTTTGCAATTATAAAACCTCATACCCATTGTATGTCCATGCACATCCATTAACCTTTCCTCCCAATTTAAAGTCCATTAAAACATAAACTCAGAGATTTGCAGGCCCAGATGTGAGGCATATCACGTCAAAGATTAAAACACTAACTTTGAGGGTCACACATACCTAGATGAATGCCCTAATTCTGTCACTTTCTAACTAGTAACTTAACCTCTCTGAACTTCAGAGTCCTCTTCTTTTATATATAGAAAAAAAGATGAAATGAGTTAACACAAGTAATCTGGATAATAACTCCTGCTCTGAACCCCACCATTCCCATTTTATAGAATAAGACCTTAATTCCAAAAGGAATGGTTGAGTGTGGTGTGAATGGTAAGTACCTTTGCAGGACTTGAATTTAGGACTCAAGTACATAGTCTTAAACACTGCATTCTATACAATCCTAGGTTTCCCTACAGCTTCAGTAAGATTTCCCCAAAACAATTTGCTGAGTGATAAAAACTCATTTTACTGTTTTCAAAAATGAAGTCCTTAAGAGGAAAGGAACCCAAGGATGGAGGGATGGGGAAAGAAAGGGGAAATATCATACTGGGGATGATATTGGCCAAATTATATTGTTATACAGTGTGCATTTATGAATATGCAACAATGAATCCCACCATTATGTGTAATTATAATGCACCAATGAAAATACAGGGAAAGAAAAAGAACGAAGCCTTTTCAGAATAGCACACATCATTGAATTTATCTTGTTCAGACTTCAGGCTCCTTGGGAGCCCGCTAAATCCGCATCTAATACAGACTCCTCAAGTCGCAGCTGGTTTGAGACACTGTGAATCGTAATGCTGGGAGTATGGGAACAAATGCCTTCTGCCCAAACCATCATCTTTCAATTACAGATCAGCCTCTGCATTTGGAAGTGCTTTCTTTTGGAGGCAAACATTTTGCTGTCTGATGCTCATTGGAATTGAGAAGACATTGAAAGGGGACACAGGAGGAGCAAGATATTGGAGAGAAAGGAGACCGGGGAGAGAGGGAAGAGAAAGACAATGAAATCATTTTGAATAATCACTTAGAGCTCATCTAGTTCAAGGCCCTTTCTAGCATCATTCCAGTGGCCCTAATCTCATGGATCCACAGAATGTCATTCAAGGACTTTAATGGTGGTTTCCTGGACTTCTGAATATGGCAACACAATACATTTTTTAAAGCAGTGGGTGAAACTAAATAACAGGGAATTTAGGTGGATTCACTAATAAGTCTTAGCAAGGTACAGGTAGAACAAAGAAGGTGCTTTTCTAGTTCAGTGCTCTGTGGCACACAGTGGGTTAGGTATCTAAAAAGTTATTTTTTCAAACAATAGAGGCATGGACAAAGACAGTTTTGCAGGTAAGGCAAAACAAAGCTAAACTCGATGAAGGGAACATGAGAGAAGAAGGGGATGAGAGGTGGAGGGAAACCAAGAAGACATCTGCAAAGAGCTCAGGAGGGATGGAGACCATGCAGACAGAGGTAGAGAAGGTGTCAAACACAATGCAGCACATATAGCAGAGATCTAGATGCAAACAAGATGAGAGAATCTGCAGAAATAAAAACCAGGGCTAGACAGTCCCTCTCGGATGGAAATGCTGATCATGTGCGTGAAGTCCTGCTTGCTTACCTGGATCCTCAGGCCTCTTAGGGCCAGGCCTGGTTGACCTTTCCCACCCTTCACTCAGCCCAGTCTTCCATCTCCAGGATGCCTCCTGCTTGGGTGGTCTTCACTCCCAGATAGCACCTGGTTTATTTCATCTAGTATTCATTTATTTAGGAAATCCTTACTTTTCCTCCTTCAGCTGCCCACTTCTCAATCCAGGCAAGATTGAGAGACCCTCTTCCCCACAAAACCCCTTCATATTTTTTGTCACAATAGGCTATAAATTTCTGTGTTCATGTCACTTGCCTTCTCCAACAGACTATAAATTTCCCAGGTCCAGGAACTGGGTTTGATTTATTTTACATCTCCAACACCTACCGCAGGGTAAGGAATAGAATATGCACTCAGGGCATTACTGATGGATACGTGACAGATGAATGAATGAATGAATGAATGAATGAATGAATGAATGAATGAATGAATGAATGGACAAAGAGCTGCTCCTCTCAGAGGAGTGAAAAATTATGTCTACCACCACATGGGGGCGCTCTTGGGTAACTCCAGTGATGGGACTCAGGGGCAGCAGAGTAGAATTTTTCTCTGCTACCAAAACTTCAGAAAACTGAGAAGGTAAGAATAATACTAAATTGAAGAGATCCTTCCAGACTCCACCAGGCGAAGCTGAGACTTGAATAAAGCCTGCCCTAGTGGATTAAAGACTTAAGTGAACTGGTTAACTCTGTGGCTTGGGGAAGTAGTCATCATAAAAGGGCATCAGTTTATTTAAATCACACAAGTCCAGGCAATGGCTATTATTATCACTGGTCCTCACCTGCTGGGAATAGAAGAGTGAGTGAGTAATAAAGCAGTCTGATCTACTGGTGGGGGCTGGGGGGGAAAGGACCTTGGTAACACAGGCAATGAGACTACTTGGAATTCCTATCTTAATTGCCAATATTTATTGCAAACCTCCTAAGGCAAACACATTTCCAGGCACTAGCAATACAGGTCTGAGCAAGTCACCACCCCTGATTTCCACTCTCTAGAGGGCAAGTAGAGACATTCAGGCTAAGGAAGAGATAAGGATTCCACGGCTACAAGAGAGCTAAGTAACATGACACCATGGTGACATTTGGTCTAGAGAGATCAGAGAAAGCTTCAGAAAGGTGATGACATTCATTCCAACCAGCCTAGAAGGACATTTAGGTTTTACTACACGGAACTAGGTCGACATGGTACTTTAGGTTGACAGAACGGCCCAGAGGACATTAGCAGGTGGAAATGGCGGGATGTGTGGGTGGAATGTGAGCAGCAGGGATGGAAGTTAAGGCTGAAGAGGCAGGTTTCGCTAATACCCAAGGGGCCACAGCACTCAGTACCGTGTGAGTTGCAACGGAGGCTGGATGACACTACGCCATGCTAAAGACCATGTACAATAGGCTGCACTGGACCCTAAAAATTGCACCCACACACAAGTGTGCATATGTGTGTGTGTGAGTATGTGCATATGTTTGTCTGTCAACATGTAGTTTTATTTTCCACTTCAGTGAAGATTGTGAAGTACACATTCCAAGTTAAATAACATACCCAAGGCCAGTGAGTAGGACACCCAGGTCCACACTCAGGTCCGTATATCTGCAAGGGCAACTTGACATGCTATGCTACACCTCAGCCAATGTCAGGCTAAGAGGTTGAGAATTTATGGTGAGGGCCAAGAGGGAGCCATCAAAGGTATCAGAGGGAGTGGCACGGCCTAACAGGTGTTTTTGCAGATGAATCCCGTGTCACTCCCACTCAACAGCCTCGGGCAGCTCCTTCCTTTCTTTTCCTAATGAAGCCCCTTCTAGGGTACACAGGGGTGGACATGGTCCATTTGCAGCGGTCCTCAGGTCTCCCAAAGGAGCCCAGGAGGAGCCCAGCTCCTCTGACAAACACTGCAGCCTCCCCCGGCCTCAGGGAGTGATTTATCAGCGCAGCGTCAGCGCCTCTGCCCAGCAGCCTGTGATGCAAGGCTGCAGGTCCAGGCTGGGTTTTTAATTAGCTGAGAGAGGGAAGAGTCAAGCCCTCTCAGACGGAAGAAGGAGCAACACCAAGAAGGCTCATAAATCTAGAACCAAGGACCCATCGACTGCACTCTGGCAGTGGAGGGAGGGAGGAGGGGGCTGCAAGGCAGGGGGTGGGGAGGAGCAGACTGTCTGGTGCTTTTTCATGGGCTCCTAGGGTCCTGGCCCAGATACGATGGGGAATCCAGACCACCACTTAGACAAGAACTCCTGGGATGCAACTTTTTCTAGTTTGACTATGGGACCAAGGACCCTAGCTACATCTTTACCTCTGGGCTGCCGTCCATGTTGAGGCAAAAATTACAAAAGAAAGACTTGCAGACCTTGGAGTTAGATGGGAGCCTAAATCTTGATTCCATGATGCCTGTTGAAACCGTAACTCAAGCAAGTTGCTTTCCTTCTTTGTGTCTCAGTTTCCCCTTCAATAAAGTCAGGATAAGATCTCACATTGAAAGGGCTAAAGAAGACTCAAGCAGCGTGTTCAACACATTGTGGATGCTCACTCAGTGACAGCTATTCTAAAAATTCCTCTTCCCCTCTATGGATCTCAATTTCCCCATAGATAAAATGCAAAGTTGTGCACCTGACATATAAGAGCTTTCCTAGCCCTGATTTCCTACAAGATATTTTTAGCTGGATATGAGAAGACTTGGATGTGGAGAGAAACAATGTTATTTCCATATCTAAATCTAGGTTGTAGCTTAATTAGGAAGGAGGGTAGAGATCTACTCCTTTCCAGAGTCCAGAAGGCAGGGTGAGGATTAACAGAGGATGGACTCTTGAGGGATGTGTGTTTCACGCCAGAATGAGCAAGGCAATTCTAGGAGTCAGAGCCACTGGCTGATGAAGAGTGAGTGAGCTTCCCATCACTGGAGGAATGCATGCAAAACTTGTACAGTAATCTGGAGGGGCTCCTGACTGAAACCCCATCTTTGAATGGGGCCCAGGGTTTCTTTTTAATGTCCTACCAGCCCTAGGAATATCATGGCATGGTGCTTAGGAATTTCATTCACTTATTATACAGCTTCCAATTTAACTCTCACAATAACCCAAATAGATAGGGGATATTCACATGGCCACCTTACAGATGAGAAACCCACCATGCAGAGAGCTAAAGTCACTTTCTCAGGAGCATCATGAGCCTAACTCCAGAAGCCAGCCTCCCACCTCTGATTCTACACCTGATCTCAGAGCCGGGCCTGGTTCCTATTGATCGCAGTTGTCCCTTCCTTCCTCCCCAGCCCCTGGCCCTCTCCCCTGCTTGCTCCCCCACATGTATTTACGCTGTGCTGCCTGGTAACAAACGGCTCGTTACCATGCGGAGGGCGACAGCCGGGCGATTAGTGAAATTTGTTACCCGTGCGTCTCTGAACAAAATTAAATTAAAAGTGCTGCTTCGCTGTCAAGATAAGGGCCAAGCTGCTGAGATAATTTTTCACTCTCAAACACTCAATTACCCAGTGAGGCTGGATCAGATACAATCAAAGGGGGAAAAAACGAAGAAAAAGAAAGAAAGAAATAGAGGCAGGACCTCCAGGAACAGATGTAAGAGTCTGTTATCTCTCTCTCTGGCCAAGGATGTTAAAGAGGCTGTTGCCATGGTGATGGGGTTGGACCACATGAGGCAGGTAGGTGGGTGTGGCCTCTGACTACATTCTGTAACAAAGAGGCTCTCTCAGTCCCCACTGCCCCTGTCTCAGTCCAGATGGTGTCATTTTTCATCTAAATGATGGCAACAGCCTTTCAACTGGTCTCTCTTACACCACTCCTGTTCTGATGACCTTTTTCCCGCACGAATCCAAAGACATCACCTCTTTGGTGAGACCCTTTGATGGCCTCTCATTGTCTTCATGACAAATCCAAATCACTCAGCTACTGTCATCTCTAGCTCTGTGCCCCTCAAACTTTATAGTCTCATTAAATGAAAAGAATATCTTCTTCACTCTCTTCCTTCCTGTATCCAACAGGAATTTTTTGAGGGCTCACAATGTGTTGGGAATTCTGCTCCATCTCACTCTATTTGTATGGTTCCTTCGTCTGGAATAAGCTCCTTCCTTCTTCCCCTAAACAATGCCATCTTATTCTTCACCACTCAAGTCAGCTATTCCGTGCCCTGGCAAGTGTGCCTCTGATGTCCTTCCTCTGGCCAGCATGGGTTTACTATTGCTCTCTACGCTAGCTCTACGTCACCTTTGATCCCCGCCACCATATGCCTGACAGTGGGATCTACAAGGGCAGAAACTGCTTCACTTTTCTCTGTCCCCAAGGGCCCATGGAGCAGGATTTCAGTTTGAGTGTTGGGAACTGACAGTACTTTGGCCTTATAGACCATAATGCCTGCTAGCGGTCTCTCCTGGACATCAGAAGACCCTTTCTTCTCATCGTTTCAAGTTCTCCACCACTATTTATTTAGGCATCTGTTTCCAAATTTTTCTGCTCTGGAGAGCCCTTCTTGATTTATAGACATAGTTTATATCACATTATCTTAGTTTTGTTTTTAAAAAGTGCATTGCAATTAGAAGCACAGAATTGTAGAGCCAAGAAGAACACTACTGAATTATGATTTATTTTACTAGAGAGAAACTGAGGCCACAGTTGATTGATCTGATATCCTCCGGTATTTCTTGCAGTCTCTATAACTTGTAATAACTCGAGGGCTGAGACCACTGGTCTGACTCATCTTTGGTGTAATGCCATAAGGCCATGATTCTCAACCATAGCTTCACCTGGAGAGGTTAAACAAAAGAAGGAGGAGGAGGAGGAGGAGGAGGAATAAGGGAAGAAGAAGGGGAAGATAAAGGATAAGAAGGAGAAGAAGAGATGTTCAGGCCCCACCCAATCCAATGAAATAAAACTCTGGATTGAACTCCCAAAACAGATTTTAAGCCAAAGCATGTTTACTATGTGAATAGGGTTGGGTACCATGCTACGGGAGGAAAGGGCCCATTGGTTAAAACAGCATGCTTCAAGGACAGCATGGAAGACCAGCCTCATGGTCCAGGGCTCTTCCCACCTGGACATTCACTTTTGATGTTGCCTCTTATTCTTTTTAAAAAATGTTTCTCCCATTAGTAAAGATGAAATATGTTCATGCCTCCCAGGATCCCAAGATTAGACATGCAATGTTCTCAATGAATAATGAAAGAGGACTAATTAATATTTTTCAAGATCTCAAATCAATCTAAAGATATGATTGACCTTTGGGATCATTTGACCTAGCGCTGAGATACAGTCTCCTCTAACATGGAGAGAATTGGCCAGACTTGAGCTAGCGTTTATCACTCACTATCTTCCAGAAACCATGCTAAATGATTTACATGTACTATTTTATTTCAACCTTGAAACCACTCTTAGGAGAAGCAACTTCAAGGAAAGGCATTAAACAGCTGAGGAAAGCAAGGGCCCATAAGTCAGAGGGAGTGTCCCAGTTGCCACCACCAGGGCTCATCACCAGCTCTACAGATCACGTCCTTCTTGTCTCTACAATTCTAGTCACAATGTAACTGTACACTGGACTTCCTCCAGCAGATCCACCCACCTCAAATCCCTTTTGGGAAAAGGCATGATATAAATAATAAACAGAAGGATAAATACATGCACGCATAACATATTGTGATTCACCCACATATTTCTTTTTTAAATGAATTGTTCTGTTTGTCCTCAGACATAATCATTGTGGTGTGTAAATTCTGCCCCACTTAAAAAATCATTCTCTATTATTATCTGGCTGCACAATACTCTAACAAGTTGATGCGTCATAATTCACTTAGCCATCCCCCTATTGTTGGACATCCGGGCTCATTCTAATTTTTCAGTATTAGAGATTATGAAACAATGAGTATCTTCAGGCTTAAAGCTTCATGAAAAATGAGTAGTGTCATAGAAAAAAATATGGTGACATAACAGGAGTGAAAACGAGGCTGTCAATTACGGTTCTAATGTTGGGAAAGAGGATGCACATACATAGGATGGGAAGACAGGGAACACACTCCTTGGCCTAGAAGGTTATTGTTTGTTTCTATTTTGTCTATTTTCCTTTAGTAGTATTATTCCATTATTTTACCTTGGTTAAAAAAAAAAAAATGGTAAAAACAAAGAGAGTACCATCATCAGTAGGGCTGAAACATCCCTCCTCCACAGATGTTCTGAAAGCATAGAGGTGTATAGTAAGAGTCAGTCTCTTGACTTCTTCCACAGACAGAGCCTAGGAGGGAGCAGCTTTGAGGTTGAGGCCATGTCTTATTAATTCTCAGCAATCCAGAGAAGCACACTGTTCCAGAAATTTATAATGTGCATTAAATGAATAAAAGCAAAGAATTTCAGAGCTTGAAGAGGCCTCAGAAGTCATTTATTCAAATATCACCCCCCATTTTATGGACAGAGCAGGCAGGGGTCTTGCCCAAGTTTCTTCAGCCTGTTATTGCCCAAGCCAGAATTGACCCCACTTTTTCAAAAGCCTCCTCCAACTGGGAGCAGTGGGTGGTGAGCAGATTTGCTCAGTGAGAACCACGAAGGAACAGTCCTTGGCCAGTTCAACACAGGATGGGTCTGACTGAGTGACTTGGGCTCATGCACATTGTTATGCATGTTGAGTATGTTGTGCTGTTAGTCACAAATCTATCCTGGATCCATATGTCCTGCAGCCTCGATGCTGTTATCATGACAAATTGTCCTGGGATGTGGCATCTGTTTTCCTCACATACAGCACCACTTGGTTTGACTGTGCCCAAGGTGTTGACAGAAGGACACTTTCAACCTAGAACCCATCACTGAAGGTCAAAATCTCAGCCTCAGCCTCTTCAGTCTGTCTACAATCTCCTCGGAGAGTCTCCTACTCCTTTCTTTACCCTTCTGTAGGGGGCAGAATTCTAAAAGAGTCCCCAAGATCCTCAGCCTTGTCTACACTGTATATTCCCCTTCCATGAAAGTGAGTGGGACTGAGGATATAATATTGTTCAATGATTACATTATACAACAATGGTGTAGAATTTTTTCAGATGTATTAAAGGTCTAAATCAGTTGATTCTGAGTTCGTCGAAAAAGAGTTTTTTCTGGGTAAGCCTGGCCAAAGCACGTGAGCCCTGAAAGATATAGGGTTTTGAAGTAGGAGAGTCAATGTGTTGTGTTTCCCTACCCGACTTAGGGAGGCATGTTGTGGCCTGCCTATGGGGGAAGCCATGTCACCGGGCTTTAGAGTGGCCTCTAAGAGCTCAGAATGGTCCCTGCTGGCAGGAAAACAGACATATCGCTTACTCATCTGCAAGGAAATGGGTTCTGCTAACAACTAAATGAGCTTGGAGGAGGACCCTACATCCCATCTGATTGCGACCCTCACTGACAACTTGACTTTAGCCTAAGACCCTGAGCAGAAACCCAGTTATGTCATGATTGGACTTTTGACTTACAGAACTGTGAGAGAATAAATATGTTGTTTGAAGCACTAGGTTTGTGGCAGCTGGTTACTCAGAACAGAAAGCTAATACTCAACCGTGGAGGGCTGGCACGCTCACCCTAGCTAATCCTCTCCTCAGCTCAGACTTGGTTGCAAATATCTCTACCTGGATGCCTCAAAAACACCTCAAGGCAGCAGTGCTAAGATTCAGGTCACCCCTTCCTCTCCTGAAAACCTCTCTATCCCACCTTCCCTGGTGTGATCTTCCCCAGCTCCTGGGCCCGAAACCCATGCTCATCCTCAGCAATCCTCTTTTTACAGTCAATCAGGCACTGTGCTTGGCTGCTTGCATTTGTAGCATATTCTTCATCTCCACCCATCCCATGCTCACCCAGAGAGTCCTGTGCTACCTCAGTAGCCTCCTGTCTGTTCTCCCTGCCTCCAGTCTCTTCTCCTTGTAGGAAGTGTGACCTTCCTGAAACAGAAACCAGATGAGACAAGTAACAAAGACATGGGCGTGCCTTTGTTTAACACTGGGCCACTTATCACTCATCCTCCTCCTAGAAGCATTGATGTTGGTTCCTCAAGATCCATTTCATGACCCTCCCCCCTCCTTGCTTCCCAGAGGCATTTCTCACCGTTTAGAATGATAGACGCGTGCATGTGCTTATTTGTGAAATACTCTCTCCTGTCCCTATGGCTCTGGATGATAGAAGCCAGCTTCACAAAGGGCAGCCACATTATTAGTCTACTTCCACTCTCCACCTGGTCTTTGGCGTAGAGGAGCAACAGAACTATCCACATTAGTTGGTGGGATAAGTGAATGAACTTGGCATGCAAAGCCTTCCTCTGTCTGCCTTAATTTCCCCTTCCCAACCTTTTGCTCACCATCTCTCTTCACAAGTCTTACACTCACAACATGTAATATTGTTTAATCATTACAAAATCCCTGTAAGCTGAGATTATCACCAACATTTTTGAGAGGTAGGAACTGAGGACTGAGAATGTAAACTGATTTGCCCCATCCACCCAGACCAAGAGCCAGGAGTAAATGAGGTCACACACGCAGGCGCCCTGCACAGCTCCTGGTGTGCCTTGGGCACTTGCGGCCTGCAGTTTTCCTCTTTATCTGGGATGTTTTTTTGCAAGGGTAAGAGAATCGTGTCTGTCCCACAGGATTGGGGAGAACAGGGGTGACAGAATGTTCTTGGTTAGGGGTGGGAGCACAGAGTCACAATCTCTCATTCTAAGGAACAGGAGGGGAAATCCTGCTGAGCCTAGTTGAAAAACAAGAAAGCAAGAGAGACTGATTATTCCTTCTCGCTGGTGTAAGCAACTAAAAACGACATGTTTGCTTTATTGTCTTTGGTCTCCCATTTGATTCCTGACAGCCATCTCCCTCCCTTCCATGCAGGGCTGGCAGGTGCTGAGCCGGTTGGCAATGCAAAGGAGCGGGAAGAACGGAGAACAATTTAAACAATATTTCAGGGACCGTCAGGCCTTGGAAAGAGGGTTTTGAAGTTGGCTGGCTCTCTCCCTGCATTCAAGGATCCCTCATTTGCTGAGACTGCTTGATGTTTCTGCAGATCTGGGTAGAGGTGGTCCAGAAGGGACCTTTAAGAGAAAGAAAGCCAATATCTATTTCCTCTGAGGTTTGAGGAAAGGGGAGAAGAAAGACATCAGAAAGAAGTTTTTAAACCTCTAACAATTTCTGAATACATAATTTTCTCTTCTTTGTCTCATTAAATAGGGCCAAATGTTGGCGCAGATCAAAGCTAGGTTTCTGCATTTTACTGTTCTCTCAGTAAAAGGAATTCAAATTCCCAGTCTCATCTCTCTGAGAGGGGAATTAGAATCTTCCACTAGCCTGTGCTAGCTACGGAACCCTCTTGAGTCAGGTCTCACAAATCACAAATGCCAGCCACCGGACAAGAGCTCTGATGGGAGGGATGAAGAAGGAAACCATAAGGTTCACCGGGGGAACAATTCTGGGGTGTCATGACAAGTTTTTGGAGCCAACTGGAATGCAGTTCCAGCCTCTGCCCTGCAACTATTGGTTCTGTGACCTTGGAGAAATCACTCTGCCCAGTTCCAGTTTCGTTTTTAGAATATGAAGACAAGGACAATGGCTGATTATGTAGGAAGATTAGAGAATATGCAGTGGATCTGGCACCAAAGTGACATTCAATAAATGGTTGCTATAAGCTGTTTAATTATTATTCAAGTTCCTGGCTTGGGAAAAGCAGATACACTTGATAGGAGCACAGAGCCAAAAAAACAGGGATGTGCTGTTGACTACATCAAGGAAGCTATAAAAGGGTGGTTTGAACCTGGCTGCAAATTAGAACCTGGGAAGGATTTTATACCAAGAAGCAGCCTCCTTGCCCAGATATGGTCATGTAATGGGTCTGAGCAAAGTACATTGTAGTTTTTAAAGACTTCCAGATATTTTCATATAATGGGTCTGAGTTGTTTAGTTTTGTTTTGTTTTTTAAGGTTTCCAACTGATTCTGAGGTTCATTTAGGCTATATAACTACCTCACCCTGACAGTTCTTTCCTCCATACAGCTGAGGATGCCTTCCTTGCACTTGGCTCTGATCTGATTCCAGTCCCCCAAGTTGGGGGGGCGGGGCACCAGAATGCCTACGTCCTACCTGGTTTCTCCAGGAGATCTTGTCATCTGCTTCTAAAAAGGGTCTCCCTGCCAGGGCTTTTGGACTTTGTGGTTTGCTCTGTCACCCTCCCCCACCCCACCTCACATACCTGGTACATAATTCTCCAAGGAAAATTTTGGATTGCTTGGACTCTTTCCAGAGAATGGTCCTAGAATCCAAGCCAGATGCTAAATTCTTACTTCTTACCAACAATTCTCCCCAGCAGTGTGCTGATAGTTGTTTCACAGATGGCTTTCTGAGGGAGAGATGGAAACTTCTGTCCCGTGCATTTTCCTGACACAAATACCTCCACCATGGTTGATCACACACTACCGATGTGATATCACTTGTTGTAGAGTTGGGAAGAAATGAGCATGGTTGGCTCCCACAAACTGGGTTCGGCTTGCTCCAGCACAGCACTGGAAATCGCCCTATGTCACGTTTCCTACCTGTTATTGTTTAGATATGAGGTGTCCCCTAAAAGCTTGAATGCAAGAATGTTCAGGGTTGAAATGATTAGATTATGAGAGTTGTGACCTAATCAGTGAATCAAACCACTGATATGCGTTAACTTAACTGGGTGGTGATTACAGGCAGGTAGGGCGCGGCTGGAGGAGGTGGGTCACTGGTAGCATGCCTCTGGAGTATATATTTCGTCCTTGGTGAGCAGAGCTCTCTGCTTCCTGATTGCCAGATTCTGAGTTGCTTTTCTTGTTCACACCCTTCTGGAGATATTCTGCTTCACCCCAGGCCAAGAGCTATGGAGTTGACTGACTATAGACTGAGACCTCTGAAAGCAGGAGCCAAAATAAACTTTATCCTTCCACATTATTCTTGTCTGACATTTTGGTCACATCAATGAGAAAAGCAGACTAACAACCTGACCAAATATCAGGACCCCCCGACTGCTAAGGGCTCTGGGCGGCTGGTCCCCTGGATGCGACCTCTGTTCTTTCTAGTGAACTAACTTCTCAGGGCTGAAGCTGGTTCTGACCATTCCTATTTCTGGTCTCAGCCCCTCTTAGGCTGCCCCCACTCCTGGAGGGGTGACAGAGCTGATACTAGAAAGTTCACAGAGGTCTGATCAGGCTTCCTGAACCAGCACTGGAATTCTCCTCCTTGGTACTTAGTTGCCAAGTATATACTTGTGTCAGGTACTGTAATATGCACATCAAGATTTATCTCATTTGTCCTAATAATGGGCTGACCAGATTGTGAAACCCAATTGGAATTCAAATCCCAGGTCCCTTTATCTCATTGTAGAATCATGTAAATGAAACCTCAAGTTTCTATTTTCTCATCTGTAAAATGGAGATACAAATAATCCCTTCTCTTGGTGTTATTGAAAGTAACATGAGATGATGCATTTAAAAGGTATAGACCAGCACAGAGAGAACTCAGCGACACAGGTAAGGTCTCTTCTGTTCTTTTCCTCTTTCTCCCTCCCTGTTGTGCCCATTTCTATCATGGACTCTCAGAACAGTGTTACTGAGAAGAACTTAGTGTTGAGTTCTACCTGGCTGTTTCACAGATGGGAAACTAATGTTGAAAGTTGTGGTTGACATGTCATAACCAAACAAGAGTACACCTAGGATTACAACCCAAGTCTTCAGACCTCTGAAACTTGCATGATCCTCTCTTGGTTGGCTCTTTCTCCCTCTGACCCTGGCTCCCTTCTTTCCTTGCAGGCTCATGTGGTACCTCCTGTCCTAACTTACCCCACTTTCCCTGTGCCTATGTCCACAACCTTGGATAGCCAAATGAACCCACCCTAAGAGCCCCTGTTATGTTCACCAGTAGGGCCTCCAGCACATTGTCTGGAGCCCACTGTCATGTTGTCCTCAGTGGGGATCCCTGCTGGGTAGGGAAACCATCCAACCTGTCGCATATCTCTGAGACCCTTCCCTCCCTGACAGCTCTGGGCTTCTCTTCCAGGTCATTCTGACTACAAAGGATTTGGTGACTGATTAAACACAGACAGAACTGTCTGCAGTGTTTCCTCTTTTCTGAGAAGCAGGTCCTAGGGGTATGCCCTGCAGGCTGGCAGAAAACAGCCAGGGGATGCACCTGTGAGAAAGGCTATCCTTGGGCAAGAAGCAGAGGACACCGAATGAAAAAGCTGTAAAGTAATGTCCCCAAGAAGTCAGGACCACGAAATTCATGTTCACAGTGAAAATCTCACTTTTTTCCTTTTCTACTAGAAAGATCAGTTTGCGGGCCATGTTGGAAGAAGGCTCTGAGCTATGCATGGCTTGCTCACTGATGCCTTGTGCTCAATTCGCTGGGCACTCTGGGCAGGCACACTGGCTAAGCACGTGCTTTGCATACATTCCTCATGTAGTCCCCACAACAGCCCAAAGGGGAACAGAAAGGCCATTACTAGACTTGTCCTCCTTTAACCAGGAGAAACTGAGGCCCGAGGAAAACATCTGGCTGTAGGTCATGCCACTAGGAAATGTCAGAGTAAGGATTTAAACCCCTGTCTACTGATCCCCCAAAATGTTTGAAACCTGGAAGGATCACTGTTTTCTGAATGTATTTGTCTGCAAATAATTCCAAACTTGTGGAAATGTTGAAGAAATAAGAAAAGTACAAAGAACATCCATATATTTTTATACTGCTTCATCCCTTAATATTTTGCTTCATTTGACTTTGTCCTTCAAGGAGATGATAAGACCTTGGGGAAAATGCTTCTCTTCTCCAAGCCTTGGTTTCTATGCGTGTGTACTGTAGAAGAGTAGTTGGATTATCTCTAGGACTGAAGAAATTCTGTGATGGGATAAGGAGCTTTATCAATGCTCAAAGGCATGGCACCAGCCCTTTCCAGCCTCATCTCCTGTCATTTAAGCAGCCACACTCTTGGGCTATTCCCAGTTCTGGCCTCCCCACCTCCCTGTCCCCAGTGCACCCTGTCCCCTCAACACTCACACCTTGGCAGGTACTATTCTGCAGGACTCTCAGCTTATATTTCAGAACATCTCCAAACATCAATCTCTGGCCTCCTCTGCAGCAGATACGGTTAGAACGTTCCCTCACATGTCCGTTTCCTCTAAAATGAGTCTAAGCTCTGTGTGCGTGTGTGTGTGTGTGTGTGTGTGTGTGTGTGTGTGTGTGTAAGAGAAGGTCAGGGGAGAGGAGGGAGACAATTTCTGAAGAAAATATTCAGACACCCATATGCCTTCACATAAAGTTTTGCTTAAAATTCAAGGGTTCTGATCTCATTAGAAAATCCTAGTTTCAGAACTGCCAAACTAAAAAAAGAAGAAAAAGTAGCTAAAATGAAAAATTACGCAAAATTAGTGGCATCTGTGTCCCAGTTCTCTCCACCAAGGAACTCATCATCAAGGTTTGGAGGAAGTCCATGGGATCAGGAATCAGAACACCTGAATCTTTAGAACTGTCTGGGCAACTATCAGATAAGAAAAGCGAGGTCCAGAGAGGGAGGGAGATTTGCTGAAGACAACACAGCCACAGCCCAGAGCTGGGTTGGGAGGCCTGTGCTGGGTGCCAGCAGCTGGAGCTGCTCTGTCTCCTGCTCCACATTGTGCCCGGGGCTGGACACACCATCTGCACATCTCATCTGAACCTTCAGTGATTCTCTAGCTGGTCTTTATCAGCATTACTTTTCATGTGAGCTGCATCCACGACCCACAGGATATTATAATCCCCTTGAAGCCCCATTTTCCACACAGTCCAGCATCATGCTTACCAAAACTGTGTATTTCACAAATAGAGGATAAACTGGAATGGGCTTCAGTTTTGACGATGTGACATAAACATCCTTCTATGATTGATAGGAAAATTGAGGCCCAGAAAGGGCACAGGCCAACAGGGGTCACTAGGCTAGTTAACAGTGAAGTATAGACTTAAGAACACACTCTTTGGGTTAGGTATATAGCTCAGTTGATAGAGCATAAGGCCCTGGGTTCAATCTCCAGCACCGCAAAAAAAAAAAAAAAAAAAGAAAAAGAAAAAACACACTCTTTGTTCTATGCAGTACCATCTGTAGGAGTAACCTATCCTATCAGTCAGCTCATTAGTTAATTCTGCAGAATGAACAAACCTGAAATAAGTGTTAGTGTGGATAGTTATTTACTTGGCCAGACACAAAACTCTGCTTGACAAAAAAGTCTATGTAGGCAGCAAAAATGAGTTTGGATTCATTTCGCAAAGCAGTATGAAATTTCAAGCATGCTTCCTGGACCAGATGTACAGGTGAGGGTTCCCTATACAGGTGAAGTCTACCTATGTACAGGTGGAGGGGTTAGGGAAGGAGTCAGCTAACTATGGTCTGTAGGCAAAATCTGGGTCATTACAGCTACAGGAAACAAAGATACATTGATGTGTGTTCATTCATATTGTCTATGGCAGCACTCAGGGTGTAGTAGTTGAGTGGTTCCGGAGGAGAATGACCTGCAGAGCAGAAAAGGTTTACTAACTGGCCATTGACAAAAAAGACTGCTGATCCCTTACTTAGGAATTGACATCAAATACACACATCCTGATCTCTTAGCCTCTGTTTCACAGTCTTTGTCTCCCCTCCATCTTCCCTAACTTGCCACAGTGATTACTGCAGTTCTCTGCCTTGAAATGAAGTTCCACCTGGACACACCAAACACCTTTTCAAAGAACCTGAGGCATAGGAAAGCCATGGTTGCTCCCAAAGTATATCATAAATCTCTTTTTCAATAGATTCTATTGGTAAAAATGAGATTTCAGCTGATTGCAGCCAGAATAAAAGGGAAGGGGAATATGGAAAGAAAGAACAAATACTTATTGAGTGCCTTTGGGTGAGTTCTAGAACTTTCTTTCTCTACATTTTCTCACTCTGAGGTTAGAGTTAACAACTTCATTTTATACAAAATGAAGAAGCAAGAGATTAAAAGCCCATTTGGATCCAGGTAGGAGGATGAGTTAAGAACTCACAGCCAGGTTTGGATGAATCTAGCACTGGTTCTTTCATGGCACATGCTAAGAAAGAGAGCTATGTACAAAAACCTGTCCACCATCATCGGCTCTAGTGTATCTTTTTCTGTCATGGAGCCTTCTGGCCTTCTTACATCTCTCTCGATGGCACAGGTTCCAAAGATGTTCCAAGAATCACGGCAGAGTAGAGTTTTCAATATTAGTACTCAGGTCCTCCTACCACTACCAGGTATGTCCCTCTCTGGTGGCCTTCCAGTAGACAAATGGGAAGGGCTATAACCTCAGTTGTGTTCACCAGAAGCTGCAGGGAGAAGAGGAGAGGAGTCCCTCTTCCTGCAGATGGGAACAGAGTGAGAGAAAACCAGAGGGGCAGATAGGAAGGCAGCATCTGCCTGCACACTGTAATCATCAGACACTTTTCCAGATGTGTCTTTCATCTTCTCATCATTCATTCATTCAAAAATAGTAACCCATCCTTCTATTTGGTGCTGAGGATAGAAATTTGGGCAGAGTCTGTCTGCTCTCATCAAATTTCCAGTTCAGTGGAGGGCACAAACTTAACCCAGAGAACACATCAGTAAATGTCAACTTATTGTGGTGATGAAGTTTACAAAGGGAAAACATCACAGAATCTGGAATGGAATGAAATAGGGATAGGAAGTAAGGTTTGGGATGACTTTGTAGAAGGTGCCTCTTAAGTAGAGATCTCAGATTGAGTGGGGCTGAGTCAGAGAACAGGAGAGAGTTCTAGGAGGAAAAGTTTGCAAAGGTTCTGGCAGGAGCCCTGGGGCAGATGCCTGGGTACAGGAATAGAAAGGGCCCTGGGTAGAGAGCCAGACCAAAACCAGGTGCAACTGAGGGTGTGGTAAGGAGCTCTCATTGCATCCTAAATGCAAAGGAAGGTACTGAAAGCTTTGAAGTGAAGACACAACATGATCCCTACTTAAGTTTTTAAAAATAATCACTCTACCTGCAGGATGGAGAATGAGATGTAATGCTACAACTGAGACCATTATTAAAGGGTTTTGAGCAGTTTTTAAGCACAGGATGCAGGTGGTAGGAAGTACGATGGCAGCAGAGGAGAAGGGAGAACTTATGGACAGGAGTTGAAGTTATAAAGGAGGTCATGGTGATTTTGTTTAACCTTCACAATTGCTTTTAGAAGTGTGACTATTGAGACTTGTTGGTTGATGTCAGATGGACAGGAATTGGCAAAACCATGTCTGAGATCTTGGTCACTCTCCAGCCTCAACACTAACAGCAAGAGCTCCCATATCAGTTACAATTCTTCCATCTCTCTCTTTGATCAAAGCCGGGGTAACTGAAGTGGTCAGTTCAACTCATCATAATTTGCTTTCCAAGGTCTCTTACCATCTTCCCCAACACTGACAGCCCAGGGCAGGGTGCCTAGGAAGAACCTAAACAGTGTTGACTGAGCTGCTCTTGAGAATCCTCTTAAACCTCCATTTAGAGACTGAGAAAGACAGTCAAGGTCACACAGAAAAATGGTGGCATGTTTAGGACTAGAAATCACCCTCATATTACCCCAGAGACCTACCTTCCTTCTGAGCACTTCAAAAATGACAGCAGTCAAATAACTTCTTTATTGCTATATGCTTTGAGATTGGGAGTGACAGCTCAGATCCTACGTTTCAGATGGAACTGAAGAGGGCACAGTGAATTCATATGGAGTCCCAAATTGCTATGAGATGACCACTGCCAGTCAGCATAGGAATTTGCCTTCCTGGTGTTTCTAGCTCTTTCTTCCCCTATCTCCTTGCACTTCATATCTCATCTCTTCTGGCTTGCATGTCCCTGGGTAGACCACAAGGAACTGCTGACTCACCATGTTTGCTAAGAAGCATGGATGGCAGGGGCAGAGGGGGGGAGAGAACTGGCCTGCAGGTGTAAGGAAGAGGAAACAATCAGCACAGCTATATAGGATGACAGAAGCCATGTTGTTGAGACACCCTCTCCAAAACAGAGAAGCAAGAAAGGTGGAGGTGTTGGCCCTGGGAGAGGTTAACAGGGTGTTTGAGCAAAGGGAGCTAGAACTGAAAGCCAGGAACATTTCAAGAGCGGGGGATTCTCACAGACGCACAGCCAGTCCTAGTGACATGTAAGAGAGAAAGAACCTCAGAGATCAAATGTGACCATTCTCCACTCTCCATGTTTCAGAGAAGAAAACAGAGGCCTGGATAAGAACTGAGACTAAATTAAAAAGTAATGAGGTGGCGGCAGATTTGAAAACCTTCCCCCTATGTAGGTCTGATTCACTGATCCTTCCTCAGTGGTTTAGCTCTGCCACAACTTACTCTCTCCACCCCTAACCTTCCCCCTGAAAGCTTTATGGATGGCAAATAATTCTAAACCTCAGAACAACCACCTCAAGTTTTTAGGGTCACAGTCCTTCATGCAGGACTGGGAAGCCCGCAGAACTGGACATTACACTCCAACTTCTCTTGGCTGAGACAGAGGCTTTGCCAGGACCAAATTCATTCTCTATGCTTCACAAAATATTAGAGCAGCAGCAGCAGCAAGACCAACACCTTGACAACATCAAGTGCAATGTCAAGAATGGAACCCCAAAGGCCATGTCAAGTGCCTGGGATCCTGCAAAATGGTAGTTAAGGGTAGTTAAGCTCAGGGAATCTAAACATAAAACCCCTTTGTTCTCTCTCAGTTCCCTTCCTCCTTATATTCTTTCTCTTCATATTTATATTCCAATATAATAGAAGCTCTACAAGGATAGGGGTTTTTAAAGTTGTCACTTGGTTTGTGTCCCCAGTGCCTCAAAGAGTGACAGACAAGTGGTTGGTGTTGAGCAGGTATTTATGGAATGGACGGGAGGAGGAAGAAGGAAGGAAAGACATATTAGGATGTATCTGGAGAAAAGGAATAAGAAGAAGGCAAAATAAGAGAGGATAATGAAAAGAAATAGAGAACAGAAGAAAAGATGGGAGTGAAGAGAAGAGGCAGTGATAGAGGATAGAGGGAAGAAGAGAGAAAGGAGAGAAAATAGAAAAGAAAGAAAACAAGAAAGCAAGTAAGCAAATAACCCCAGGATACTGAGCAGGAAGAGAACTTGAGGCAGAAACCAGAGGTGGAGGAAGAGGGCTATGCCATTAGTGGAAAATAAGTGGAAGGGAGAGATGAAGTAAGTGGATTGGCATTCCGCTGGCAGCAGGCCAGGGAGGGAGAAGGGGAGGGGGTCGCAGTCCTGTCGCCTGTCCTTACTACCCTGAAAACCAGTCTGGCCGTCTGGAGTGGCTGGAGGCACCAGGCCAAACCATTTATCTCCCATCCTGTGGCTTGCTTTTGGTTTTCTTTTTTAAGTTTAACTCCGATTTATGGGGGCCATGCTCAGTGATGGATGTTTTTCCAATTAGCTGTAAATAGCCCAGTCCTGCATAGGAGACCCACTGACTTCCCCAGTCCTCATTCTGGCTGCTGGACTGGGGGAGGGAGAAGACAGGTCAAGAATCATCGATCACCAACTTCTAAATCTTCAATGCAGCAAATTCCAGAAAGCTAAGGAGTGGGCAGGAGTGAGCAGGAGTGAGCAGCAGGCCCCACTATTCTAATGGCTGCAGAGGCTGCAAGCCCTTCCCTGGGGATGTGTCAATGGAAACACTCCCTGCAGGGGATCCTTTCAGTGAAGGTGCTACAGACAGGGAGACAGGGATGACAACAATGAGAACTGAACCGACATTAATAATGTCCACCTCATTTTGCCCCTAGCGTTCACCAGGCACCATGATACAGTTTTTTCAAAACTTGTCAAAATCCATCTCCCAACTCAATCAGGCAGTTGTCAAAGCCCACTTTACAGATGAGAACGTTGAGCCAAAAGGAGCTTGAGATCTATGCTTTCTGAATGTCTGTGGTGAATGGCTGAGTGCATGAAGGGAAGTTGGTGGGGAAGCTGCCTCTTCCTCTTTTGGGCCTCAGGTACTCCTTGCCTTCTTAGCTGCCTTCCTTTCAGTGGAGGTCGGAGCCCAGAGATCTCCCTGCCATTAGCATGGAGTGCATGTTTGCATTCTCAGGGTCTCTTCCAGAAGTGCAATCACACACCTGTTGATTTCCCATTCTTATAAAACACTAGGAGATAAAGAATTAGATGCACAGATGATTGCCTGAAATATGCTGTGTTTTCATATATAGCATGTTGAATCATCAGAAAATTATGGACCTTGGCTACTAGGGACAGTCCTTTATGGAGCTCTGGTTCAGCATTTTATCACCTGATTGTGACTATCGTTGTGAGAAACAATATATCAATAGTAGTGCTTTTTATCTGTGCTTGGGACTAAAATCAGGGCCCCACACATGCTAGGCAAATGCCCTACCACAGAGCTACACCTCAGCCCACCCCAGCTTATATCTATTGAAGACGCTGTCTAGAAAGTCACGTAAGGTCTTTTATAGGAGCCAACTTGATGTCTTTCTCTCTGGTCAACAGCGGGTAAACAGACTTTCAAGAATAAATGCCTCTTTCTCTCCCATAGACTATGTACATTTTACTTTTGAGTAGATTTCCCTTTACACTTTTGTTCCTAGGGATCTCTGAGTTAAGTCAGTAGTTCTTAGGAACTACATAACACGGTGTGGCCTGGGGTACCCTGAATTAATCCAACCTGAATTTCTAATTCTTCTTATTCCTATTTTTTCTTTCCATATGATTAGTATTTCATTTCCTGTGCTGAATTTTTTAAAAGTCGTACATTAAAAAAAAAAAAAAAAAAAATTCCCCAAATCCTTGGAGAGACGATATAGGACAAAAAAGTAAAGAACAGAGCAGGAAAAAGGAAGGTCACTAAAAAAAGGAAGGTCACTAGACTGGCCAGGGCAGTGGATGCCAAGCTCTGTGTTAAACAGATTGGAGAAAATTTAGGTTTGTCACTGACCACAAAATCTGCCTCTACAAACTCCAGTTCTGGAACCTGCCCAAGGACTCTGTTACCTTTGCTGCGACGGCGACTGCGGTACTGCTCTGTGTAGAACGTCAGCTGTGTTTCGTCATCTGCCTCTGAACCCGAAGTCCCCTTGGTTCTCCCAAAGCTGATCCCCCCTGCAAGGAAGCACAATCCACCAGTCAGCCTCACAGACCTCCAGAAGCCTGTTAAATTCTTCAACCATCCCGCAGACAAGCAGCCCCATCCCCAGACTTCTCTCTGTAAATCCCCAGTCACCCAGGAGTCGGCATGATTAATGGAAGGAGTCCTGGGTCTGCAGTGAGGCAGAGCAGGGTTCCAACCACTGCTAAGCATCTTCCAGGCTGTGCGACCTTGAAGAGACACCTCACCTTTTGGGGCTTTCTCTAAAATAAGGGCAATAACCGTTAACCTTGTGAGGTTGCTCTACAGATTAAAGGAGATAGGATATGTAAAATACCAGTCCACAGTGGGCACCGAATAATGGAGAGCTACTGTTGCTCTGCATGTTGAGCTTGCGTCTAAAAAAAAAAAAAAAAACACTCCAGGCAACTTAATTTCACACACATTTCAATCAAGGGCTTACTATATGCCAGGCCCAGAGCCAGACACTGGAGACACTGATAAATATGACTCAGTCCTGGTGAGCCAGGGAATCATAAGCTAGTCAGAGGAACAAATGGGATCCTTAGGAGCCTTAAACCTAATTCATGGCTTATGTTTACCACACAATGAGACGCTAGGAATATGGAGGAGAGCAATTCATTTCAACACGGAGGACCAGGGAAGGTTTTATGGAGGAGTGAAGATTTAAGTCAAGGCTTAAAGGATGGATGGGGCTTCAGTGGTAGAAAAAGGAGTTCCAAGGAGAGGTAATTGTGGAGCATCCCCGGGGATGGAGAGCGTGGGCAGTTGGAGGCAACAGCAGGTCCGGTGCTGGCTGCGAAGGACATGCTGGAGCCACATGTTGGCCATCCTTGAGTGCCAAACTGAGGAGGAAATGGGGGTGGGAGTTTACACTGGGTGTCAAAGAAAGTTCCAGAGCAGGAGAGTGAGTTGATAAGGTGTGGGAACCAGGAGGGATGCTGCGTGGGTAGCCAAGCCTGGAATGGGTGCCAGGCAGGGTGAGCTGGGACGCTAAGCCATCTTCCAGGTGAGAGGTGAGGGCTTTGGTGAGGGTGTGTACAGGGAGGATGTGGAGGAGGAAGAGACTGGGTGCAGGAGGTGCTTCAGAGACAAGCTCAGGACACCCTGCAGGGAAAAAGGGCAGGGCATCCCTGTGCCCTGAACAGCTGATCATCAGGATTTTAAAAAAAGGGGGGTGGGGAAGGAACTATGTCAAAATACTCATAGTCCATAATTCTGAAGATAGGAATATGGATAATTATTATCTTTGTTTTCAGTTTTTTAAATTAAAAAAAAGAGAAAGTATGAGATATGGGAAGAGAGGGATTAAAAGATGAGCAAACTCTTTACCTTAGAGGGAAAGTAAAGATGCAAGTGTTTCTGAAAAGGTTGGGGGTATGGGTGGGCAAGAGAGAATGGTTTGATTTTGAGAACCTTTTAATGGATGGGGCTTTGGATGTCTAAATAATAGACTATCTCTAGAAGGAGACTCAAGCATCCAGTAAAAGTAGTTATCATGGGTGGAGAATTAAGTGGCTAAAGAGTAAGATAGAAGGAGGCTACTTTCCCCTGTAAATCCTTTGTATCTTTTGAATCATATACTATCCCAACCCATTACCTATTTGAAAGTTCCACCTGAGGAAAAGAAAAGCATAGATTAGAGGAAAATGTTATTCAATTCACGAAAGGATTTACTATGTAATTTCCTCGGGTAGGGATTTGAAATGGCATTCAGTATACGGAAATTCTACTTTCAAACACATTTTCTGCAATATTGTTATTGCAATTCATTCATTCCAGCAACGTTGTTATGCAATCTAGTATGTACCTAGAAGATCTGTATACAAGATGGCATGCAATCCCCATCATGATATTCTCATAAGGGAGGTGTAATTAACAAACTAGATAATAAGCAAAGATAGGAGAACACGCTTGGAAGTTAACTTGCCAAAAGTCACACAGCTGATAAGTGGGAGAGTCAGGATTCAGATCTAATTTGTCTTATTCCATCTGGATTTGGTCTCTCTAGTACATAAATTACTTTCCTTGGAAGAACTCAAGCAGGGGCCTTGAGCAAGCAGACTGTCCTTCAAATGTCAAGGTACCTAGTTCTGTGTTGCATACATTATCCAAACTCATACACAGTACCAGTAAGAGGGAGGTATCATTGTGTCCACTATACAGAAGAAGAAACTGAGGTTTGGGAAAAAGAAAAGCAGTTTTGGAATAATGAGTGAAGCTCAATTTTGAAACCAGGGATGACTGATCTCTAAGCTCAAATTTTGAATCTCTTGCAATGTCATCTCTTGGTTTAATGCTCCATAAAGTGGAAAGATGAATTACCATTCCCCTGACACCTTCCTCAGATAGCAAACAAATAGGGAAGTCCAAGGACAGTAGCAGCTGTTCTTTGTCCACACATGGGTCATCAGGCATGGTCTTAGTGCACGCCTCCCCCATCTTCTGCAAATATAGGTAGACAGTGAGGGACTCCAGATTCTGCCAGAAGCAGTTCCCCACTTAAAGACTCTGCTTTGACACAGAGTTGACAGGGGGCCCATGGAGATTGTGGAAGTAGCTAAAAACAGAGGTTCCCAGAGGCCAGCAGGTTTTTTTAAACTTCCATTAAAATATTTTACTGATTTTTTTTTTTTTTTTTAAAGAATGGAAGAAAGGAAAGGAATTGTGCGTGAAGGGGTGGTGCAGGAAGTGGAAGGAAGACTTTTGTTCACCTGCGCATAATTTTCAGCCAAGGGGACAGTGAAGGTGTCTGCTGAAGCACTTCCCTGTGTGCAGGAAGCATCCGGCATTCTTCCTGCTGCACCGAGTAGCAGGGCAAGAGGGCAGGGCCTGTGGCTGTAGGACCCTTTCCACGGCCCCTTAGGAGCCACTCCCAGATTTTTAAATATTCTAGCTAAATCCTCCCTCCATACCTTCCCTGGGTCCTACCTCCTTTTCTCCTCTGGTGAACAAACGACTTATGTTTTCGTCAGCTTTTACCCTGCTGTGACCAAAATCACTGACAAGAGAAGGAAAAGTTTACTTCAGGCTCATGGTTTCAGAGTCTCAGTTCGTGGACGGCCAACTCCATTGCTCTGGGCCAGTGGGTGAGGAAGAACATCATGGTGGAAGAGTGTGGCAGAGGAAAGCTGATCAGGACATGGCACCAGGAAACAGAGAGAGACTCCCCTCACCGCAGACAAAATATATAAACGAAGGCAAGCACCAACGATCCGCCTCCTCCAGCCACACCCTACCTGCCTATGGTTACCACCTAGTTAATCCCCATCAGGAGACTGATGCACTGATTATGTTAAGAATCTCATAACCTACTTGCTTCACCTCTAAACTTTCTTCCATCATCTCGTCCATGAGTTTTTGGGGGCCACCAAAAACTCTAAACCGTATCAACCTATTACGCCCCTCCCACAGTGAACAAATGTGGCATACAGGATTCAGACAGAGTCCTTTCCCTACTGCGACAGGCTAGTGGGGTGGCAGAAATGTCACCAGGCAACTCTAAGGTAATAAGAAAAGCTAACACTAGTATAGCACTATCTCTGCCAGGCTTGTCCCCATTAGAACCCTATGAGGTAGGATACTACTTTCATTTCCATTGGAAGGGATGAGAAAATACAGGTGTAGGGAAATGATGTGATTCACACACCTGTAAGGGGCAGAAGCACAATTCAAATTCTGCCAGTGGATGCAGAGTCTACTCCATCTCTGTGCTAGTGTACAACAAAACATGAGAAAACACCTCATTTAATGTCCATAGTCATCCCTGTCAGTGTGTAGCCTTGTTTTACAGATTAGTAACTGTTTCTTCTGAAGGTGATGTTAGGGAGTAAATGAGGGAGCTGGGGTAGCAATTGGGTCTGTCTACCTGTAAAGACTGTGTCAGAGCTAATATAACCTGGAAGAGAGAAGTCTGTGTGTGTGTGTGTGTGTGGTGTGACCGTGTATGCATACAAATGCCTGATGAGTTGACCACTAAGGACTAGCCAGTCTATATCCTGATTCCATTACAAGGACACCCTTTCCGCTTCTCCCTGCTCTTCCTCTGAGTTTTGCAATGGTGCAGAATGTAGCAGCTCTGATCAGCTTCAGCAGGATCCTAGTGACCCCTCCATCCTTCCACATGTCCATGCACACAGACACCATGCACCTTGACTACCCTGATGACTCCCCTTCAGGTCCACCCTCTATTCCCTTTGCCCTCCTGTTAAGGCAACTCCCTACCCCCTTTGCCCTCCTGTGAAGTATAAAGGGATCATTTATGAAGAGGAAACTGAGGCTGAGAGAGAATGTCTCTAGAATAGTTGGTTCAGAAGAAATACAACGCAAGTCACATAAGCATTTTAAATATTCTAGTAGTTACATTAAAAGTGTGGGGTGTACCTGTAATCCCAGGGAGGCTGAGGTAGGAGGATCGAGTGTTCAAAGCCAGCCTCAGAAATGGTGAAGTGCTAAACAACTCAGTGAGACCCTGTCTCTAAATAAACTACAAAATAGGGCTGGGGATATGGCTCAGTGGCTGAGTGCCCCTGAGTGCAATCCCTAGTACCAAAAAAAAAAAAAAAAAGTGTGGGGCAGATGAATTTTCAGCATGTATTTCACATAATATATGTGAAACATTACCATGCAACATCACATTTCAATCCAGACAGTCCACATTTCATGTGCCCCCACACCAGAAGGAACAGTTCTGGAGGCATTTATTCAACAGATCACTGAGCATAATTGACTCCAGGATCTGGGCAGAGGAGAGAGGAATAAGCGATGGAACCGAGCAAGGTGTTAATTAAAAAAAAAAAAAAAGAGAGAGAGAGAGAGAAAGAGACTTGGATGAAAGATGAGGTAGCTGGGATTCTATTAAACAACACTGTTCAACTGTTCCACTCCTAGAGACTCCTTGGTTTCTATGTTGGTTTAATCCATGAACCATTAGAGGTAATGTACGTTGTTAGAAAGAAATTAGGCTACTGGAAACAGACATGAGTTCTAAAGCTGTATCTCACTTATTAGCTGTGTGTCATTGGGCAAGGCACCTAATCTCTCTGAACTTATTTTTAAAATAGAGACAATAAATCTGACTTTACATGGGCATTGTAAGAAAAATAATATTCTGTATGTGAACAGTTAGCACAAAGACCAAGGAAGGGATAGTGAAGGGACCTTCCTTATTTAATGTTTGCATGAGTTCAATGGGAAGAAAGGAAATATCGCTGGGTGTGGGGGGTCACCCCCACACTCTGATAGCCCAGGAAGGTGGCAGTCACCCAAGGCATATGACCTCTGAGTGTCCATATAATCTGCAGGGTCCACAGGCCAATTACAGACTAACTTGGAGGTGATTCAGATGGCTAGTAAAGGGCCCCCTCTGTTAGAATTTTAATATAAAATTGGTGATTCAGTGCACTTAAATGCAGTCATGAATTACATAGGGCTGCTCTAGTATTTTCATTTAGGGGCTGAGAGAAAGTGGGAAAGAATCATCAGAGACTGGCGAGAGAAAAAGAGGAGGCAATCTGTTTGCTGAACTAATGGATTTGCTCTTTGGGCCTCTGGTTCCTCTGTCCTCAATGGTCTCAGAGTCATTAAGAATATGGTAGTGGAGTGTATTGGGGACTGGATTGGAGCTGATTCCATACCTTTGTGATATCATCATAGTGTGTACTGCTGTTGGGTATAACTAAAAAATAAGAAATAAAAGATGAAATTAAAAAAAAGAATATGGCATAGCATTACCATAGCCTGATAAGAACAGCACTGAGCACTGGCCACTTCACATATTATACCCCATCTATACATCAGAAGAGGTCTAAGAGGTAAGAATCATCCTTATCTGATGGACAGACAAACCACTATTTGGAATATCAGTATTCCTTATCCAAGACCACACAAATCTCAAATAGTAGAACCCATATCTGAACTCAGCTTTTGTAAAATTTAAAAACCCTATGCTCCGTGTCATTAACTGTAGGGAAAGGCAAATCAACATCATATATATCATGTCATATCCAACAGGTTGGCCATTAGGTAAATAATGCAAAAAACAGATGTTGGTGAGGATGTGGTGAAATTGGAACCATCATAATTACTGGTGGAAATAAAAATTGGGACAGGCACTGGGCAAAACGGTTTGGCAACTCCTTAAAACAGAATTACCAGATGACCTAGGATTTCCATTTCTAGGCATATGCCCAAAATAACTAAAGAGAATGTATTCAAACAAAATTTGTTCATGGATGTTCATAGCAGCACTATTCACAAAGCTAAAAGGTAGTAACAAGTGCCCATCAGCCAATGGATGGATATACAAACTGTAGCATCCCACGTGGAATTATTCAGCCACAAAAGAAATGCAAACCCATGTCATGAACCTCATGAACATGTGCATGAACCTCAGCAACATATTGCAAAGTGAAAGAAGCTAGATATAAAAGATCAGATGTGGTACGATTCCAATTATATCAAACATTTAGAAAAGGTAAATCTACGGAGATGGAAAGCAAACGGGTGGTTGTCAGGGTTGGGAAGATGGAGGCGAGAACTAGGGAGTGACTGTTAATGAGCACAGGTTTCTTTTTGGGGTGATGGAAATGTCTTGGAACTAGACAGAGGTGATGGCTGCACAACCTTGCAAATGTGCTAAGTGTCAATGAATTATACACTTTAAAATGATTAATGGTTAATTTTACGTGATGTGAATTTTAGCTCAAAAGAATGTTCAAGAAAAAAAGACTGATGATAGGACTGCAGAATGGCAGAGGCGAGAGCTAGGAGGGAAAGGAAGAGGGACAGTTGGGACACAAGGTGAAGGTGTTGCAGAGCCACCTTGAAAGGGGCCAAGAGTTCAGACCTGCTGGGCTCCAGCTCAGTGTTTCAGGATGTAGAGGGTGATCATTCAGTCATCCCAGACGGAGGGTTCACCTCCGGTAATCACAGCGGTATCAGTCATCCCTTCATTCATGCAATACCCACCACGTGCCCACTCTCCCACACACTGTTCTAGGCACTGAGGATGAAGTGACTGAAACAGACAAAAGCTTCAGAATTCTTCTAGTTTGCTTTCTGGTGGGGAGGAATTTAAGATATTTTCGGCATAATATTCTAGGGCTTACCAAAGCCTTCTCTATGGGAATTCCATATGTCAATTTTGCTGGTAGAGATACTTGGAGGTATTTAGAGGTTTCCCTCAAATCACATGGATACCTGGGTAGCATACTAGGGATCTGATGCCACATTAGCTCCAGGAAAAATGAAGGCATCCAGAAAACCTGAAAGTGACATGAGGGGGAAGGCCAGAGCAAGAGGTTGCATGGTCTTTTCTGGGCTTCTAAGAGTTAACATGCTGCTATTCTTTGCAAATCTACCTTCTCTGCTTGGACTGCGCTGTGCATGGATCTGCTTCACCAGGCTCTGGTTGGCCCATCCTTCCACACTGCACCTCCTGCTCTTGCTATCATGATGGATGGTGGTGACATGGTAAATTATTCAAGCTCCGTGTCTTCCTCAAGCTGGTGACAGCGATATTGCATTTTTAGATTGCCCAGAACTGCGCCAGATAAAGAAATATATGGCTCAGGAATGCAAAAACCCATCTGACCCCCAACCATCCAGGGAATACAAATGGTGCCAGTCATGGGAAAGGGATAGAAGCAGGTTACAACTTCCCATATCCCCTAAACCACACAACTTCAATGGCTCTCGGCTCTGGGGCTAAAACACAGACATGCATTCACCTCTTGGAGGTATTTTGGCCACAATTATTACCTGTCATGGAGCCCCTGCTACAGGCCAGACACAGGGCCAGGCACTTTATATACAGGATACTACATATATTCTTGTACATCCCAAATGTGGACACAGGCTGAGAATAGTGGACATCATTACCTGTGGTCACACAGCCAGGTAAATGGCAGAATCTGGATTCAAATTCTGACTTGTCTGAACTCCCAGGAAAAAGGTTTCTGCAGTGTTTCTGGGATTAATGGTTAATTTGTAAAATGGGTCTTTATGGTAAAAAATTCTTATGATAAAAATATAACTTTAGATTACATAGAGGGAAATGAGAATAAAGACAAGGCAGGGATATGAAAGATGGTAGAATGAGACAGACATCATTATCCTATGTACATGTATGATTACATGAATGGTATGAGTCTACATCATGCACAACCACAGAAACAAAAAGTTGTACCTCATTTGTGTACAATGAATCAAAATGTAGTCTGTAAAAATAAAAAAATAAGTAAATAAAAATGTAAGTAATATGATTATTATGATTTCAGAAAAAAAATGGAAATAACCCAGAGGTCCATTTATACAAGATATTAAAAGATGATGTCATGTCTCTAAAATAGACTTTCATGAGACCATTAAATACAGTGACATCAATCTATATTTATTGACAAGCAAACTTTTCCATGATACATCATTGTTGACTGAAAAAGTATACAAGAAGAATACAAAGAGGGATCAACTTGGATAAGCCTCTGAACACCTGATAATATCTGGTATAAATTCTACTGCATGCATAATGAAAGTATTTATATTTTAATTTAAAAATAAGAAAGAAAGCAAAGAGTCATTCTGAGATATTATGATGTAAGATTCTAAACCAAGTGTAAAAATACATATCACAAAACTATAAGTATAAAACAATTCTATTATGTTTTTAAAACACACAAGCCAACAAAGATATTGCAGGAGATATGCTGAAGTATTAAAGTGGTTTTTCTTTGAATAATAAGATTTGGGGTATTTAAATTTTTTTCTTACTATTATTCATCTGTGTTTTATAATATGCCTCCAATGAATTCTAGTGCTCACTAATAAAAAGACAGTAAAATTATGTGCATTTAAAAATAATTTTTATTTTTGCAGTTTAAACCCATTCTTTATGAGACCTTTAGGGTGATACAGTCATCTCAGCGTGAAACTGTCCCATCCTGCAAGAAGGGAGACCAATTTATCTATGATGGGGGAGAAGCTCTCCCAGCCTAATTCACAATTATGTGAACAGGAAGATCTGTCTTCTGGAGCAACCTACTGCTCCTGTGGGAGACTGTATTTTCCAAAGAGGGCCATAACACAATCTGCCATTCCATACTTCCTTTGTCCATGTGACCTTTATCACTCCCCCCGTCATTTCCCTGCCCTTGGATCTGTGCTGGCCTTAGGGATAAGTCTGTAAACCACAGACACTGAGGAGGTACTGAGACCTTTGGGCGAGGCCAGGAGGTGATGCAGCTTCTGCCTGGCTCTCTTGAAACTGTGGCTCTCTGGACCTTCCCTGCACCTCACTGTGAGATTCACAGCTGTGGGCAGAGGCCACGTGTCAACAGTCCCCAGGTGATCCAAGCCTCCAAGACAGCCCAACCATCCCCAACGGCAAAAGGTGGGAGAAGCTTCTAACTGATTCCAATCTGAAGTCAGTCATCTGCATCACCTTAGATGTTGTGGAGTTTCCCAGATGAGGCCCAGTGGAGCTGAGATAATCCATCTCCCTTTTATCTTTTATGAATTCCTGACTCCTGGAATCCAGGACATAAGATTGTCATTTTAAGTCATCAAGTTTGGGATGGTGTAGGCAATCCGAACACTGCCCTCCCTCACCCAGTCCCATAAAAATATCCAGACCCCTTCTAAGCTGTCACCATATGGCAGCCCTAAACAATGGAAAGATGAACTAGTGTCCAGAGACCCAAGTCCTAAATTTGTCCTGTTAATCACCTGATGTGTGCAAAAGATATTAACATCCAGCAAGTACTGCAGGGCAGTTAACATCTTTCTTTCTTTCCCAAATATAGCAACTCATTTGACTCGCGTGATGACTGGATAAAGATAGGTTTTGCAATTGAAAGATGAAGAAACAGAGGGTCAGAGACACTACAAATGGCTTGCTTGCTCAAGGACACATAGATCATAAATGGAAAAGCAGAGAGAGAATGCAAAGGGAGGTCTGGAAGGTAAAGTTGGTTAAGTTGAGACTTTGAGATTGGTCAGGAATCAAGTCCCCTGTAATTTCCAACTCACAGATTCTGTGTGGCTATTCCTTTACCCAATTTTGATAGTCCTTCAGTTGTCTGAAGAATGCCATATGCCTGTCCACAATCTTTGCATTCAAGCTAAATATTCCCATTACTTTGTTTAGTTATTGTTTATTATATACTTAAAAAGCTATGTATTTTGGGTAAAAAATAGTTTACAAACAAAAAAAGCCCAAAGAAAAAATAATTAAGTCAAATACTATTATTTCCAACTGACTTACTTGATCTTTTTAGTTAGGCATAGGTTATTAAAATATGTCATTATCTCGTATAATGAGTATATCCTGTGAGTTTTGTAAAAAAAAAACTATGGATACACTAATTCATTTTTTTTCAGAAAAATATACTGGAATTCAATTTAATGTGTATCACTTTTTTGATTACATTATACATACATAGGTATATGTGTACATATATGTGTTTATCATGTGAGTTTGTACACACATATCTAGATATATATATATACATTCATATCTTCTTTGATACACTAAAAATATCCATATTCCCAAGACATCAATAGCAATTTCCTCTGAAATTTTCTTCTTTTTGATTCCCCACTTCCCCACTTAATGAAAATGAACATAGATTGCTTGAGGAACTAAAATAAGCTAAATATAATGTCATAAATATTATCCCATTAAGTATTCATTTCCAATACATTTTAATGTCTGCAAATATTTCACTGTATCAATATCATTTATTTAGTCAGTCCCCTATTGTTTAAATTTTACATTGTTTTCAAATTTCACTATAATATTGCATCACACATTCTTTTTTGTTTTAATACTGGGGATGGAACTTCGGGGCACTCAACCACTGAGCCACATCCCTGGCCCTATGTTTTGTATTTTGAGACAGGATCCCACTGGGTTGCTTAGCTCCTTGCTTTTGCTGAGGCTGTCTTTGAACTCCCGATCCTTTTGCCTCAGCCTCCTGAGCTGCTGGGGTTATAGGCATGTGTCACTGTGTCTCACACATCACACATTTTTTTTTTTTTTTTTTTCAGTTCTGGGATTGACGTCAGGGCCTCACACATGCTAGACAAGTGTGCTACCTTGAGTTACACTCTCAGCTCTAGAAAAATCTTTTTATACATCCTTGTGTATCCCAGTATAGAGTTTACTTGAAGGAAAAGAGGAAATTACTGGGTCAAAGATGATCATCAGACTTTAGGTTTTTGATCTGTATTGTTATCTACCAGAAAGGATATAGTGGTTTCATCCTGATCAGCTACATAGGAGAGGGGCTAGTTCACTATACCCTCTATAGCACTGGGTATTACATCATTGTTTTTAACAACTGGTTATCTTATATGCACTCTACATTTCAAATTCATTTTGTCATAGTCTTTTCAACATACTCCAAAGGCTCAAGTTGTTTCTGAGTTTTGAGGCCCAGAACCAGGTGTGACAGCACTTGCTATCTGACCTATGCTGAGCAGAAAGGGACCATAAGCTCCTTCTTCCCCAACGTGAGACTTCCAGTTGTGCGGTCCGGGGCTACTAAAACTTTCCCGGCAGCTGCCTTGTATTCAATATGCTCATGGTTCTTTGTTCACAGGCACTGCAAAAAAAGCTAGTCTTGCCCATCATGTATTTGTAGAATTGATTTTTCTCAACCAAAGTACAGAACATTTTGTACTACCAAATCGTATCTGTATATTGCAGCCCTTTCTTCTAGTCTCTCAAGATACTTTTCATCCTAATCCTCTGATCTCATGTTTTCACTGTTCCCTGACTGCATGTCCTCTATGAACTGGATAAACATGAAAAGAAGCAGGAGGTAGAAAAGGAATTAATAGGTACTAGGTACCTGTTAAACGTCAAGCAACTGGGTGAGAAGTTTATGTATGTTAAAATCAATTAGTACATATAATAGTATAAGTAAGTTGACATGGTCTTTGCCATTTTAAGTAATAGGAAATTAAGATTTTTAGAGAACATGTGTCTTGGGCAAGGCCACACAGTCAGAACAGAGAAGGAATGGGCTGAGAAGATTAATGGGTCCAGAATCCCATGGCAGGTCTTCTATTAGGCATTGACATCAGTGTTGGAGAAAACTGGATGGAAAACAGACCTTGACAGCTGATGGCTAGAGAACTCATCACAGGTTAATAGCAGCCCATTAATCAGTTCCCTTTCTGTAACTAAATAAAAATGGACCATCTGACTATACCATCAAGCAGTCTACATGTTTTTTTTTCCCTTTGGTTTAAAACATACATGGTTTATTCAATAAATACCTGTTGAAAGCCTATAATACCAAGAACTAGATATGGACTTCAGAATAAAGCAGAAATACTCTCTGACTTCAGGAGTTGACATTTAACTGGGGAGAAAGAATATTCAGATAAACACAAAAATGAATATGTTCATGAGATGCTTGGAAAATATCTTGTTGATGTCTAGATATCCTGTGTCTGCAGTTTCTCCCCGTCTGCCTGGGCAACAAACCCAAAGTAGACATGCAGTTCTCCTAGCATTATTTTTAGTGTACCCGTGATAAAGATCCTGTAATGTCCCTAGTTTTCCTTCTGACACACCCACCATGAATATTTGACCAACTGACTATCCTTCAAGAGAATCAAATTCAAGTTTCCAAATGCTTTACCATCTATTTGTAAGCAGAATCAGATGGGTCTTTCAGAATTTTAGAGGCTCCTCTGCCTGCCTTGATTTCTTTAAGATAATAACCAACTCTGTGGTTCTGAAAACATATCCTCAAATCATTTTAGCACCTGGAAAAGTAATTTGCTTGCACCTGGAGACAGAAGTTGAAGCAGACACTTCAAAGCAAATACTACCTCCTTTGTATGTGTGGTAGACTCCATTCCTTATGAAACATCTTTATTCTCCCCTTCTGGTTTCTGGTTTTTTTTTTTTTTTTTTTTTTTTTTTTTTTTAACCCTAGATCTAAGTGACAGATCTGACAGATTCAGAATGAATTTAGTTCTCTACTTTCATCTGGTAATAAGGTTTCAGTTGTTTCATGCAACGGGACAATCATTTTCTTGTTCTTATTGTTCCAGAAGCAATTTTAAAAGCTTGTTTTATTTTTGTTTGTTTGCTTTCAAATTTGCCCACCATGCATTGACAAATTTGAAGTCTCAGCCTTTCCAGGAGTAATCTCATAACTTTGGGCTAAACTGATATGCATGTTGGCCTTTCTCTCCAAATCTTTTCATTTTCTGTTCAAATAATCTTCTCCCTCTGTGTTTTCCAGTGTCCTTCCTCTTTGTAGCTATGTGTGATTATTTGTTCAGTTTTTCAAGCTTTCAGAGTCTTCCTCTCTACAATACATCTATTTCATTTTAGAGTCTCTGGCCATAGGACTAAAAAGAGCTATCCTCTGCTATTAAAATATTATGTGTATATGTGTTCATAAAATTTTGGTTATAATTTTTCATCTTTTGAAATAGAAATGTTCGTTCTTGTTTTACTAATATCCAGTGCTGGCAAGGGTTTTATGAAATGATCATTTTCCTAAATTGCTGCAAGCAGTGCAAATTTGTACAGCCCTTTTGGGAAGCAATTTGGCAATATAAAAAGTCTTAAAAAAAATGTCCATCTCTTTTGAACCACTTCTGGGAATTCACCCTAAGGAAACCATCCTAAATATAGGGAAGGCTTTATGCACCATTAAACTCATTGTAATATTATGTATAAATATTAGAAAATGGAAAATAGCCTGAATGTCCAACTTGAGGGGAACAGTGAATGATGTTAGAATATCGCACAGGCTTTGATGATGATGAATATTAGAGAAATACTTACGTTGCAATTCTGACTTTTAAGAAGGGAGATAGAAAATGCAAATTATATATTAATAATGATTAATATCAAATAGATATGAGGTTCTGCCTATATTGTGAATAAGATAGTAATAATACTACCCTCTTGCAGATAACAATAAATTCTGGACAAAATACATAATACTATTAACTAATGGTTCTGGAAAGAAAATAAAAGCAGGTGTATTTTGGAAAGCAGTTGAAAACTGGAGGAAGCAGCCAATATAGAATGAATTTCCTATTTTCAAGGTTTTCCTTTATGATTAAGACACACTTAGGCATGGCTCAAGGCAACCAAAGCACCGAAGAAATCTGACTGTCATTCTGAAAGGTGACTCAATGGATGGATTTCAGATCAGCAAATGATACCAGAAAGTCAGAGAAAAATCAAGAAAAGAGAGACCAAGAAAGGAAACCTACAATCTGTAGGTAATCACTGCTATATCTCCACTGATCTCTAACCATATATGCAGACTCCAATAAGCTCAGTTGAAGATGATGAAAAACCTGAGATTTGAACTCCTTCACACCACAGTAAAGACAGTTAGAATCTAACCAAATTAACTGTCTTGAAAAACAAAATGTCACCATTTCATAGAGGAATATAACGTAACCCAAGAGTCTCCAGGCAATAAATTCACAATCTCCAAAATTCAGTCTGAAATTACTTCACATATGGTGAGCCAAGAATATTTTTATCTATTTGCAAGGAAAAAGATAATCAGCAAAAGCCAACTGTAAGATGATCTAGATGCTAGGATTGTCACAAACGCTATCACCTACAGCTGTGAACACTTAGGTAAATGATGTAATAAATAAAATTGAAAACTCATATGAGCAGATGCATGCACAAAAACCAAATGGAGATTTTAGAATTGAGAAACAAAACATAAATAAACAAGATCTCTGAATAGGTTTAAAAGAATGGAGAAACTCATGGTCTTGAAGAGAGAGTATTAGAAATTTCCCAATCTGGAGAAGAGAAAGAAGAAAGGTCACAAAACTTAAACAGTGACTAAAGCACCCTTAGGACAATATCAATAATTCTAAAAACAGATAACTTGGGTCTCAAACAAGGAAAAGAAAAACCAGTGAGACAGAAAAAAAGTAATAAGTGTTAAAATTTATCAAATTTTGTGTAAGACAAATAGAAAATTCACAAGGCTCAGGAAACAGTAAACAAGGTGGACATGAAGGAGGAAAAAGTCAGTAGAGTAGATGAAGGGGATTGAGGAGGAGGAAAAAGGAAGAACTGGAATGAATCTGACCGAACTTTTGCATGTGAATTCACAAAGAGGCACAGTAGGTTCTGGAATCAAATATATCCACAGGACACTAATTAAAAAAAAGAAAAAAGTAAACTTTAAATCAACTGATGAGGGCTCAGTGGAATGGAAGGAAGGAAGAAGGTCAGGTGGGAAGTGCTGGGGATGAATTTTGGAGTAGGTTGTATTCCATGCTTTTGTGACAATGCCTGGGTGTATCCTGATGTTGTTTATAATGCAAAAGAATAGTAATTTTAAAAACCTACAATTTGAAGGGAAGGAATAAAACTATATTTGCTTGTAGTTGGTGTGAAAAATAACTTACAAAAATAATCACAAAGAACCTATAAAACAACTATTAGAATAAGTGATTTTAGTATGTTTAAAAAATAAAATGTGTAAATATGCAAAAAGCTAATTGCATACATACTGGCAGTAAACAACTAGAAAATGAAATTTCAAAAGCAGTTCCACTTACAATAGTAAAAAAACACTCTGAAATACTTAATGATATATTTATCAAAAGGCATATGTGATCTCTTCAATGAAAACAACAGAACACTGACAAAAGAAGTTAAACAAAATCTAAATAAATGGAAATATTAGGCTTGTGGTTTGCAAGACTGTATTTTTTAAACTGTCATCCCTCACAAGTTTATCTCTCAATTATATGCGATCCTGGTTATAATCCTAGTAGGCATATTTTCAGTACAAATTAGTGAGATGATTCTAAAATTATACAGAAGTGCAAATACCTCAAAACAGCAAAGTTCTTTTTAAAGTACAACAATGTTGATTACACTACCTATTTTCAAGACCTACCATACAGTCCTAATAACCAAGGAAGTGTGGCGTAAGCTAAAAACCAGGCACACAGAACAAAGAAACAAAACAGAGAATTCAGAGATAGATATAATTTAATTTTTATAAAATTGCCAAAGGAAAGTCTTTTCAACATATGGTGCTGGAACAACTGGAGAGTCATATGACAAAGGAAATGAATATAGATAGCCCCTTAGTCCACAACATTCATACATATTAACTTAAAATGGATCACAGAACTGAACGTAAAAGCAAAACTATAAACCTTCTTAAAAAAAAAAAAAAAAAGCAAAATAGAAAATTCTTTCTGACATCATAATGGATGAAGGTCTTAGGAAACTAAATGCATGAACCATAAAAGCAAAAGTATAAAAATTGTTTTTTATGAATAAAAAATTTTGCTCTTCAAAAGACAAAACTAAGAAAGGGAGAGACAATCCACAGAGCAGAAGAAAATATTTGTAATATATATATATGAAAATGAATTGTTTCTAGAATATATGGATACTCCATATCACTCTATCATAAGGAGATAAACAATCTAGCTACAAAATCTGCAAAAGTTCTGAAGAAAATATGAATTCAAAAATTCAAAAATATGAGTTCCAATAAGTAGGTGTTTAAATCCTCAAACTCTATAGGTATTAGGAAAATTCAAATTAAACCCAAGGGCAATGCCATTGTAGAACCTCTAGATTGGCTACATTTAAAATTAACAATTTTGACAAGGATTTGGAAAAAGTAACACCCGTACATTGTGCTGATGACAATGAACATCATGCATCTACTTTGAAAAATAAAAAAAAAATCTGTTTTCTCAAAAAGTTAAACCTATAATAATAACTATACGATCCAGATAGTACAGTCCTAGTTATTTATGCAAGAGAAATAAAAATGTACGTCCACACTAAGACTTATACGTGAATGTTCATAGTGCTTTTATTCATTGCAAAGAAGCAAAGAAAATGGAACCAATTATAATGTCCATCAATAGGTGAACAAAGGAAATAGAGCATTTCCATATAATGCAATAGTGTTTAGCATTAAAAAGGAAATACTGAGATGTATAACAATATGGGTAGATCACAAAATCACTATGCTGAAGGAAAGACATCAGACACAAAGGAGTATATAGTATAAGATTTCATTCAAATGAAATACTGAGAAAGGCAAATCCAGTCTATGGTGACAAAAAGCCAATCTGCATTTAGGTGAAAAGAAGGTCATATGGCAAAGGGTCAGAAGGATTCTTTGGGGAAATGTTCCCTGAGGTATTTGCATCTATCTTCCCAAACTCACTGAATTGCAAACTGTAAACTGAAGTAGTTTATTGTGTGTAGTTTACTGTATATAACTTGTATTTAATAAAGTTGATTTCTTTTTGAGGTACTGGAGATAGAACCCAGGAGCACTATAACACTGAAATACATCCCCAGCCTTTTTTATTTTTTATTTTGAGATAGGGTGTTGCTAACTTGCTCAACCTGGACTCAAACTTGTGATGCTCTTGCCTTAGCCCCCCTAGTTTCTAGGATTACAGGCGAGTACCACCGCACCAAGCTGAAAATTGATTTTTAAATTGCACATTTAGAAAAATATCAATAAAACTTTGTAAAAATCATAACAAAACATCAATGTTGGTGTATTTAGATGATGAAATTACATGAGTTTTTTTATTTTTCCTTTTGTACTCTGGGGAATTTAAGAAACTTTCCTTAAAGAACATTAATCATTGAAAGAAAACCATGGCATATATCAAATTAAGGACAACATTGTGATACTGGTTAAATATATAACTGAAATTTATTCTTTAAGACAACTTGTTACTGAATAACCTCTTCTTGGTGGTCATACTTAAGAAATGGTAAAGACAAAGTAAAGGAAATCTCAGGTGGTTGAGTGGCCTCACTTCTCCGTGTTTCAGGTATGAAATTGGAACAGAGACAATTGAATAATTCATCACAAATTGTGTTTTTAGCAGAATAATTCTTCCTCTAGCTATCTAGATAACGGAGGCTTTCCTTGATACACTACATTAGTTCTGAATTAATCTATTTATTTGAAATTCATCCTATATATCCATGATGGAGTAGAAAAAAATTATTTGATTTGAAGTGAGAATGACTTCAGAGTGAGAATACCTCAGTTTGTGTTTTGGCTCTCTAATTCTGTGTTTCTGTGGCTTGCTCACCTTAAATTTCTGACATTAAGATCAGAAAAGTTCCTGCAGCTTACCTAGTTTTTCAGGCTAGAGTTAGACTGAGAGAAACCAGTCACCATTTGAGGTCTGCCTCTCCAAAGACAGCTATGTTGGAGAAGTCACATGGAGGAAAATGAGCCCACAGTCCCAGTGGAGTTCCAAGACAACAGGTAACTTTAGCAGTCATGTGGGTGGCCATTTTGGATGTTCAGCCCCGCTGAACTTTTAATGCTTTCAAATGATTACAGCCCCGTCTAATGTGTGACTGCAACCACATGAGAGACCCCAAATAAGAACCACCCAACACACCCATCCCAAATTCCTGATCCATAAAATTGTGAGTTATATAAAAAAAAAGACGGGTGGTTGTTTTTATCCACAAAGTTACGGAATAATTTGTTAGATAGTAATAATCACCATTAACATTAACCTTTGGTGAGCTGCTTATCCTCTTTAAAGTTTAAGTCTGGCATCTTTAAGATGGGAATAGTACTTCTCAATACTGGTGTTCATGGTTTAACAGATTACATATTAAAAGAAAATATTTTGAGTTTAATTTTATTCCTACTTTTTGGTTGTTGTCTACTCAATGCATTCATTGAATACCTACTAGGTGTTAAGCCTGTGAGGGAGGCTAGGGGCATGCCCATTAGTAAGATACACTCCTTCCCATCAGGGGACACACATTTGGGTGAGGGAAGTCAGCAACACACCTGGAGACAAAGTATAAGAACACATGTAGGTAAGTAAGGGAGCTGTGGAGACACATGGCAGGGGCTTGCTCACACCTCTAGGAGTGGAAGAGAGAATGGTCAGGACAGATTAGATTTGTGTTGGTTGGGATATGCCTGAGAGTGGAGAAAAGACAATCATGCAAGACAAAAGAAGAATCAGGCTTAGCTCTGTACTCAGGAAATTGAAAGAAGAGAGGAGACATGAACTTCCATGAAGAGAAAGTAGGGGTTTCTAAGACCTGTGCAAATCTTGGTTAACACTTTAAGACTGGATGGTACTACAGGGTCTGATTCCTATTCATCATTCTTTCTAAGCAAGAATAATCAACAAAAACATGTGCTGAAATAAATGGACTCAGATAATTGCTAACTGGAAAAACTTTGGAAGATCAAAGTGGGAGACAAAGCTAAGGTATGAGGTTTCATTAAAAATTTCTCATTCTGCACAGGGCCAGGATAGAAGAATTGCAACGCTGGGAGGCAACGGAGGGAGCTTGGCTCCAAAATCTTGGCAACATTCATTTTTCAAAGCAGGTCAAGCTGCACAGGAATTTGCTTGCCTTCAATGGGCTGGTAGCGGTCCTGTGGCTAATGGAGTTGTTTCTGGATTTCCAGATGACAATGATCATCTTAAAAAGAGTGTATGTGTGTCGGGGGGGAAGTTCCTGGCATCAGCGAAATAGCACTTTCCCATTCATCATCCGATTAGGTCCATATAATACTTCCATAATATAAGCAGACGGTCATATTACTGACATGTGAGGCCATGTGTCTAGGAGATGGCAGAAAAGAGCTAAATTAAGATCAGCTCGGGGTCTTCACACCCAGAGCTGTCCCCCATATCTCTGCGGACAGTATGGTAACTTAATGCTTTGGAATGGGGACTGGTGGTGGTAACAGTGATGTTTTCAAAGAGCAATCAATGCCTCAGGCAGGTGAAAATGAGAGGGAAGGGGCATATATAGGGGATGGAAGACCTCAGTCTCCCTTTAGCTGGAAAAGGCTCATTATTCTCTGTGGAAGACTTATGGTAGTCTCTATACAAATGCTAAATTTAATTAGCTCAGATCCAAGTGAAAGGGACTAAATTCAATTTGCTATTTGCACTTGTTCTTTCTTGGACAAGTTTAGGGTTTTAAACAGCTTTGGGAGAGTTGGGGGGAAAAATTAAAAAGGAAAATCAAAGGGAAAAACAAAGCAGTTCCAATACCCAGAGGTGTGTCAATAATGCTGTTTTAGTAAAGAATGGGATGTTATGGTTTAGGTATGAGATTTCCCCCCAAAAGCTCATGCCCATCTCACAAGGAAAAATACATTTAGTATATTTCCAAGAGTCCTCATGTTCAACAGTTTCAGCATTGTCAAAAGTCCAGGTTTGTTTGGTAGTGGGAAAAGATCCCCCCATAATGTCTCAAAATATATGCAAGGATGTTTCCCCTTGCTCAGATCTTGGTGTGACCCCTAGTACACAGTAGGTGCTAACAAGTGCTGTCCAGAAGGAATAAACCAAGAGCACTTCTCACTGGTACCTCCCATGTTGCTGCAGATGTTCTCCAATGTAATCCTGTTTGCTGAGTTATTAGCCTGTTAATCCCAAACAGAAAAATCCCACATGTGCTGACGGACGGCTTCTCCTTTCCCTGAGCTACCACCCCCCTCATTCCTGCTCTATTTCCATCCCAGTAGAAAATAGCATCTTTTCAAAGCAGTTATCACAGTCCATCTTTCTTCAGACATGGCAATCAATCCCAGGGTGACCTTCATAAGCCTCTAGGTGTGAGATCCTACCCAAAGGACCCAGTATCTCATAACAGTAGAAAGGAATGCAGGTGAGATCCTTTTGTAAAATCGCTGTTATCTAAAAAACATGATTATTGACCTTTCCCCATTCCCCACAAGTGTAAAAGTGCCAGCTAACTTCATTATTGCTTAAAAAGATGCACAGGTCAGTGCTACGGAAAGAACTATTAACTAAAGCTTAGATTTCCTGGGTCCTCGTCAGTGTGGTCATATGGCTTCAGGTACACCATTTAACTTCCCTGTTTTCTCTCCTGATAAAAGAAAAAGAATTCTATATTCCCTATATAGACTATAAGTGATCATCCATTCAGATGAGATACGACCATTTGGTCAAGTACATATCCCTGTTCTTCTCTCTCAAACAGGTCATTGTGCCAGTCCCCCATCCTAGACCTCTAGCCCTGACCTTAACTCAGATGGTAGTCATCACTGACCCCTTTCTTTGTCGTCTAGAGAACAGCCAATCTATACCCATAGCCCATTTCTCTACTTGAGAACACATTCTTAAGTTTAATCTTTTCTCATCAGCTTGACAGCTGCAACCTTAGATTCAGCTTTTCATCCTCCCTCTGACTATGACATGAGCTTTCTGCCATTCTCCATCCTTCTCCTTTAATATTCCCAAGGTGTATTCTATACAGAGAGGTGGTATAATAAATATAAATCAGAGCCATTCCTTCTCTTTGAAAGTCTCCAATGGCTGCCCATCCATCTTAGGACAGTGCTCCAGAGTCCCCACTGGATCCTAATCATGTAGCCCCAGGCTAATGCCCCAGCCTTGTCTCCTGCCAGCTCACAGTGCTCCCCACTCACCCAGGCTGTCTTGCTGGCCATCAAATACATTAACCTTGATCTAGCCTCAGGATGATAATACAGCTCTCTCCCTGCCTGGAATGCACTTTGCCTACTTTATCCAGATCTCTGAACACCTGTCACCTCCTCTGAAAAGCCTTTCCTCACCACCTGCATCTTCTAACCTTCCCTTCTCCTATTTTAATTTTTTTTGGTAGCTCTTATTACTCTGAGATGAAGTCCTATCCTCAAGTGTTATCTTACTCTTACATTAGACCAGAACTTTTGGGGGCTCAGGACCCCTTCTTACCACTACCCCTCTATATTTAGTCCAATGCCTGATATAAGTACTTGATAAATATTTATTGAATACATGAATAGATATTGCTTATGAAAACCTCAAAAAGTTCAAAACTGAATCACTGAAGGAAAATTATAAATGATCTGCTCAGGTAGACAGACCAACCAAAGGAGGAGCAGATTTACATGGAAGTGTGTAAATCTCTCTCAAACACATATAGTTTTCAAGAACTCACCTGTTTGGCTTAGTGAAGAACTCTGGGGAATGAAGGAAAGAAAGTAATGAATTTTATTTTACTAGGTATGGTATGTTATTTCCCAATGCTCTGAAGTTCCAAGGAATTGGCTCCAAGCTTAAGGAATGGAAGGCCAACTTTAGGACAGGAAGGCCCCTAATACGGATAAGATGTGTTTTTCCATATGTGTTCTGAGGGGAAGGTGGACTGGGCAGTGGCCCACAGAGGCCTCTGTCCTCCCTCCACTCTCTCATCTGCTGGTTCCTGAATTTTTCACTCCACAGTTAATGCCATCACATATACTTATGAGTTCTAAGATGACATGTGACTGGGTACTAGCTTTTGGATCTGCTTCTTTCTTACTATTTGGGCTTGAAGAAATTACTTAATATTTCTCTGGTCCTTTCAAAATTATTTAATTTATTTATATAAAAAAGAGACACTAATCCCTACCTTTTCAGCCTTCTTTTGTGATAGGACCTGGCTGAAGAATGACAAAAATTCAAAGCTCATACTTCGGTGTTGAATGTTACCCTAAATTTCATAGGAAGTTTTTTAAGGTCTGATTTTAGGAGTTCTCCTGTATGTAGATTGTTTTTCCAGATAGAGTGAACACTAGAATATGAAAAGGCATATAACTCTGCACAGCTATTGTTTTATATTAAAGAAAATGATATATATTAAGAGATTATGTAATTTTGAAACACTGAATAATTACAAAATATTCTGGCTTTTGTTAAGTATGGGGGAGATACAAAACTCTGGAACAGAAGAAGGTGGTGGTTCATGTGGAAACTTTATCATACCTCTCTGAGAATGACTGAAAACTCCACCCTCCCACACAGAGAACTTCCTGTAAAGTGAGTCATCATCTTCTGATGACAAGTCTTTGTCCAACATCGAGTGCACGCCCAGTTTCTGGACCTGAGCCAGTGATTGAAGGAAAGCCTGGGATCCATGGAGCAGGCTGGAACCTCACGGCAATCGTATATGGTAATGGCTCCTCCAGGCCTTCCCAGAGGGACTCATCGCCATTTGGATGATTATACACTAGTGTAAGGAGAATATCCATATGTTTCAAAGTCAGGTGAATGCAAGTGACATTGGTACCCAGGGACCCAAGGAACACTTAAGAGTGGAGGATATATGGTCAGCTGTGTAACAGAATGCAATACTGACCTAGGTCCAGGTAACAGGGATGGTCATTTCCCAGTTCCCAAAGGCACACTGCCATGGACATGCTTACTACTTGGAAGAATCCTCCTCTCATTGTTTCTTTGAATTCTGTGACAAAAACATCCTCATGGGGAAGGCAAGTGTGGGCATTTCCATCAGTATCCAAGGGAGGAAACCCAAACCAGTCCCTCCTCTTGAGGGCAATGGAAGTGATTGGGATACTCTAGAAGACCTTATGGATGCAGGAGCTATGGTCTTCTTCATATCTATATTTAATTTACCAGTCTGGTCCCATCAAAATTCAGAGTTGTTCTTTACTTTGCAAGGGATGCTATGACCTGTCACAAACTCCTGGACCCTGAAATCTTCACTGATGTGAACCCCCAATTCTTCATAGGCTTTATTTTGCACCTTCTACAGCACCTATATCAAGGGTAGAAAATGAGCCACCACAAACTCAAATGAGTTGTAGGTCAATTCCAGCTGTTAGATGCAGTGTCCCTGCTATAGGCAATTAACATAGCCTCTGCATGGGGTATAAATGTGTCCATTGATCTGGAAAATACATTTTTCCCATCCCTGGATGGAAGGCAGATGAAGAACGGTTTTTATTTATATGCAGCAGGCACTACTATGCATTTACAGTTTTGCTCCCAGGCTATGTCAAATGTCCTATCCTCTGTCATCGCATAGTCTGGAGGGACACAGATTACCTGAACACTTTGCAGAATGTCACATTGGTTAGGCTACTTAAAAAAAAAAAAAAAAGGGGAAAATATGCAAGATAAATCCTATGAAGAATCAGGGGTTTACTGCATCAGTGAAGAGTTTAGGGTTCATTAGCCTGTGGCATGCTATAGCATCCCTTGCAAGTAAAGAGAAATGTATTGCATCTTATACTTCACACTTGAAGGAGGGATGCAGAATGTGTGTGGGGTTCTTTGGGTTCTGAAGGCAGTAAATGATGCATTTGGGAATATTGCCCTGACCCACTTTCTAAGTTTCACGAAAGGTTGCTAGTTCCTAATAGATCACAGAGTAGATGCAGCAGTTAGGTTGTGGTACAATAGTCTCCATTTGCACCATGAGACTCAGTGGAGCCTGTGTGATTTCTTGGTGGCAATCAGTACCATGTGGAGTTTACATCAAGTGTCAGTTAGGAAACTCAGAGTATAGACCCCCTTGCTTTTGGAGGATAGTCATATCATTTGGACCAGAGAGCTATGCATGGAAGCAGAATGAGGAAATTCTCAGCATGCTACTTGATCTTTGTATTTTTATTCATCCATTTATTTATTTATTTACTTATTTATCCAGGGATTGAAACTTTGGGCACTCAACCATCCCCACCCCTTTTTAATATTTTATTTAGAGACAGGGTCTTGTCAAATTGCTGAGAGCCTCACTAAGTTTCTGAGGCTAGCTTTGAACTTGTGATCCTCCTGCCTCAGCTCCCCGAGCCACTGGGATTACCAGCATGTACCACTACACCAAGTGCAACTGGATCTTATCAAGAGAAAACACAGCCATAATCAGCAGATACCATGAGCTAGTTCTGTCAGATACTGCTTGTGTCTCATCAAAAGATGGAAATGGTATTTTCAGGATTAGAACCAAGCAAGGTCAGAGAGCATTAAAAAACAAAAACAAAAAAAGTGCAGATGGCCCAGGTCCCTGTCATCCACCATACATCACTGGGGCTTTACGCTCATCTTGTATTTGTGGCCACCTGGAAGCAAGGAGGGGTATCAGGTCTGTATGTGGATTCAAGCATACAAGTCAAACAGCGGACACTGTTGCACTACTAACCAAACTTCCAGGGGCCATCCACATTGTGGGGAAAAGTAAGATATTCAAGGTAACATGTGCATGCACAACTGCATTGACTGATCAGAGACCCTGACAGAAAAAGACAGAAGATCCTCCCTCTTGCTTGTTCACCAACAACTGATTAAAAAAGAAAAGAAAAAGAAAGAAAAAACATGGTACAAAGTCAACAAGGTGGCCCCAGCTGTGGTTGCCACGGATGGTGGGCTTGTGGAGGAGGAGGCAGAAGCTACTCTGGAACTTCCCCCTTCACTTATATCAGTTCAGACAGGTGCCACAATTCAATGTTCCACATAGCATGTCTCAGTTCCCTGGAGCCTGCTCACAAAGCTTGCAGATCTCAAACTCCTTTAAATTGACTTCGATCATCTGCATAAGATAGAATAGCATGTACACACACACACACACACACACACACACACACACACACAAATCACCACCAAAAGAGGCTAAAATTATTGACCTGCAGGGTTCCTGAGGTCCTGAGATTCCATGAGAGCAAATCAAGTTAGTATGTTTTCTGACTGTTGTGAGTCTTCTTTAGTCTTGCCACAGAATCGACTGGGAGCTGTTAAAACACAGATTACCATGTTCTAGCCTAGAGGGTCAGATCTGAGAACTGACATTCCTATCAAGTTCTCAGAAGATGCTAATGCTGTGTGTTCAGGAGATCTCTCGGAGAGTCCCTGGCCCAGAGCAATGAGGAATGAAAGATAGACCCTGTGGGCACCAGGCTCCAACATCCATGGCTCCAGCAACCAGTTTCAATGAGGGAGGCCATAGGTGCTGCACTTCAAAGACTGGGCTTTGGAGTTTGACAGATCTGGGTTCAAACCTAAGCTTTGCCACTAATCAGCAATCTGGCATTTGGCAAGTGGAACTTTCCTTATAAGTCCCAAAGTTCTCACCTTTAAAAGGGGATAATAATAATAACATCTACTTTACAAGGAGCTTATGAGAATTAGATAATACATAGAAAAAAATGTCATGCTGCATGGTGGGGAATAAACCTTTGGTAAATAAGAATACAACAACAGATGATGCTAGTGTGTCTGAACTATAAAATATCGGCCATACACAAGTGGGTATTTTTACTGGTTCTAGCCCTTACTCTTCAACTCATATGCTAATCTTGTGGGACTCAGAAAGGAGAAAACATTAGGAAGCAAGTGGACAAGACTGTAATTGGAGCTGTAGAGGCCCTTCCTGCCCACCTCTCCCAGGTCAGCTCATTTAAACTTGGATTTGGACTTTTCTGTGCATCGGTTTCACACCTTTCATACCCACAGTACCAAATGAGCATGAAAAGCCATATTCTTTCCTCCATCTCCATCACATGCCTATCTGTGCTTTGCTAGGCCAGGGTAATGACAGCGGTGAACACAGAGCCAGCTCATCACACCCCGAAGCAATACTGTCAAACTGAACTGAACTGATATGAATTAAGGGGACATGATTTGGGGTCCTGCCTTTGGGTCCACATATGACCTTTGATTAGTCACTCTCCTTTTCTAGGCTGCAGTTTCTCACTTATAAGAAAGGAGATTTCTCAGGCTTCTGTCACTTAAGGTTACAGCTCTGGTGTAGAGGACTGAGCTAGGCCTTGGCTGTCAGCGAGGCAGAGATGGAGGCCCAGATCTGCCACTAGCTCATAGTCAAGAAGTTGCTTCCCTTCTTCCCCCTTCGGTTTTTCATTTGGATCATGGGATGGTTTCTACATAGCTACCTCCCACTCCATGGTCCTGAATTTCTTGATACTTTATTTTAAGCCTCTTGGGAATTCAAGGTCAAGGTCTTTAAACACTATCTGATACTCCTGGAGAAAGGACATGTTTCCTTCTATCCTGATGTTCCCATCTAGCCTCTGGGATCTTGCTAGATGAAATTTCCCATAACAACTCACAGCAATAATGATCATTAATATTGTATGTAATCATTAAAATAAGTAGCATCATATGACTCTCATCTCAGATGGTATTTTTTAGCTCAGAGTCTGCTGATGCTTTAGCAAGACAATGAAAGCCTGGAGGGACTGCTATTTGAGTCCTCATATAAATCTTCCCTGTATGCAAGTTAAAACCTAAAGGGAAATGGCATAAGGTAGTAAAAACAGCATCGAAACTGGCTTTAGAAGCTGTGACTTCAATGCCAAGTTCCTCTGCTTTCCAGCTGTGAGACCGTACTCAAGTGACTCAACCTCTCTGAGCCTCAGTCTACTCGTCTGTGCGTGTTTCTCAGATGATCTCACAGGGTTACTGCAAAGATCACCTAAGATAATGGATATGAAAATTTGTTGTAAACTGTTAAGCTCTCTACAAACACAAGGCATTGCCATTATGGTAATAAAAAGCAAATGGCACATGAATATTTCACAAGCATGGACTGGGACAGATTATTTGTAAAGTATTCCCAACTAATGGGGTTTTACAAGTACACACTCCCTTTTCTTATTATGAACTTCTTAATAATCTCTTTCCAAATCTTATCTTCATACTCCTTCTGTCTCCCCCATCATTCCTCTTTACTATCTCCTCTCTCACATCACAATTTATTACTGAACTCTGGGTGGCATTTGGGGAGATGGTTAGAAAAACACACACAAGCATATTTTGTAGAGAGACATAAGTAAAATGAAGCCGGAAGGCCTGGATTCTAAGCCACCACACTAAAAATTATACATCTTCCCTGTGGGTCTGTCAGAGCCGCTCATATTAGCAACACTTATAGAGTCTGAAATTAGGTTTAACAACCCCATCCCTATATGTAGCCTCAAATTTGTTCACATGTGGCATTAATGTGGAGAGGGAACAAATTAAACATGCTTGGATGCTTTGTTTTCTTTGTTTTTTTTTTCCATCTTAAAAAAAATAAAATAAAAGTTTTACAAAGCCTTTTGGAGTCTCTCTTGGCTAAAAAGGAAATCCTTTTGCCATTAACTGCTCCTGCAGAGAAAGCCTGCTAGCTGCAAGATCATGATGAGGGTAAGCATTAATTAAATCTAACTGTGAGAGAATAATTATGTACACATATCCGTCAGGGCAAGTTGTCACTATCCAGTAACAAAGTTGGATACAAACTCCATCAGCAGAACTGTCAGGCGGCTGTTAAAAGGATATAAATGTGTCCCAAAAGGATCATTTCATTTAGGGGGGGAAAAATTGGATTGCAAAGGATTAATGAGGCAAGGGGGTTTGTGTTTTCAATTGAATGTAAAATGCAAACTGAGTAAGTTGTGATATCATCACTTAACCTTAATGTTTAGCTACATTTGGACTTCTAACATGTGATAGGGGCAATTAGACCTTTTACATCAAATCGACATTTTCCATCATGGAATGAGATTAAAGGTTAGTTTTTTCAAGTTCAATTGCACCAAAGTTTACAACAAAATCATAAAATCTCATTTACACAGATGGCATATTCTTAATAATAATTAGGCGAGAAAATGAATAAAAATCCCACCAGGGTCATTAGGGTATTCAGTAAAAGATTCTTCTCAGTTGCTGCCCCATTTCTGCTGAATTTCTGTTTAAGCTCTGAGGCCCATGTGTATGCAGAAACCCCACAAAGCTGGACGTGGAGCCAGGCACTGCAAATGTAGGAGACAGGACAGTGGCATTAGAAGCAGATGATCTGCATTTATGTCCGAGCCCCACCCCCTGCAAGCTTGGACAACTTACTTCATGTCCCTGAACACCAACTTCTTTGACAAAATAGGGTTGAGAAGAAGGGTTGTTCTATTGACCTACATGTAAACACCTGGAACAGAAACTGGCAAAAAAATAAGGGACTAATAATTCTGTTGCTTCCCATTAACTATATGTTCCCATGTAGGAACAGAATAAAAACAAATCACCACACTAGCATCAGAATCGTTTCCTCCTCTAATTTCCTCTTTGCTGGAGGAATCAAGACAGAGATGATTTGCAGCCATGGTAAAGGAGTAGGAAGCCCAACTGGTTACACTGTATAGTCTTGGTGGACAACTCCATGGGTCAACACCAAAGTTATTTACTTTCACAACTTAATCATTGTACTTGAATGCTTGAGTGGCTGCCTGCCTGTTTTTTCCCTCTGTACCTTGAGCCCCATAGAAATGAGTATCTCCTATGTCTGATCTTCCTTTTAGTCCCAGGATCCAGCATGGTGCCTCACACACGGTAGGCACTCAGTTGAATGAATGAATGAAAGTCATCTTGGAGACTCAGGGCAGGAACATCAGTAGGTAGAGACACCAGGAGGGAACAGAATTCAGGAAATGGGAACAAACTATAGCAGTCACAGAGGAGGGAGCCTCCTCCTGTGACAGACATGAACTCAGAGTCTGACTTGTGTGGCTATGCTGAGGCCACAGAAGCTGGTAGTAGTAAAACTGAGATTAGAGTCTATCAGAGACCCTAGGCATTCTGGAACGCCATAATCATCATTGCAATGGCCTAACCTTGAATTTTTAAGATTTTTAGGGTTCTTACTTTTTATTTTTAACTAATTCATAAAAACAATCTGTATATACTAATGGAGTACCATGTATTGTTTTCCATACATGCACACATTGCATAATGTTTAAACCAGTTATCTACTCACAATCTTATATTGAGTGGTAACACTTTTGAAGTCCTTTCTTAAGCTTTGTGAAATGTGTGTATGTAATTGTTATAGCTCCCCTACTGTGCAAAAACACACCAGAACTTCTTGCTTCTATTTAACTGTAACTTATTATCCATTGAATAATCTTTCCCCATCTTTACACCCACTTCCCCTAGATTCCCAGTCTCTGATAACCACTATGCTGGTATCAACTTCTGAGATCAACTTTTTTCAGATTCCACACAAGTGAGATCATATGATCCTTGCCTTTCTGTGTCTGGCTTATTTCTCTTAACACAGTGATCCTCATTTCCACTCATACTGCTGTAAACAACAGAATTGTGGAGTTATTTCAGACACATTCCTGTCTGAAAACAAAAAGACAACATTGAGACCCTTCTCTGTCTTAGAATCTGTAAAGTTTCCTTCTGATACCACAGTGCTGCATTGCAGGGGATACACTGACCCTTGTCAGCCAGCTCCTTTGGCAAGGTAACAGGGCTGACACAGATGTAGGAGCAGCTCAGGTGTTAGAGGGTTCTCTGCAAAGTTCTACAGCTAGATCATACATAAGCAATAGGGAGGAGAGGAGAAAATGACATCTCGAAAAAATGATGGTTCCCTTGGCTTGTAGCAGAAACTTGAGTAACAGGACTGAAAGAAAATGCCACCACTTTGACTCAACAGGAACTGTTTTTCCAGAAGTGTTGACCTTAACCACAACCTCCCTGTACTCTCCTTCCCTCCTCAAAGAAAGAAAGAAAATGAAGATAAAATGAAATCAGTGTGCATAGATGGTTTCTTCCTACTCCCACCTCTGATTTGGAATAAATGTCTTTAAGGAATAAAAGTCAAACTATACTTAGTCATAAGTGTTGCAAAGAGTTATCATTCGAAATAAGATAAAATTTCAGGAAACTGGGCCAAAGCCAGAAAATTGAGATCATACGATGTCAAGATCCATAAAGAGAATTTCTCACTTCTTAAAAAAAAAAATCTTTGACTTTGCATCCTCTGGGGCAGAATTTTATATATGTTCATTGGATCATGTGTTCAATGGCATTTTATTTATTGCTATAGTTTTGTCTACTTGATCTAATAGATTTTATAAAATCGTCCCTCACTTTGACTATATATTAATTAACATTGTATTTCTACCATTTTCCTTTGTATATTTTGAAGCTGTGTTGTTACTGGGTATAAGTAAAAATTTCATTTCTCTCCTGACGAACAGTTGTTTTGAATCTGTATTCCTAAGGATTATTTTCTGTTTATTTGTTTCTTCTTGCTGATGTAAAGCTTATTTTGCCCTGAATGCATATTTCCCTAAAGTCTTCATTTGATTAGCATTGTCTAGTGTGTATCTTTCTTTTCCCTTCACTGTCAAGCTTTGTGTCTTTATGTTTTAGGAGACTCTTAGGTAAACAGCATATAACTGGATTTTGTTTAATCTAACTCTGATTGTTAATATGCAAACTGTATTTATTGTATTTTCTGGCACTTTGAGGTTATGCCTATTACCTCATCTTTCCTCTGCCCAGGCTCCTGGGTCCTCTTTACTGAACCCACCCTTCTCCATCCTCCTCCACCTGGAACCACAATGAAATTGGCTTCTAAATTCACAGCCTGGTTTTCTATTTCTTACACCTACATCTTCATTCTTTATCCCTAAAGGGCTTCCTTTCTTCATTTTTGATATGATTACTTGACGGAAAGACTCAGACCACATTACGATAATTTGGGATGATGTAAACACCTCTCTCAGCAATAGCTAGGTCATCTAGATATAAACTAAGACTCTTAAGACCTAAAAAAAAAATACCATTAATCAAATAAACTTAACAGACATCTATGAAATATTCTATTTATCAACAACCAAATTCACTTTCTTCTCAGCTGCTCATGGAACTTTCTCCAAAACAGACCACATTTTAGGACACAAAGCAAGTCTTCACAAATACTAAGAAAAAAAAAAATCAATACAATTTCTTACATTATTAAAAGATGTATTTTGTCCAACATTTTTGTGTTTGTGTGCATGTATGTGTGTGTATGAAGCACGAAGGTCCTCGTTAGTTTTGTCTAACATGCTAATTGAAAGTTTACTATCCTCCCTCCCACTTTCTTTCTATATAGAAGCTTTTGTTACATCTATGAGTGTATACATACATATATGATTGGCACACACACACACACACAGAGATATATGTGCATTTTTAAAATTTATTTAGAATTGGGACTTTTTCCCAAAATATTGAGACCTAATATAGAAATATCAACTAGGACCTTGGTAAAATAGTCCTACCCAGTCAGCAACAACTCCACCACCCCTTTCTCTGAGTCCCTATTTGGGGCATACCATTTCTTTAACACTTAATTCAAGTGGAGCTTTTAGGCTTGGTTTAGCTAGATAGTTCTTATCTGGGTGGGGCAGGCTCAGCTGACCTCAGTCATGCACCTGTGATCAGCTGATGTTCCCAGGCTAGTTCACATGATGGGGGGTTCCAGAAATAGCAAGAGCAGGAGCTGCGAGGTCTTTGGAGGATTAAGCTCAGAGGACACACATCATCATTTCTGCTTCATTCCGGTGGCAAAGGCAAGTCACTTAGTCCATTAAAGGTGGAAATGGATCTCAAGTTTGTCTCATCCAACCTATGTGGATGTGGAAAAGATGGGGAAAACTTGTCACTGTCACGCAGAGAAACTAGCAGATCCAGGAATGGAATTCAAGTACCCAAACCTACAAGGCATCCTCTTTTCAGGTCATTTGAACGTGTAAAATCACATAGGCCACATTGCCTACATACAGACTGACTGACGGGGGATTTTGATAAAGCACATAGTTAGAAGTCCGCAGCTTCTACTTTTTCTTTATTCATCTATAACTGAACAGGTGAATTGATTAGATTAGAGGGAGGCTTTGCATCACTCCATACTTGCAGTAACAGGGTTGAACATAATGAGGCCACCATGTGGAGGGTCTCAAACGAGCAGTTTTCAAGCTGTTTCTGGAACCCCGCCCCCCCTCATGTGAACTAGCCTGGGAACATCAGCTGATCACAGGTGCAAGACTGAGGTCAGCTGAGCCTGCCCCACCCAGATAAGAACTATCTAGCTAAACCAAGCCTAAAAGCTCCACTTGAATTAAGTGTTGAAGGAATGGTTGCTGTTTTAAGTCACTAAGTTTCAGGGTTTTATTATTCAGCAACACCACTCTGATGGAAGAAATAACCTAGAATTGTGCCTCCAGGCTTCACTGGGACCTGGTCCAGAGACTTCTGTGAAGGCCACTTGTGGTTTCCTCTCCACCCGTCAGGGCAGACAATTGACTGAGAGCTCCCTGACATATTTCAGACAGACAAGGAAAACCACCTGGAGGAGACATACACTTTCAAGAAGGCAAACTTCTCTCAAAGACACATCAGGGAAGATTTATGGAGGTAGCATGTGCTCTGACTTCAGATTAACTCTCCCGCTTCTCGGTCTAACACATCCTGGGGATCACTAGGTTGGTAGTGGCACTATGTCTGGCTGCACATTTTGGGAGGATGGTCCCTGATCAAAGATGCATGTCATTCCCCGTCTTTGAAGGGGTCAAAGCTCTGGATACAGAGCCTGGCTAATCTGCAGCATGCTTTAAAAGATCATTTCCATCAGCATCTTAGCACATCCTCACAACATCCCTGGAAATGGAGAATGGAAGATATTACCACATCCCCAGGTGCTACAGATGGAATCCTGAAGATAGTAATTAATTTTCCTGAGGATTTACAGCATGTAAGACAGGGCAGTTTTCAAACTAGGTTTTTTTACTCCAAATTCTGGACATTTCTCTAGATAACACTGTTTCCCAGTCTGATTTATAATCAAAGGCTATTTGAATTGGAGGAGATTTGTAGAAATTATCTAGCCCATCACCTTTGCTTTCCAAATTAACAACAACAAAGATTTATTAGATACTTACTATGTTCAGTGCAGCCTGCTGAGCACTTTACATACATTAACTCTAATCCTCCCAGCCTCCCTATGAGAATGATTGTATGATTGTATGATGTGCACATTAGGTAATGGAGATTTAGTGCAAAAGTCATTTCACAAAGTTAAGCAAGTGAGCACCAGAGCTGGGATGTGAATCCACACCTCTCTGATTACAGAAACTGAGAATTTGCCACAAAACCACAGAGCCTTTGAGATGGGGACACTGAGGCCTTGCAAGTGCAAGGTCTTGTCCAAGATCATGCAGCCAGGTTGATTAACTGTCCATTAATTCATCAAAGATTAATTGAGCATCTGCTATTTGTCAGGAACTGGGCTAGTCAGTGGGAACACAGAACAGCCGGGACCTAGTTGCTGCACTTGAGATTCATTAAGGGAAACGATGAGAAGTGGCCATAAATTACTCTTAATAAAGGTAATAAATGACAAATGGCTCAAGGAAGACAGGAAGGAGCTTATCCAAGCTTGGAGGAAATCTTCATGAAGAAAGCGACTTCAAGGTTTTGTTTGTTTTAAGGACGAGCAAGGTTTGAATATTGGCAGTGGAGAAAGGAAAACGAAGCAGGAGAAGCATTACCAGCTGGTTTAGTCAGCTTTGTCACTGCTGTGGGGAAAAGACCCAACCAGAAAAATTGTAGAAGGGGAAAAGTTTATTTGAGAGCTCATGGTTTCAGAGCTCTTAGTCCACAGAAGGTCAGCTCCATTCCCCTGGGCTCAAGGTGAGGCTGAACATTACAGTGGAAGAGTGAGCAGAGGGAAGCAGCTCACAAGATGATCAGGAAGTTGAGAGAGATTCCACTTTCCAGGTACAAAATATATACCGCATAGCCACGCCCCCAACGAACCACTTCCTCAGGCCACACCCCCACCTGTCTCCAGTTACCACTCAGTTAATAGCATCAGGGATTAATCCACTGATTAGGTAAGACTATGACCCAATCATTTCTCCTCCAAACCTTCTTGCATTGTCTCACATGTGAGCTTTTGGGGGGACACCTCATATTCAAACCATAACAGTGGTGAAAAGAGGGATTATTTCAACAAGACCTGGGGCTAGTCTCCAGGCAACTGGTGTCTACCTAGTCCTCCTTGTAAGGCCTGTAATTACCCCATGGTTTATGTTGAACTTCATTTCAATGATGCAAGGTCCACCTTCTTTGGCAAAAGGGGCAGTGTCTCCATGAAGTCTTTTCAAATTTGTCCCAAATAAATGTCACGCATATATTCTCCAGGCTTTGATGACCTCTTTGATGTCTTCTTTGAACACAGTATACAGTTCCTTGACAAGGAAAAGGAAGACTGCTGCAGGGGCTAAAAGATCAGGGGCATTAAGACAGGGACCAAAGAAACAATGATAGATCCTGGGGCTGCCTGTTCAATATTTAAGCAGAGCAACAACCCATTAAGGCAACTAATTTAAAGTCATTAATGTTTCTGACTATTTTCTTCCAACTAAGTGAATAATTTATAGCCAGTTACTAATAAAAAGAAAAAATATATATATATGTATTAACACAAGCCAGCGTCCTAGGGACAGTGTCCCACAATTAAAGAACATACTGTAGTTTATCTATTAGGAAGAATAAAGGAGATGGAATTAGCTTCTCTGTCCAGTGTGGGGACACAGCTGGAAAGCTTGGGAGCAAAGTCCAAGACCTGGTCCTGAAGGAAGAGCTGGTGCCTTCTCACCTCACCAGCATCTGCCTGGTTCACATATTCTTCCAGATATTCCCCAAATGCTCTGCAGTTTCACCCACAAATAGGTTTGCATATCTTCTTTCTTCTACCAGCAATGTCTTCCCATCCTCTCTCCCTAGTTAATACCAATGCGTTAGGCAAGGATTACCTCCTCTATGTAATGTTCTTTAATTACTCTTCTAGTTTTGTAAACACCTCAACTCAGCCCACACCACCTCTCTGTATTCCTTGTGATATGAATATCTAATCCCCTGCTTCCTTCAATTAAAGATTAAATGCTGGGGGACAGAGATATGGGTGGCACAACCCTATGTGGCATTCCAAAAAGTTGGGTAGAGGAGTTAAAAAATGCATAGAGCATGATCCACCATCAGCATTAGAGGTTCCTGAGGACATGGGACTGGCTCCCTGAGGCCACAGAGAGAATGAAGGGGGCAGTCCTGACTCTTTCTTACCTTGGAACAGGTGATGGTCTCAACTTATAAAATCTTGAGCTTTTAAACACTCTTACAGCAGTACTGATGACACAGAAAACAAACCAATGCAGAGAAACTATGTACACTGACTTCTAGTTACTAGAATAATTTGATATAATTTCCCAGCTCAAAGATCTCATCCAGGATAGCTAAGAGTAGAGCTCAAATCATCTGGAAATTGAAAGGTGGGCTTTGAATTCAGATCTAGGGCCTGAATTCAGAGTTCCATAATACACTAGTTGGGTAACCTTGAACAAGCCACTTAAATTGTGTAAGTTTGAGTTTCCTCCTTTGTTGAATGGGAGTGATTATGGTATTCATCTTATGAAGCTATTGGGAGCTTTTAAATGAGATGACATGCAGCACAATGCCTAGAACATACTAAATGCCCAGTACATGGTTGCTCACTCACCACTTCATTTACCCTTTGCATTCCATGACTCTCTCAACTAAATACTTCCATCCATTCATCCATCCATCCACCCATTCACCCATCTACCCAAACATCTACCCATCCATCAAGACATCCATCCAGTCATATATTTTACCATTCAGTCAATTAATATCCTTCTCCAATTCTTTGTCAAGCACTGAGGCTACAGACAGGAAAAACCATTTTTCTTTCCATCATGGACCATGAGAGTTGAAGAAAGTATCAGCTATGTGCACATGTACTTAGGATGGACTGTAGTAAGGCCGGTGATGATGAACAGCCCTGAGACTGTGAGTGCACAAAGAGAAGGGTGGTTCACTCACCTGGGGTAAGGCTGAGGAGGTGCTTCACAGAGAAGACTCTGAGGTTGGACTGAGAAAATGAGTAGCAATTTCCTGCCCACATTTTTCTGTTGGAGGGGTGAATCTTTTCAAGCAAAGCATGATCGGTACTCAGACTTAAGAAAGCAAGGCATACTGAGGGGAGGGAAAAATGGACCAGGTTTGGAGAACATGGTAGTTTGGGCCTGGGAGGTATACAGAATAAGTTGGAGCCCAGGTTAGAAAGGAGACTTGAGTAGCCAGCAAGGACAACTTTTTGATCCATCCTATTAAACAGTGTGCCCTTCATCTTAGAGGTTTTTGAGCAAATGAATCTGCATGGGGTAAACATATTGATTAAAATAAAAGTAATAATAATAGTGAAAAGAATAGCAAGTAATAAAATAATAAGCACATGTGCTCAGCGTGTGCCTTTTGCCTGTCCTGTACTGAATACTTTACAGGAGTTAGCTCACTGGGTCCTATGGAAGTCCTCTGAAGAAGACACCACTGCTCTCCCCTTCCTAATCAGCTTAATCCTGGTTCTCCTTCCTGGGACATAAAGTCATCTGAAGACTCCAGCAAATGTTACGTTAGTTATCTGACAAATAATAGAGCACAATTTAAACTGAATTAAACATGTTCACCTTATAAAATAGAATGGCACAGATTTGGTTTTTTTAAAGATGGAAACAGGAATTGGGGTCTTATATCCAACGTCTTCTGAGCCCAGCTGGAGACCCTTTAGAAGTGTGTTCACTCCCATCTGCCTTCAGACGCCTCCACTTCCAGAGCTGGAGAAACCCACTGCCATGCAGGTGACAGAATATGAGGAAAGTGCTCTAGGCAGGGGAGGGACAGAGCCAGATTTAGAGTGTTTTCCAAAGGTCACTCTAGCTGTCGGGGTGGAAGATGAATTTGTGGACCACAGGTTGGAGGAAGAGGCTGCTGCAGGAATCTGGGTGAGAGATAATGAAGAAGGAGGGGATGGATGTGTGGGGCTCTGGGTTCTGAAAGGCAGGATCCTGATGTCACTGATGATCCCAGCTACTCTTTATTAGACTGACTGTGTGCCAGGTTGGGCATCTCTTGGGTATCATTTCACACCCACGTGTGAGGTTGACATTTTACAGAAGAGGAAACTGAGGCTGTGCACAGCTCTTATTAGTTTGCTTAAGATCATTCTGTTTGCCAAAAGCAGAATTAAATTTCAAATACAAAGTCCTGCTTTTAAACAACACTATCTAAACTGTAGAAATTCAGGAAGTTGTTCTGCACACTCCAAGAAATCCTCTTCTGCCTTATTGGAAGGCTAGCACCTCTTTTTCACTGCCTGGGGGGCCACCAGGGAGGGGCTACTTATTAACAGCTGCCTCATAAAATCTTGTCACAAACACAGAGGCAGCAATTAGGTCCTCAGTAGCCTTCCACTGTCTGATGAAGGACGACGCACTTCAGTATCCTCAGACCTCTCAGGAGGAAGCCACAGTCACGAAAACACATTGGAGTTGCTTTTAGCCATGTGCTCAATTCCATGACACGGTTCTCAGCTACCCACTCCATCTGCTGGAAACCACTGGGCAACACGGACTGGGCGTGGAGCCTAATGAAGCAGAGAGAGGCCAGGTGCTCCCACTCTGGGCCAGAAGGCCCACAGCCACCTCAGTGGCAGGAGGAGAGGAGAGACAATGAAAGTCTTAAGGATTCAGATCATCATATACGAGATTCTTTGCGGTCAGAGGAGGGTAATGGAGCATTTCTAAAATTGTGTTTTTGAGGATGCTTCTGTTCTGCAAGATGTTAATAAATGTTCCAGAGGGAAAAACAGAGTCTGTGCACAAGATGGCATCACAGACACTGGGTTAAACAAAGCAGCCCAGCTTTCTGTACTGCAGCCCTCTGTCTTTAATAGATGAAAGGGCGTTTAGGAAGTTCCATGAAGAAGAGGGAGTGAGCAGAATTTCCAAAATTTTGCTTTGTTCTGTGCAAGAAAATCTTGATAAACAAGTTTGGAAGTGCGGGGCTGACGAATACTGTCCTTACCCCTTTCTCACAAAATCCTTCCCGATGGTGGCAGCAAAATTGCAAACACAGTGCTATTGAGATGTTTTGGTAATCGCTTTGACAGCATGCCCTTGAGCACAGCTGATGTGCTACTTGTCAGGAAGTATGTCTTTGGGGGGAATGAGGTCTGCTGGAGGTCAGTACCAGGAGGTTTTGGTTCAACACAGACCCTTCTCACACCATCCATTTGAAGGTTATAAAACTGAGCCACTCTCTGATCTTTGATGTCTATATACTCACTTATTCAATAAATATTATTCCGTCCTTCCTATGTATTAAGGTTCATAAATTTGAGGGATATCTTTGAGAGAGGAACATAGTAAACAAGAAAAGAAAGAAATTTTCAACTAAACTACTGCTATAGAGGAAGCAAAAAAAAAAAACAAAAAACAAAAAACAAAAATTCTTAAAAGAATGGTGTAAAAGATAGTAGCAAGTTTGGTAGCAAAAGGAGAACTTGTGATTGGGTGATCACTGGAGATGATCCTGAGGAGCTGACTACTGAGTCCAGGGCTGAAAAGTAAGAAAGGGAGAGCCAGGAGAAGGATGAGGGATAAGGGGGGACGTGCAGAAAGGGACATGACAAGGAGAAGGACTGGTGAATCCTCAGCCTCTAAAGAAGGGCTCTGCCCGCAAAACAGAAAGGAAGCCAGTTTGGCTGAAGCACAAGGAAATGCAGAGCTGGTATTGTTAGGGAAGAAGGCAGAGCCAGCTCCAGACTGCAGGGGGTCGACAGGTGTAGCCCAGAGTTTGGTTTGCATTCTAAGGGGAACAGGAAACTGCTAAAGATTTAAGTAGGAGAGTGCTCTTATCTGATTTATATTTCTAAAAAGTTACTCTGGCTACTTTGGGGGGACCGAATCACAAAGAGGGTGTAGTTGAAAGGAGAAATTAGAAAAAGTGACAGAATGGTGACAAAGAAAAACAGATTTGACACACATTGAGGAGATACAAATGGATTCCTTCATGCATTCATCCTCTGAGGACCCATCTAACTTGTAAATTAAAACAGCACGCTATCCAATCACAATCTAGGTCAAGGAGATGTTCGCTGATAATCTTACTCTGAAATTCTGCTCTAACTGGGTGAGACAGAGATTCCCAAGTGAAGAAAAAGATTATGCAAAAAAAGGGGGTGAAAAAGAAAAGGGAAAAAAAAACCCTAAAAAAACACAAAAGACTCATATGAGGCACTGTTTATAATGATGACATATTTAAACCTCCCACATGCCTAATAGTAGAGGCTACTTAAGAGCATTATGGTGCATGAAATGGATATTTCTAAAAAAAAACAGTGACATAAAAATGTGTAAGGTGTGATACTAACACATAAGTATTAGTGGAAGCTACTGACTTGGAGTCCAGGGTATTTATGGGATATACATACAAGAGGATGTGGGAGAGGATTCCTGGTGACAAAGGAATAAAGATAGATAGGTAAGACAGTAAAATTTTGAGTGACCCTGAATGCTGAATGTAGGGGAAAAAAAATACAAGACAGCATTTATTTAGTTCTTGATACAGGCTACTTGAACATTCTATGTGGTCCACATTTGTCATTTCATCAGCTCCTCATGCCAGTCTTCTAATATAAGGATCACTATTTTGTGCAATGGGAAACTGAGGCTCAGAGAGGGTTGATGACTCTTTCCAAGCCATGCAAGTAGAAACTGATTGGACTGGAATTAGCACTCAGATGTTTCTGACTTTAAGGCAACTGCTATTTAGCACAAGAGCTTCACAAATGAATTCCATCATTTTCAAAGTGTGGCCTCAGCTTAATATGCAGATCTGGGGTTTTCACAGCACTCAGGATTGCACAGGAGTGAGACCTACACACGCTTCCAACAAACAGCAAGCATCTCCCATGTGTCAGACAGATATAGGCCCAGAAATGCAAACACCACGCACGCAAGAAGCCCTGCCTTCTGCCCAGCTAAGAGCCAGACAGAAGCAAATTACAATATGTAAAAATGAATCCAGTGATTAACCCATGTATAAAGGAAAACTAGACCAACCCAGGGGGAATCGTGACTTCCACATGATACCTTCATGGAAATACACCACTGAAGTTAGACTTAGAAAGATGGGTAGGATTTCACTAGTGTAGAATATGATGGTTAAGTTAAAAGGTTTAGGATTCACTCTGATGAGTTTTTACTGGATCTACCACTTACTAGGCTCTCCCCTTGGGCATGTTACTGTAGCTCTTTCTGCCTCAGTGAGCTGATCTATAAAATGGGGATTATCCTACTGCCTCATACGGTTGCTCTGAAGATCAAATGAAATAAGATGTATACTGTTGCCTGGAATAAATTAAGTGTGAATGAATAAATTATTTTTAGAGGCCATATAGGTGAGTTCATGCAGAGACAGTGGCATTAGGAGAGACAAAGAGGTCAGAGCTCATGGATTTAGAAGAGGTGATCAGAACTCTGTGGAGCTTTGAATGTCATATTCCTGAACCTGAACATTTCTGAAGGTACCCGGTGGCCACAGAAGCTATGGAGATGGGGGAACACATAATAAGAGTGGAGTAACTGGAAACTGAAAAGTTAAAGGAAAGAAGAAGCACAACCACTTGGAGACAGAAAAGAAAGACCAGGCTTAGAAATCAGGCAATGACTAGTGTGTTCCTTCCATACACAAAGTCACACAGATGGTCAGGGAAGATGATGAGGTACAGAGGGAAAGAGGGGAAGAGAAAGAGGAGGGGCAGAAGGAAAAGTCTACTTTTATGAAATGCTGGGCATTGTTTTAAGATACTGTAAGAACCCATGAGACAGGAGTATCTTAGGGAAGTAGAGTATCCAACAAGGTGACATAGTAGCAGAACAAAAAATTTGACTTCAGTTCTAATTTAGAATACTCTTACTTTTGATCACTGTATCATTTTCATTCCTACAAAGTGGACTCAACTTCCTGTCCTTGGGGGCCTCCAGTCAAGGGTTCTTTGGACTCCTAGTTCTCCAGAGTCACACCGACAGCAATTTAAACATCTACTGTTTGCAGGTCCTGGTGCTAGAAGCTTTCCGTATATTGTTGCTAATCTTCTGAATTACTCTAAAACTTAAAGGACCCATTCATGTCTCAGATGAGGCAGCTGGGGTTCCAAGCTGTTAGCCCTGCACCCAGGGGCACAGGTCTGCTGTCTCCAAAGTGACTTATAAGGGAGAAGGCACAACAGGGTTCAATGAGCAATGCAAGCAAGGGAAGATGTCTTTCCAGCATCTCTGGGACCCTCCGACAGCCTGCTGTCTTCCTGGCAAGAGGTGCCAGGGGAGCCTACCTCGAGACTTGCTCCTCCGCTTCCGCTTCCCTGCCGAGGCACTGCGTGGAGCTGGCTGCAGCTGACCGATCTCGATGGGCGTGTTAGCACGGAAACTCTCCTTGAACTTCTGCATCAGGGACTCCACTGTCTCCTGCGTCGCCTCAGCTGCTGCTACAGGGTGGCAATGGGCTGAGATTAGGGCTTGGCCCACCCTTAGTCCCTAGAGGACTGGGCTTGGCCACCTTGAGTCTCAAAACTCCCTCCCTGACCCAGTGAAGATACAGAACCCCAAGCCATGGGTGTAAACACAGATGTAATGTCAACTTTGTTCAACATCTACTATGTTCTGGGTGCTGCCCTGTGTCCTTGGGATATAGTGGTGAAAATTTAGACACAATCCACATTTCAGGCAATTCACACTTTGGTAGAACACAAATCCCAGCAATTCTAACACTGAACCACTTATGTGATAGGAGAGTTTAGAACTCTAGAACAGTGCCAAGAAGGGTCTCTCACTCCAAGCTTTCTGAAGATAACAATATCTAAACAGAGATCTTAAAGACGAGTAGAAATTAGCAGAGGCAGATCAGGGTGGAGGTGGAGAGATCTACAGAGCAAGCATCCAAGGCAGAAAGAGAAGCATGTGTGATGGTCTGGAGCCAGAAGGAGTATGATTCTTGAGCAACAGAAAGGAGCTTAGTGTGGCTGAAATGGAGCTTGCAAAGGTGGATTGTAAGAAATGGAGCTTGAGGGAGATGGACACCTTGCAAACCATACTTAGGAATTTGGGTGTTGCCTTAATGGCAAAATATTGTTATTGAAGGGCTTTAAACAGGAAACTCAAAGGAAATTAAGTCTCTTTGTTAACAATTATTAATTTGAATATGGAGAATATAAATGGAGGCAAGGAATATGGACAGCACTGAGAATTTTGCAGTAGACTGTCATAGCCAATGGTGGCCTAAACCAGGACAAAGATCACTCAACATCTGAGGAGATAAAACTACAGTAATGTGAATATGTAGATCACTTAGCAACACCTTCCCCTTATACTGAGGGACACTGAGGTCTCCAAACAAGCTGTGTGACTTGCTCCAAGCTAGCAAGTGATGGAGTCAAGCCTTCTGATCTCCAGTCTGTATTCCATTTACAAACAATGCCTTCCAATGATTTGCTAGCAGGATTTCCACAAAGTTTCAAAACTGAGACTGGTAGAAAGTTCCAGTGAACCGAGAAAGTGAGGTCAGAAAGGCAGAGAGAAAAAGACAGAAGATGAAAGAGAAAAAAAAAAAAAAAAAAAAAAAACAAGGGTTGATTTGAGATGGAAGGAGAAAGACAGCATGAAAGGCAAGGAGAGGAAACCAGAGAGAAGACGAGGGGGACTGCTAAATGGCCCCTGTGCCTTTGTTCTGAGACATTCCCAAAGACGGCCCTGACTTTGAAATCTTCAAACTCAGCCCTCCCTCCATCAATGTCTCCGAAGGCTAGGGAATTTCTTCAAATCCCTCTGTCTGATGCCAGGAGATGGAAGGTACCAAAGACTTTCTTTGAAGAGGTTTCATCAGATAAGACAAAGAAGGCTCCTGAACATCCCAGCACCCGCTGCTAAGGTGCTCCTGTTTTCTCCAGAAATTCTCTCAGTTTAGACAGATATGTCTGCAGAGTAGATCCCACCTAGAGGGCTGAGTTGGAGAGTAGGTTCTCATCTCCAGGGACACAGGGATAATCTTTGATCACTAAAGACAACAGGCAACAGAACCGAGCTGCATGGTGGCATTCTACCTTCCTCACCACCCCTCCTTTCTCTTCTCCACAGGTATCTCCCTTAGGTCCTACTTAAGCTGATCCAAGAAATCTCCCTTAGGTCCTACTTAAGCTGATCCAAGAAGACTCCAAACGTGGGCTCCTTACTCAAGCCTGTAGTGGAGAGTCCTCCACAAGAGGCTACGATAGGGTTCCGAGAAGCAATGACAGGTCCAGTTTGATTCCTAAAACCCATAGAGAAGAGTGACTTTCCCAGAATTGAAAGAGGTAAGATGAATCATGGTAAAAAATCCAGAACAAGTAATAATCTGAAATCATCAAAGGGAGAGACTCCCCTAGGTTTGTCAGTTTTCATTCATTCACTCATCTCCCCAGTTATCCATCTCTTCATTCAACAGTATTTACAGAAAAAACCATCATGTACCTCTACTGAGAACAAGAGGCATACCTCAGTTAAAACCAAACACTGTGGTCGGCTGGCTTAACAAAACGTCATAGACTGACTTCAACAGCAAACTCTTATTTCTGGAGGGTTTTAAGAAGGTAAGTAAAATTGAGTGAGATCATAAGGAAGGGCCCTAAACTGTTCAGACTGTAGCCTTAGAAGAAGAGGAAAGGAGAGACATCTCTCTCTCTCTCCCTCTATTCCACCATATTAGAACACAAAGAGGAGATGACAGCGTGCAAACCAGAGGAAAACCCTCACCAAAACCTGACCCTGCTGGCACCCTAACCTTGGACTTCCAGCCTCCAGAACTATAGGAAAATCATTGCTTAAGCAATGAGCAAAAGTAAGGCACTTCAACCGCCCAAGCCGCTGGGATTACAGGTGTGCCTCATCATGGCCGGCCCACATTTTCTTTATCCATTCATCCATTTCAGGGCACCTAGGTTGTTTCTATAGCTTGGCTATCATGAGTTGATCTGCTATAAACAAGGCTGTGACTGTGTCACTGTAGTATGCTGTTTTTAAGTCTTTGGGATATAGATCAAGGAATGGAATAACTGGTCAAATGGTGGTTCCATTCTAAGTGTTCTAAGGAATCTCTATAAGGTTGGGGAGGGGAATAATAGAAATAGATTGAATTGGACAAAGGGTAACAAAGGGAAGGGGTGGGGAGAGGAATAGGAAAGACAATAGAATGAATGGGTCCTAACTTTCCTAGCCTTTATTTGTATACGCAACCAGGGTAAATCCACATCATGTACGACCACAGGAATGGGAACTTAATAGAATGAGTTATACTTTACGTATGTATATTCTGCCAAAATACATTCCATTGTCATGTATAACTAAAAATTTAAAAAGTACAAATTTTATAAAAGAAAAAAAAACATGAGGCACTAAGAAACTCAGTGAGACCCTGACTCTAAATGAAATAAAACACAAAATAGGGGTGGGGATATGGCTCAGTGCTTGAGTGCCCCTGAGTTCAATTCTAGCTCTAAAAAAAAAATTATAAAAGAGAAACAATCATTATTTAAGCCACCCTGTTCACTGTTTTTGTTTCATTTTGTTTTGTTTTGTTTTTGGTACCAGTGATTGAACTCAGGAGCACTCAATTACTGAGCCACATCCCCAGTCCTATTTTGTACTTTATTCTATTTACATACAGGGTCTCACTGAGCTTTATATGAGGCTGGCTTTGAACTCAAGATCCTCCTGCCTCAGCCTCCTGAGCTACTCGAATTATAGGTATGTGCCACAGTGCCTGGCTCCTTCCACTGTATTTTATCATTTAGTCCAATCAGACTAAAACAAGATCTTATTGTGGACTAGGGTGTCAACGCATGAACTGGGAGAGGCGGGAGACAAACACCTGCTTCATAACTGCTAGGCACTATGGTGAAAGAACAACCAAATCCCCTCACAATGTGAAATTATAACCAATATCAACCAAGAATTGACATCAAAATGTAAAATTTACAAGTGACGCTTACTATGCAGGAGAGGTAAAGGATGCCATGAAAGGTTATATCAGAAGACTATGAACTGGTCTAGGAAATAATGGGAACCTGCTTCAAGGAAGTGGGCATGTGACTAGGGTCTGAAGAGTATGCTTCATCAAGTGGGAGGAAGTGGTAGACATTGGGGAGGGGAGGGGAGGTGAGGACAGAAAGAGAGAATAGTTTAAATGAAGACCTTTCAGGAGAAGGAATATGGGAAGGGTTACAACTGGTCTTTGGAACTAAATTACTGACAGCAAGTGATGTGAGATAACACAGGAGAAGAGACAGGAAGCCTAACCTTCCCCCTTACCCTTTGGACCTTGTGAAGGATGGATCATGCTAAAGGTTTTAGATTAGAGTGACATGAGCAGATTGGCATTCAGGGAAGATTTTTCTAGCAAAAACAAGAAGAATTCACTGGGGAAGAACAGGAATGAAAGTGAGAAGACCAACTAGGAAAATAACATAGCAGCACCAAAGCCCAAGGATGAGATGATGGCCACCTAGAGCAGTGCAGCTACCATACAGATGAAGTCGTAGGTGGAGTAGTAGAGAGAAAAGAGGCAGAAGCAGTAAAATAGTGGACACTGAGAAGTGGGCAACTTGAGAGTTACTCTGTAGGTTAAACCACCCTCCAGTGGTGGTGGCAGACTGGAAAGGGTAGATAGACACAGGGTGGGGATAACTGGGTTTGACTCCTGGTCTTCTGGTTTTTCACAGATGCAGAACAGCAGTCCCTCCACAAGAGCAGGGACCCTGTGGAAATCTACATTTGATAGGCATGAACAAGTTTGGTTTTAGGTGTGAAAACTTGGGGGTCTCTTCGAAACATCTAAGTGGCAGTGTGGTGTGAAGACTCAGTTCTCGGGGTCACACACTCCAAGAGAGATGCCATGCATGTGTCTCCCTTGGAAGAGGTAAGAGGAAGTGTGTGTGAAGTTAAGAACAGGAACTTCTGGGGCAGTGCAGGCAACAGAATGCACACACAACCCTGTCTGTGCTGGTTGTTCTTCATTGGCACCCCAGATCCATCATGTGCTCCCAGGTTCATTCTTCCCATCTGTCAGCAGATCCCTCAGGGCTTCATCACCTAGCTCCGTGTTATCTGGCTGCTAGGTAGGTTTTGCCAGTTGGATGCTCTGGGTGGAGATGGGAAGGGAGAATGTGGAGTATATCTTCCCTCACTCCATGTCTGTTTCTGTACCATATTTGATAGAGACTAGGACCCTGGATAATCACTTCTTCTGCAGGGTCCCTTTTCCACAGTTCCAATTTGCACAAGGTCCAGTAAAACCATATCATCTCCCTGACCCTTCAGTTCTAGCAGCCAATAGTGGTTTCCTGTCATGCTCTGTTCCTGGTACCTTGAATTCCACACGTTGACTCTCTTTGCTCTTCCTAGACCTCCACAGATAGTTGCTTTATTGAATTCTTTTAAGATCTTTTTATTTGGGGATGCATCTATGTCTAGACAGAACTTGACTGATACACTATCCCTCTCAGTTCTTCATATCTCTGAAATTCGGCAATTCCCGAAGGTAAGCATATTGCTGTCCTGTTATTTCTATTTCTTTCCCTTAGGTTGATATAGATTTGAGTGGCTGGGGGAGAGTAAGACACATGGAGAGGGAAGGTTTGCTCCCCTGAGCTTCAAGTGTTTCTGATCCCAACTGTTGCAAATCCTATCCATCTGTTTTGCTGCTTTTGTCTTGGCAACAATGCCAACAGTCCAGGCAGGCTTAGGGGGCCGGTGCTAGTGTGTACCTCTCCATGGCCAATTTTGTCCTGCATACCAGTCTCCCCTCCCCGCCCCTCCTGCCCCTATTCTGTAGCTCAATCAATATCAACACATCAAGTCGTTCAAATAAGCCATATAACCTCCTGGTACCCACTAAGTTCTACCTCCCCAGAGTGGCAAAATGCTCACCATGGCCCGGATGAATGCAACAGATGGTGCTTGATTTGAGCATCGCGTCAGGCCCAGGAAAGGGAGGGAGAGTGAGGGAAATGCTCTCTCTTTCTAATTGACATAGGAGAGATTGTCAAGCTTAAATGGGAGCAAACCACTGGGGCCTGAGGAGAGGAGCCCTGGCCCCTAGGCCAAGATAGAAAGAAAGAGGAGAAGAGAGCAGGAGAGAGAGGGAAGAGGAGAAAAAAACAAGAGTGGAAGGCAGAATTATGCCCAATAATGAACAACAGAGGGCAAAGATGAAGGTAAAGGAGAGGAGAGGGAGAACAGAGAACAGAGAGAGTGGAAAGGACAGGAAAGAAGAAGAGAATGTGAAAAAAGACAGAGAAGACAGAAAATAGGGCTGAGCCCCAGTCACTTGGCAAAGGCCTAAGGCACACGTTGGTTTCCAGATAGAAGGCAAGCCTCAGCTTCTCCCTCTACCTTGCAAAGCAGGCCCCGCGTGTTTTGTCTGCACTGATTCTTGACAACTGTATACACAAACTGTTATGCACTGCTCTCTCCTCCTAACAGCACCCAGGATGTTCCACCACTGAAATATGTTAGGTTTGAGTTCAAGTTTTGGTGGCACTTTATCACCTCTTTCATTTTTTCAGACACATTCTATCTGTGTTAGAGGAAAATTCACAATTCTTGAGCGACAACTCTTTGCCAGGAAAGGAGCCTGGCATTTCCTTATGCTTTCACATTTATTCCTCCTAACAGCCCTAAAAGGCAAGGATCATTAACTTTGATTTTAAGATGAACACTAAAACTCAGAGAAGCTAAATGGTTTTCTAGAGTCACACAGCTTAGAAATAGAACAACTGAGATTTGGACTTGGGTTACAGTAATTGATGCTCCAGTTCTTTCCATTGTACCCTTCCGGTCCTACCTCTGGTCTGCTTGGTAGGTGGACAATGAGTTTGGATGCCACTTCTCCAGGGCTGGATAGTGACTCTGACAGCCAGTCCCTATTTAGATCATCTTGGCAAGGGAACACCAGGCTTTTGGCCCTGGCTGGAAGCAGTGAGTTCAACTGATTGGAGACTATCTATAATGCCAGAGGAGACTCTCTGAAGACTGTCCAATCTGGGGGTCCCAAGCTCAGCTCATATCACTTCTCTCTCATTATAGAACTATGTTCAGAGAACAAGCAACTGGTGGACATTGACTGACCACATTGCCTAGTACAAGTTAGAAAGCCCACTCAAGATCATTCCCATCTCTGCAGCTGTGTGGCCTTGAGTTACTCCCTCCATTTTTGCAACCCTAGTTTCCTCCTCTGTAAATGTCTGCAGGGCTGCTGGCTTAAATGGACTCAGGTACATATAGTGTCTAGTAGAGTTTATAGGACATAGCAAATGCCTAAGAAGGAGCACGCATGGCCACCTTCCCCTCGTTACCCCTTCAGCTCAATGATTTTCACTTAACTTATCCCTTGCTTTATTCATTCTGAAAGTCATTAGACTTATAAAATAGGCATTTTGAAAATTCTCTTAAAGATTGCATATTTCCCCCTTAATTCAGATGTAAATGAAAGGCAATCAGAGACAAAGCCATGGTCAAAGTCAGCAGCAAAACAAGGTTTTGAGCTCCTGTCTCCAGAACACTGCTCTTCCCTGTTTCCCACATTGTTGGATAATTTTAATCTCAGATCTAGAGATTATTAGTTTTAGGTGTCAAGTTGGATCAGACACTGCATCCAGATATTTGATCCAACATTATTTTAGATGTATCTGTGAGGGTATTATTTAGATGATATTGGCATTTAAATGAGTAGGCTTTGAGTAAAGAAAATCATTCTCCAAAATTTTGGATGAGCCCCATACAATCAGTTGAAGGCCTTGAAAGAAGAAAGATTAACTTCTCTAAGGAGGAGGGGACAGTCCCCTTCTGACTTGTGCCACAATCAACTCTCTCCTCCTCTCTCCAGCTGGCTGGTCCACCCTGCAGATTTTGGACTTGCAGCAAACAATCACATGAACAACTTGCTTAAAATGAATTTCTCAATAAGGAGAGAGAAAGAGACGGATAAAAATATACATAACCAATAGGACGTGCGTATGTCTACTAATTCTGATCAACTGGTGTCTCTTGGCTTTTGACTGGGCACATTCAAATGCCAGGATCAGAAAAGGTGGTAGAATACTCTCCCGTTCTAAGGCACCACCTCAGCTAGAAAATCCCACACAAAGAAAAGAACCATCAGGTTTTCAAGTTGGCAAGTTCAGTCACTGACAACATCCCATCTTGTGCAGGAGTCACATCTTCAAGAAAAGGGGGAGAAAAGAAAGAAGAACACAAAAGGAAAGGAAAGACAAAAGAAAAAAAAAAAAAGGCGGTTTTTCTCAGCCAGATGAGCACATTTCACTAGAACAAACTCAAAACCCATGTACACGGTTTTAAAAATGGTTGCCTCTTCCCAACCCTTAGGGATAAAAAATTGATGGACAGAATTTTCTCACTTTTTAGTTTTCTCTCCCATACATTTTCTTAAACCTTTGGTGCCTGGTACAGCTTATCTTCAAGCAAGTGCCTTTAGACAAGACAAATGGACAAACAGCAACAAATACAAATTGGAAAACCAGGAAATAGCCTTTCCTTATACTCAGCATCTTGGGCCTATCAGTTAATACTGCAGACTTAAGGATGGTCATGATTTCTACTGAGGGAACTGTACCAAGTTTGAGTGATGGAACTAAACTCAGTGATATTTTCCTCTGTTCTGTTAACAACACAATACCTTCCAGGTTCATGGAGCTGATTCCATGCTCCCTAGCCAGAACGCAGATGGTCTCCAAGAATCCTTCGAACTTGAACATCTTGTAGTTCTAAATGTGAATGAATGTGCTTTTACCAAGATGGATGTAACAGTTACAAGAACTGCACTCCTCAGTTTGCAAAGCACTTCCACTCCCCCAACTAATGTCATCCTGATGAACTGAACTACCACTTTATAGAGGCCAGAGATAAAGGACATTCCATGCTTGGGATGGAGTCATTACCACAGTCCAACAAGACTTCTTCAAGGAAGATAGAATTGTGAACTCTGGCTCTCCTGTTTCAATCTCACTCTTACTGGTTCCTGCAGCATCCAGGGTTTCCATTTCCACTCTTCTTCAGCCATTCCTGATCGTGGTTCACTCTGGATCTTGCCATAACCTAGAACCTGAACACAGCTGTAGCGTGTAGAAATACAGCTTCTGTCATGGCCTGCTGTCTATTCTCATACCATCCTCTGTCATGCACATCATATTTGTGCTTTGACCTATGAGAGATCATCAGGACCTTATTTTAGGCATACTGTGCAAAACATTTGCAAAGATACAAACTTGTTGTTGATATTTAGCACCATCATTATGTGTGAGGGGAGTTTGTTTTTTTCTGGAAGGTCATTGGCAGAGAGGGGCAATATCCCCTTCCTCTCCAAAAAGTTAACCTCCTCCTGGTTTCACTTTTTCCCCCAAGAGTTAGCTTGCACTTTTCTGGTTGACTTGTTACCAGAGTTTACCTACATGTACCATTCCAATTTGCCGAAAGCATTTCATTAGCCAGATAATCACAGTAAAGATAATGGCATTTACCAATGATGGAGTGTTTACTATGTGACAAGGAATGTTTTAAGATAAGTACAGCCATCACTTAACATAACCCTCACAAGAAATGGGAGGCACAGCCTCATTTCTTCATCCATCCTGAATCCACACTTCCACTCCGGCCTCATTTTAGACGGAGTGTACTTCACTGTCCCTTGGCATAGGCGTGGCTATGTCATGGCCAATGGTACATGGGTGGAAATCAGCATGTGCTGGTTATGAGCCTGGGCTTCAAGAGGCACCACCCATTTCTGTTGACACATTTACACTACCAAGAGGAAGTTGTCACATTTCATATGTCAGTCTAGGAGGATGGAGAGTGAACTGAAGACTCATCCTTCTGCAGCATGGAGCAGCTGCCGTAATGACTATAACTTAGGTCCTTGACACCAGCCGAGCTGTAATGATGAGTAAACCCAGTGAGAAAAGCGTGATGTTCCATCTATTCCTCAGACACAGGACTCATCAGTATTATTGGATGCCATTGACATTTTATAGCAATTTGTTATACAGCATTATTGTCACAATGACTGACAGATATACAATTTTTCAAGATACATATCATTATCTCCATCTTTCATATGGGTAAGACCCACAGAGGTTAATTAAGTTTTCAAGGGTCATACACAGCCTATAAATGGCAGAGCTTCACAGATATATTCAAATATTACTTAATAGCTTGTTTGGAAGTAGGGCCAATAAATATGGTTTGATGAATGACTTCCACATCGGAGAGGAGGGGAGGAACCATTCCCTTCTCAGCTGTCTTCTTAGATCATATTAATAATCACTGTGAGGATGACCCCAGAAACCACAATCGTCTCTACTGGAACACTCCTTCTTCAGTGGCATGAAATCCACTTTGCAGGTTTCAGAGTTGGGCTATGCTTCCTGACAATGTAAAAAGGTTTCAAGGTGTCTGTGGCTAGGCACTCAATGGGCTATAAGATACATAATGTGATATGAGTACAAAACTCACCTACCATAGGGTCAGGAGGGGGATAATGAGAGAACAGAATATGCAGTTTGTCAACACTGTGTGTGTGTGTGTGCGTGTGAGTGTGTGGTACTAGGGACTGAACCTGGGACCTTGTGCGCGTTAGACAAGCACTCTATCACTGAGCCACACTCCCAGCTTGGATAATTCTCACTACCCAACTGGCAGATTTTTCATCCATTTTCCTTTAAACTAATCCTCCCAATGCAGTAGGGTAGTTATAAATTTAAGCACATGTAAGTCAACTACAGCAAACGGCAAAGATTTTGGAGTGAAATTAATGCAACCACATTATAAATACGTCCTATTTCTGAATATTAAACTCTTAAAATAGACTGGCTAAATATATAGACAATAATGGATTGAGGCTGAGTTGGCGTTACTATAAGGCTTGGGATTTTCCATTTAATGACTTATAATTTCAATTTCCCATTTCTTCAAGACAGTAAGAGCAAGCTTGCTTTATTATTCCTGATTATATGCCACCACCACACAAAAAACCTAAGCAGAAATCTAGGGAATAAAATTGGGTGTTTAACAGAGAATCCTGAAATGGAAACTCAGCAGATCTGGAGGCAGAAGGACAGGATATAAGTTTCAAGTCAGTTGCTCTGTGACTCTGGACATTTTACTGACCTCTCTGATCCTTGGGAGAGAAAGCATTTTGTGAAATACATGTGATAAAGCATTCAGTAAGCTGGTCACTACAATAGTTTGCAATATTGCCACTTCACTATTGTTAATAAAGCATGGAGTTCTAAATTCTGCTTCTTACATCCTTAAATAGATAATGCACATATCAGGGGGTGAGATAGAGCATTGAAAGTAAAAGATGATGCATAATTATTTTATTATCATAGACCCCAGATCCAAAGCCTGACTCTGTCTAATAATATCCTTTCATCCTTAAGTACAACACCATATCCTCTCTGAGTTGTTCATTTTCTAAATGGGGATGAGGATACCTATAAAAAATTAAATAAGTCCAATAGTGGTGGCATTTGCTCATATTTGCTGAGTGTGTTTATGCTAGACACTGTTACCCTTATGCCATTCATCACAAGACTGGGAAGTGGGTGACATTAACATGGCCATTATGGGGACAGAAGCAGACCTGGAGCCCAAACTTGTTTTTCTTCTATGATCTTAACTACTATGGAAATTGTAAGTATAATCAGGAGTAACAGAAGGCAGAGAGGCACATGGAGTGTCGGGGCTGTCCCGAACACCTGTGTGGGTCTAGCATGTGGTATGAGTCCCCTATGTATCTCATAATCGTTTTCATCCCACAGCTAAATAATCCTGAATTATCTTTTTTTTTTTTTCCTTTTTATTTAGCCCTAGTTAAAACTGGCTCAGCTAAGCACTCTGGATACCTCTTTTCTTCTCTGTCCCTCTCCCAGGAAGCAGCCACAAAAAACTGAGCTATAGCAGCAGAGTAGACTGGAAATCATGTCTTCACTGGAGCAGAACAAATTCCTCCTCTGATGTTTTGTGGTGAAATAATACAGATCCATCCTGGGGAGCCGTTTGCACAGGGAGGCTGTATGCACGGGCAAATGGGTCTTGAAGAACGCTCTCATTTTGCTAGATGTGCACAATGAGGTAGATCAATGTGATAAAAGAAAGAGGCAGAGAGAAGGAGAGACATGAAGGCTGAGATAGAACCTTCGAACGACTTGTCTCTTGGTGACCTGGGAGATCCTGATAACTCCTGAAGGGAGCTTCAGCTCCAGCTGCTCTTGATAAGGGGGATCCCAGGGTCACAAACACCACCATCTATTTCTCTCCTCTGAGTATCTTCCCCCTCTTCCTCATCCTTTATCTCTTTCCAGTCGCCTACTGATTTACATCTGCAGAAGTCAGACCACACATGCCTTGGGTTAGAGGTAGGTGTCCAGGTAGGTTTGAAGCCCTTACCAATAATGTAGATTTTACAAACACAAAGTCAGTTGGGTATTTTTCTCTCCACTCCTTACGTTTTTTCAGAAATTTGGGCATCCTTAAAAGCTCAATGTGTGCTCACATGTAGGTGACCAAGAGAAAATAACACATATTCTTAGGGTATGCTCATAGAAACATTTAGGACCAAGAAGGGAACTGCTCTACTCTTCATTGTTCAGAACATTCCAAGAAAATTATGTTGAGATAGTGTCCCATTAACAATATTATCAGCACAGTAGAGCAGGTCTAGATATGAGAAACTAGTCTGACATGGAAACTTGTAATAGTATCATGAGAAACAATAAAACTTTGTTAGGGAGTAGAAATTAGCTGACTTCAAGAACCGCACTGCTAGTGCAACTTCTAACACTAATGTCTCACATTTGTCTTGCTACAGCTGATTCCCAGGCTCCACGCCACACGCATTATACAGCTTCACTAGCCCTTATGCAAAATGTTTGGAAACAAGAGTGTTTCCGATTTTGGAGGGTTTTTTTTTTTTTTTTTTTAAATATTTGCATACACTTTACTGGTTGAACATTCTTAATCTGAAAATCTTTTATCTGAAATGGTACCACATCCCAAACCTTTCAATATCATGTTGGGGCTCAAATTTCAAATTTCAAAGTATTAAGGATTTCAGATCTTTTAATGAGGGGTGTTCAATTTGTATGTGTTGTAATTATAAGAGTTAATATTTTTGAGTGATTATACTGAGCCAGACACCCACTAAAGGACATTACAGTTATGATTTCATGTCACTTCTTCATCACTGCACAGAAAACATTATTTATATCTCTCTTTTAAAGAAGAAAATCTGATCCTGAGAAATTAAGGATCTTGACTAAGACAGGGTTTCTCTACCTTGGCGCTACTGACATTTGGGCCTGCCTATTTCTTTGTTGTGGAGAATTATCATGACAGAGGATTACTGTGCATCACAGAAGGTTGAACAGTATCCCTGGCCTTTACTCAGTTTACACTAGCAGTCCTCTCGCCAAGCTGTGATGACCAAAAGTGTCTCTAGATATCACCACGTGTTCCTGAAGCAGCAAAATCACATCTCAAGCTGAGATCCAATGGAATAATTACCTACATGTTGAGAGGGTAGGTTGAGATTCAAACTCAGATCCACCTGGTGGACCAGGACCATTACCTTAAGGATAAAAAAAAAAAAAATAGTAATAACCATAATCATAAGAGCTATCATTTCATGAATCTAATATCTAATAGAGTTTACTATTGAAAGATCTTAGAGCGGCATTAATTCCCCCAAAATTAGCAGTAATCATGCAGAGATACCACATTGCAAAATAACATTGATGGGATTCAAACATTTGATAAAAGTAGACTAAAAGGAAGTTCAGACCATGATGACCATCATCCTATGAATTTAAAAGCTGATGCTCTTATTTTCATTCCATCTTTCTGTAGCCATAGTTTAGTAATTACAGTAATTTTGTAATTATAGAGGAAGAAAAAAATGTAATTTGTAAAGTCTTCTTCTGAACAAAAGCCTAACGAAGTTCAACTTGTTTTTACATGTACAGGATGGGAAGGTGCCATTCCCAGCTCCCTTTCTCTACCCCTCGAACACACACCTGGACAAAAAATGTCTGGTGCAGGCCCTGGGCTCAAGAACAATCAATCTATTATCTAGTTCTAGGCAGAAAAAAGCTGAGATGTGATGGAAAGTCACCAGGTGAGCAGCACACAGACAAGTCTCCACTGACTTGTGATAAGTTAACCATGCCCAAGAAATGAAGACATGGATGAGAGGGAAGCCCACAGCCTCACACCTGACTCTTCACCAGCAAAGCATCTATCCTGGGTCGAACTGAACACGGAAGAGGAGAGCAGAGGACAGACAGGCACATCTCTAGCAAATGGAGTGTAGAATGAAAAACAAAACCAAACACACAAAAATGAAAACAAAAAACTCCACATGGATACAAGTCAGTAGAAAACCTCCTGAAAGTCAATCACTCATGTGGCATTTCAGAGCCAGTCCTCAAAATAGCCTGAAAATGCCAAGGTACTATTGCAAGTTTGAGTTAAATTAAAGCTGGATTGAGTTGGCATGGACCCCAAAAGGAATTCTTCCATCAATGATGATTTAAGCCCTGAATTAAAATAAAGGACAAGAGAATAGGTAGAGTTTCAGTCTAGAAAATGTAGTGGAATCTCCTGTCTAGGAGATTCTATTTATGGTCAACTGCAAAACATAGGCACTGAAGCAACCTGAGGGTATTGAGTGTGGTATGTGAAAGAAGTTAGAAAGTTTTCCTAGGTGGCATATAGGAAGATGCAAAGTCAGCCCATCCAAAAGCTGACGAGTCACTTACTATGGTTGGAGTCCCTCGAGGGCTACTGCTCCTGATGATATGAGAGTGTGTGGCCCACCAAAGGCCCTTCAGTGCCAAGAGAAGCATTTGAATTTCAATCCGTATAGCAGGGTTAGGAGCAGATTTTGATAAGGAAAGTTGGACTGTCAGAGATTTACTTAAAAAAGATCAATATGACTGTCAGTGGAGGAGGGACGCAGGGCAAAGAACAGGTAATGATAATAATGAAAGAAAAAAAGAGCTGAAACATATTGAGTTGCTCAGCATGTGCCAGGAACTGTGCTCCGCCATTTAACCTAAATTTTCCAATTTCCTATCACAGCAATCAGAGGAGGTAAATACTTCAATAATTTCTTTTCTCACAGAAGAAGAAATTAAGCCTGAAATTCAAATTGTGCTTAAGGTCTCAATATTAATTATTAATGAAGTCAATATAGTAATCCAGTTCCAATTCTTGGGACGATGTTTTTATTCAAGAAGGTTTTATGAATTCAGACCAGCGAAACAAAGTATGAATCTTAACTATTGCAATATCAAGAAAAATAGAAAATAGATCTAACTAATTAGAACAAATAAAACATTTGGAAAAAAGAAAAATAAGAAAGAGAATAGCTATTAGATGTGTTAGCCTAGAAAGCAATGACAGGACCTAGATATGAATTTAAGGAGACAGAGGGAATTAAAGAATGTAACATGGTTTTGTCCCTAGGAATGACACATAACCATAAGCTGTAGGTTTATCTACACCCCAATGTATACAGAAGTTGCCTGAATGTGTCCCTCTTCAATTACAGAAGGACAACTTGTCAGTGATGTTTTTCTTACCTTGATAACTTTCCTATAAATGAAATCAAACCATTGACTGCAGAAGAGGAAAAAAAACAACTTATGAGGAATTTTCTGCATCCCACTATGAATCTCAGTGAGTTGGTGAGAGCAGGGCAGAGAACATTAGATGAGACCCCAGTGCAGATTTTGGAATGAGGGGCAGAGGATTCGGACAGGCAACCATGGAGGGCACTGGTTTAATAAGCAGGGAGTTCATGCAAGACTGAACTTGAAACAGGCAACCGCAAGCTATGCAAATACTTATTCACCTGTTCAGTGAGCTGATCATAAATTTCTGTGTGGCTTAGACCCACGAGGTTAAGTCCAGTGCTGGCCAAGTCCCTATTCCTCCTGGACATCAGACACTTTGCCCACAATGAGCAAGTCTGAACCCCTTTTTATACTCTCTCTCTCTCTTTTTTTTTTGATGTGCCTGACCCTCCCTACTTCATCCTCTCTCTGGTGAGCCCTCATTCACTTCCAAGCTAATTGTCCCCACCGATGTGTGCAAACGAACCATTTATGGGAAATGCCATGGAATGTTAATTTCATTTGGAATGGGGTAATTGCAAAAAGCACTTCCATTTTTTTATTATATAGAATGAATAAGTATTGTATTAATAGTGCCATTTCCAATTATGACCACAATTGCAGGCCTGTCGTCTTCTAACTGTGGGTTATTTTTCCTGGAGCATTTTTCTGAAGTCTTCTTTTAAACCCCAACCCCCAATACCCTTCCTTGCATCATTGTAATTAAGATAATGCGGAATAATTATAAACATACATTGGAAGCTCAAATGCCAGCACAGACTATCCAAGGAGCTCTGCATGCTTATTGCGATTTCTTAAGCAAAAGAGAAAAAATGTTGAAGTCACCACTGATGGATAAGAATGAAGGCTGGCAATGTCAGCAAGGAGCTGACCAGAGCAGTGCAGAAAACTTGACCAGAGTCCATATCCATGTCACCTGGATATTGGATGTTGAGAAAAAAATTTATTGACCATCTACCATATATCAGGAGCTCTATATACAGGATCTGGTTTTTCTCATCCAGGCCACTCCAGGCAGTTTTTTGGATTGTTTTGAGATGGGGTCTCACTATGTTGTCCAGGCTGGTCTTGAACTTCAGGACTCAAGTGATCATCTACTCTCAGCTTCCCAAATAGTTAGGACTCCAAGTGTATCCCACCATGCCTGGCTTGAAGTTCATTTTTTAAGATGAGTTTTCAGATGAAGAAACTGAGAGGTTTAAGGAGCTAAGGAAGTTGACCAAAATGAAGACTTAGAAAGTGTAAGTGGAGATTTAATCCTTGATTCTACTACTAGCTCATTTTTACAATTACAAACCACTGCAAGGAAAAAAAAAAAAAAAGTTCATTCATATGTTTTTAGGTAAAGTGGGGCTCAGATTATTCAAGCAAGTTTCAGCTTAGCTTCAAGTGGCAAGTTGCATTCAGCTCTATTTCATGTGTCTCTCATCCTCTTTAGGCCAAAAATCTCTAAGGGGTATATTCCCACAGACACAGGAGAAGACATAAGGACACTACTGTGCATACACATATCAAGTGTTCCTTGTGCCATACCCACTAACATTTCAGTGGTCAAAGTAAGTTTCATGGCCAATCACAATATTAATGGGACAGGAAGTGTGTCCTACCTGTGGTGGTGGAGGAGTATGGCATATTTGTTGAATGATAAATTATCATACTTATCAATTCCTCTGGTTCCGACTATACTATAGAAACCATACCATTGGAGGCCTAGTTTCTAGAATGCAGGGCTCAAGTCAAAGTTTGGTAAGCATAGTGATACAGAAGCAGTATTGAGTCATGAGATTTGGAATAAGAAAGCTCATTAAAAAACAAGTTTAAAGAGCAATAATACTAGTCCTTCCCTAATAAGGCTGTTGGAGGGTGACTGAGATGCCACAGCAGAGTTTTTAAAAAGCAGAATGCTTCTTTATATGCTCCTGTTTTATTGCCTTGTTCTGCTTTGTTTTTTCTTCATTAAACATTAATAACATTTATTTGATTATTTTCCCCCTCAATCTATCCAAATGTAAACTAAATGAATAAAAAGACTATCTATTTCATTAACTGTTGCACTGCTGGTGCCAATAGCATTAACTGGCATGGAGCAGGCGCTCAATAAGGATTTTTTAATAAATGAAATGCAAGATGTGAAAAACCCAGCTTATAAATATCCTGAACATGTAGCATAAAAAAGCTCAACCTGTGCCCAGCAGGGTACTGTCTTGACTCTGAAGAGGGGACTTTTTTTTGAGAGGTATGGTGGGGTGATGATGCTGTTGCTGATGAGTGGAGGTGTGATGTTGACACTAAAGATAACGGAAATGATAAAGTACACACAATAAAGAGATTACTAGACTTGGAATCAAAAGGACTGATGACATCTTTCTAGTTGTGCAACTTTGGCAGTTTTTCAACTTCTGCAATTCTCAGAAATCTTTTCTATATGAGCAGTTTAAGTATATCCACTTTACCTAAATACTTCAAGTCTCTGAGATAATATGTTAGTGTCTGCCACAAAATACAGAGCTACCAGGATAATGATGATGATGATGGAGATAATGGTGGCGGTGATGACCAGCATCCTCTTTTTTTCTTTTTTAGGAACACACATATTAAAAATAACTCTTGTAAAGGCAGGCAGGATGCACAGGGGATTCTTGGGAAATAGCATCGCTCTAAGCCCTACCTCTTCCTTTCTGGAGGAGCTGTGGAAGGTAACTTTGCTTTAAGCGAGTGTAGTGGAAGGGTTCTCTTAGGTCTACTTGGAGACCTTGTATCACTGTGTTGATAAACAAAGTCAAAGGAATGCTAAGTCTTTAGGTGGGGGAGTGTTAGAAACTAATACTATAATGCTACTCAAAAAATATAAATGGTGATAGGAAACACCCAAAGATATTTTGTGACTGCATCCCTAGGACCTTTCTTGGACAGAAAACCAGTTACAACTTTCCAATAAAATATTTGTAACACCTACTACTTTCTTAGATAGCATTTTTCTACCAGAGCCAGAGATTTTGTTTTTGTTTTTAATTTAATAGCCTTACCACAACATAGAGATAAAAATTACTTAGCAGGGAAATGACAGAATTCAACTTGAGTCTGCATCTCCTGAGTCATTCTCCCTAATCATGAGGCAATTGGTGTGTATAATTTATGATTCTAAATAGTGATTTTATTTCCTTTGGTTAAAGCTCGGATTGACCACTAACAAGTCTTATTTTTTTCCCATTAAATATTTTTGCTATTTGTTCCCATTTTGTCATAGATTCCTGCTTCTGTAACACATATTTGCAGTGATGTGTGATGGCTTCCAGGTGAAAATGAGTTCTACGTGGACAAAGTCTGTGTTTGTAGAATTTACTACTGCTCATCTGGTGACCAGCAGGGTGCCAGGCATAAAGCAGGCATTCACTCTGTGTCTAAGGAATGAATCAATGGATGGATTAACTGTTACTTTTACCCTGAGTTTCAAAGCACTTGATCTTCTTAAGTGATTTTTTGATCGGTACCCAATTGGTTCTATACATAAAGATCTGTCTTAAAATATATTTCCAACTGAAAAATCTTTTCCGTTAGGTTTTAAAATCAGTTACAGACGCACTGGATTTTGGTGATATATGAAACTTTCGAAACCATGGTTTGCAGATGGGGAAACTGAGTCCCAGACAGAGCGCACAACAGCTGAAGCAGGGTCAGGAGGAGAAGGCAGGTGGGAAGTCATTTGCCTCCAAATCCTGTGCTCTTTTTGCTGCACTCAGCAGGCTGAAGTACACTTTGGCCTGGGTAACTTGTTGTTTTATGGATTCACACTCCAGGGCATCACCTGGAGACACTGTCACTGGGTGTAAATGAAAAGTGAAGAGAAGCCCAGAGGAAGCCTCTGCTCTGGCATTAATGAACAAGCGGCAGAATCCCAGCCTAATGTTGCATGACGTCTGGGGAAAGATCGATAACCATCAAATCAAAACAGATCTGCAGCCTCCTAGTCTCCCCAGACCCCTACCACCCATCCCCTCTGGGCAGCCAGCGGGCCCTGAAGTGTGTTATTCACGGCTAGATTTGAGGCTGTTAATGAAACATCTTTATGAGGCATGGGCCTGAACCAAAGCTCTGAGCACAGGCACAGCTTCCTGAGTCTCCACAGGAGGCATGGCCTCAGTAAAACCATGTATGCACGTGCCTTACTCCTGCAGTGAACTCCCCTGGAAGTCTCCCCTCCACCACCCTGTGTCTGATTCACAGCAGGTGTGCAGGATGACAAAGGGTTTTGGACAATGTTAATTAAACACCTTCCCTATGTTGGCACCTTGCTGAGTGTGAATACTGTCAGCACTCATGTTCCACGATAACCCGAGGAGGTGAATGATTTCTTACTATGTCCATTTAACAGATGAAGAAACTGCCTCTCAGGAAGGCTAACTCCCCCGAGGTGAGGGGAGGGAAGATGAAGTATTTGAACACGCAGACCGACTTCACAGCTGGCCCTGAAAAACACTTGGCTTCACAATGCCACTGCTCACATGGTGGTGGCGACATGATAGTTTCAGGAGGTCAAGGTCTCTTCTCAAAACACCTTTCTTTCCCCTATTGTTCACTGGTGCATTATTGTTCTATATAATTGTGGGATTTGTTGTTACATATTGGTACATGCAAACAATATAACAATATACTTTGTTCAACCTCATTCCCCAGTATTTCCCCTTTCCCTCTCTTCCTCCCTCCCCCCTGGTCCCTTTTCTCTACTCTCTACTGATCTCCCTTCAATTTTCACAAAATTCTTCCCACTTTTCCTTTTTCCTTTCTAGCTTCCATATATATGAGAGAAAACCTATGATTCGTGACCTTCTATATTTGGCTTATGTAACTTAACATACTGTTCTCAAGTTCCATCCATTTTCCTGTAATTTCATTTTTCTTCATGACTAAATAAAATTACATTTTGTAAGTATACCCTGTTTTCTTTATTCATTCATCTGTTGAGGGACACTCTCGGCTGGTCCCATAGTTTGGCTAATGTTAATGGTGCTGATATGAACATGGGTATGCATGTATCAATACAGCAAGATGACAATAATTATTTAATATAAATACTAAAGACTGGCATAGCTATGTCATATGGTAGTTATATGTCTTTTAAGGAACCTCCATATTTTTTTCCAGTGTGATTGTACTAATTCACAATTCCACCAACAGTACAAATTTGTTCCTTTTTCTCCACATCTTCTCCATCATTTATTATTGTTTGTATTCTTGATGACTGCCATTCTAACTGGTATGAGATGAAATTTCAGTGTAATTTTGATTAGCGTTTCCTTAACTGCTAATAATGTTGAACATTTTTTCATATATTTGTCAGGCATTTGCTCTACTTTTGAGAAGTATCTGTTAAATTCTTTGCCCATTTATTAATTGGGTCTCTTGGTTTTTTGGGGGAAGGGAGGTGTTTTTCATTTTTTTTTTATATATTCTAGATATTAATCCTCTGTCAAAAGAATATGCTCCAAAGATTTTCTCCCATTCTGGAGGGTTCTCTCTTCATGTTCTTAATAGCTTCCTTTGCTATGCAAAACCTTTTTAATTTGAAGTTGTCTCATTGATTAACTTAGCAATATTTTCCAAGTCCAAATGCCTCCTTTACACTGTCCTGTCCATTCTTTACCTCTCTGGCCATAAGCATTTACACTCACAGAGGCTAAGTGAGTACTCTGTTGAACTTGGGATTTTAGTACATGGTAATCAATATTTTCCTTCAGTCTCTACAAGGTCAGTATTGCTATATTTGCTTTAGAGATCAACAAACAGAGCTGGAGGGAGAGGTCACCTTTCTTGGAGGTCACCTGGTCAGCAAGGGGCAAAGTTGGAATTCTATACAAGCCCTAGGCTCCTTTCAAAGTGCCCCAGTCTCCAGCATCACCCTGCCAACTGTCCCAGCTTGAAGTGATGCCCACATCTCTCATCCACTCTCTTCCTGCTCTGTCATCATGTGTTGCTACATGAAGGTTCTATAATCAGTTCACATTAATAAATAATCGTTTGTGCCATGAGAATTCAGGTTCCCGAGTGTGAGAACCAATGGTGTTCACTGTGCATCCCCCAAAAGCTCTCAGCCTTGCACACTATAGATATTTGAAGTTCCGATGCCAAAACATCATACCTTTTGTTCATACCCTTAACTCTTGAGTCTCTGGGCAAGTCATTTCATTATTCTTAAATTCTTCTTCCCATGTCTATCAAAATGGGATAAAACTTCTCCCCATAAAACTGATCTAAGATTCAATATGAAAACAAATGTAAAAGGTCTAGTATAGTGTCTAAAATGTCATATCCAGTAAAAGAAGATAAAATAAAATAAAAAGTTATTATCATAGGAACATTAGTACTTGAGGGAACACATCTATTATCTAAGGTTTCCAAACCTCTGCAACACATTCATGGAGTATCAAGTATTTCTAGGATCAAATCGGAAACAAATGAACATGCTTATTAGCCCTTATAGCAAACAGTTCTTAATTTACTCAGTTAACTGTTTTCTCAATGCATAGCATTGAATCTTGTCAATAAAATTAAAATTGATGATGCTGATAATAATATCAAGCATCTACATGACATTCTGCAGCTTTAGAATGTGTTCATTCGGTAACAGTGGAATGGAAAGAGAGAAGCCAAAAACAAAGATGCAGATGTGGAGTCTGAAGGGTCAAGTCATGGGGAAGAGGCCTGGACTGTTGGGGTAGTTTCGCACTCGGCAAATCCTTTGGTTTTACCATCTCTCTTCTCTCCAGTCTCACCACTTCTTACCCACCCTCCCCATCGTAGTCAATTTGATCTGTCAAAAATGCAAATGGAATCTTTTGTCTCTCCAAAGACTTTTAGTGGCCATCCACTCTCCAATGCTTATACATGGTCCTCCCTGCCCCATCTCCCCAGCTAAAGACTCGATGTCTTTCAGATCTCCTGTCAGCATTCTGCTCACAAAACTCACAAAAGTTCTTGATGTCCCTCTGGACTGGGGGGGGGGGGGGGGGGTCCCTCTGTTGAATGGCCCACAGCAACATCTAAATCTCCCTCATGACAGTATTTTCTTCAGACTGTGAACTCCTGTAGAATCACAAAGACAGCCATGTCTAGGAACCCAGCACGGTGCCAGGAACATGGAATTGTGTTTGACCTTTCCTCCCTCAGCTTCAGTTTCTCCAAGGTGAAGCAGGGCTAACAATGGCCACTCCACCTGGCACATGCGGCTGGCTGGTGTACACATAAGTGACATAGGAGTGGTGTCAAATCTCCAATCTCTCCCCACATAGTAGTGATGTTTGTTTTGAATTTAAATGTAGGAAGATGAGATAAAAAGGCCAAACCAAACTAGACCAAAAGACAACTAGACATTTTGAAGGGTAAGACTGACTAATTAAGAAAAATATCATCTGCATCATGAAAAATCTCCAAAATCCTTGTCACATGAAATACACTATTCATATCTGTATCTATCTATCTATCTATCTATCTATCTATCCATCTATCTATCCATCTATCCATCTACCTATCTATCTGTCTATCTGGTATTGATCATACTAAAATACTTTTCCTCCAAACATCTTTCCTTAATTGCTAAATTCTTGTGCATTTAAGAAGAAATGAAATCCATATAATTCTAAGTCATCTATAAGCAAATCACTGAGACATTATTTAGCAATTACATTTTAATGGCCTAATGGCCAGGACATTCTACAGTGATAAATTCCCTAACACTGTCTTCTTCTTCACTTCCTGTAACCACCTTTCCCCAACACAATGCCCTACCAAGAAAAGGAGTAAAATCAAAATGTTGAAAATACTGTAAATGAAAAAAATCATAAACCAAGAAAAGACTTTCTAGGAGTTTGAAAAATTGCCTGGAAACACTACTGTCTTTCTTGAACTTGATTGTTGAGTGATCAAGAAAACCAATGTGAATCAGAAAAATATCATCCACACGACAAATATTAAGCAACTTTTATATACACAGAATATACTGACCTCATTTTTAATGACCTTATATTCTAGAACACAGAGAGAAGTCAACTCTAGTAATTTAATGAGTGCCCCGCACTGAATAGGATGGGTAACAGGGGAAAGAAGAATCAGGCTGGTATCTGACTCAGGCTTTAGCCTAAGAGCTATGTTTGTTAGGCACAAGGAGGATAAGAACTGATCTGTATCTCGGAAATATTATCTAGGTGGCTTGGAGGAGACAGAACTCCAGGTGGTGTGACAGTGAAGCTTAATCAAGTCAGCTTCTCCCAGACTCGACTTCTTCATCTCTGAAGTGGGGTCACAGCCCTCGGATGTTACAGTCCTTGGGAGGAGCTAAGAGGGCAATGGGAGGAGCTCTGAGGATGACGGGCAGGAGTAAGGGAGGGGGAAAGAGTAAAGAGGATGGGGGAGGGGCTAAGTAGACAATGGGGTGTTGGAAGAAAATGATGGGTATGGAAACACTTCCCAAACTGAAAATGCCCTGCATGTCAAATCACTAGGGGGGTTGGGTGAGGAAGAGGATGCACTGTATTCTCTTCACTTCCATAAGGAAATGAATAATGTGACACACTTCAGTCACAGTCCCCTGGGGTCAACTTGATGCAGAATGGAGTTCTTAACTTGGCAGGGGTGGGTGAGAAATCAGCATCCTCAACAATATAATGAGAAGTCAGAGGTCAATGATTTGAGAAAAATACTTCGTGCAGAACAGTTGTGCATGATCCTTACTGATTTCTAGGCACACGTGCCCCAAAATTGATCCTGGGACCTCAAGTTAGGAATTCCACGTTTGGCAGAAGCATCCAGTCCTGGCAGCAGTACCGCCTTTCTCACTTGCCCAACTGCAACTGATATTAAAAACATGCAGGTTCCATCTCTACCCAGCAGAACAAAGGTTGCATGAAGCAATGCTAATGTAATGTACTATAATACTTTTAATTCTCCTACTCTATTGCTCTCTCTTATTTATGGCAATTTGTGTTTTCATGATTTTAAATGTTGGCTATGACTCATAAATTGAATCTAAGTTGCAGTTTAAAAAGCAGTGTTTAAAGAATGACAAGCATCTTTTTCAGTTGCACCTGTCAGTTAATTACTGGTGTGATCTTGGACAATACACATCCCCCCTAAGCCTCAATTGCCTCAGCTGTAAGATGGGGACAATAATGCCTCCTTTGAGAGTTGAAAAGAATTAAGGTAATACCTTGGGAAATCTCAACAGACTTCTTGGCACGGAATAGGTGTTCAATAAACGGTAGTGATTATAAATAGAGGCTGCTAATGGGGGAATTAGAGCAGAGTTAAATCTTTCTAGCCTGAGGGAAAATAGAAAGGAAGAAGGAAAAAAAAAATTCTCATTCATTTTCTACCCAGGGGGTCTTTCTGTCTTCCAAATGTAGCTCTTTGCTGTGGGGAGGGGAACTTGGTCCAAATGCTTCTGTTGGCTGTGACAGGATTTATAAATAAGTAAAATGCTTTATCAAACATTTATAGTTGTGTGTGAGAATCAAAAAAAAAAAATTAAAAGAAAGAAAGAATGGCATGTGGGCTGGGGGTTTATTTATAGTGTCTCCCTTCCTTTCCCTCTTCAGCCACAATTTCACAGCTTAGCTTTCATTTGCTCATGATTGTTCTTGGATGAACTTTACTTCTAAGCAGAGGGTATTAATTATTAAAGCAGATCAGGGGAAAAAAAAAAAAAAAAAACAGCCCACGCTGTTCCCCCAAACAATGACAGGATGATGTAGCAGAAGGAAGTCACCAGAAAGAAGAGCTAAGAATTGCCAACACATGCTTTCAAATAGAGCCCATCCTTGGCAAAACCCACATTAAAAAACAATTCCACGGGTGCCTACAACGCAGGGTTCCGTAGCTGTGCCAGACAAGGTGGGGGGCAAGGACTGATACAGTTTCCAATTTCTCTCCTAGTGAAGGCAGGGAGCCCCTAGCACAAGGAGGGAAGAGTCACGTCAACAGCAAACTCTAGGATAAAATTGCCCTTGAACAAAGTACTCCTTCATAGGAGTCAGCCTGGTCTGAGGAAGGAGAGCAGCGTTGACCTTAGGCTGTCTTGGGTTTGATCCTCTGTTCCAGCACGTCCTGGCTCTGGGATCTTGAGCAAGCCGATCATCTCATTTTTGACACAGCTGTAATAATGGTCTCCTGGCAAAGGTTACTGTGGGTATTAAGTATCAAAGTTCACGTGAAATGCTACACATATAATCATTAAACAGTAAATACTTAATGGTAAGAAGACAGGGTTTGCAACACAGTAGGTGCTAAATAAATCTCCTACTTTTCCTTTGCTTGAGAGTTTCAGTTGGATTCCAAACTGCATCCCCCTTTGAGCCCCTCCAACTACACTATTCCTGTGTATCACTAACATTTTCTCTTCTCCCTTAGGTGTGCCCTCTTTATGTGACCCCTGCTTTGGTCTGCCTCCAAATCGATCTATTATTTACTCATTGATTGATACTGATCCATCACCTGCTCTGTGACAATCCTGCTGCAGGCAACGGGATTCAACGAAGGACATGATTCCTTACCTGAATGTAGCTTTCTTCTCATGAGACAAAGATGAAACTAAGCACACCAATAAGTAAAATACAGGCTATGTCAGATGGTGCTAAACACTAACAAGAAGAAGGCAGGGAGGAGAAACAAAAATCTCTGGGGAAGGTAGGTGCTATTTAAAACAGGGAGGTGAAGAGTCCTTATGGAGGAAGTAATACCCATGCAGAGAACAGAACGGGTCGCTAAGCAGCCAGGTGAGTATCAAAGGGAAGAGCGTCTCAACAGAGAAGCAGTCAGTGAAATACTCTAAGGCAGGAACATGCTTAGCCTCAGCCTGTCTCTGACTTTGACCTTTGGGAAAGGCGGAAGAAGCAAAGCAAAGCAATCTGAATTGTGAAAACGGCCTTGCTTTTCCCACGCACTAATATGAGCATCAGATACCTTGCCAAGTGGTACATCTCCAGTGTCCACACTGGATTCTGCAGACACATTTACAAAGAGACAGAAGGCCAGCTGTGTGTTCTGCCCACTGCTCTGTGTGAGGAGGGAAAATTATTTTGGGCTGGGCTTGAAGGGATCTGGGGCGGCACCGCCAGCACCAACCCATCACTCTGAACTCCTGAGCTTTCTAAGGATGAGACCATCATCCATGAACATAGACTTTGGAATAATATCTGATGACTTTTAGGGTTTTGCTGGAGGAATTCGAACTAAATAAGGGGTGGGGGGAAGCAGAAAAAGAAGAAACAGGCATCAGTCTCCTCAGCCCAATTAACAGAAATGACCCCAAGTATGCAATATCTGATAAAGAGCAAGCGAGGAGGTTAGTGTCATGTCCAGAGCCTGCCTGGGCCCCTCACCTGGCTGGGTGGCTTGCTTAAACTCTCTGTGCATGGATTTTATTTAGGAAATGGAAATAATAAGAATACTTAACTCAAAGGGTAGAAACTAGGGTTGTTAACTTACGTGAATCTTTAACCTAGTGCCTGGCTTGTAATAAACCATCATAAAAGTTAGCATTTGGGAAAGTAGATTATATATATTTCGAAAAATTTATCCCATTGAACACTACACAGCAATAGAATAAATTATCAGTACATTCAATAACACAGATGAATTTGGCAGAAAATATGCAGAGTAAAAAGAAGTCAGACAAAAAGAGTACATCTCTAGGATCTGCATAGACAAAGAACAGGAAATACCAGAAGATGATAAGGGAAGCCAGAGGACTACTGGCCACTGATGAGTGGATACTAACTAGGAAGGTACAGAAGGAAACTTCAGAATTGCTGGCAATGTTTTATCGCAAGGCTGCCTGGTATAACTCTCTGCAACAATGACATTGTCCATATTCTGGGCTGTGGGATCCAGCAGACACTGTACATACAATAGGTACAGGTGGCTATTGGGTCCTTTAAATGTGTCTTGTGTAACCAAGGAACCTGGTTTTTAAGCTTAACTAATTTTAATTAATTTAAACAGCCAATCATGGACACTGTATTAGGAGGCAAAGATCCCTATTCTCAGTCTAGAGGGTGGTTTCATTATACACACACACACACACACACACACACATACACACACACACATATATCATACACTTAAAATTTGTTCGATTCATATGAAATTCAGAAAACTTCACAATATATGGGCTACCTTTCAAAAGTTAGTAAGGAGTAGTAATTTACATGCATTGTCTCATATGTTCCTCATGAACTTGGGACAATGTAGGAAGAAACATCTCTACAGTTTCCCTATCTGTGGCTCATTGCAGCTCAGAGAGAAGGACATGATTTGCAAGTGGTAACCTAGTGGGAATGACAGTGGGTGGTGAATCCATTCAAGTTCTTCTCAAGAGTGCAAAGAAGGCAATGAAAAATGACCAGCTGAGATAATGTCATTCAACAATTCAATCACTGGAAACATCTTTTGAGCACCTGCTAAGTGACAGGTATTGTTTTAGGTGCTTGAATGGACCAGTGGACATGGGGGAAGCTCTCTCTCGCTTCCCAGGATCTTGCACTGGGAGTCTTTACTTACTTCATACTCTGACCACCTCTTCACAGTCCCTGATAGGAGGCAACTTGACCATGTAACAGATGGGTGAAAGCAGATTCAATTATGCACTTGCTATCATCTATGTGTGATCAGAGTTCAAGGTCAAATCCTGCTCCTCCCTGGAGCCACCAGTCGACCTGCTCTTCTAGTCTGAGCTCTGTCTTTTATAAGGTAAGAGAAGGGATGAAAGAAGCTATCCCAGAAAAACAGTAACTAAAAGAACAGCAAGCAGGATTATCAGCAATAAAGACTCTCACTACATGATGGTAAAAGACCAATTCCCCACAATAAAGAGCAACCCCAAACCTCCTTCACATAGCACATCAAAAACCAAAAACTGCCAAAATAATAAAATCAACCATCCTAGATTTTGAATGGAAGGTTTTAGCACATCTGTCTTAGAAACAACAACAGTAATCACAAAACATAAAAGGGGCAAAAAAGTAGATAAAGAAATAAGGTCAACAAAATTAACAGATAGTATCTAATGGCTACATATGAAATCTTTTGTCCAATAATTACAAAGCATATAATATTTCTCAAGCACACAGGAACAATTTACATGAATAGCCATGCCTAAGGCTACAAATCAAGCCAAACAAATAACAAAGAATTTAATAGTATCACATCATATTCTCTGACAAAATACAATAAAATTAGTGTCAGTAATAAAAAGCTTCTTAGAAGTATGCATGGAAATGTAAAAATGCCTGAAGTAAATAATAGTTCAAAGAAAAACACAAAGACATTTGAAAAGTATTTCGAATTAAGTAACAATACACACACCACACGGCAAAACTTGCTATCTAAAGATAAAGCAAGACTTAAAAAAGCAAAACTTAATAAAAAAGTTATAACACTTAATGCACGTGTTAGTAAGGAAGAATGATTAAAAATTAATAAACTAGGGATTTAACTGAAGACATTAAAAAAGAAGACAGATTTATAGTAAGGAATATAAGAAGAAGGAAATATTTAAGATTTAAGGACATGGAAAAGAAATAATAAAGAGTATCAGTAAGTCAGGAGCTAATTTTAAAATACTAATAAAATAAATATAACACTAACAAGATTAAGAGATGAGGCTCCAAACAAACCTATAAAACCCATAACTGGGATTAAAAGAGAACAGGATTTAATATGTGTTTTAGTTGATTTATATACGTACAAACACACACATGTGCATGCATACAAATATGCTCACAGGTACTCATCACATACACACATGCATATACATTAACTGCTATCTATTTAAATAAATAACATTAAAATCACAAGATATTATGTCCATAAATATGACAATTTGGACAAAATATCAGTGATTCTCAGGAAAAGTAACCAATGCTAAAATTGACTTCAGAAGCAAAAGATAAATGAAATAGCCATATAAATAACTAAATTGGCAGTCCAAAATTACCACATAACAAAAAGACAAACAAAAGTATCAGGTGCAGACAGATTGAAGCATAATTTCTAGCAAACTTTATAAGATGGCCCCTATTTCACAAAACAGCTACACATACACATTGTTATAAATAATAGCATGACACCCTAAGAGGAACAACTGTATAAATCTCATGTTTAACATGTGATACAGATGCTAGAAAATGTAAGAATGATTTACTAAAGAACAGATACTATAGTGATATGCTTCATGGTCAGGTTAAAAGAGAAAGTACCATCTCACATGATATAGGAAGAGTATTTAATAAATTTTAATCCCTAATCATAATTTTTTATATGTTAAATCTTGGTTTTTTATTGCTGAAAACATTTTAGTGGATGTTTAGTAAGACTTACATGTAAAAATATCTGTACTAATTTTCTCTCATATCTCCCTATAAGATAAATTCCATGCATATATAATTTTATCAAAATGAACTAACTGTACTGTCATGTACAACTAAAAAGAAGAACCAAGGAAATAAATAAAATTTTTTTGAAACATAAAAGCTCAGCACTGCTTATTCCTTACTTGTAGGGAAACGTCATCCTCCTTTATCTGTGAGATTACATTGCAAGACTCCCAGAGTATCCTGAAATCATGGATCTAAACACTATTATACTATTTTTTTCCTGTACTTATATGCCTATGATAACATTTAATTTATAAATTAGGCACAGTAAAAGAATATCAATAACTAATAATAAGTTAGAATAATTATAACAGCATACTGGAATAAATGTTATGTGAATGTGCAAAAAATATATATATATATAGTACCACAGGGACAGAATGGAAGTTTATTTGCTATCAAATGCTTATTAACCTTTACTATATGGTAATCCACCAAAAACATACATAAATATATAATAGTAGTATTTTAGAAGTATCCCCTTAAAGTCAGATACAAGAAAACAATTGCTCTGTCATGATTTTAATTCAATACTGAATGGGAAACTCAGCCTATAAATGCATTAGGACAAGAGAATTCAAAAGCAAGTTGTACGGATTTGATAAATGACTATTAGTGAAACATCACATGAATTTTTTCACATGAAAATTAAGGAAAATATAGAGAGGCAAAAGGAAACAATAACATTTTCTAGATTTGACTCAAGATCTATGAAAAACAAGTATTCGTATACACAAGAAAACAACAATTAAGAAATGTAATAAATGTGGAAAGATATGATTTGTAACTGAAATGGCAATGCTCCTAAGAATTAGATGTAATAAAAGCATAGTGATATGTGCATAAATAAAATATTAAAATTCTATTCAGACATAAAAGAAGGCCTAAATAAGGAACTGTATTATTTCACGGATGAGAAATCTGTGTTTTGTGAATTCTGCAAATTAATCAGTAAATTCAATGTAATGTCAATCTAAACCATGGAAAGGCTGCAAGAATTTATTTTAAAATTCACATGGAAGAGTAAAGAAAGAAAAATAGCCAAGATATTTAAATAAAAAAGAACAATGACACTTTTCTACCCTATATGATAACCGACACATTATAAAAATATAATAACTAAAAGCAATGTGTCTGTAGAATAGAGATCAATAAACAGACAAGTGGAAAGGAAGAAAGAACTCAAACTGACTTTTGCAGGAAACTAGATGATGGTACTATAAATCAGTGGAGTATGGGAGGTAGAGTGGAACAGGTAGCTATCCATGAGAGAAAATAAGGATAAAAGTCTCCATGACACTATCCACAACTCCATGGTTGAAGACCCAATGTTACAAGCAAATGCTTAAGAATTTAAAAGGAAATGCAAGAGCATCATTAGCACATTAGGATAGTGAAGATTTCTTCAGTAATCCACAAAAAGCATAAATTAGAAGGGAAAAAATAGAATTTTATGGCATTAAAATGAAAATATTCAAAATTGGGAAATGAATCTCTTCATGAAATTATAATGTAAGTTATAGATTGGAAGAGGTTTTTGATTGACAAAGACCTATTTATTTTTTTAAAAAAATAATCATTATAAATATTTATAAAGAATCTTTACCAGTTAGAAAACAAAGAAAATAACCCATCAGAAAATATGTGCAAAAGATATAATCAGAAAATTGACAGAAAAAGAAAATTTAATCTAAGAAAATATGTTTAACCTCATTAGTAAAATCTGATATGCAAATTAAATCGGCATTGAAGTTATAATTTCATATGCTACAGATTGGCAAAATATAAATTGTCTGATATGTGTTGTCAAGAATTTGAAAAAGTGGGAGATTTTATAACATGCTGGTGAGAATTATAAAATATAAAAATTAAAATTACAGAACAATCCTAGATATAATCATGGTTACAAAGTAAAATTTGAAACATTCCAACAGGACATGACACCCACCTTAGAGTGTAGTAAGGAATACAATTGGTAAAGTTCAAAGCCAGCCTCAGCAACTTAGCAAGGCCCAAAGCAAATTAGTGAGACCCCATCTCAAAATAAAATATAAAAAAGGACTGGGATGTGATTCAGTGTTTAAGCACCCCTGGATGCAATCCCTGGTACAAAAAAAAAAAAAAAAAAAATGATCAAGATGATTAGATGCATAAATTAACATTCTATATGTAAAAAGATCTGATGTATACCACAAAATAGTTACATTTGTTCTAATTTGGGTACTATGTAAGAATGTGGGTATATGTTATTATATTCATTGCATGGTTGCAGCAATTCATAATTCAAAATAAAACAAATTTATAAGGATTTTGTAAAGGAATTAATTGAAGAGAAAGAATAATAGATACAACGGCATAAAGATAAAGTCACAGGAAAGATCAGCACTCAGAATGAACACATATAAAGCCCATGCCTAGCTCTTCAGTTTCCAGTTACGCAGGCTCTGAGCATCCCAGAAGATTACACAAAGAGAGAAAATGGGTTATTAAAGCCAGATGGCCAAAATTTTAAAATAACCACCTGGCCAGAGAACACAGCAGTTTTGATGCTGGCTCCTGAAGACAATGTTTACTCAATAATGCCCTCAACTATGTCCTCTAAGAAATTCGAGTTAATTGCAGCAGGTCCAATGATAACAACAGTACCTATGTGGGCCAAAGCACTGTTCCAGGCAGTTTATGCTTTATAACCTATTTAATATTTACCACTAGCCTTTGTGTGGTATTATCCCATTTCATGGATAGGAAGCCGAGGCAACAAGAGTTAAATACTTTGTACCAATCCTATAGCTATGAAAAGAGACTCCTGGAAGAGCAGGCAGTCTGGCTCTCCACTACCCTGCATTAATGTCACCCTAGCAAAGTCAGTTGCCCAAAAGTAGCTTCATGAGCTCCAAGGGAAGAGGTCCAAACATGGGCCCTCTGATGGTCTGACTTTTTCAGTAATTATATTCTTGGAACAACGAGCCCAGTGCCCATCACTCTTGCTTACAGCTGGACACTTAGATTGTTGACTAGGCTATGGATCCTTTTCCCAAGAAACTGAAGATACTCCACATTTTAAAAATATTTTCAGGCAGAAACTCAAATATAAGACCTACATTAAAAAAAAAAAAAAAAAAACCCTGCTCTAGCCAGGCATAGTGGTGCATGCCTGTAATCCCAGGGGCTCAGGAAACTGAGGCAGGAGGATGGAGTGTTCTAAGCCAGTCTCAGGAAAAGCAAGGCACTAAGAAACTCAATGATACCCTATATCTGAATAAAATACAAAACAGGGCTGGGGATGTGGCTTACTGGTCCAGTGGCCTTGAGTTCAATCCCTGTACCCATCCCCTGCAAAAAAAAAAAAAAAAAAAAAAATCCTGCTCTAGAGAGCAGTGAGCCAATTGCACTTTCTCAGTTACAGATCCACAGATCTGCACTGGGCTTCCTTCATTTGGGAGGCTGCAAAGGACAGTAAGAGAGAACACAACCGCCACATGGTGTGTGTTGTAGTAATTACTGTCATCGCCACGTGCGACCATCTCCTGTTCTCCCAGGCCCACGGGTGTCCTCTGAATCCTCTGAGCTCCCCAAGCAGCACCTTTGAGAACAGACACCTGAACGTCACTCCAATGCTCTACACCCTCTGATGTCTTCAACCCACACCAGCGAAACTCCAGCTCCTCAGGGTCACCTCCAAGGCTCTCTGTGACCTTGCCATCTCCAATCTCACCAACTGAGTTCCTCCCTTTTTCCCACTCAACTCCATCCCCATGGTGTCCCTTGCTGTGGGGACCTGCCTCAAAGCCATGGCAGGTACGGTCCCTGGAAGAGCAATGCCTTCTTCCTTGACTCTGCACGCCCCCTTCCTCCACACAACACGTTCTATGAAGGGGCTCCTGTGACGAATGCCCAGCGCTCCCCGGGGAATGGATGCTCCATGAGGACAAGGACTCGTCTATTTTGATGACTGCTCTGTCCCTACATCTGGAATGCACCTGACAGAGAACCGGTTCTCAAGTGTCTGTCAGTGAATGAGAGGAAAGGAAGGAGGACAAAAGGGAAGTTAGTTATGATTCTGACCCCTGGACACTGCTGTAGAGAGGCCTGGGTGCCCAAACTTGACAGCCCTCAAGCCGTTAGGGACAAGAGAAGACGTGTCCAGCATGAAGCACAGAGCAAAACCAACAGCAGTTTTCCCCAATACCTCCCACTAACTGGCAGGCAGAGGAGGGACAAGCATGCAAGGAACGAAATCAAGGGGCAATGTTCTGAGGTCACTGCTGGCAGGGTAGAGTGGGAGCTCTGGGTGTGTCTGGCCTGGCACTAGGGCCCTCATTACTCAGATCTAATTAACACGGACACAGAGAAGCAGCAGGCTGGGGGATGGGAGCACCAGGCCACTGGCTCCACAGCATCCTCAGGGCCGAGGTCTGGACCCTTGGGCTGCACAGAGTAGTCTCAGCCCTGGGTATGTGACACAGTGCTGAGTCAGGGTACTCCAGGGCCCTCCACCCATAGACAGAGCTGTGTCTGCAGGAGGCTGGTCACCTAGGATTTGGGCCAATGCCTCAGCCTCTTACAGCCCCTCTTCCTTCTCTTTTCCTCTTTTACTTTCAAACAGGACAGAGGAGGCGGACACATCCTTAGAGTAGTAACACGATGACTTATATGTGCACAGCCCTTTGCTGTCTTCCTTGCACTCAATTAATTCCTTGCTTATGTATTCATCCCATACAGATCGAGGACTTATGGGTGAACAGACCTAAAATTCCATCTCATGGAGCTTATTCTCTTGTTCAGGAGGGATAAGACTACACATGTATATACATATTCATATAAATTATTTGTAAATATATGTACTGTGTCTCTATGTACACATTACATATAAAATGCATACAAATTATATATATGTGTGTGTATATATATATATATATATATATATATATATATATATATAAAACCCAACTCAGTCTCATTTCCATCTCCCATATGGTAGAACAGTCTCCAAGAGGTAAAATAGATCACTTAGGATAAGACACTGTCTTTAACAGAAGTCCTTTCATTTATAATAATAGGAAAGGGATCCCCATTATTCTCTTGGGTCCTAAAAAAAAAAGTCTCCCTTCTTCCCCTTCTCCCTCTCCCTCTCTCTCCCCCATCCCGTTCGACACTGCTTGGGGATGGAACCCAGGGCCTGGTGCCGGCTAGGCATCACTTTACCTCTAAGCCACAGCCCCCTTTGCACAATTCAGGGCCATTTCCCATGGGCTCCTGGGACTCCTGCTTCTACCCTTACCTAGCACCCTCATGGCAAGGATTCATCAGTTGCTTACTATGCACTAAACCCTGTTCTCATCTCTCACATGGGACATCTTATTTCATCTTCCAGCAATTTATAAGCTGAATGTATTCTTATAACTGTTTCAGAGATGGGGAAACTAAGGCCCAGAGTAGTCACCTTACCCCAGATCGGACCTGGTAAATGTCAGAGCTGAGATTCCACTTTGCACACACTCTCAAATCCTTGTTCTGTTGCAGTGACTGCCTGTTTACCTGACTCCGATACACAGCCATGACCTTGTCTGAGGTGCGCATCTGCCCATAGCCCAGTACTTACAGCAGGGACCTGCTTTGCTGCCAGAGTGTTCACTTTGTAATTTAGCATTGAATAAAGGAGACCCTCCAGTCCTTTGCTTTGTTCCCCACAGCATGCAGCAGAGCAGGTGGGTTAGTCACTAGGAGACTGACAAAGACTCTGGAGTCTGACACAGGTCCTGTCCTAGCTCTGCCACATCTTAGGTTTTGAAACAGTTGACCTCTCTGAGGTCCTATTTGTTCTGATCTGTAAAATGGGGCTTACAATGATACCACTATGAGCATTTAAGAAAGAATTCCATAGCAAGTGCAAAGCAGAGTGTCTGAACCTAGAAATCAGGCTCCCAGTGTTTGCCATGAAGGTCATTAACATTCTGTCTGTTCCTTCTCTTGCCAGTTCCTCTCACTCCCTGCTCACCTTAATCAAGAGGAATTCCCTCCATGAGACTCACCTGGGGTCTGCAGGGACTGAGGGGGGAGCATGACTGTGCTGGCCCAGTGGGCCCAGCACCCTCCTGCCCCCTCACACTGCCACCTTCCAGCTGTGAAATGGAGTCCCTGCTCGGCTGGGTCCCAGAGCTATCAGGGGGCTGCCAATTTCACAGTTCACGAGGCTGCTGTTCCCCCCTGATTAATAGGGTGCCAGCAGCTATGGGCAGGGCGGTGACACCAGTCACATGGGGCTCTCTCCCCTCTGCCCATACTTCCCAAGGAAGGGAGAGCAAGTCGGCTTCATGCATATTTATGTAGGGAGAGAAATGATTTTATACTGCATGCCTTCCAAAAAAATAAATAAGATTTCACCCAGGTCCTGTGCATTTCCCTCAGTGAACTCAGCATGCTTCAGGGAAAACACACACACACACACACACACACACACACACACACAGAATAATGAGAAGCTGAAAACACTTAAATACCATTGATCTGAGCAGGGTATCCTCACACCAAGAGTGACCTAAGAGAAACTGGAGATATTAAACCCTGGAGCTTGGACAGAGTTGTTTTAAAATAAATCCAGTTTGAACCTGTAACCCCTCGGGAATTAGAACAGATGGGTCCAAATGCAGCTGGGCACTTGAGGCCTGCCCCATCCCACTTTCTAAGTCACCGCTTTGGTTGATGCCATCCCAGTACTGGGCCATGGCAGGATTCATATCTGGGAACACAACTTCTCTGCAAAAGCAAACAGAGTCACCCACCTTGGCATCCTTCCTGATGGACCTACAAGAAAAGCCTTCATCTCAGGCAGACATAGCTTTTCAGCCCAATTACATAATCTCTGCAAAATGACTCCAGCTTTCTGTGCCTCAGTGTCTCCACCTGTGTGAAACAGAATTCTCTGGCCCAGGCTCCTGTGTGTTCCAGGACCCGGGGTCATCAAATGGGCTGAGCTTATTCTTAGCTCAGCTTATTCTTGTTCTTAGCTTATTCTTGGTTCATCAGCTTCTGATTGGGCCGGATACTGTGTGTCCTTCCGCCTCCACCTTAAACCTTCCTTCTTCAGAAAGGCCTTCTTGAATGCCCCAATAAAGGCCAAGCCTCCCTCTTCTACCCCAAAGAAGTCAGTATGTTTCCTTCCCAGCTGCTTTGTGTTAATGACCCCAGTAACTGTGTGTTACCTTGGTTCAGGCCTCGAGTCCCAGGTCCGATGCCCCCACTAGAGGATAAGGTCTCCCACAGCAAGTGGCATGCCAGCCATTACCACTGCTCTCAGTATTCGGTCAACAAGTGAATGAATGAACAAACTGCTGAGTAGTTGTGAGAATTAAATAAAGCAGCATACAAAGCGCCTGATCTATTTGCAGAGGACTCTCAACATACTAAAATAAGTAACATTAATTGAGCCTTTTCTTTGTAATAAGCACTCTTCAAAGCATTGTGACATGTATTAACTCATTAGTCTTCAACAGCTAGGGAATGCCTCCTCTTATTTTCCCCATCTAGAGAGGAGAACAGTGAAAGATGGGCAGTGAGAGACAGGGATGTTTATTAACTTGCTTACACGTGTGATAGTGAGTACCAGTAAATTTCAGGAGTGCGCTTGGGCAGCCAGGCCTCAGCCCACACTCCTAACATCCTATAAAGGGATCTTATTCCATTGCTTCACCTGCCTGCTTAATTTTTCATGGACTTGATTATCCTCCTTGAAGGTATCTCCCCTGAGGTCTTTCTGATTTACCAGTCTCACTCATTTGCTTATGAAAACCCACATGCCCCTGCCCCAAATCCATGTATGGATAATTGGGTTACAAAGCACAGCCCTTCTATCAGAAGATTCTGTACCAGCCTCTGGCTCCATTAGAGGGGGGACAACTTCACTTCCCAAGGATGTGGGGACACCATGCAGAAATTGCTTTCTCCTCCACGGTCCTGTTGGGAGACTCCCAGACCTCAGGCCTAAACCAATCTGGCACTCAGGAGCAGCCTCCTTTCTGAGAATGGTGATCTCACCTTCTTCCAGAGATACACAAGTCAAGAACTGGCAGAGGGCGAGGCAGCTGGAAGGAGAAGGGCAACTCAGGTCACAGGCAGGCTGAAGGCAGAGCTCACTGGAGTGCCCTCTCTGCATACCACTGCTTTGTCTTCCCTGAAAGGGAGCTGTGGGTACAGCAGGCCTTCACTGCCAAGGACACAGCTGGAGCTTCACCGAGCCAAAGCAGGCAGCCTGTCTGTCGGCTGGGCGAGGCCACTTCCTGGGGTGATGAACAGCGCCAATCAGGCACACTTAACATAATTATAATGAAGTGGATGCATCTGGTCTCTGAAGGCTTCATTCACCAGGGAAATCAGGAGGAAGTGATATCTCTCTCTCTGCCAACCTCCTTGGGACACTTGCAGGAACAGTCCTGGAGCCAGGAGGCTGTGGACACTGCTCTCTGCCACGTACTTACCAGCGCAGAATGCTAATTTCTGATGCCCTGTCACCCCTTTGCATCATTTCTGTACAAGGAAGTGTGAGTAGATAAGGGTCTGCATGAAAGGAAGTCTCCTCTCTTCCTCCCTGGGTGTCCTAATAACCTCTCACCGCTGGTACACATGCCATTAGCCATGCCTACAGGGCACGTGGCACTGACTTCCGGCTCAGCTTCCATACATGGAGACCCACAGCCCCAGCATTCCAGTGAAAGAGAAGAAACCAAAGAGTGTAGGTTCAGACCAGCAAGGGTCCAAGTTGTTCACTATACAGATGAGAAGGGAGCTGTATGGCCCAGGAAAGGGATATGATTTTCCCAAGATTATTGATATTTGTGAAGTGTGGCCCCTGCACCAGACTATTCATATATTATTGCATTTAATCCTGAAAATACCCAGAGAATCTGACAATATGATTAAGACAGTTTCACAGATGAAAAATCTGAGACTAACAGATGAGTTAACTGTCCAAAATCAAGGCATTATGCAGGACAGTGCTCAGATCCATATCTGCCCCATCCCACACCCATTGTCCCATTCCTGGCCATGCCTAGAAAATCCTACCATTATGATTGTACTGTGGTTTATAAACTAGTGTCTTTAAACATGTTGGTAAGCTAAAACTTGGTAAAATTCCCCTCTCTTTTTATATGCACTAGTGGAGTGCTAGATATTGAAAGGAATCCTGTGGTGAATGTTTTTGTAAAATAAAGAAGCGTTTACAAAAATAATCTGCCACTCTCTGATTTATCTCTTTGCTAAACTGAGCCTTTCAGGAGCCAGATTCTTTTGAAGTAAGGCACAGTGGCCCTGCTCTGAGTAGATGGACCCCTCACTGTTCTGGACAGGATAGGATACTTTGAGGGCCTGTCATTCCCACGGTTAGTGAAAAGAAACTGCAGGTGCCTCATAACCCAGAGGGTTCCTTGCTGGGTGCCACAAGACTCCACCATCCAGGAAAAGCTGAGGGGACCTACCTCCATATCTGAGCAGAGGTGGCTGCTTCAGATTAGCATGTAGATGGTGACATGTGAGGATCTGCCCATTAGGACATTCAATATTGAATATGACAAATTCTCTCATGGGGTGCTTGAATAGGATACACAAGAAAAGACTCAGAGGCAGGCAGAGCTTGTCTCCTGAGGAACAGAGATGAGCCAGATGTAGAGGCTGTGAAGTGGTAGAAGCCATGGGCACACCCAGGTGAGGAGGTAAAAAGAGACTCTTTTCAGACAGATGCAAAAGCAGAGCAGGGAAAGACACAGATGGGTGAATTCAGAGGAGCTACTAGAGACAGAACCAATGTGTGAACTCTTGTTTCATCTGAGCAATGGTTCTTTCTCCACGAAGCCTGAGATTGTTTTATGATCAGGCATGGTCCCTGCAGTTCTTTCACAGTAGAGATAACACAGTGCCAGTAAAAGGCCAGCACTTCAAGGTCATGCAGACCTAGGTGCAAATCCTGCTTCTGACAGGTGTGCAATCCTGGGCAAGTTATCGACACTCCTTCTGTTCCAGTTTTCTCATCTGAAAAAGGAGGCAATAAAAGGTATCAACCCCATTGGGATTTTTTTTTTTTTTTTTTTTTTTTTTTTTTTTAGGATTTAATGTGTCAGTATTTATTGAGTGCTGATCTGAGAGCTTGGTCCACACAGAGGAACTAATATTACTCCAGTTACAACCCAAAATACCACTTCCCCCTAAGCTAAACTAAATAACCAATTCTTTGAATCCTGAAAAAGCTGAATTAAGACACTCTAGGCCCGTCATTCATTGATTCACTTACTCATTCAATTCATCCATTCACTCAGTTACTTACCTGCTGTCTATTCTGTGCAAGGAATGTTGTAAACAAGAAGCATAAAGCATTGAACAAAACAGACAAAATCCCTGTGTGTAAAGCTGCCGTCTACCAAAAGCTTCACCTCCGTAGCTGTTTAGAACTTCCATGGTCTTGGGACACTGACATCTCCATTTTACTACTGCAATAAGTATGTCTTGGAGCAGGGCTTCTCAACCTCATCTGAGCACACATTTTGTCCCAGGCAATTCTTTGCTATGGGTGGGTCTCTGTGCATTGAATGGCAATCAGCAATATCCACACCCCTACCCACTAGATGCAGAAGCACCTTTAACTGCTCTGCCAAAGGTCCCCACTTAGGGTGTGTGTGTGTGTGTGTGTGTGTGTGTGTGTGTGTGTGTGTGTGTGAGAGAGAGAGAGAGAGAGAGAGAGAGAGAGAGAGAGAGAGAGAGAGAGAGAGGCAGAAGCACTCCCTGGTAAACAACCACTAACTTGGAGAAATGAACAGACTAGTCCAAGATCTCAAAATCAGTAAACAGATAAGTCAGCTTCTAACACATATCTAGTCAGGAGAGGTTAAGAGTATCACACTTTCAGGGCACGCAGTTTCCAGAAGTCACCAAGTGTATAAGTACTGTCTGGGTGCCACGTGGTGTACGGGGTGGGGAGAAACAGCTGGAGAGAAACTGGAGAATCTCTCATGTGCTCCCCCCACCCAGGCTCCAGTGCTGCCCAGAGAAGAAGCTGCCCCTCTCTCCACTTCTGTTTCCTGTCTTTGATGCTGACCCAGACAGTATGGTCCGGGGCAAGTTATAGAAGTGCTATTGCCTTAAGCATGCATTTCCCAGATGAGGAAGCATGTGTTTAAGGTTCCATAGCTTTAAAACATGGAGAAGAAAAGGCACTGAATAACGTCCCGACTGGGAAATGTCACAGAGCAGTGATCTCTGGGCTGCCCCTGTAAGAGCATCCACGGTCTTTCAGTTACATAGGAGCCACATACCTGGTGGGGTTTATCTACTTGTGTGTAGGTTGGTGGCCTCTCCAGCCATGCTGGGAGGGCAGTCCTGCATCTACCTGAGTAAGAAACAGTAGGCGCCCTCTATCCAGAGCCCAGAGCCATGGAGCCGGCCCTCTGGGATCATCCTGCATTCAAAAAACCAGCATCCTTTCCTGTCCTGTGCCAGAGACAGTGGAGCAGAAGGGCCTGTCCACCACACATCCTAACCTCTCAGAGAAGATTTCCACCTTCTGAAAAATGCCTTATGGGAGGAGACACAGAACAGGAGCGTCCCAGGGTGCAAAGTGAAAAATAATGGCACTGATATATCCAGGGGAGAGGGGAGAGCTACAGTCCATCTGCCTCTTCTCTAGCAATCAAACCAGCCCCTTCTAGCCAGGCCTATATTCATTCATTCCGTCAGTCAGTCACTCATTCACTCAGTCATTCATTTTAAATATAGTTAGCAGTCTCCTACAATGTGTCAGGATCAAGGCCCAGGATAGGAAGAGAAAAAAGCACCCATTCTGGAGCACTGTGGTTGAAACACTAAGGGGCATGGCCTTGAAAGTTAGAAAAGTCTGTATTAGAGCCACCACTACCCCTGCCTCCACACTCCAGGATCAACTCGCTGTGTAACCTCAGGTAAATATTTCTCTGCTTTCTGAGTACAATCAACACTTCAAAAAAGGAAGGAAGGAAGGAAGAACAATAAGCGTTTCGACTTGACGATTCAAAGCACTATGCCATTTTATATACCTGATCTTCTTAAATTGCAAGAGAATTCAGCAGAATGAAATCTATATTAGAGGGAAGGAGGCTTAGTCTCTGAGGTATTTGGAACTGGCTCCAGTTTTCAAATTTGGTGCATTGAACAGATGAAACTGGACTTGCTGACTACTTTCAAATCTGCTGTCAAACTCCTCGAAGGTCTCTGGGCCTCTGATCTGCCAGAGTTCTGGCTGGCTGGAAACACAAAAAACAAAGAGTTGGAGAGAAGAGGTCGTCCACCTATTCTGGAAAGGCCTGGAACTCCTAAGCCCTCCCACTCCTGTGTGACAACACAGAAGGTGATCTATTGTTCCTAACTTCTTCCCTGTCCCCATTGCTCAGACTGACCAACCTTAAGGACTGTTTCAATTTCTCCTTGCTCTGAGACAAGTCCAGAGTTCAAGAGCCCTCAGGGGTCAGTTAAGAAAGTGGACAGTAGATGCTCATGATGAACCAGAGAGAGCAGCCTTTCCAAGGGACATGCCACTACTCAGCTCCTGCTAATGCTAAAAGGCACAGAAAGAAGCTTAGGGTCCCTGGATCCTTCAATCATCAAGTAGAAGGGAAATGTAGATTTTGATTTTCCTCTCCTCTCGTTGATGATTTATAAATACTCACAACTTAATTTGAATGTTTAAAATATATCATATATCCTATAAACAAGCAAGCAAACAAAAGAAAACCCCAGCTATATCGAGAGGGTGGATTCTACCCAGGAGATTCCAGGGTGCAGCCTCTATTATCTGGACTCTTCATTCTGGTCTCTCCCTTCCCAATGTCAAGTCCATATTTAAATCCTTTCTTCCCATTTTGGCCCAAATGTCTTACCACATTTGTAAGAAATCAATCAATGCTAATAATGGTCCCCATCTCACTAAAAGTGAAAGTCAATGCCCTAGCCTCCAGGCTCTATAAGTCCTTCTTTCCAGTGCCCTGGGACCCAATTTATTTTAGTGCTCTCTCCCTGATGCTGCTGCTTCCCATTCCTTAAATGCTCAACACAGTGCCTTTGCACTTGCAATCCCTCTGCCTCAAAACTCTTTCCTCTTATATTCAAATGACGTACTTCTTCGTATATAATATTTCAGTCCTCAAACGCCCCCCCTCATCATTATGACCTTTTTGCAGAAAGGTCCCTTCTTCGTTTTACTTCTCCCCCCTTATGAGTATCATCATTGGATATTGCATATGTATTTTAATCTTGTTCATTTCTTTATTGTCTTTCTGCATTAGAAAGGATGCCCTATAGAAACAGATGGGCATGCATTTTCTTCAGTGTGCTAAAGAGTTCCCAGCACACAGTAGGTACTTTACTACTGTATGTTGATTTAATGAATGAAGAAGTGATTTCTTATTTGACAAGTGTGTGTGGAGATATCATGAAAAAGGACCCTGAGCTAAATACGTATCAAGAACTTTAAAACATTCTGACCGTTTGACACCATAATTCCACTCCTGGGAATATACCCTGAGGATATAATACAGGATGGTAAAAAACAAATTTAAGCCCAAACATGGTTTTTGCTGTTGAATACAAAATAGCAAAGAGAAAAAAAAATGTGCAGCAATAAATAAAATATGAGGCAGTCATAAGACAGAATTTTAAACATATTGAAATACATATAATATTAAATCAAAAGCATGATAAAAACCAATTAACAGGTAAGAGAAAAGACAGGGGAAATAATAAAAAGTTACTATGGTTGATAGGCATTCTGGGAAAAAATGTTAATGTTTTTCTTTATTTTTACTTTTCTCATAGTGAGCACATGTAACTTGTATAATTAGAAAATATTAGGAAAAATCAGGACTGGCCATAATTGTGGTAATGGTGTTGGTCTACTGTATTCCCAAGGTGGGTAGCCATGTGGAAACACAGGGAGGTGGCCCCTGGGAGGAGCCTCTGAGGAGAGCTGCTGTCCTGGACTCTGACAGTCAGTCTCACTGGGTGGTTTCCAGCCCTTTCAGGGGGAGGCCAAGGCAGAGGTACAAAGTCGCCTGACTGTTGGGAAATTGCTCCAGCTCTGATCAATCAGGAGACAGTCTCTTCAGCCCCTGGCATTTATCAAACCTCCTTCACCCTCATCTGTCACTGTGTGGTGGGGCTGCCTTGCTGGGCACAGTCTAATCAAGTCAGCATGCCCTGAGGGTCCCCAGAGATAAAGAGGAGGGGGCTCAGAGGGAGCAGGGAGAAAGGAGAGCTAGGAAGATGGGAAGAGGATCCCCAAGGAGGAGGGAAGAGCAAATGTTCAGAGAACACCCGTTTGTTTTGCTATCGTGGCAATTAATGCTGAGAAGTGACATTTTAAGGGGCTCTGGTGACAGCTTTGGTGACATTCCTGTTTGTGATTCCATGACAAATCTCTGTCTATATCTTATTTTAGAGAGTGTGGAGACAGCTTGGAGGATGACTGCCTGAGATGCCAAGCTCCTATCTGTTTGAGGCAGGGCTTCTCTGTTGCCTGAGCCTGGGCATTTAGACCCAGGGTCAAGGTCAGGAGGAGGAGCCAATGAAGAAAAGCCATGGAGACAGGGTCTGGTCTTAAGATATTCACTCCATCCTGAGATCAACTGAAGCAAAAATGAGCACCATGCCATGCTACATGTGGCATTTGCATTGCCCATCAGTTAGGGAAGAAAAGAGGGAGAAAAAAAAAAAAAAAGAAAAGAAAGAATATTCAAATCTGAAAACTTTTCAGGCTGGTTCGTTCTAAGGACTCTATTTTCAAACACACAACTTGCCTCCTTTCTTCCCTAATAAGTGCTAAGAAGAAAGTGGAATGGAAACAGATTAAACTCCAATTTTACAATCTGAGACTTAGAAGGGATTACTTAAATGGTGTCTAATCTCCAATCCTGCTACACCAGCCTTGACAAATGGCTACGAAGTTTGGTTTGCATCCTTCCAAGAGGAGGAGATTAGGATCTTTAAGATCCAAAGGGAAGGTGTGGGAGAGCAAGGTAGGTATAACAAGTTGTTTGCCAAATGGGAGGATATTTCAGGCGTAAAAACAGTGTAGCAAAACAAAGAGAATAGTGAATCTAAACTCAGATTGGGGACACCAGGACAACACCATCAAATTCTGCGCCTCACAGGTGAGTGACTCAATTTCTCCAAGCTGAAGCTAAGTTCCTTATGTCCCAAAAGGGCTCAGTGACACAAGAGTTTGCATTTATGAAGACATTATATAAATGTTTAGAGTTATATAAAATAAAACATCCATTGTTTCTAAACTGTGAGCTCTAGGGGAAGACTACTTCCTATTTTGCTTTGCCTATCTACATTAAACACATAGTAGGTGCCCGTAAACATTGTTAGGTAAATGAACGGACTTAGGAATGAATGCGTGAGGAACGCGAGAGAAGTGTATCCAAGGAGAAGACACAGAGCACAGGCCAGGCTGCTCCTCTCAATGGACGGCCACCGACTGTGGAGAACAGCTGATGAGGGAGACAGAGGGCACAGTTCCAAGCCTGAGGGGCATTTTACAATGCAGAACTCAGAAGTGGTTTGAAGGAGGAGAGCAGAGTGGCAGTTTAGTGTAAGAATGCCAGACGGGTTCAGTGTTAAGAACGTTGTTCCCGCTCTTTCCTCCTTTATATGCTGGAGAATCTGTCTTTCAGAAGCAGTTCACTGAACCAGTTTGATGCTCTGGTTCAAGCACTTCTGCCCATTCTTCCTTCCGACTGCTCCCAGCCTGGCCCTGGCAGTGCCCTGGAGACACGGTCAGAGTAAGAACTGCCTTTAGGGAAGAAGTGTCCCAGGCTCGCTGTCCACCCCCAGGACACGTCGGAGGGGTGTGCTTTAAGAATGGGTGGTGTTGCCCATGCAGGGGGCAGAGGGCAAGGGATTTGAGGGGTGAGACTTGAGTTCCCTAAGACAATAAGATGAAGGAGGGTCCCTCCAGAGGGCAAGTTGAGCAGTTTCAAGAGAAGATGCAGAGATGACAGTACCAATGGGAGACAGTCACTGATGGGCTGGCCACAGGAATGGCAGGCATTAGACACGAAACCCATCGTGGGCCTTGCTGCCTCTGGCACCATGCCACCTTCTCTACCAGCCCTCTACTCTGAGGCTTGGGAATTATCTTCTCCCTTCAGGCCTCTGGACACAGAGCTCTGCCGGTGGCCAGGGTCTGTCCCCACCATGAGTCTGCTCGCACACTATTAACCTTTCTGAGGGGAAGATTTAAGGCTCAGGTTATCTTCCACTCACATACTGTGAAATCAATCCAGTGGTTCACACCAGTCTCAGCAATGCAGCATAAGACGACAGAAGACATCAGAGCATGCCGCGTGCAATAAGGAAACGTACTCCTGCTAAACTTCCTGTTGAGACATTCAAAAACATACATCACACACGGGGGCACAGTGTAACACATTTCTTATTGTGGCTGGTGTTCAACATTTTGGACAAACAGACTAAGCTGGCTAGCAATACACCATATCCTACCTTTCCTGCTTAAACAATTGGCAGGATTAATGCAGGTTGCATTATCTCCAGAAAATGCCTGGGTCTGGGAACTAGACAAAGCCAGGTTCCCATGGTGGTTCCATTACTTGTAGCTATACACTTTGAGATAATGTCTAAATTTCAATGAGGCTATCTTCTTTATCAGATGGATGGGAGGATTTCACAAATGACTGATTTGAAAATACTAAACAAGATATGTCCAGTGCAAAGAAAGGGTAAGACATTCATACCAAAGTTACTAGCCAGTGACAAAACACATCCATTTATGAACTCATTCTTTTACTCATTTCTCCAGTCCTACCCAACACCTGCTTAGTAATGCCCATTAATTACCAGACACTGGATGAGGTAGGGAACAAGACTGACAGACTCATTCATTGAGCTGATGGAAATCTCAGCCTAATGAGAAAATTGAATTATCTAATAAATAAATCCAAATAATAAAAAGCACAATTAAGGAAACACATAGAAAAGCTGGCAGTAGACAAAAGAGGAGACCTCACCTAGAGACAAGAGGAGGTGATATTCAAGACTCACTTAGAGTCTGAGGAGGTAATATTCAAGCTGAGATCAGAATGATGAGGAATCAGTCACACCATGAGGGACTGGGGAAGGAAAGAGAGGGACTTTTCTGGGCAAAGTATTTGGGCGTATGCAAAGGGCCTGTGGTGGAAGGAGCTTAGCAAATTCGAAGAACTGAGAGGAGGCCACTATGGTTGCAGTATAGAGGGTAAGAGTCAAAGAGCAAGAAGAGCTCTCAGTGGTAAAGCGCTGGCCTTGCATGTGTGATGCGCTGGGTTTGGTCTTCAGTACCACATAAAAAATAAAATAAAATAAATAAAGGTACTATGTCCATCTATAGCTAAAAACAATTTTTAAAAAATAGCAAGAAGAGCTCTGGCATGCTTCCACATGGGCTGTTCTGATCACCCCATTGCAACAGCAGCTGCTAGGTGGAGACGGACGGGGTGGGTAGGCAAGGAAGCAGCAAGACCAATAAGGAATAATGGAAGGTGAGGTGACGCGTCGGTGGGGACACTAGCCAGAGTCTGTGGCTTGAAGAGGGGGTGGCGTGGGGGCCAAGAGCCTTCGTGTGAGGAAGCAAGAACGCCACCACAATAAGGCCTTGCACAAGGTGCTAAGAGAGGGCTCTGAAAATTCGCAAAGCATGACACAAAGATGACATTCATCTGACAGTTACTGGAGTGTCAGAAGGTGAGCTGGAAACTGCTCCTGGCATTCCACGGTCAGGTACGACTAATTAGAACAAATTTAAAAATTTTTTTTTTAAACCGCTTCTTGGTTTCTGACATTCTCGGGATCTGCAGTCACCACACATGGGTTCCCTGCACTCCTGGGGATGCTCGGAACACAGCGCACCACGGACTCTCCCAGGCGAAGTCCCTGCTGCCAACTTAGAAACCAGAATTCCTGTGTGGCGGCTTGCTCCTGCAGAGAATGGATGTTAACCACCTATGTTTCTTATGGCCAGCTTCGTGGGTCAAGCAAGCCCGGGCACCGTGCTGTAGCTCTCCCTGGAATTTCAAGGGCTCTGTGCCTTCCCGAGGTCAGGACCCTCAGTGCGGAGCAGTGTGTTCTGACCCGGCCCTGATCCTCGGAGCGACAGCTCTCCTGCTTCAGTTTCCACCTGTTCAGCCACCTCCAGCCGTGTGACCTTGGACATGTTGCCAGCCCCCTCTCTTTTCCGGCTCCTCCTCTGAAGAGTGGGAACAATACTCGCACATTTCTCACAGGTTTGCTGTGAGGTGTAAATGAAATATTTCAAGGACAGTTCCAGAAGAGTAGAGACAGTGCAGCAGCAGCTCCCAGTCCAACCTCCCCATCCATCTTCCACTCAGGGTCGATCACGATGGCTTAATGAGAGAATGTATAGGGCAGCAATGGGACCCTTGCTGGCACGCGTTGAAAGCCCCCTGCCCCACCCTCTCAGCAAGCATCCCATTTATCCTGAGACTTCCTGGACCGTGACCCTGAGCCCAGATAAGATTCAGCCCGCTGGTCCTATGTGGGAAAGACTGGCACCTCCCATCTATCCCTGTGGGCCACTACCAGCATTTGATGCTATTTCTCTTTCCTTCCTCCATCCTAGGTCCTGAACTGAGTAAGGAAGTAGAGTAAAACCTTCCTTCTGCATCCCTCCACCAAAAGAAACATTTAGTGTAGACAACAAGGATGATTTTTGACAGACAAAAGGCATTTGAACCAATGGTAATTTAATTAATTTTTTTTAAAAGAGAAAATGACAAAAATGAAACACTGGCAACTATATGAATAAGACCAAGAGGGGCCACGAAAATGTAGGCACAATGGACATGATGAGGCAGGGGCTACTGGGGTGACTCTGTGTAGGGGCATGTGTAGATCCCCTTGAGTAATACTGTAGTACTTACCAAGATCATACCTGGGTGTCCCCTTTGAGCTTTGAGGAACACACCTGTCCTACGGAAATAGTCTCAACACAGGAACTAACTATGTAGCTGGCCCCCTAACTAGCTATGTGGATGAAGATACCCTAACTTCTTGTAGGTGCAGAAAGTTAGGATAATAAAGTCAGCTTTGGTATTTTGGGTGGTTCACATGATGGGCTCCTGTACAGCCATCAAAGGAATAAGGTAGGAACATGTGGCTGACGAGGAAACACACTGTTCAAACATTGTTTTGTGAAATATCAAAGAGCTACAGATCTATGTGGTGAGATCAACTCATTAGTACACACTGGAAGCAAACACACACATGCCGTCTATATGTGTAATGTACATGCTGGGAAATGCTGGGAGAATATAATTTAAACTTATCAAGGATGAGCTTTTGGGTCCTATCACAGAACAAGACAGACAGGGTAGAACTTTGAACTGTTCCTTTGTTAGTTCAGACTTCTTTTTTTTTTTTTTAATTTCTCTTTCTTTCCTTCCTTTCTTCTTTCCTATTCTTTCTGCCTTCCATTATAAATAGCATGCATTTCTTTCCTAATAATAAAACATAATTACAAAAACCTAACATCCATTCATCCATCTTCTATCCCATTCCTCAGCAAAATGACAAATTTGTTCTTTTAATTTCTTCATGCCTCCGTGCATACTATTCAGGGAAGGGAAACATACATTTAAGGAATTAAAGAGAATTGGAATAGCATGCGCTGAGCTTCTGTGATGTGTCAGAAGTAGTGCTGAGCATTTATGCATTTACACAGGTGAATTCTCAGCAACTTGCTCAGGTGACATGGGGGGTGACATTCAAAACACCTGAGAACTTCTAAGTTGCAAGTTCTAAACAGTCAGAGAAGATGCCAGCCAGTAGCATCCTAAAGCCACTCAGAGCGGGGCAGTGGGAAGTTCAGGAGAGCCTTGGGGAGGCGCTGTCTGCTGTGCAGGCAGCAGGAGGGCATGGCAGGGCTCGGGGCACAGAACTACTTCTCCACTGGCACCAGAGCGAGTTTCCATGTTTAACAAAGGATGTGGCCATGCTGGTGTGTATCAGTTCAACGTCAGCCCTGCTCAGTACAATACCCTGTAGGCCTGGAACTCCAGGCAGTTGTCACTTTGTAATGAAACTTTCTCCCTCCAGTCTCCAGAGTGTATCCTCTATTATCTGCATGTCTGAACCGAAAAGCAGGTTGATAGAACCCAAGTAGGATGAAGCAGTTTGAATCTCAAAGCGAAGGCTAAGTATGAAACATGCTGTGAGAGTGACCCTCGGTGATACAATCTCAAAACTGTGGGATCACTATTTTTTTCACTTCTGCTATAGTTTAGATGTGGTGTCCCCTGAAAGCTCATATGTGAGACAAGGCAAGAAGGTTTGGAGGAGAAATGACTGGGCCAGAGTCTTAACCTAATCAGTGAATTAACCCCCTGATGGGATTAACTGAGTGGTGACTGGAGGCAGGTTGGGTTGTGGTTGGAGGGAGTGGTTCGCTGGGGGCGTGGCCATGGGGTATATATTTTGAACCTGGATTGTGGATTCTGTTTCTCTGCTTTCTGATCACCATGTGAGCTGCTTCCCTCTGCCACATTCTTCTGCCATCTTTTTCCGGCCTCCCTTGGAGCCCTGAGTAATGAAGCTGCTGTCTATGGACAGAGACCTCTGAAACCTTTCCTCCTTTACAGTTGTTCTGGTTGGGTCTTTGAGTCGCAATAGCAACAAAGCTGAGTAAAACAATTCCAGATCATTATTTTTTAAAATTATACATATTTATGGGTTACTGTGTGATTTCTTGATACATATATCATAAATATATATATAAATATACAATACAATGCATATACACATATACAATGCATAATGATAGACCATGGCAATTTACATTTCTATCTTCTTAAACATTTATCTTTTCTTTGTGCTGGTGCTATGGTTTGGATCCCTAAGGTCCTCCAAAGTTCATGTGTTGGAAGCATGGTCCCATGCAGCAAGGTGCCAGAGTGAGTCTTCTAGACAATGATTAGGTCAGGGGAGCTCTGACGTCATCAGTAGATTAATCCATTTGACTGATCCATTTATGGCTGAATGGACTACTGGGAAGTGGGACCTGGGTGGAGGAAGCTGATCACTGGGGGTGTACGTTGGAAGGTTTCTCTTCCTCAAGTCCCTTCCTCTCCTCTCTGCTCCCCAGACACCAGGAGCTGAGCAGATTTCTTCCACCAAATCCTGGCACCATGATGTTCTTCCCTGGAGGCAGCTGACCAGGCACTGAACCTCTAAAACCATGAGCCAGAATAAACCTTTCCTCCACTAAGTTGTTCTTGTCAGGTGTTTTGGTCCCGGTGATGAAAAGCTGAGTAGCACAGTTGGTAATTTTTGAATTCTTCATGTTCTTTATAAAAACATATAATAAATTCTTGTGAACTACAGTCATCCTGCTGTGCTGCAGAACACTGGCCCCCATTGCTCCTATTTAATTGTATTTTGGTATTTATTTTCTATGGCAGCCCAGACTCTGAATACCTGCTCACACTTTGCAACACTTGTGGCTATGCCCAGGCCACCCCATAAAAGAGAGAGCCTCAAGATTCTCTCCTTGAGGCCACTGGAGGCGATAGAGCGCAGGCCTGATCTGAGCTGCTGCTGTCAGATCCCAAGCTGCAGGAAAGCCACCAGCAAGCAGCCACCACAGACAAGGCAACCAGTCTCCTATCTGCAGTCAAAAAGTCTGTCCTGCACTTCCAGGTTCTTCTCCTGCTGCTCTGACTGGGGCCCACTCAAAGGACTGTGAAAAGGATTATTTTGGAGAGATGAACACAGGTGAGATGAAGACGCATAGACACCGAGTGGCTTAGAGAGTTGTCCAGGTCACAGAGCCTGTGAAACGAGGAGTGGAACTCCGTGTGAATCCACTTCCCTGCACATCCAGCTGCCTATTCTCCTGTGTCCACCACTCATGCTCTTTCAATAACTTCTGCTTGGAGTTGCTCAATACTGATGTTGAGATTTCAGAGGATGAGAATCTGGCTTTGTCATTGTTTGAAAGGAGTTCTTCTCGAAAGAAAACACAAGAGAGTCCTCCTTGAGCCGTGGTGCTGTAGTAGGTCTGACAGTGTGCAGACTCCAGGGCATTCCTTCAAGGAGAGGGATCCAAGAGCCTCTTCCCCACTTCCCAGGAGTCAGTCGGCACATTCTTGGGATCCAGCACACTTCTGTCCCCTTGTGTTGTCCCTGTCTCAACAGTGAGGCACCTACCCCCATCATTGAGACTACAGAGAGAGTTTGCAGACAGCTGAAATGTTTAGTACCTGAAATGGCAAATGTCTTGCTAATATTTTACTTACTTCCAAAATGCTGTTTCTAAAATGTTTCTTATTCACAGGTTTTGCTTAGAATGATCCTTGATGATCATCCATAAAGTACCTTAACTTGATTTCTATGACTTCTCTGCACATGTGTGGGCCTCTGAGTCCTGGGTTCACTTGTCACCAGAACTCCCAAGAGCTTTGTTCTCAACCGTTGATGGAGTTCAGCTTAAATTTTCCATTATGCAATTTTCTTCTTTTCACAGTCTGCTTTGATAGTACTAGCACATAGAGTTGTTTAGTTATTTTATCCTCTTTACTCCCAAGCAGAGTTAAAGAAAAGAAATGTTAAAAATATGCAGATTTGTTGGTATGTTAATATTCTAAGTTGATTAAAAAACGATTTGAACTGGGGGGGGAAAAAAAAAAAAAAAAGGAATGCAGGTCTAGGCCAGACATGGTGGTGCATGGTGCATGCCTGAAGTCCCAGTGGCTCTGGAGGCTGAAGCAGGAGGATCACAAGTTCAAAGCCAGCCTCAGCAACTTAGTGAGGCCCTAAGAAACTTAGCGAGGCCCTGTTTCAAGATGAAAAATTAAAAGCCTAGGGATGTGGCTCAGTGGTTAAGTGCCTCTGGTTCAATCCCTGGTAAGCCCTGCTTCCCAAACAAGAAGCACAGGCCTTGGGAGGCACCAACCCCCAATGAAATTGGCCATCACCCTGATGCCATACAGCCCATTCTGACCCCGCATGGCAGACACTTGTCTAGAATCAATGTTCTTTTTGGTCAGAAGTTTGGGGAGTGGCACCATGGATCTGGGTTCTTGGGTTAGCTCTATGACATCTTCACTGTGTGGCATGGAGAAAGCCAGGGCCTATCTTCAAGCTTTGGCTTGTTTCCTAGCCCTCCTCCCTACAGTGTGTTTCCCAGGAGGGCTCATATAAAGTTCCTGCGGGCAGAGGTTCTGTGTTCCTCACCTCTATCAGGTCGGCCGTGGTGTCTGGCACAGTGTAACCACTTTGGAGACTAAGGGTATGAATGGCAGAAGCAGCGGAGTGTATGGAAAGTTAGCCGCCCGCTCTGTACTTGACTCGTGTTATCTCATTTAAGCTTCCCAACTGCACTGCCAGGCATACCCTTTGATGAGAGAAGAAAGTCTGACCTGCCCAAGGTCACAGAGCTGGTCATATTGACTGAGAAACTCCCTCTCTGCACTGTTCCACCTCCTTGGCCTTTCTGCCTATGGAGCACAGACTCTGTCATCGTGTTTCCTCCTCACTTGGGAAACAAAGGCAGGCAGTGAGGGAAGAGGGAGGGTGGGAGCAAGGAGGACAGTCAAACTGGATTACTAAAGGTGGAGAGTGTGTGTGCTTGTGTGTAGGGGTGGGGAAGAAGAGAGGCATGAAAATTTGCTGCATTAGCTGCATCTTGGCACCTTTCCTTGGTAGTGGTCAGTGATCCTTCCTGAGTTTTCATCTTCAACTTTTCTACTCTTGTCCAAGTTCTGGTCATTGCTATTAATGGCCTCTGCTGGCCCTTTGAAGTCTAGCATCTCTAGACTCGAGGACAGAAAAACTGCTTAAAACCTGGAACAGTGCACTCTGTACTCTAATGGATGCTTGGGTTTATCTTGATTGACTGACTGATCAGTTCTTTCAATCATCCATCAACAGCTATTTTTAGAGTGTCTACTACTAAATGTCAGTCACTGTGCCAGATGTGGGTGAAACAAAGATCTAGGATAGTGTATTTGCTCTGGAAGATCTCCAAAGGTAGTCTAAGGGGCAGAAAGAGAAACTGGCTATTTTTGTATAGTGTGTTAAGTTCAAAGTCAATAGAGGCATAACATCAAACAGAAGCATCAAAAAAAGCATAATGTCTGGCAGAGAGAGGTGAAGAGTCCATGGCAGCTAGAATCTGATGGGGGACTGGACAGGAATGTTGTACCTGGATTAAGCAGAATCTCAGAAGTGCAATTGAGACTTAACGCCCGGTGGTCTATAAACCATCCTTGGGAGTTCAACACTTACCATGAGCTAGGCTTGGGCTAGGTGTTTTTCACATATTTTATATTTAATTCACATTTTAGGTATTTAGTGAGGAAAGTAAGGCTTAGGAGGTCAAATTGCCATTCTCCAAAGATCACATTGTAAGTAAAGGAGGCAGGATTTCAACCCAGGTGGACACGACTCAAATCTGTGCTCTCGTCCACTACAAGAGTCAATACCGACCTGAATTTACTTTTTTCATAAACATCTCTCTGTTCTAAGCAGTCCACACTGTTTCTGTTTGCACATGGAGTCTCATGGAAAGATGAACCCAAGACAGAACCCTCAGAGCAGAGAGGAATGCACAGTCCAGAGTTCCAGGGCTGGGACCAAGCAAAAGAGGGTGCTTCTAGGCTCACAAGACAAGGGGGGCAATGCTTCAGTGGCATTTCCAGGTCAAACCTGCAACTCATCACCACCACCAGCTTCACAAAGATGATGAACAGAAAAAGCCAACCTGTGTCTTGGTAGCATTTGTCGAAAACAAAATATCCCAGTTCCACCTGTAAGCAAGCTGGAGCCACAGATACATAGTAAAAACAAATAAAAACATTTCCTGTGCTTATGTCCAAATAATCATCTGTCCCTGAACAGGACAAAGGAAATGGGTCTTTGCAACATGGATAATAAAGAGTGAGCAGTGTTAGTCATCAAAAATTCCAACATGAGTGAGAAACGGCTGCACAAAACAAAGGTGACCTCAGCTGCATCAGCAGCAGCTGACATCTGCCTAGAGGGAGGTCTAAGTCCTATTTTGCTCAGCACTAGAGTGTTCCCACCTAGATGAGAAAATATGTCAGCTCAGGCACTAGGCTCCAGGATGGGAAAACTGAGGATCTCCTTCTAGAGGATGGTGGCCAGGATAGGCAAACGTCACAGAAGAACCTGGGGATGCTCACTGACGTTGATTTACAGAAATTACATGGTGACTCTTCTGTTGTCAGAGTTTCCAAGAACTGCCCTGGAGAAGGAAGATCAGATTCTCTATCTTTACAGACAGGGAGGATCAAGGACACAGACTGCAAGTCCTATAGGGAGAAGCCTGCCCAGAAACAGAATGAACTCTTCCTTGAATAAGGCTGTCAAGGGAGGTAATCTAGAAACCCTGGAGAGCTACTGACTGCACGCTCTGTCATGCCACTCAAAAGTTCAACTCCAGGAACAATTACACCCTTTTCTTCCCATACGTTTGAAGGAACAAAGAAGACAACCTGATCATCTAACAGGTGGACCGTAAATCCGAAATGACTTACCCCAGAGGACACGACCTCTCTTCCCAAAACCCACCTCCTGAACATTTTCCCACTCCCCAAAATGTGCCCTGAAGAATGGACTCACCTTTCTTCTCAAAGTCCACCTTTTCTTCCCCCGGCCGTCCCAAGCTGTCCAAGGTGTGGGTCACCTGGCTGCCAAACTCATCGTCCCGGGAGACATGGTTGGCCCGTCGGGGCGGCTCCTCCTCCTCCTCATAGTCATAGTCATCCAGGATGGGGGTCTCCCGGATGGGCACTCCAATGACAGAATTGTGGGCCTGCAGCCGGGAGGAGCGGAAGCTCTCCCGGGCCTGAGGACCCAGCAGCACTGACGGGATGTAGTGGATCTCATGAGTGGCTTCCGTGCTGGCACTCTTCTGGGGGATGCGGCGGCGTTTCTGCCAGCGCCTCTGGGCATACAGGGCCACCGTGAACACCAGCAGCAGCAATAGCAGTGCGATGAGGCCACCCTGGAGCAGGAAGGAAGAACAAGCAAATGCGTCACAGCTCTTTGGGGATTTTCCCGTCCCTCACCCTCAGTCCAGATCCTTGGGTTTCAAATGTTCATAGAGCCGGAGAGACCACTGTTTCCAAACCTGGCTTTTCACCAACAAGCTGTGTGACCTTGGGCACACTACCTGGTTTTCTGAGCCTTGCTTTTCATAGGTATAATGGATATATAAGAGTCCCTGCTCTTTGTTCTTTACTAGGTTGGCATGAGGCACAAATGAGATGGATAATGGCCATGTCAGAGCAATCCAGCTTGCTAAATGTTGGGAAATCAAGACTGTGAGCCTGGACTCTGCCTCCCACCAGCTGAGCGACCCCAGGACAGTTGTTCATGCTCTCTCAGCCTTGTGTACTCATCTCTGATCACTGATCACTCATCTCTGATCACTGAGGGATCAAGAGACAGTAGCCATTCCTACATCCTGCTGCAAATATAAGAGAACAGTATTCAATCAAACATAATTTCTACATAGTCTATATTTTCTTCATCTTCAGAAATACCGGTCTTTTAATTTGATTCTCAAGAAGGGACCTAGGATGAAGTAGGTGCTCAATAAGTATTTGTTGAATGGACTAGTGGATGGATGAATGGATTAAAATGCACCTTTGTAGGTTTCCGAAGTTTAAAGTAAACAAACTGAAGTTTATCTTTAACATATGGAACACCTTAAAGATTGAAAAAAAAGCTAATGCATGTATATCATATCTTTTCTGATCCATAAGGTTCATGAAATAACCTGCAAGTTCCTTCAGAGAAGGAATATTTCAGGGACATGTCTGTATCCCCCAGGTTCCTGTCAGGGGCTCCAAGTGGAAGGTCTACCTTCTTCTGCACTCTGCATCTTCTCTGATGGGCTGGTCCTCCTTTCTTTTCTTTTGTTTTTCCACTTTAAATGGTGTTGCATGTTCAGGAGACTGGGGGCCACTTTGTCGAGTCCTGGCTGGGGTAATCCCTAGATTTGGGAGGGGTTAACTCCTTATGTGCAAGAGGAGGCAAGGTTCTGAAATTTAGAGGGTGAGAAGTGCAGCAAGTGTTTACTTTTGGTGTGTTTATTTATTTATTTTAACCTTAAGCCTCTATCCTTAGGGTTTTACCTGTATGGTCAGCTCCTTGAACATGATCTCACTGGAGACAAAGACCATTCCCGATAACTACTTATATTGCATGTCAAAAAGAAGTCAGTTGTTAACCCTGAATTCATCATCTTGGGTACCAGAAGGTGACTGCATTTGCTTGACACCCATTGAGGTCAAGGAGAACACTACTCACTACAATGACCCAGTCATCCTCTGACTACCCTGATCTTGGGAAGCTATTGTGCTCTTTTTTGTAAAGGCTTATTCTCCGGAGTGGGGGTGGTAGTAGCTAAAAGGTGGCCAAGTATGGCTGACAGCACTGGATCAGGGGCCCCTAGACTATTTCAGGATTCCAAGGGAGGTTTCTCTGGGTGTCAGAACATAAAAGCCAATAATGCCAATTGCACAAAGCCAAGTATGTATATTTATGTATCGATGTGTATCTCTCTGTGTGTATAATCTGTCAAATATATGTAAAATGTGGGAGTCAAAAACTTCCTTGGAGAGGGAGGTGAGATGTGAGCCAATGGCCATGGAGTACTTATTAGTGCCCAGCAGAGGGTAAACAGGAGATGTAGGAAGAATTTTCAATCACAGTCCCCACAGGGTTGCTGAGCAGAACAAACCTGAAAATAGCTGCTGTGTTCCCTACAAACTGAAGAGTGCGGCGCACAGCAGAGCTCAAGAGAATCACGTGGCTGCCTCTGTCCTACTGGGACATTTCACCCCAGGAAAGCAGATGGGTGGCTCCATAGCAAGAAGAGACCGCATTTGGGATCCACCTGCACGGGTCCAGGCTGTTGTACTGATCCTTGAGTCTACTCCCACTTAACCAGCCTCCTTTTCCAGGGCAAGCAAATGGAAAAGCAGGAGCAATCAATCAGAGGTCAGCGGGCCAGGGCACCCAGCCTCTGAGCATCCAGCAGGAGCGAACACAGGCCCTGGTGGTGCAGAAGACGCTGCAGGGAGGAGGGGCGCTGAGTGGGGAGGAAAGAACATAAGGAAAAGACTTTGAGTCTTCAGAAAACAAACAAGAGGAGGCCAAAGCTCCAGGGGTGGCAAAATGAGGCCCTGCTGGCCTCAAGGACGACCTTTCAGGACGACCTGAAATCCAATTTGGGCTGTGCTGGCTCTAGGGATGCCCAAGACACCTAAGGCTGAAGAAGTGACTCAAAATCCCAGAAAATAAAAATGCCAGTCTGTTAGTTCGGGGTTTGTTTCTGTGAGACAGTAAGATGCACAGGTGTGGGTGTGATTCGTTTTCTCTTCTTATGATTCTGGGAATCTCACTAATATCCCAGGCAAGGAGTGGGGAAGAGATGGGAGAGGGGAAGTATGGCCCCATCTTTTCTGGAGTCTTCCTTCTGCAATCTCCCTAGGCAAGGTCAGCCTGCTCCTGTTCAATGACTGACAGTCAGATTCCCCAGGCAAAGGCGAGGCCAGGAGAAGTCAAGGGCAGAGTGCCTTAGCAGGAAAACACATGTCTGGGGCATGGGAACCCCTGCCTGCTGCTTCCCTTTGACAAGCATATTACAGTATATTACTTCCTTATTCTCTCTTTAACATGAGGCTGATCTCAATGAGGATAGCTGTGCTAAGGACTGGGAAAGACAAGAGAAGCCCTGGACGAAGGGCTTGGTGCCACAAGTATTAGCCTCACACCTTCAGCTTCAGCTATGCCTTTATCCAAAACCAAAATTTTTATACCATCCCCAGGCGTAAGCCCATTCCTGGCTCCCCTCCAAGTAATGACCAGACTCCCTGACCCAGTGCCTCACATTACCTGGATCCTTGCTTCCTCCTCATGCCTCAGCTCCTGGCAAATTGCCCCTGTTCATGTCATACCCTGAGGTATGACACACTGAGGGAACAGCCTTCCCCAAAGTAGGATCCTCCCTGGTTTCTGCTTAGTGCTCCCTCAGTCCAGAATTTTCTCCCTCACTCCCTACAGTGGGTTGAACAGTGGTCCCCAAAAGTCACACTCTCCTGGAAACTCAGAAGGTGACCTTATTTGCAAACATGGTCTCTGCAGATCTGATTAGGCAATACAGAATTAGGGCAGGCCTTAAACTCAATGACTAGTGTCTTTCTAAGAAAAGGAGAGGACACAGGGACACAGACACACAGATACAGGTGGTGTGACAATGGAGACAGACACTGGAGGGATACAAATACAAGTCAAGGAACACGGATGACTGCTCGCTTCTCCTCAGAGAAGGAGCAAATGCTTGCTGACACACTGATTCTGGACCTCTGGTCCCCTGAGCTGTGAGAGAATACATTTCCTTAGTTTCAAGCCACCCACTGTGTGGCAATTAGTTACAGCATCCCAGGAAGCTGACCTGCTCATCTCACCCGCCCCTAGTCTTCTCAGCTTGGAGATCAGTTCCTCAGGGAGCATCTTTGCCTCTCAGGTTGGGTTGACCCCCAGACATATGTTATCTGGCTACTCTGCTGTGGTCTTCTCATCTGGTAGGTCATTTCCCACTGCAGGTCCTGAGCTGCCATTTACCAGAGCTCACTGCAGAGAAGGCACTAAATAAACAACCAGAAGCCTAGAATTTTGACCAGACTGGCTAGAGGAATGCAAAATACAAGCCTTCTAACTAGCTGTGACCCCAGCATCCACAGGGCTCCTGATCAAAGCTTGGAAGGCCCCTCTTTGCTGTTCAGTCTTTTCTCCAATGCTACTAACTCCAACTGGTTTGCTTATACACACAATATCAAAAACTGAAAAATCATAGAGAGTTAAAAAAATTAAAAGCACCCTGAAACCACCCCACCAAGCCAGCCTTCTGAAAAGTCAAACTTAGAATGCCATTCAGCCTGGACTCATTTTCATCTATTTTTCATGTTAAAATATCCAGGCACAGGAGAAGGAGCCAGAGAAAGGAAAGAAAGGGACAATGTGAGGAATGCTTTATTTGACAATGTGTCATTTGGAAACTGATTATTTCTGTCTCCGGCCTTTTTAATATTCCCTCACAACGGCCAAGCCGCAAGGGGATTTGGTATTCTAAGACTGGATTTATAATACTCTGTTCAGCAGTGATAAGAACACGGGCCTTTAATCCTCAGAGCTGTGTACATGCATATTCTCCCAAGTAATGTCCTTCCCTTCCTGCCACTTGTTTCTGGTCCCTGGCAGGCAGCCCCACGATAGCTGTGGACTAGGGATCCACAGGGTATTCTATTTGGCCATTTGCCGAGAGACAGAGCGGGTAGGGAAGGGGCCTGGGTCTCCAAGCCCTCTGTGAAGTTTCCTCTAAGTCTCAGGTCCATGTTTCAACTGGAAGGATTATCAGAAAATAGACCAAATCCTAAATGTTACGAAATGGAAACTGAGGCTTACAGAATACAAGTGGTTTGACCAAAATCATGGACTATCTTTTGGAGGCAGAATATGCAGCCAGGACCCTCCAAAGATGCTAAGAAACATGTGAATTGTGACAATTTAGTCTACAGAATAGCTTCTGTTACCTTCCATTTCTCTACATTTTGTGACTGTCCTATATCCCAGATTTCAAAGTCTTTCATTGTGATAATTCAAAAACATGCTGATTGATCACCTAGCCTTTATTTCCCCTTCCCCAGGAATCTCAGTCTATCCTCTCTACCATAAGTAGAACACAGCTGGAAACAGATCCCTCTGCACTGAATCCTGCATCTTACAGCTCAAACTCTTGTCAAGCAGTCCTCCTTGGTGTACAACCTAGTCTCAAGAGTGAGCTTCTGATACGCCCTCCAGATCCAGGGATTTTTTTACCCCAAGCAATGTGGTTGCAGAACCAGCTGTATACCTCTGAAAGATCACACTGAATGTGGTAGGGAGACCTGAACCAGGGGGACCATTGAGGTTGCTACTGACAGAAGGCTAGGACAGTGGTTGTCAACTGGGGGAAATTTTGCCTTCCAGATCACATTTGAAACTAAACTGGAGATATTTGTTGGTCACAGTTGGCAGGGACGGGAAATGCTATTGGCATCTAGTAGTAGAGGCCAGGGAAACTATCAATATCCTACATACACAGGAAAGTCATGTACGGCAAAGAATTATCTGGCCCCAAAGGTCAACAGTACGATTGACAATCTCTGATCTAAGAGAAGAAGATGTTGAGACCTGAAACTAGGGCAGTGGAGGTGTGAAGTCTGCCAACAGGGTAGATAAAAGACAAATGCACAGGATGGAAAGATGTGTTTGACTGGCAGGGAAGGGGGAGGAAGGAGGAGGTACCAAGGAAGACACTGAGATCTGGATTCTGCTGCTGGATTAGGAAGGAATGCTTCTATGAGTTAATTATTTTTTTTTTTCCTGTATAATACCCCAATGAGTTATACAAGATCCCAGTCCATAACTGAATGAAGACATATGTTTACATGTCTAAATAACTAATTAACAAAAAAGATAAATCTACAATAACAGCTAAGGATTTGCATATATATGTACATATTCACATCTGTCAAAATAGAGACCTATCTTTATGTGTCTGTAGTTAGCTGCTTAATACATTTCTTTGCCCCTAGACAGATAATGAGTGACCTTATTTAAGAAGGTCGCTTGAAGAAAAATAAAACATACTTTTCTTTTAAACAAGTCATCTGCTTATCACGTATCTATTAGAGACATTGTTTTATTCCCCCAGATACTACCAATGGGATAAATTAAAAACACAGTGTGGTTCTCTGGAATATATTCATCCCCTACCAATGACTCTCCAGCTGAACTGTCCTTAGTTATCCTTAGACCAGATCAGAAAAGGAGCAGGATCTGAGGAGAGCACTCTGAATTCTACAGAAATTTATCAAGTAGACAGCTAATGAGCACACAGCACCAGTGTTTGCCCAAGAGTCAGTAAGAAATGGGCTTGATCATGCCTGTACTACATTTTTGTTTGGGTTTTTGGGTAGTCACTTGAGCTTCCTCAGTTTTCTCACCTGTTAATTGTGTTACTAACACCTAATTGAGAAAGTTGAGGGAAAATTAAATGAGATGGCATTATTGAATGCTGTTAGCATAATGATTTACAATTAGTGGGTCTCAGGAAATATTAGCATCCTTACAAAAAAAAAAAAAAAAGTTAGATGCACTGTAGGGTGAAGCCCTTCCACCATAGCTTGACACATTCCCAGTTGCATTCCTATTACAGGTTCTAAAAAGTGAGATTGTGAGCATGTCCCTTTTCTTCATTGGGGCAAGTAGGTGAAATTGAATTGTTTCCAACTCATGCTAGCCCAAACATTCTAGATTAGAAAGACAAAGGTGAACCTGAAAGTAGTTTTGAACAGATGAGATACACGTGGCTTATGGCATCCTGCAAGTGGAGATGCATGTTCTAAGCAGATAGCCACCCTGCTTCTGTGTTTTTGATCACCCAGCTCTCTCTGCCTGAAATACCCTTCCCTAACTTATTTATCTAGTCCTTTAAGCCTCGGCTTCATGAATTCTCTGAAATCTGCCTTATCTGGCTGGGTTAAGTGCCCACCTGTTAGGTTGTTCTGTGACTCATCCTTCATCTGCAAGAGCATGCAGCACACCATAGAGCAGCTGGACTACCTTCCCATCACCCCAGGGTCCCTTGAGGGTATTCTGAATCAGCTCTGTTTTTCCAGGACCTAGGCTCAGGGTCTGACACCAAGTAGGCTTCATTATACATTATTCTATTTCCACATTGAGAAACCATAAAGAGAATGATGGTTATTTATTCCTGCCTGAATGTGAATGCTACATGTACATAGTAGATCCTCAATTACTTGTTGAAGGGAAGAATGAATGAATCCATTACGAATGCCTCTTGAAGGGAAGGTGATTGAAATACACTTGCATCTGTCTGGCATTCCTCCATCTGTACGTAATAGAGAGCTGAAGATAATTCTCAGGAGCTATTTAGCACAAATCAGTATCCCACTCCATATCCTCAGGTGGCCTCTCAAATTCCATCTCCAACCCTTCTCTGATGGATGGATACAGGGAGAAGGTGGGAGAGAGTATCTTGAAGAGATTGATTCTTCCCATAATTTAGTTATGGAGATAAACAGATGAGCCTGGATCATCAGAGAGGAGCTTTGCCTTCACTCAGTGGTTTGCTCATTGACCAGGTCAAAGGCATGCTGGGAAGCAAGCTGACCCAAGTTCCAAGTTTTACTCTGCCACCTTCTAATGATGCAACCTTGGAAAATTCTGTGAAGCTCAGTTTTCACAGTTCTAACATGGGAATATCACCATTCACCAAAAAATGTTCTTGTGGAAATTAGAAAAATGGTGTAGACTATGTCACATGTCCCTTAACCGCAAGGAAACATTGAACACACAATATTCTTTGGCTTAACTCTTACTACCATTATTGTTACATCCTGACCCTGTGCCAGTCCTTCTGCCTGGATGTAGGAATATACAGATATGCCCTTGAAGAGCATGCAGTCGATTTGGGGAAACAGATAAGTAAGCAGATAATTACTGTAATGCACAGTTTGATAAGCTCTATGCCAGAGGGAAACAGTAAGGAGCAAAGAGTTTCTCACAGCTACCAAGTGCAAATCAGAGAGGAAGCGGGAATAAAAAGACTTCCTTGCAATTGCAATTAAAGGCAAATTAGAGAGGGGAGGCCTTCCTTCCAAGCAAGTAAACTCATAGCTGAGATGTGCGATGAAAGGACAGGGTAACCAACTGAACAGCACTGTGGCTGGTGAATGAAGCACCTGCATGCCACTTGCCAGCTTCAGGACCTCAGGTCCGTCGATGCATTGTCCGGAACCTGGGTCTTTTGATCTGAGGATAGAGGACAGCAGTCTCCACTAGGTGAGGTACCGTGAGAATTAAATGAGTGAGTGCACAAAAGAGATGAACACACAAGCGCTCGATGAAAGCTGGCTTAAGGCTGTGTGGAGCTCAGTGGAAAAGCACTGGCCCAGCATGCAGGAGGCCCAGGGTTCCATCCCCAGCACCATCTGATATGTACAAATGACATTTTAAAGACTTCTGGCTTAGGAAAAACAGTCTGAGGAAGAAATCAGAGAACTTAAGTCTTCCTTGTCCCCTTACAAACGAAGGAAGTCAGCAGACAGCTCACAGGTCCTCACATTTACCTTATTAACAAAGTGGTTGTAGCAGCCAAATAATCAAGGCATTCTTCATTTAACAGATGAGGAAAATGAGTCTCCAGCAGGTAACTCTACCCAAGGCTGCAAAGTCACCCAGTGCCAGGGCATACATTTGGTTCCAGAAACCAAAGTCCCTCTGCTGCATGCTGCTATGACCAGCCTTAAATGCTCCTTGTGTCTGCAGAGTGGGCGGTATGTGGAAACTGCATCCTTAGTTCAGGGCATCGCTCCGGGGGAATGCATTCTAGGCTCCCAGGTGCAGGAAGGGATCCCTAATGTTGTCTCTTCCATACAGCACCCGGCCAAAAATAGCTTTCTGATGGGAAGGACAGCTGAGACTCAAAGGGAAGTTGGAGGCATCCAAGATTGGTTAATATTTAATACATGCAAAATAAGTCTTGTATGGGCAAGAAGCTTGATGCTGGCACAAGTCAGCCTGATGCTGGCTTCTTTAGAAAACATAGGTAAAGAAAAGGAGGTTTGGGACAGCAGCAAGGCAAGGGCTAGACCTGTCACTAAGACAGCCCCATCAGTGAAGTCCACCCTTTTGGCTCCCTGGGGAATAGGGGCCTCCACTTCTGTCTCCATCCCAGGATCTCCATCTGCGTCCTTGCTTTAACTCCCTTCATGGCACTTACCTCCCCTGCCATTTCATTACACATGAATGTGTTTACTTTGTTTATTGCCTTAATGGAATGGGATTTCCATTAGTGATAAACATGATTGTTACTCTACCTTCAGTACCAAGAATATTACTTAGTGTGTTGTTGGTATTTAACAGATATGTTTAGAATGTCTATACGGATGAATGATTGAGTGAATAGACAAATATCTGCCCATGTAGTCTTGAAGCCCCTTAGGAACAAGGGCTGGGTCTGAATCACTTTTGAATCCTGTCTTCAGCCTGAAGTACAGGGCTGTAAAAAAGGAATAATATTTAGTGAATGTAGAAATTATGGTTTTAGTTCCTGAGGGAGGGATGCAAATCACAGGGGTAATTAGTTGGCAAATGTGATAACTGACTGGTTATTTCTATCTGCTGTTGGGGTAAAGGGAAAAATTTGGTCTGCATCCCAAGCTTGATCCATCATTTATTGATTGATTGATAAATATGTTGAGACTCTAAGAATGTAAAGAGGTAAGGGGATGTCAGATCCAAGAATCCATGCACCTTCACCTTCCACAGAAAGCAAGCAGGTAATTATATCTATTTGCTAATCCTGTTCATATATCAGGATGGAACTAATGGAACTTCCAGAGAAAGGAGGCATCCATGATGTAGCTCGAAGGGCACCGAATTTGAGTATAAATCCTGAGTACAGTCCCAGGCCAGTCACTTTACCTCACTGAGCCTTACTATGCCTGCCTTGTTCCTCTAGCTTTAAAAGGATCATGATGGCAGGTCTCTTTATGTAAGGGCCCCACTGAGAATCATGTTTATAATAGAACCGCATATGTCGCGGGGTGATTTATACATATCAGTGTTCAATACAGTAAGTGCCATAAAAGAGAGAGAAGAATCCAAACACCACCAGTAACTCTAGCAGAGACTAACTGAGACCACAAAAAGCAAAGCTGCAAATCCCGAGGATTTCCAATATTTCTGATACTTTCATCATCTATCCATCAAGCTTCAGGAAAACCTATTACAAGTCACACAATAGGAGTCTCTTAGAAGCACCGTTTTGCTGCCATTTTCCAGCATTGGTGATGGAGCTGCCAATTGTCTTGAAGGCATGTTGTGATGGCCTCAGGATCTCTCCCGCTGAGGCTGATCAGGAACACCCCAGGAAAGTTAGTTACAGGGTCAGAGAGTCAAGCACGGGGAGCCAGGCAGTGGGAAGGGGAAAGAGCGCAGACTCAACAGGCTGTCCTGTGCGATGACAGGCGCAGGCAGCAAAAGCTGGCCAGGGTCCTTGCTGTGACCCCCCCAGGGCTGACTAAGCATGATTCACCTTTTCCTCTCCACCTTCCTGCACCATGCCTCCTAGGTTTGCAGAAACATGCACTTCACTATTTCCTGAGTACCCCAAATTAACAGAGAACTGCTCAACCATCTATTGCGTTACTCTTAAGAACTCCTTTCGCCACTGAGTTGTCCTCCACCCTTGCCAACAGGCCAGGCAACCCAGAGGAGGCCAGCAAGCTATGCCCTCTTTCCCAATTCACTCAAAATCCCAATCGCAACACTGATTGCCGCTCCCTTCATACCCCACCACCATGAGTGCTGAACATCTCAAAATCTGTTCCAAGAGATCTTGCTGTCACACACTGAGTTGCCCCAAGGCACATCTATAACCCCTCTCTTCCCGATCCCAGATTCTACATCTAAAGCCACCCAAAGCCCTTCCTTAGCAATCGAGCTCAGCTCTCAAGACTGACAAGTTCTATAGCTCAAGTCCAGGGTAAAATACAAGGAGCCAGAGCCCCAACACAGAGTAACACAATGGAATCAGTGATGGCTTCCCAAGCCAAGAAGATATATCATTTCAGAGGCTAGCAGAGCCTGAACTAGAAGCATGAGGTCAGAGTGAGCCCAGAACTGTCTAAACTGCTGGTGAATTAGATGTGGATGGACTTAATCCCATGGTTACAGGATTAAATGCCAGGTCACAGGGTCACCTTCTAGTCATATTGGTGAGGGACCTGGGCCACTTAAGAACAACTATCCTGGGCTTGGGGATCCTTCAGAGCCCTGTGCATTTTGAATCAACCAGAATGTTCTGGAAGAATAGATGGAGGCAGAATAGGGACTACCCTGTAGAAAATTCCTATGCCTAAATCTCCATTGATTCTGGACCTCCAAGGAAACTAGGTGTATGAATTTATTAGGGTTCCTTTAAAAATCTCCACAAACTAGGTGGCTTCAAACAAGAGATATTTATTCTCTCATAGTTCAGGAGACCAGAAGGCAGAAATGAAAGTACCAGCAGGGACGTGCTTCCTCCAGAAACTCAAGGACAAAACCCCTTCTTGCTTCTTCCAGCTGCTGTGGCTCCTGTAATTCCTTGATTATGGCTACATCATTCGTTCTCTGACTCCATTTTCACATCACACTTTTCTCCCTGTGTCTCTCTGTACTCTCTCTTCCTTTCCTCCTCTTCCACAGATACCAGTCACTGGGTTTGGGCCTGCTTTAAGTACTGGATGATTTCATCTTGAGATCGTTAGCTAATTACATCCAAGAATACCTGATTTCCAAAAAAGACTATATTTTGAGGGTCAAAAGAGACATGAGTTTTGAGGGGACATTATTTAACCCCCTATACCAAGGAAGGACATTGAGGGGTGTTTTAGATCTAAGAATCTCTGAAGTAATCCAAAGTAAATTGAGGGCATTCAGCCAGGAAAGAAAATGACCAAGAGAAGATTGGAACTTGAGAACTTGGCCTCTTTCCTGTCCCTGGCAGCTCTGCTGAACAGAGGAGCAAAGTGCATCCAATGTGGGAAGGCAGCAACAGGACCCTGCTCGCAGAGGAATTGAAATCCACAGAGATAGCTTTAGATCAAAAACACCTAAAAATAGACAAAACCCCTTCCTGTCACAGCAAACTCAACTCACCCTTTAAGACAAAGTCACCCTTTAAGACAAATGGAGATGTCTCCTTAGCCTTTCCAGAGACAGCTGATCATGCCCAGACTTTCCTGCTCCTGAGAACTACCTGGGCTTTATCTGTCCTGCAGAATCATGTCTCCAGTAAGTCTTAATCCAAGTCACTGGCCAAATCAAATGACTAGTGTCTGTATATAAGTCAAGGAGAGGGTGTAGAGAGGCATGGGGGAAGCTGGGGTCACAGACTGAAATGCTGCTGTCTCAAGTCAGACTGGAAGTGCTGGTCTAGAACTGCCAAATCATGGTTGGGGTTCAGCAGGGGTTCACATCCCGGCCATGGCTCTGTCTCAGTTTCTGATCACAGGAAGGTGGACTGTTTCTCTGCACCTCATTCTCCCCATCTGTGCCAGAGTTGTAGCATCTCCTGTAGGATTACAAGAGGCAATCTGCAGAGTGGCCAACACATGGAAAATCTTACTAAGAAGCAGCCTTGACTATAACCAAGGACATGCCCTCTCTAGTGGTCCTTACCCCTACCCCTCGACACACATCCGCCTACGTGTGTGCTTTCCCTGATCGGCTTTTCCTCTCTTCTTTCTTATATCTGTCAATTTAACTTCTCAAAGTTCAGACTCTGAATCTGCTAAATCTGAGTTCAAATCCTACTCTACTCTTGTAATTGTGCGATCTCTTCAAGTTTCTTTATTCTGTATCTAGAAAATGGGGATGACAACAACGCAACCTCGTATGTTTGTACCAATAAACAATTAATAGATTGATCTGCATAGATTTAAAAACCAAAAGGGAAATGCATGTGAAATTTGGGGGAGGTAGAAGTAGCTCCTAGTCACTGGATGAGTCCAAGTAGCTAAGAACTTAGGGGTAATTTGTAAAGGGGCAAATAGAGTCGGGGAGAGTGGAAAAGGGGTGAATAGAAAAGGGCAGTGGAAAGGATGAGAGATGGAGGTGAGGAAGGACGAGAAGGAGGGGGAGGAGGAAGGAAAGGGCTTCTTACTTGAAGGTCCCTGGTTCAGTGCTAGTTCAATTCCATTCTCAGTCCATTATGTACCTGAGAACCTCTTTATTTTGGTCACAGTCTTCTTTCCTGTTCCCTGTCCAGACTCCAAAGGTGCCTACTAAGGTTAGATGTCAAGGGACACTAATTGAGTACATCTTCCTTCTATTATCACTGTCTTTAAGAGCACTTCCTTGGGAACCAACACAGAAAGGGGATAGGAGGTCTTTGGAGACACAGAACTGGAGTAAAATCTTCACCCTATCTCTTCCACAGGGCCATACCACAAAGTCACAAAAGCCATTCAAGGTAAGTCTTATTACAAAAGCAACAGCAAAGGGCAAGTGTCTATTCCCAATGCCTCTGGGAGTCTTGCTTTGCCCATCCTAGTAATGGGCATTGGGATGTCCTAACTTACTGCAATTTTGAGTTTTAAACAAAAACATGCACTTACACACTCTGAGCAGGGTTAGAAGGAAACGCTTCTTCCCTGACCTCTGGATTTGATTAGAACTAGTGTCTCAAAACACTCTCTCTTGCCCATCCTCTTGCTCCCCGCACTGAGGTACAGTGAATTTGGAAGGAGGACTTGGTGCCCACAGCTAAGTCCCTTAACTCCCCACTTTCACAGTGGGAAGGAACCAAAGATATTACAGGAGCAGGCTTCTGTTCAGCCTATGCCATCCCTTCCATTTCATGGGGACCATTTCTACAGGAGAGAGTGCACTCTCTGGGTAGGGAAGAGACCATGGAGGCCAAATTCTCCAAACTAACGTTTCTCATAAGTAAAGACAAAAGGTTAATCACCATCTGTTTTGCTCCTTGTTTAAATCTGTCAATTTATAAGCCAGGTGAGGATAATAAAACTCCATGCCCATTACTTGTGTCCATAGAAGGTTTTAAGTGAATTGTTATTATTTTTATACTCACCTGGAAACCCTATGTCTATCATTCCTCTGTAGGAAAATGTTTTTCTTATTTTTTCTTTTCTTTTTCTTGGGAAAAGCATTTACCTCATTTCCCTTTTTTAACCATACAGTTGAAAAATTTCTCTCCAAAGCAACTAAACCTGGACTTTTTCCTCCCTTTTTGTTCTTCACGCCTGTGCTTGGTACTCAATGGACCCTTCCAATCTGTCGATCCTTTCTTTAGCTCAGCAATGGATCCTGGCATTACCCTCTTCTCACTTTCTGGGCCTGGATTCTGGAGTTCCAGTCCTTGCTGTCAAGAAAGAATCAGGGAGAGTGGAAAAGGTGGTGATGGATGGGGCTGGTGTTCTTTGCCTCTCAGGAGAGCTCCCTGGATCCAGGGCTGCATGTCCTTCTAAGAGGCAGAGAGCAGCTGGGAGCTTCTGCTGCTGACACTGGGGAGGGGCAGCTAACAGGGAGAAGGCTGTTTCTGGTTCCTCTGGAGAACTGGGTCCTTGCTCAAAAGCAAGATATCGAGGAAAGTTGCTGGATTTAAACCAGCATCAGGCCCAGTAAAAGCCAGAAAATGGGAACTTAATCCTCTTAATGAGATTTTGGGCAGGTCATTCAGCCTCCCATGGCCTTCTTTCCTCATCAGTCAAGCGGCAAAATACCACTTACCTTACCTGAGTCCCAGAGTGCCTGGAAGAATCAAAAAAGATAAAGCCCAGGAAAAGGCTTTGAAAATTATCGTGGTCTGTGTACACATAAATAGGTGTGTGTACTCGCACATGGGATGATAAAACATGCTCTCAAACTATCACGATGCTACAAAGACTAAAGGCTGATTAACATGTTTCTGCTCATCCTTCATGAGCCAGTTAAAATGTCTTGCTTTTATTTATTTTATGCAGGTCCTGAAATAACTGGTTTGATAGATTTTAAAAAGGAAACAGTTCAAACAAACAGATATCAGTGAGGACAGAGTGGCACCAGCTGTGAGTGTGGGCACTGAGACTGAGCAAAGAAGGCAGCAGCATTTGTATTTTCCTTCCATCTTTACTTAGATTATTGATGCTCATTCAGGGTAACTGCGGGGATAATGACCTAACTCTGTAAATTTCTGTTTCTGTTATTTTTGTCTGCCATAAATTATTTTACATATTTTTTCATGCAAATTAAATGCACATTTGATAGGACTCCTCTATCATAAAATGCTGCTTATATCTGTTTTATGAACTGGAGATGCCTAAAAGATTCTATCTGGACTCCCCACTAAAAATGTTAACACACTATATCTTCTCTGTAACAGGAGGGTGGTTTTGGAGTGTGTTGAATGCAAAGGCTGGGCAGCAGGAAGGGCAAGTTAGAGGAGAAGGTAGAGACTATGTAGCCAGTCAGAGGGCAAGAGGCCAGAGCCAATCCCCATATACCACAGACCAGAGAAGACAGCAGTGGTACCCAGCTGCCTGCCTCCAGCCTGAGAAGCGAGCCGCAGGCAGGCACAGATTGTGTTTGGGTTGGAGGGTAAAACTAATAACTCAGTGGAGAAATACAGACGTGCTTGGCATTCAGACCACCTCGCCATGATCCCCTCTCCTTTTTCTTCTCCACACCCCCCTCCAGTGCCAGCTAATCCCTCGCAAACCAGCCATGTGCCTCATACCGTGCTGAGCAGATGCTCGACACTGGCTGTGGGGAAACCCAATCGAGGCAGACACACTCATCTTTCTAAACTAAAATCCCACTTCCCAAATGTCAGAAATCCCTGGGAACACAGGTGAGCTGACATTGTTAGGATTATTACTGCTTTGAACACTTCCCTTTGAAAATGTTTAATTGGGAACCCATTTCTGAATAAAATCACAAAAAATAAAATGAGTTGTTCCAGCTCAAATGGAGATTAAGAGTCAGAAATTCTGGAGCTCCATGGAGCAGACCAGAAACAAAATACTCTCCTATTGTGCAAAGGGAAACACCAGGACTGAATGAGGACAAGGTCTTTGTCTTGGGCCCTGGAATCTGGCTCCTTGGTGGTCAATTTAGAAAAGTGTTTACAGATGATTCATGGATTAGTGAGTTCAAGGGTTTTAGGTGAGTAATTAGTGTGTACTTTTTTGCAGTTTATTAGAAGGAAAAAATGCTAAATCCCATTTTCAAAGCCCCTATTGCATATCATTCATTGGCAATGACAAGTTATATTTGTTATATCAATCAATCCTCACTGGAAAACTGCAAGATTGCTGTTACTACACCTATTTTGCAGATGAGAAAGCTAAGAGGCTAAACAATTTATTCCAGGTTACAGTATTAATTTGTACTGGATCCATTATTAGAATCTAGACCTGTAAGAGTCACTAGAAAAATAAGAGAGTCTCTTCTGCCCTCAAGAAAAATCTCCTCCCCTCTAAAAATGTATTACTATAAACACAAACAACATAAAACAAAATGATGACATTTCCACAGCACTAGGGTTTAAAAGGCTATTCCTCCTAGTACCACACCAGAGGAACCCTGCATTCCATGGCTGGACTGCATTTCATGGCTGAGGGGAGTCGGTGTTTGTCTTGCATGACGAATTAAGCAAACTCTAAAAACCTCATAATCAAGATTGTTAATATCTCCAGGCAATATGTTTAAAATATCATAATAAATGAAGTATTGAACTTTGGAGAAACCTTTTAAATTTTATATTCACAAAGAGTGAGGCCCTCATTGCCTTACCCTAGCTTGACCCTGGGTGTGAAAATAAGGAGAAAATGTATTTTTGTACCAGTTTTACAGATGAGGAAAGCAAATCTCAGAGACATTAAATAACATTTCCAGGGCACTACAGGCATATTTTGGGTACTTGGGCTCAGAGGACTTGAACTTGTTTTAATCTAGCTGTAGGCCTTGCAGGTTCAGGGAATGCAGAGATGTACATGTGATGGGGCTGGTATGAAGAGATGCCCCACTGGGTATACCAGAATACTGAGGAACACTGGCCAAATGCGTTGTCCAGGAACCTGGGGCCACTGTGCAGCAAAACTTGGAAATAAACAATTCAGATGGATCTCCACATCCCATAGTTGCTTCCACCATTACCAACACGTGAGCATCATCATGTTCTGAGTAATATGCCAAACTCCAAGGTGCCGATTGAGACCACAGACAGCCACGGTCTTGCAGAAGTTAATGGGAGTCTGTGGTTGCAACCACCCTGGGGTGGTCACAAAGGCTTTAGTCCTGGGCGGGAGAAAGACAGCTGGAGAGAATCTGATAGTAGGTGGGTACTGAGAAAAACTCTACACTATTGGTTGGTTAGAAACTTGTCCAAAAAATGTCATAAGCAAAGGAGAAGGAGCTCAGGGTAGGACATGGGATCCCAGGGCTTGTCCTGACATGCGAGTCTCATCCTGCACCAGGCTGCAATCTCCATGAGAACAGAGATGTTATTTATGTGCTGACTACTTCCCAGCTCTAGTGCCTGGAACAGAGCCTGGCTCATAGTAGTTGCTCAATAATGGATGAGTTTCAAGAGCCAATGGTGTGCAAGGAGTCCTAGTTTCCAAATCTGACTCCCAGTTCTATCACTGCTCTCATTACAAAAGGAGTCACTTTTTCCTCAGTTTCCTCCCCTGGAAACAAAATAGGGATAGTTGATATCTTCTTTTCAGGTTCTGACAATCTAGGCTCCATGGTCTCAGATTATAAAATGCAGAACAACACTAGGTTCACGGAGCAAGTAAGACTACCATTTGACTTGTATCTTCTTTTTTCCAGCCCTATCCTACTCATTTTTTGTGCACTCTTAAAACAAGCTTCTGAAATAGTCCCACTATTATTATTATTTTATTTCTACACAAGTAAGAGCATCATGCTTCTGAGAGACTGGACGATTTGCTGAAGGTCTTAGGGGAAAGGCTAGTCCATGAACTTGACAGCTCTCAAAGTTGAATTCCACCCCCTCACTCTACCTCTCTTTGGGCTGCTGCACCCATCTACAACTTGGGGAGCCACAGGAGATTTGCCATTTCAGGTGCTTCCTCCCTCCAGGCTTACAGGAGACTCAAAGTCATGTTTCCTGAAAGGAGCCTGGTGCAGGGGCTGCTTTGGCTGTAGGAAGATGGCAGAAGTAATGCTACAGGGTGAAATCTCACCATCTCACAAAGCTGTACCTACATCCTGGCTCCCCAGAAGGAAAGATTTTTATTGATAATGACACCTCCACTCCTTTTGGGATGCAGGAAGGAAGGAAGGAAGGGCAGAAGCACATCTGGAAGCTCAGGCTTCTCCAGGTTCTGAGCAGTGGCTCCACTGATTCCAAAGATTCCTGCAGAACCACAGACACCCATGAAGAAGGGGCTGGATTCCCTCTGAAGATACTCCTGATGGACAGTGGGGCATCATATGTAGGTGATAGAGTCAGAATTCAAAGCCAGGTCAGCTTCACCCTGGGGGGCTGGTAAGCTACATTCATCAAGTTTTTGCTCCTCTCAAAGCTTCAGCTTCTCCATCTCTAGAGGAGGTTGTCCTGACTGACATTCAAGGGTTCCTCAGGGCTAATATCTTGCAAGCATATGCACTGATGAATCCAAAGCAGCATCAATGGCTCCAGCTCTCCTTTCTGGAGGCCCCATTGCCTTCTTTTTTTTTTTTTTTAATTCATTTTTATTGTAAACAAATGGGATACATCTTGTTTCTCTGTTTGTACATGAAGTAGAGGCACATGGTTTTTGTAATCATACATTTCCCTATTGCCTTTGACTGAGCACTTCTGCTGACGAGAAACTCATGGCTTCTTTGTGGTAGAGATACATAGAAGGAACTCTGGGTGACTCTCACTGATTTACATCTAGTGACTAAGTGAATAACTTAAGAGAGTGAACTTTCTTCTCTGATTCTCAGTTTAGTCATCAGGGCAACAGAGATGTCAGGGCCCACCTCCGAGGACCATTGCAAAGATGAAAGGAGCTAATAAGTGTGTAACGCTCCTGGTACAAGGTAGTAACTCAAAAACATTAACTATTATTCTTGGAGTTGTCAGGGTGCCTCCTTTCCAAGAAGAAATACACAAAAAGGGAAAATAAAAACATGCTCTATTTATATGCATATATTAAAATTCTTTCAGTCTTTTCCAGCGGCAGGATATTCCATTACACTGAAGGATGAATCAGACAGGGAGTTCTTTGTAAAACATTACGCATCATTTTGTCAATGTGAACACTGAAGCCCAGAGTTTATCTGCTTTTTTCCAAGATCACACAGCAAAAGAGCAGCATTCAGCTTCCTCCCCTGTAAACAAAATAGGGTTAGGTGATAGCTATCCCAAGCTGGTCTTGTTAGGGGACAGACAGATGCAAATGGTGGGGATATGAGGTTAAGAGAATAATTCCATAAAATGGATCATCGTGCTTCTTTTCCAAGAATCAATTTACCTATAGCCCTGCCAGGCCTAAGCGAAGAGGTTATGTCATATTCCTCAGCAAACTACCTGTTATCTGCAGGAGAAATGCAGTATGAAAATAATGTCGATAAGAGAAACCCAAGTTACCCAAAAGGGGGAGACTTTTGTGACCCTTTTTGTAGGCCAGATCCTAAAACTCAGGCAGATAAGGATAATTTCTCCTAACCATGAAATTTGTAAGAATTTATGGTTAAGAATCCAATTAGAACTTGTCAGCATGGGTCAAGGTGACCTAGAGTTGTCATGGCAGTGGGGAATTGAAAGTTTGATTTTACCCTGCTATCAGTCAAAACTCAGGAGGTAGACCTGGGTGGGACTCTGGAAACTTCTCTGAGATCTCCAAAATATCTGGATTGCAGGAAAGGCACATTTTCCCTCCCTTCTCTGGGAGGACTCACTCTCTCCCCTGAGAGTGTCCTCTTTCTCTTTTCCTATCCTTCAATAAATCCATGCCTGTTACCCTGAGCAACATGTCTGAAATCTTTCTGACTTGATCACAGAATTGGGGTGTGAAGAGTTGGGGGGCATCTTCTCATTGCCTCAGTTTCCTGGAAGGCCCTAGCTCTGTAACAGTCTTATCTCTATTGAGTCCCTGCCACCTGGGCTGACAACAGCATTACCTTACTGCAGGCAGCCCCAAGTCACTGCACTTAGGGCAACCAGTGTTTCTCATGCATACCCAAAAGTCAGGTACTGGGCAACTCACTTGGAGCACAGAGATGGATAAGAAGGGGCCCCTTGCTCTCCAGGGAATTAAGATTCATGGAAGGGAGCAGAAGGAGGCAGTGAAACCTGTTCACAGTTTTCTGTAATAAGATCTTCCTTGCTCCTTTGTTCCCTCTCTCTGTAAAAGGCCCAGAGAAGCAGACAGATGTTGGCAACATCTGGGCCACTGTTGTTGGGCAGCAAGTGGCTCTGGGCTGCCACTAGAGAAAAGAAGCTGTTAGTGTTAGGAAGAATAATAAAGAGCTAACATTTGCATAGGGCTTCCTCCTGTTTAGAGACACTTTCCCCCTCCATCCCGCCCCCCACTTATTAGCATAAGCAATGCCAACAGAAGCTCCCTAAAAGCAAAGGAGAACCATTTTCATTTCTTACAGAAGTGATGCTTCCTGCTCCAAATCACAGAGCTAGAAGGGGAGCTAAGGGACAAGAGGTCATATGACTGGTGCTCAGGGTTTTGCAGGGGCTGAGTGTAAAAACAAAATGCAGCCCTTTCTCCATCCTTGAAGAAAGCTTGGGTGGGTGCACACGGGTACCGGGCATGGTGCTGTCATGGTTTGCTGTTCGTAGGCGCCTCTTCTTTAATTCTCTCTACATATAGGATGAGCATTACTTTCATCTTCTTTTTATGGATGCACAGGTCCAGACTCAGAGAGTTTAAGTAATTTGTCATGGGCACCCTGGTAAGTAAAATGAACCACCCGTCAACTGGGTGGTCCAGTGACCTGGGAAGAACTGAAACACCAGATTTCTTGTACTATTCTCTGCACAGGCCATGTGACACTCTTGATTAGTGGCCCAGCCAGGACTTCAATCCCCAAATGAGTTAACTCAGGGTAGAACCCTGGGCCTGAAGATGGAAGGAGATAAGGAAGTCCAGAAGGAGGAAGAACTGAGCTTTGAATCGAATTCTTCTAAGACAAAAACAAAAAAGGACTTACAGCCTGAAACAATGGCCTCAATGGGTTAGGCTGGGCAAGGTCCCAGAAGATAAGGTTGGAACATCTAGAGTAGAGTGAAGGAAGAGGCAAAAGACATGAGACTTGGAGGTACTACAGAGCCAGACTGCAGGGGACCAAGGGAGACCAAAGGGGAGAATTAAATGCAGTGGTTGAACATTCAGAACAGACCCTGGAGCTACCCCCAGACACACCCTGCTGACTTGCCCGTGGCAGATAAGTCAGCAGAGTTCTCTGGGGGTAGCTCCAGGGCCTCTTCAGCAGGGGGCCAGTTCTTTCTCTCTAATATGGATTTTAGACAGGTTTTTCCAACTGATCAAAGTCTAACCTCCGTTTTTTGAGGATGAGGGTCTGAAGTCCAAAAAAGGAAGGGATTTGCCCAAACTCCTGCAGCACACCAGGGCTCGGCTTAGGATCCAGCCCAGGCACTACTCAGCATTCCCTATATTATCCCGGCTCAGCCTCGTTTTTCCATACAATTATAATGACAATGCTCCAGCATAGTGTTCACTCTGCCACTGACTCTGGAGTCCCAGTGACAGTTCTCCTTTCCATCTGAGCTGTTCTGGGCTTCCCCTTTGTCTACTCTAAAAGAGCCACTACAGACGAGAGGGGGAAAAGGACAGTTCTCTCTATGCCATCTGCCATTTCCAAGCCTAAGGCCATTCAAAGCCAGTGGGACCATCAGCTCTGACATGAGCTGAGACAAATAAACAAAACTCCACCGGGGTGAATTTGTCCTTTTGATGCTTTTCAGAGTTGACACAGTCGCTCCTCAGAGTCTGCAGCATTCATGAGTTTCTTCTAATGGATTAGTTTGGGTATGTTGTCAGCTAGAAGGAAAGTTGACAACGGCACTCCTATGATCTGGGAGTACCTTCTAAAGGATCTATCACTTCATTCAAGCTAGAGGTCATTTTGACGTTTGTATCACTGCAAGCAGTGAGAATCTTGTGAAGCAGGAGGCCGGAACACAACTAACTGCTCAGCACATAAATGAGGACAGGAACTGAGTACAACAAAAGAGACAATAGGGAGTGCTAGAAACTGTGGTAAATCAGAGACCACATGTTCTTAAAGGGCTATCTGCTACTGAAATTCAGACGGTTGTTACCAACCAAGAGTGTGGACGAACTGTAGGGAGAACATTCAAAAGTCACACACATACAAAAATACACCACAATCTTGGTTTTCATATGAAATTGACTTTCAAGGTTTTGGTTACCAACTTTTTTTTTTTTTTTTTTTTTTTTAACTGCATGGCCCAATATGGACAGTGACTCATCTGTGACCTAGATACGGTCTGGGGATCCCAGTTTACAATCTCTGTTCTACAGGGTTCAATTAGTTTCATTTAACTTGGAGCTAACTTTGACATTCGCATTACTATAAATCCTCTTAGAGAGTGTTTCCCATTTGGAATGGTTCCCCTGGACTTAGCTGACATCCTGCTAAGCATTCCTATAGATCGCTGGACTGAAAATTGGCAAGTTTCCACCTAGAGGCTGTAACCTATAAATATATCTCAAACCTCCATTCCTTTTACACTCTGCTGGTGGATATAATTGAGTTTCTCCCTGTACCAAATGAGCTCGGAGTCTTTAGTACTTGATGTGCTTAATGGAGGAAAGTCGGGAGGAGGCTGGAAAAGCAAGAATAACATGGAAATGGAACAGGGATATGCTGGTTGGAGGTATCATAAAGGTTTTATTGCCTCTTGTTAGAAGGCAAAAGCGTAAGTAATGTTATCATCTTGCCCTCTGCGCAATAAATGTTTTATGGTACTCTGCCTGGCTACACATATATACGTAGCCTTGGAGACATGGTTGAGGGCCCAGTCACTGCTGGGAGTTAATTCTCAAAAGGAGACAGGAATGCCTAAGGATGATTGGATTGATGCTCAGTTGGCAAGTCTGCTCTCTTGGGACATGTTTAGAAGACCTCCCTAAGGGAACCCCTCCATCCACCTTACATGGTCCCTGTTGGTTTGTGGAACCTGCCAAGTACTGCTGGCACTGCCCAGAGCAAAAGTAGGTTTCAGAATCCCCCAGGCTACTTAGTGTTCTATGCTCCCTTCCAGATGGCTCTGCAGGGTGGCAGGAGGGAACACTAATTCCGGGCTTTCAGTTTGCTTGTTCACTCATTCTTTCATTTATTCATTCATTCAATAAATACTGAGTGATCCATCATTATCGTCACCATCCCCATTAATGTGGTCACCCTAATCTCACCACTGTAATTTATTTAGAGCCTTCTATTTTTCAGGCATCTTGCATTTGCGTAGATAATCCCCAATGATTCTCATATGAAATTTGTGAGAGAATTGTTTCTATTCACTTTTTCTAATAAGGAAACCAAGACTCAGCAAAGTCATGTGATACAGCCAAAGTCACATGTCTAAGAGGTGGCAGAGCTGGGGTGTGGGACTAGGTTGTTTGATTCCCTAGCTTGTGCCACGCCTAATAATCATTGTTATATGTCAGAAAGTGATTCTTTGATTCTCATAACTTAGAGCAGATCAAATTATCCTTATTTTACTGAAGGGAAATAGAGGCTCGGCCAGGTTAATCAAATTGCCTGAGGTTACATGGCCAGTAAGAGGTTTCTCACTCCAAGGCCAGAAATGCTTAAAACAGAATAGCATACCCATGTCTATGATTCCTTCAGTGACAATGACAACTGTTAATAATCCCAGAGGTTATCAATTATTGATGACTCACTATGTGCCAGAGGCCCTCCTAAGCCCTTTGTTAGAATTCACCCATTTCATCCTTACCAACCTATAAAGTCAGTGTGACTATTACAGTAGTGAAGAAAAACTGAGCTCAAAAAATTAACCAAAGCTTGCCCAAGGTACAACCTATAAATAGCAGAACAAGCATTTATACCCAGGTTTATCTGACCTTTATTCTTAACTAAAATTCTTCACCCTCCCTCTGGGGAGCAAGGAAGACCTCATGAGCAGACATTTTGCCAAATACATGGAGGTGGCTCCCAGGATGTAGTCTCCCTTTCTGCCTTGGTCACACATCTGGGTTTATTTGAACTGGAACTCCCCAGGTGACAACTGCATCCCAGGGACCACATTCTGGCCAATGAGATACAGGTGCAGGTCTGAGCAGAGGCTTTCCAAAAAGTCCCTTAAAGGGGACTGCTTCATCTGGAAAGCACACCTTACTCTCTTTCCTTTTTTCTCTCCCTTCTATTATTTGGGGCATGAACATGCAATTGATTTTCCTAGTCGCATGGTGAAGCTGGTATATCAGACTTTCTTTTCCTATTGTAAGATAGAAATATGAGAGAAAAATCAATTTCACTTTTTAAAGCATTATGATTTTGGCTTTATTGGTGATAGGCAGCCATACTTAACGTTAATGAATGCAGATCTGCCCTCAAGTAGCTCATAGTCCTTAAGGAAAGATGGATGTGCAGCCAGCTGATAACCATGATGCAAGCAGAAGGTGGCTATAGCTTGAGCACATGAGGCAAGAGCTCCATTCATCCTGCTAGGCCTCCACTGGTAATGGCCCCGATAGCAAAATCCACGGGCCAGGGCATGCTCTCTGTGTAATGGCAATGGATAAGCTGCCCATTATGAAAAGTGAATACATCCATTTCAATTAGATGTGCCCAGTGCTAGGATTGTAACCAATTAATCCAGTCCATCTGAAGGCTGATTAGTTGGAATATTTGGGTGAATGGATAATAACGGGCTAATAAGCCTGCTATCAGAATGCTGCCGCACGTCTTTTTTGACACAATATTTCAGATGCATTTGCAGCATCTGTGACTAATCTTCAAGTGGCGGGAGGCCCAGTTTGCAGAGTGGCAGAGGGACAGGGCCAGGGCTTTTGGTGTCTCAGCAGATGGAGCCTGCTCCTTCTAGTCCCCAGCTTCTCTTTTGGAACCCAGGTGGCCAAGGCTCTTCCTCAACCAGGCCCTCAGCTTTCAGAAGATGGAGACCCAGCTGCAGCCCAGAAGAACGGATGTAGGGCTGGGAGTCCAGAGGCCTCAGCTCTGGTTTCAGTCCCCCTGAATGGACAGGGTGATGTCAGCAAGGCCCTCTCTGTGGTATTCAATTCCTCATTTGTAACACCCAGAAATCTTGAACCAGTCTTCCCTGTGCCTCCTGGTATAGGCACGTGTTCTCCCTGCCTTGTACATTCTCTCCCACCACTCTCTGCCCAGTTAACTTCGTATTCTTTAGGTCTTTGCTGCCTTCTGAAAATCTTCTGCCACTCCTTACCCAGGACTCTGTGTTACACAGTTTTGCTTCCTAAATTCTAATAAATACTGCACAAATATTTACTAGTCCACCTCCCCGTTCAACTCTAAGCTCCCTCACGACAAAGGTCACATTTAATTGCGTGCAACTGCATTCATGATGCTGGGCATAATGCATAGCACAGAAAAGACAAAACAAAACTATGTTTGCTGCAACCTTATTCTGCCCATTCCATGGAACTGAGTCAGAGGAAAATGGAATCCAACTCTGAAAAAAAATAACTTTATAGACCTGTAAATTGATACACAAATGTGAGGAATTAGGAGTAATGAAAAAGACCTTGAAGGAACAGAAAGAAAGCATTTCAGTTCTTCCAAGAGATTCACACTTACTCAATGTGTCACCAATAATTACTCTGGCTTTTCCTTTCCCCATTTGTTGTAATTAAGATGTAGTGTTTTCATTAGAGAAGAAACCAAGGCCCAGGGCAACAGAAATCATGCAGGGTGCTGATCCTGGCAATAGTGCCCAGTACAAGTCATGCAGCCCCTCTGAGCCTTGCTGTCCTGCTCACAGGTTGTTGTGAGAATTAAATGGAGCTAATGTGTGTAAAACAGCTTATAATCTGTAAAATGCTACAGAAGTGTTAGTTCAATAGCTTCCTGCCAGCACCTCTCTTGAACAGACAGTGGATATTGGGACTCAGCCTTCTGATTGCTAGATTCTGGGGAAGAGGACAAGAGGGTGCCAGAAGCATTACTTCACCTGTGTAACAATATATTTACTGAAAGTCTCATATGTACTAAAACTTAGGGAATAAAAGGTGAATAGAATATGTCCTTCCTTCAACTCACTTCCATTCTGACAGTCACAGGATGAGGTGGGCAGGCAGGTGAACAAATGATTGACACACGAGGGTTCTCTGCAGAGCTGTGAGCTGCTGGCATGGAGGGACAGTGGACACTGGCCATGGAGAGATTGTCCTGACCAGGTCCTGAAGGAACATCTGGAATAGGAAAAGGTGCATGGATTCTATCTTGTGAGGAATTCTGAACAGGAAAACAACCAGGTCCGATTTGATAATGGAAAGAACATTCTAGAAAGAGGCAAAGAGGCAAAAGCACTGATAAGTAAATCATGACAGGAGGCTAGTGGAGAAAAGAATTCTGGAAAGAAGAGTGAGGAAAAAAAATTGTAATAAAACAGGAGAGAAAAATAAAGGGAATCCAGCAGGAATGTTAATTGAAAATGTGAGGGGAGAATGTCTAATAAGAAACTTGTAAAGATAAAGACAGGAAAAGCCAGGATGAATGGCTTGCCTCCTTATCTTGAAGCCTTTTGAGGCCATCCACTGCCTGCACCATTTATCACTCGGTCTGCCCTCCTGGCTGTAGGACAGAAACCTGCCCAGAGTGACTGTCTGTCATTGATGAAGACCAAGGAGCAGAGGGAAAGTCAGGCACGGATTCTGTTTTTGAATGTTTTTTGAATTTATTTACATATTTTTAAGCTGACATAAAATTGTACATATTTATGGGGTACCATTAGATGTTTCCATACATGTACATTCTGCGTAATATTCAAACCAGGGTAAGCATATCTATCTCCTCAAACACTTATCATTTATTTTTGGTGAAAACATTCAAAACCCTTTCTTCCAGCTTTTCTGAAATACACAGCATACTATCATTATCTTTAGCTACCCTACTGTGCAACAGAACACCAGAACTTATTTCTCTTATCTAACTAACTAAGCATCTGAAGATTAACCTCTCCAGTCTATCCCTCCCCAGACCCAGACTCTGATTCTGGCTCGGTACATCCTCAAGAAGGGGCAGCCTTTCTGCTCTGAGCTTCCTTCCTTAGTAATAAGGGGGCAGCAACACCTGCCTCACAGGTGAGAGGGTCTCAGGGATGGATCATTTGTCCCTGATACAGTCCTGGCATGAATCTGGGCTTCTGATGGATGCAGAACAGGGAAACAAGTGCTCCCACCAGGGCCTGCAGCCCCTTCCTCCAAGCCGAGGCAGAAATACAGTTAATGGCCCACACTTTAAGGGGTGGATCCTGAGACCTGGCTGTGCAACCTTCCTAGAAATAAACACGAAAACATTTTGGAAGGTGAAGCAGATAAAGACTAGGTTCTCTCCCTCTTCTAGAAGTCTCAGGCACCTGGCATGTGGCTGTGGGGTGAAGTAGGCACTTGTGAGACTACCTGGGTTTTGACATGACCTCTTCATTCATGTAAAGCATGGCTCATGAGATCTTTTAATGCAGTGTCTCATTTGTACCTCTCAGAGACCCCTGTGACCTTACATATCTCAGCATCCAACAGAGAAGGAAAATAAGGCCCATGGGCCCCAGGTGGATCTACCAATGCTGTCACATGAAGGTCCATTATCACTGTTATGTGTCAGTCAATGTGCCAGGATCTGGCAGAAGAGTAAGATGTGGTCTCTGACCTCAAAAGCTTCCTTGTCCTGAAGTTTGACAGACAGGAAGAGGCCACCTGACTACACCAGGATAAGTGTCATTATGGAAATAAGCCGAGGTCGTGCACATGCTTAAGGCCTCACGCGATTCAGACATTAGGAAACATTTTGGCCACAGAGAAGCTGAAACCTGAACGGAGTCATAAACAATGGACACAAGCCTCTCTGGCTTAACTAGAGTCAATTAAAAAGAGAAGTGGGCGCTCCAGGCAGAGGCAACAGCGTGGGTAATAGTACCTCTAACATCATGGGACACCGTACATGTTGACAATGTCTAGAGCGGACATATAACACAGGGTTGGGAGGGGCAGGATACAGCGAGTTGCCTGTTTGGATCATAGTGATCCTTAGAAATGAGGCCATGGAGCCAGGCTAAATCTTAAGGGACCAGGAGTTACGGGAACACTGCAAACACTGATGTGTGTTCAGTGGCATCTCAGCCCTTCCCTAATGCTGCTGCACACTGACAAGAACAGGTCTACAGTGATCGTACCTCTCTAAGGACAGCAGAAGTCTGTGAGTTTCCGCATAGTTCTTGCAATCACACATCTGATCTAAAAGCAGAACGGTGGTATGAAGTACAAACCTCAGACAGCCCAATGTGGAGAGGATAAAGAGGCAGAAAAGATGGTGCTCACTGCATTTAACTCCAGGTCAGCAGCTGCCATACTCTCTCTAAACCACTGCATGTGGTACACCCTAGACTTCACTGAGGCCAGATGGACAACGGGGTGCATTGCCGATGGTGAGGTTTTGGTCTCTTGGTCCCCCAGGACTCAATTTCCCCACTTGTCCACTGGACTGATTGAGCCAGAGGTTCTTTTTGGTTGCATCCACCTCTGGGCCATGAAGAACCTTCCTTTCCACTGAACTTTTCAATGGCTACTTAAAACATCTGTTCTCACGTCAAACTTCTAGAAGTTACATTTGGGGGAGAAGGACAGCACACAGCGGTGGCTTGACAACCCATAAACACTGAAGTCCTATCAAATTCCTAAGAGACACTTGGAGGAAAGAAGAAGAAAGCCCATAAAATGCAAAAGGAGGGGGGGAAAGGAGGGAAAAAAAGCATTGGCAGTAAGTCTGTTCTCCCCAGTCTTAGACGCTAAGGTCACAGAGACCATGGGCAGCTCCTTTCTGTCCTCTCCTCTGCCTCCCTGCAAACTGTCCTTGTTGCTTCCTCCATGGATGGCTTAAAATCGAAGCCTTTATTTTTCATTCTGCTTCTACTTTCACGGATTGTCCAAACTGGAAGCCATTAGGATCATTTTGCCCAGAGGTTTTCAAACTTTCTTTTGTAGCAGAACCCTTTGTCCAAATGAAATTTAACACTCAAGGCCAATACATAAAATATGTAAAAGGACAGTTCTCTAAGAGCGGGGGTGAAAGAGCTGGCATGTGTTTCCTTTTCTCCTGCACCACTGCCCCCTTGACTCTGAAACACAGACATAAACCCCTAGGGTCCTAAGGAGCATGACTTAAAAACCACAGACCTTGACACTTTCTTATTTATTTATTTATTCATTTTTTTTTTTAATTTTAAAGATGGAGAAAACAAAGCCAGATGGAAAAAATGGCGACTGTTCAAACTGCACTACTGGAAGAGAGCTGAGCTGGAGCCCAAATCCAGGTCCCCGGCCTCCCAGGCCGACCTGAGCAGCTCTGTTGTATTGCCATCTTTGTCTCAGCCTGTTGGGATTTCAGGCTTAGGGGTTCTCAAGGTGGTATTCTTCCCCAGAGAATGTCACTGTCTCCTCACTGCTTTCTCCCGTTCTTTAGAAACCAACTTGCTAGGCACCCACACTCAGGGACAACACCGCTTTTGGAAACAGATGTATCAGCAGATCTATTGATGCTGTCCCTCCAGGGACATCTGAGTCTAGATGGGACGAGAAGGCTTCCTATGAACCCCCCTTCCCCAACCACACACACACACACACACACACACACACACACACACACACACACACACACACAGAGCTCTATTCCTGGCTTTTGGTCATGGATGCATGGAAACTGGCAAGACCGGTGACGGACTAGGAGTCAGAAGACCAGGTCTGAATTCTAATCCCATTCTTTTCCTCTTAGTTGATCTTTTCTGTCACAATTTCATTGCCTTTTGAAGTTACTCACATGAGAATATCGAGACACAAGGACTGATAACTTGTAAAGTACTTCATACATACAAGGAGTGATTTTATGTGGTAAAATTTTTATCATTTCTTCTCAGGCAGGACATTTTCATTAGTTAGCACTTAGAAATCATTTCCATTGGCCTCTTAACTTACCAATGGATTGCTTTATCAAAAGTCGTTTCTAGTCATTATTCGATCCTGCCTTATTCCAAAACTGTCCCTTTGTTAATTCATTCATTCAAAGAACCCTCGGGGAGTACCTGCTACATGCAAGACTTGACTCCGATGGCCTCGCAAAACTCAAAGTCTCAAGAGAAGCACAGATGCTATCAATGCTATAGATGTTGCCGCAAATAGAGGAAACGGAGGGATAGCAGCACATGGGGACCATTCCCAGCCTAGAAGTAAGAAGGCCACCAAAGGCTTCCAGGAGGAAGTGATACCTCACTTACTACCTGAAAGTGGAACTGAGTGATTCCGGAGAAGTGAGTAGATGAGGAGAATCAGAGGAAAACAATGAGTTACCCAGATGAAGGTCAGAGCAGGTGGAAAGAGGCTGGAGTGAGTAGGGAGTGGTCAGAGGTGAGGCTGGGTCAGGAATAAGTGGGGTCACAGCATGAGGATCCTGGGGGTGAAGCCAAGATGGGGGAGGATCCTGGGGGTGAAGCCAAGATGGGGGAACTATCACTTATTTTAAAATGAGGGCACTACCTTATTTTATAGAGGAGAAACTGAGGATGACTGAGACGAAAAAACTTGTCCAAGATCATAAACCAAAAGCAATAGAGATAGAATGTCAGAGCCATGTCCCCTGCCTGGAACCCTGCAACCCTGCCTCTCTGCTTTTCTAGATATCTGCCAATCTTTTTTTTTTTTTTTTTTTTTTTTTTTTTTTTGGCAGTGCTGGGGATTGAACCCAGGGCCTTGTGCTTGCGAGGTAAGCACTCTACCAACTGAGCTATCTCCCCAGCCAGATATCTGCCAATCTTGCTCACACCCTTGCCTCACTCATGGCTCCAAGCAAAGGCTACTTCCTCAGAGAAGTGCTCCCTGGTCATCTTTTAAAAAACAACCACCTGCCATTCTCTATCCATTATCTTACTTCATTTTTTCCCCATGATACCATTATAAATCTGATAATATGTCATATAAATTTATGTATTTGTGCATCATCTTTTTCTCTGACAAAAACATAAGCTCCATGACGATAAGGATTTGGTTCCATTTGCAGAGTATCCCTGGAGATTACTAAGGTGCCTGGCATAGAGAAGGAACTCAGTAAGTGTTCAATGAATATATGAATGAGGGAATGAAAGAAACCAATCCACATACAGCCCTTGCTCTGATAATGTGATACTGTGCTCCTGTGAGTGATGGAGAGGCTCTGGCCTCTTAGTTATTATTAGGGATCAACATGGTAGGATTTGCCTTCAGAATATCCATGCTAGTAGCAGTGAGGAGAACAAACGAGAGAAAAGAATCTGGAGGCCAGAAGAACAGGGAAGAAGAGGCAGTAGCATTGATTTTTGGCAGAAAAGATGATGGTCTGAAAGAGTAGTGGTAACAGGGGTGGGGAAAGAAAGTCCCCAAAGAATTCAATGCCCCAGGCAGACCATCAGCCCAAGCTGGGGGCCCATTAAGGGAAGAGGTCATTCCCAAGAAGGCAGAATTATTCTCATTTCTGAATATTAGACAAGAAAATGGCTTGAATAGCCTCTCAAATTAAATTCCTTCAGAACAGCTTTTGATAAAATTATATTCTTTAGGGGATGGAGGAAGTATCTTTGGAAAAGGAAAAAGATTTGTGCATTGTCTAATGATGACGGGGGTGAATGTCTAAATTATATGGAAGCCAGGTCACTTGATAGGCAAATTTCTCCAAGAAGATGAAGCTAGATACCCCAGGGACCACAGGCTGCTACCTGGCCAGCTATTTCCACCTTCCCACTCTGTACACTTACATATGTATCTGTGGCCAGAACACTATCAATGGCTAAAAGGTGGTGGTTTTCAACTCAGCAAAGCTTGGACAGAAATTAAGAAAATGTAAATGCTATAAATGTCTAAATTGATTGCAATCATTCACTCACTATTTATTCATTTAATCAATCAATTCACTGGAAAGTAATTCAACTAGTACTGTTAGACAACCTCAATATGCCAGATGCAGCACTGCCATCAGGGACAGAACAAGGATCGGGACAGAGACAGTCCCTGTCCACACGATGCAAATGGTCCCATATTACCCAACTATGTTATTTGCACAAGGCTATTTAAAAATAATGAAATCATCACTACATTGTTAGAGTCTTTTATATTTGCCAGGGACTAGACATGTCTCGTATCATTTAATCAGCAACTCTATGAGGCTGTTATCATCATTCTCATTTGTCAAGTAAGGAAGCTGAGGCTCAGCAAAGTTTAGGAATTTGCAGAGATGTTACAGCCTGCCATGTGGGAGCGTGAATTAAACCTGTGTCAGGTTTTGCCAAAACCTTTCCTGCTCCTCTAAAGTCTCTTGATTTTGCAAGCATTGAGGTCTGAAGTCAGACAGCCATGGAAGGACTCCCAGCATGAACAGTGCTCTCTGAAGCACAGACAATAGTGCCTGATTCTCAGCAAATGCAATATGATGTGACTTGTCATTGCTGCTGTTATTATCAGTTAAACCTGTGACTTCAACTCTTGAGTCCCAGCATTCTCCTCTGTGAAATGGGAATACAAATGCATCATGGACTTTTGATGAGAATTATGAAGACAGTGTCCAGCTTGCTGCCTGGTACACTGAGTGTACCACTGGCAGCTGCATCAGAGCTCCTGACCATGCCATGATAGATGGATACGCCTGCAGCCCTGGAGGGTAAAAATGGTCCTGGTCACAGGGGAAGACCCTTGATGAGGGTCAGGGCAGTGGAAAGGCAGGGAAGAAATGTCGAGTCATGAGATCAGGAATAGCAATGCCCCTGAGATGCCCTATGGCAAATTGGGGCTCCAGGCTAGGGACTGTTCCAGAAACTCTTCCATGTCCATCAAGGCTGTCTCCCTTCTGCTGATAAGTTCCCTGAGGCTAGAGAAAGAGCTGGTATGGCAGGCATCCAGTCACTCCAATACAGCTGAACACTGCCACCCAAGAGGGAAGGGTATCTCCATTTAGTCAGGGTCCACTGTGGCAGGCCCCTATGTCCATTTCTGCCTGTCCTCTCCATTCTTATTCTCATCATACCTTCAGAACAAGTCATGGGTACCTGTTTCATTTAAGAACAAGAAAATAGAAGCTAGAGAACTCCAACAAAAGTTACTGCTATCTCTAGCCCTCTAACCAAGCAGTTTCCAATGGCTATTCACAGCAACCATAAACGAGGGCACCAAAGCACGATGATGGGGAAAACATTGAGTTTGTGATGACATTCTGTCCTAGAATAAAGCTGAAGTCTCAGGGCAACTGATGTTTGAAATACAGGTACCTGAGTGGTTCCTGTGCCTTCTGTCCCACATCCCCAACCAGCCACACACCCAGAGTTCTTACCTGCCTAATAGCTGCATAAGCTTCTCTGAGTCTGCAGCTCATGCCTGCCTGCTTCACCTGCCCGAGCAGCCTCCTGACATGCTCAGGGAGTGTGGAACAGTTGAGTCTAATGGAGGGCTGAGGGTGAGGGATCTAGTGCTGGCTTTGCTTCTACTGGAATTTAATTTCTTGGGCAAAAAGCTCCACCTCTTTGAGTCTCAGATTTCCCCCCCATCAAATGGGTTATTAATAGTGACCTCAGAAGAATGGTGTGAGGCATAAATGGCAAGATGCTCTGAAGCCTATAGAAAGGATTGGATAAGAGGTAGCAATTAAGGTTGTGGGGTAATAATAGTAAAGGCAACCATTTATTAAACAGTCACTATATGCCAAACCCTGTTCTAAACACTTAACTAATGATCAATATTCTTAAGTAGTATTTATTATAGTTGCTGATATATTAGAATAATATTACTATTATTGATATATTTACTTCTCTATATGCTGCTACATCATTGAAGGACTACAGTAATGAAACTCAGTGTTTCTGCAGCCATTTGATTTGACCGACAGAACCGGAGCATCTGTGGAGGGTACACACAGGGCAGGAAAATGGGGAAGACAAAATGGGAATCAGTTATGGTCCCTGCCTTTGTTGGAGAGCTTAGTGACAACTTAAGCAATTAAACAAGTGGATTGTATTACTATAACCTAAAGCAGGAGCATTTAATTCATGTGCCATTGTAATAAATACATGGAGTTATCCAGGCATGGGGGCAGGCACCTGTAATCCCAATGACTGGGAAGCCTGAGGTGTGAGGAACACAAGTTTGAGGACAACCTGGACAACTTATCAAGACCATCAGCAACTTTGTGAGACCGTGTCTCAAAAAAAAAAGCACTGGGAAAGTAGCATCCCTGGTAAAGCCCTTCTGGGTTCAATCCCCAGTAACAAAATAAGTATATAATAAATATATCAATACATGCATAAGTTATACACACAGATGTATACATATATAATTGACCTAAAGTTTTCATACACACAAAAAATGTATCATTATTACAATAGATCTATGCCAAAATGCCGTGTTCTTTTCTGGTCTATTCTACCCTCTTCTGGTACATTCTATTCCATTCTCTTGGTTCTGTGTTACCTTTTATTCTTTTCTATTATAATTCATTTTGTTCTGGTACATTCTGTCCCTTCCCATCACATTCTGTTCTTACTATATAGTTCATTCTATTCTACTATGTCATTTTCTATTTCTCTTTAAAATACTTGCTGTAAGCCACTAAATATTTCATGACTGATAAAATGGGTTTGACCCATCTTCTAAAAACTACTGATATAAAGAAGCTGGTTTTGATTCTTCATAGCCAAGAAATTAAATCTTAACTATTGCTAGTATCTTTTTTTAATCAAATTTTTAATTTGTTCTAATTTGTTGTACATGGGGGGGAATAGGGGAGAATAGAGTTACTAGTATCTTAAAAACAAATAGTGGAAGCTACTCTGGTTGAAGAGGGATAGGGAACCATAACTGTTTGGTTCCATTCTAGACCCCTAAAAATTGGTAAGGACTCTTTAGGGCTGACGTTAATTATAAACAGGCAGGTTTCTGGGAAAAGCATACTTCAGAGAAAGGATGGGAGAGTTTTAAAAATTTTAATTCCTAAAGTTTATATGGGGTCACTAGGTGTCAGGCCCTGGCAAGGGTGGGGATATAGCAAGAAACAAGAGGATCTATACCCTACTGAGGTTATACTGAAAGTCTACCATGTACTTATTGTCAGTACCACATTAAACCCTTAGGCCCCTTGAGAGACTGGTAAAGCATCATGCTGATAAAGCAAGAGACTCAGACGTATCCTAAGATCATACATGAATAAATGCTAGAGCTGAGATTTAACCCAGGTTGTTTAAGCTCTGGATATCTGGCTCCTAGGTGGGAAAGTCTAAGAGACACAGATCTTAGAAGCACATATCTACTGATATCCACCCATCCAAGGAACAACACATTTGATCTGAGTTAAAAGGGGGTTTCAGGACTGACTCCTGGAAATCTGGGCACCTGCAGCTGGTACAGTTCTAGAAATGCCACTCTGGAGGAAAGCAAAGGCTACAGGGACCTAGCAATTGTTGAGTTGCACATGTGCCATGCATGTTGGCTACTCACTCAATCATGAAACTTGTCACTGGTTAAGCACCAAATCCCATCTTAAAGATCAGGCAACTGAGGCTCCGTGAGGTTAAAACATGCACCAACATCAATGAGTAAAAGAACTTAGACTTGAACTTGTGTTTCTTCACAAAGTCCATCAGCATTCCACCATATCATGGTGTCCCTTGATTGAAGACCTAAGAGTAGAATATCTAGACGACACTAAAATCGCATTATAAAAGGAGAAGCAGAAAAGGAGAAGGTGGTGAAGAAGAAATAAAGAAGGAAGAAGAAAAACAACTACTACTCTTACTCCCACGACTATAGCCATTCTAACACTACTACTATAACTTTCACTCTCTTACTTTTTAGGTGAGTTTCACATTCAGTATCATATTTAATCCTTGCAAGAAGCCTGGGAAAGATGGAGGACATGTAACTTTCTATGCTTTTAAGAGATAAGTAGACTAAAGTTCAGAGAGGCTAAGATAGAAACAAATTGTTAAAAACCTGGAATAGAATCTAATCTAAAAGATGCTTAGGTTAAAGAAGACTTTCTACAATATTCCCTGAAATGTTTTCTAACATCACTCAGGGTAAGAAAACATTTTTCAATGAGACTCAGTATACACACCTGCCTCCTGCCCCATGCACACATGCACACACACCAGCAGTAAATAAAAATTTGTCCTTATTTTTTATACTCTATTCTGATGTCCTCTGTTTCATTCCATTCCATTCTCTTTCATTGCAGGAAATGTTAGTCATGATTCATTAAATGAATTTAATATCTTACTAATGAGTCAAAGACTGCATTTGGGGGCAGGAGGAAATTGTCCTTAGGGCAGCATGAAAACCAGTTTAAAGGGTCCAAAGGACTCCAACATAGAAGGAAAAAATAGGCTCAGCTCTACCGCTAGAGATGGAAGAACTGTGACCAAAGGGCGGAAACTGCATGATGACAAATTTTAGGTCAATGTGAAGAGGTCTTTCTCAATAGGTAAAACTGTCCAAAAATAGAAAGATAATCTTGGTAAGTAGTGAGCTCTCTAGCACTAGAGTCATGCAAGCTTAAGCTTGACAATCTCTTGACAGGGATGCTGTAGATGAAATTGAAGGTGACCTCTAAGCTTCTTTCTAGGCCAGTAACACAATTTAATGTCTTTTTCTCTGCATGACAGCAGTCATCACAGGAAATTTTGGCTTTGATGTCAGAGTCAGAAGACACAGAGGAAATATAGAGAGCCTAAATTTTGGTTCTACTGGTAAGCTTGGGAAATGATATACACCCCTCTTTATTCTCAAAAAAATATGTATGAGAAATGAGGAATAAAACAGCAGAAGAATCAAGGCAAATTAAAACAAAAGACATCAGAGAAAAGACAAGATTTGTTCTAATCTCTGCTCTGCTGTTTTCACTGTGGGACAGGGCTAGCCTCATTCTCCCCAGCTACACAGTAGGGATATAGTCAGACTACATCTTCAAGGACTATATCAGTTCTCAGGTGCTAGATATAGCTTGTTGCCTCATTCCTGGGTCCTTCTGTCACTACTCAGGATGCCAGCTCAGAGGAAGATAAGGGAAAGAATGGGAAGTGGCTCAGCCTACCCTTTATAGGAAAAGGAGGGGACAATCATGGCCCACCCCACAGACATGTGCTGACTTAGAGAGTCTCATCCTATCAAAGGCTTGGGTCATGGAGTTCAATTCATTAATTTTGGTGGAGGAGAGAGGCTGACAGGCCCAGTGCTGACATGAATAATGATGGATCACCGGGAGAGGGCCCAGCAAAATCTGCAGCTTAATCAGACCCAGAGAGTCTCTGCGGGCATTAATGTAGGCCAAGTGCTTTCCAGCCAATCAGACCCCATTTCAATTTAATGTTGCAAATTGTTACCACGCAGCTAAGCCTCTCAATGCACAACTCAGACTCAAACTGGGTTACTCGTCTGTTCCCTTATTCTTCTCATTTGGAAGCACCTGCCTGGTCATTGTGTGACAGGCTGCAGCCAGGGAGGTGGAGAGAGTGGTGGTAAGAATCCACACAGGGTTATGCAAGGGAGCGGGCACTTCTGCTCCACCACTTAGTATTCATGTTGTGGGAGTCCTAAAGGCTCCTAAAGGCCTTCTGTCCTCCCATAGTCTGAAGGATGAAACCAAGTCTTCATCTCAAAAACTTCCTTCACCTTGCCCGCACCCACTTCCCCAAACATCCTTGGCTTCATCTTCCACAGTTCACTTGCTCTCCTAAGTAGGCAGTGCTGTGTGCTTGCATCTTGAAGTCTCTGTGTTTGCATATGTTGTTTGCTCTGCCTGGAATATCTGTCTTTGCTCCTCTCTGTTCTTCACTTCACCTGTACTTACCATCCTTTAGTCTAGAGAATGTCTATGTTTTCTTAGGTTTAAGGAATAAAAGTAGCTTCTTCATAGATATTTTTGTGGGCACTCATTGAGGAGTGCCTTTCCAATTTTTCCATCTTTCCAGTGCCTTTTAGGGCTTTCTTTGGGTGAAATTATTGTCTGGCTCTTGTTCTTGCAATCCTCCCCTTTGAGGTCCTGTAGCTCAGTCTCAGTAAAAGGTGTATACTGAATCATCCAGGGTCGGGAAGACTAGAAGCTGGAATTCATTCATCTGTTTTCAGTATGCATGTTAGATGCCATCTACTGACATAATGAATGTGAAAGTAACTCTCATAGGACAAGGCACAGAGTAGTGCTCAGTGAAAGTTTTTTGCCTTTCCTTAAATTCCCTTCTATTTCTGTCCTTCCTTTTCCTGCCTTCCTTCCTTTCTTCTCTCATTAGTCCTTCTCATCTTCCTTTCTCCCCAGTGCATTACTATGGAATTCTTGTGGGCTCCGTAGATTGAAATCAGGCAGATTAACCCTTACCCCTGATAACCCTAACTCAACTCCTTCAACAGAGCACATGAGTGCAAAACAGTAAAACTGGTGATTCTATCCTTGCCAATCATTGTATGTGATGAGATTCGAACTCCTTTGAGCAATCTACCATGTGAACAGAGGTGAGAGGGCTATTACTAATAAAGGGAACTGGGAATCCTTGCTATTCTTCTAAAATGCCCTCATGAAAAACACAACACCATTCCACTCTACCTTCTGGTTAACAAGTGCTAGATCAAGGGAAGGTCTGAAGTCACGTGGTTTCTGCTCTAAACTTTACCTCTTGGTAACATATTTCAAATCCTTTGGCATATGCATTAAAATCCTCCAGAATTTGTCAGAAAGTATATGTAACAAGGATCTGCAATATATCAGATGTCAGGAAAGTGGTAATGTCATTGAGAAGTGTCAGAAGGTCAAAAATAGTGATTTCTTCAGTTGGTCTTTGAATTGAGTCACCAAGGTGGAGACATTGAAAGGTCTAGAGAGTGACAACATACAGGGGCAGGGAAATAAGATATCACAGTTCTTCACCATTAACTAACTGTAGTCTTGGTCCACCCACTGCTCCTTGAACTTTACTGTTCTCTTCTGTGATATTACCCTAATCAGTTCAACAAGCAATACTAGGCACCTACTATGTGCCTTCCAGGCATGGAGCCAGGTACACATAAAAGACAAAGGACAGAAAGCCTAAATTGATTGGAGAGACTGGTTTTGAAATGATACACTTCACACACTGTGGAGTATGCTACAGAAATACTCCGTAAATCTTTTGATTATTTGTGTGTATTCATGTGCGTATTTGTTCATGTATGTATATGTGTGTGCACATGGATGACATTCCAGAGAGTACGTGGGACAGTGAGGACAATGTGATTATTAAATGCCTCTAACACAAATGAATTGAGAATCCAGTATGAATGAGACATTATTCTTGGCACTGCAGAGAAAAGAGTGAACATAACCAATTCCCTGCTCTTGTATTGCTTGCATTGTAATGATAACAAAGTCACATTTGAGAGCACAGGAAAGGAACCCTGGATATCGTCACACAGTTTTGGAGGCATAATTATAGGTAGACCTTTGGTCACAAGTAGAGATCAAGGCATGTTGAGACTGTTCCTCAGCAGGCATCAGGCATGCCATAGGTGGCCATGTGCTGATTCAGCACCTGGAACAGCTCCCAAGCTACTCAGGGCTTGGGTAACTGGCCTACTCAATTCCATCTGGGCTTCCTATCCTCAAAGCATTTGAGGTATGTATGCAGGATCTGGTTCCACTTTCATGGCTGTGCCTGCATTATTCAGGAATTTTCTATTATCAGTAAAGTTTTCCCCTGCTTGAATGTTTTGGTCTCTAAAGTCTGAAAGAAAAGTAATGCCATATCGCTTTTTCTAAAATGCCTCTCAGGACTCTCCTCATTCCTACCTTTGCTTCCTATCTCTTCTACCATCTGTAGCCCTAAACTGTGTATTTGACTGGAAATGTATCCCTGCAGGCACCTGTGGTGGAGTGAAATTGGTTAGGATTTCATGGTCCCATTCAATTTCAGCTAGCAGCAGGCAGGGAGGGGAAATGTTCAGTTATGGGAATCCCCATAATTTTTTGCTTTTCTCCAAGCAAAGCTTAGGAAGTAGGGTTTTTGGGTTTTTTTTAATCCCCCTTGAATTATTTTGCCAAAGACTGTCATGATACCTTTTAGGGGGTGTTCTTAAAAATATTTTTTCTCAGGTAAGAAACATTGCACAATTTCATTTAAAAAATATCATTTGAACTTTTTTTAAATGGCATTGTTCTAGTGGCTTCCAACATCTAGGAATTAGAAAACCACATAAACAAGATAGTTAATTGGAGCCTAGGAATTCTGAGTCTCACCCAGGAATAGAATTTAGAATCCATATCATTAAAAGGGATCAGCAACTTGCTCTCCCCATGGTTAGGCAGAGTCATAGGATATATTATGCAAACATTAGAATAGGAAAAATCTGCAGTTATTAATTCTATCCCCTATCTATCACTGAGTATCCCTAACCCACGTGGTAGTTGACAGTTTTGTTTGTTTGTCTCGCCTCCTTATATCTTCTCTCTTCTTTCATGAGAACCTTGCATACCTTTGAGAAACTAAGTGAAGCATCCTTCAACACTCACAGTCTACCTTGTTCAGATCTGGCTGGCCTGAATCTAGATGCAGGGATGGCTGCCCAATGCAGGGTCAACCAACAGGAACATAGGAGTGACTTGTCTAGGGTCTGTGGTAAGCAGAAGAGGGTTCTCAAAGATGTCCATGTCTTTATCCCCAGAACCTGCAAATATGGAGGTTATGTGGCAAGGGATAATTAAGGTTTCAAATAGAACTGAGGTTAATTCTCTAACATTGCCAGGAGGGATTGCCCTGGATTATTCAGACTGAACCAAAATAAACACAAAGGCCTTTAAGTGGAGGACACAGAAAGAAGAGGAAGTCAGAGGGATATAGTGTGGGTAGGGCTCAACCCTCTTGTTGACTTTGTAGTCGGAAGAAGAAAGCCACAAGCCAAGAAATGTGGCTGCTCTCCGTAAGTTGAAGAGGAAAAGGAAGCAGTGCTAGAGTCTCCAGAGGGAACAAGTTCCACCAACATTCCAATTTTAATCCAGTGAGACTGGTTTTGAATTTCTGAACTGTAAGATAATACATGTATGTGATGTTAAGCCATTAAATTTGTGTCGATTTGTTAAAACAACACAAATTTAATAAATAATGGCTACATGAACAAATGACAGTTTGCCCAAGTACTTTGCTTAAAAATTAGAAGTACTCTTTTTTTTTTTTTTTTTTCTTTTTGGTGATCCTAAAGTATACAGTAATCTTATATCCAGGTAAGAGTTTTGGTGAAGAAGGAAATCTATGCAGAAATAATCAGTAAAGAAACAAACTCCTGATGACTTGGTGTGAACAATGTTATCTAACAATTTGTATCATTTAGTCAGCTTTTGTCACCACAACCAGAAACCAGGACAAGAACAACATAGAGGAGGAAAAGTTGATTTTGGTTTGCAGTTTTAGAGGTGCAGTCCACAGCTGGTCTACTCTACAGTTCTGGGCCCAAGCTGAGGCAGCAGATCTCGGTGGAAGGGCAGGTAGAAAGAAAGCAACTCAGGAGATGTCAATTGTGTCCTGGTGGCTTTGCTCACCACAGACAAAATGTAAACCCCAAGGTGACCTCCAGTGACCCACTTTCTCCAGCCACACCCTACCTGCGTAGACTTACTACTCAGTTAATCCATGTCAGTGGATTAATCCATTGATTAGGTTATAATTTTCATAATCCAATTATTTTATCTCTGAAAGTTCTTACATGAGCTTTTGGGGAGATACCTCATACCTAAACCAGCACAACATTCCTGACACTAAAGTAGCCTTAGATACTTGAGTTCTTTGAGGAATTCAATATATTATTTTTCCTTTAAGTTTGATTTATATTATTTGCATATTTTAAACAATTCTGATAAACACAGACTTGGTGGAGTAAACACCACTTCTTAAAATATCCTATTCCAATTGTGAATACTTTTGTTATAGTTCCTTTTGAAAACAGAGCTGAAATCACATACAATATGGCTTCTACCCATTGATTTCCATGTCCTGAAGCCACACCAGACAAGTTGAACTCCCACTTCCCTTTGAGAGAGATTCAGGTTTTGAAGAAGTAATCTCCCCCAAGATCCACAAATCTTCTCTTCTCCAGACTAAATCCTTCTAGTCATTTTTCAAAATAGTGGTAATATGGTTTTGAACTCTTTCACTACCCTGTGGTTAATCTTCCCTGGGCACACTTGGTTCTGATTGTGTTTTTCTTAAAGATAACCCTACGAATGAACACAATATTCCAAGAAATGCCTAACCATATCAGAATCTCCCTGTTCTCAATGGGGATGTACTGATGAAATCTAAATTGAAAAAATAATGTTTTCGAGTATCCAGATAACACTGCTTCTTCAGTTTACTCTCTGCCCACTAAACCCACATGTGTTTTTCTTCGTGCTCTTGAGTCATTTCTTTGCCTCTACCTCTACCCAGTGCTTAGGAATTATATTTTGAAGTACATCAGGTCTTTAAAGTTAAACTTATTGAATTTTATTGCTCAGAAGGGCAGACAGTGAGTAAAACACAGGATTTCCATTCAGGCTGGCCTGGGCTCAGATCCTGGCTTCACCACTAATGGCAGCATGACTAAATAATCATTCGACTCTGAACTTCTTCATGATAAAATAATAATGCTACATTCCTGATACCAGACTTTAGAAATAAATAAGATGATTTATGGAAAGTGCTTGGCACAGAGCCTGCCATAGAGTAAGCTCTCAAATATGGTACCTATTATTACATTCAGTTAAAAAATAAAATAAAAGAGGTCAGAGTTTTAAGTCTTAGGAGAGTCCTCTTCCACATATACAAGTGGAAAAGTCAGTGCAGGGAGAAGGATAAAAACAAAGAAGGAGGAGGAAGGTGAAAATCTGATTAGCCTTCCCCATATCTAGGTTTACACCCAAAGTCACAGATAAGTGCTCCTAAATAACAGGAGAACTAAACTTCCTTAGTCCTGGAAGTGTGAAGCTTAAGAAAGTGGGAACTGCTGAGCAGGAAGCATAAATATTTCTTTAAAACAAATGAGATAAATTCTAGGGAATCATAGACCCCATGGAGAAAAGATCTATCTAAGTTGCTATCTATGAACTATGACTCCAGGAAGGGCCTTGGTCACACAGAAACCAGTCTTCTCCCCTCACGAGAAGTGTAAGCTCGGAGAGTGAAAGCATTTTCTTTGTTTCAGAGCCACAACTGAAAGCAGAGGTTATCTTTCCCCCTCTGGGCCCAGACACCTTAATCAAAGATACCATGAAGAAGCACATTTAAGTTTGTCTTTTTCCAGAAACATTTCAGAAAACAGAAATTTAAGCGTGAACTCATGTGCTCAAGTCCTGATGGGGTTACATTCCAATAAACTCATCATAAGCTGAAAATATCATAAGTTATCAATACATTTAATACACCTGGCCTACCCAGCATCTCCACCTTAACAACACAGCATGCTATTGAATATTGGTTATTTACCCTCCTGATTGTATAGGTGACAAGGGCACCAGCTCACTGTCACTGCCCAACATCCCAAGAGCATACTGCATATCACTAGCCTGGGAAAAGATAAAAATTAAAAATTTAAAGTATAGTGTCTACTGAATGAGTAGCCCTTTGTACTGTCATGAAGTAGAACAATCCCAAGCTGAAACATCAGAAGTTGGGGATTCTCTGTAGGTTATCTGGAAAGTGATTTCAGTAATCACTGGGAGTGGGGTAGGTAAACGAGGCAGAGAAGGGAAGGGGGCAATAAGAGAGAATTTATTAAGCCAGATTCGGTTGTGGGCAACAAGAGACATATCCAACTGGGGGACTCTGAGAAACAACAGACATGGCCCAGATTTGCCCTGCTGGAGTGGCAAGGGGCAGGGGGCACATATGAACCAACTGCTAGCAATCAGTATTAAGGGTTTCACTTGAAGGTCCAGTGATTCCTTGGCACTCAGGCCTGCCCCAAGCGTGAGCAGAGGGTTCCTGAGCTGCCAGAGAGAGCTGCCAGCCAAAGAGCCCATTCACTGGCAAGTGGAAGTCAGGTCACCATTCATGGAAAGATTAGTGCTTAGGGGATATGGGCTGGACACCAACAGGGTTTTTTACAAAGCCCAAATGGTAATAAGACAATCTCTGAATGTGCCTAATTCTACCAAACAGTGATTAATCAACCCACCAACCAACTAAGAAACAATTATTGATACTGTGTTGGCATTCTAAGATGTTAAAGATACAGAGGGATAATTTCATTGCTGGATTGTTCTAGTGATGCAGGTAGCCACATTCTCAAAATCAGAAACAATTCTAGCCACAACGGGCAGAAATCTCCTATTTTAATGGATAATGATTTCTTATATGCTCAGGTTCTTGTAAGCTAGCTCTTGCATGCTTATTCTGCCTACAATGCTTTCTGTCAACCTCAATCCTTCAAGGATCATCTCTAAGGCCACTTCTTCCCCAGGTAACCCCAGGTTGGGGAAGGCTTGACCAGATTACACACTTGCCTGCACTTCCTCATCCTTGAGCTTCACATGAACCATGGTTCATTGCCAAGATCAAATGGGAACTTACTAAGGATTCAAGCTGCTCTAAATGACTACACAGTCCCCTCCCCATCCCCCACACACAGAGAAAGTATCAGGTTAAGAGACATCTTTACCACCTTCCACAACTAGAAGTGTTTTACAATGAAATCTTGGACAAAATGGAGTAGTTAGGTATAGTTGTATTACTCCAAGCTGACCTCTTCCTTAGAACTAAAGGAACCATCCCCAGCAGCATCGGAGTGTGATGCTTGCTGAAAGTGTCGTGATGATGTCAATTGGGGCATCCCTGTGTGGGGACAACGACAGAAAGGCCACTGAGCACCATCAGCCATCTTCTCCTAGACACCTAACCTGACCAGGCAGATGCACCTAGAAAAGAGGTTGACATTATCAAGTGTGTATGTGGTTTTCCTTCTTTTTATTCTTCTTATATTTTGTTTTATTTTGCTTTTTTTAAAAATCCCTTTTCTCTACTAGTGTAATAAATCGCTGCAGGCAAAATCAACTAATGAATGCTAAAATTAGTGAGAAAAATTTAAGGAGAAACAGGATATTTACAAAGCCTCAAAATAAAACCCCAAATATTTACTAATGACTGTGGTGGTTTTAACAAATGTCCACAAATTCTTCGACATTCCTCCCTCCATTAGGTGGCTACTAATCCCCCTTTCTTTGAGTATGTGCTGAATGTAGTAACTTGTTTCTGAATCAAAGGGTATGGAATGGGACAAACAGTAATGCTCTAGTGGAGAAACCCAGCAGACACCACCTGAAACAAAACCAATCGAGTTTAACATCATCAGTATTAAGCCATGCTGACACCATGTCCTTCTATTATGAGAGGGGCATTACACCTTTGTGGAGGTCTCTTCCTCCAAGTCTGGATGCAGGTTAATGATGAGAAAACAGGACAAACACAAACTGAGGGACATCTGACTAATATTGATTAGTAATGCTTAGTAGGTGTCAAGGTGATAATAAACAAGAAAAGACTGAGAAGGAGGAAACATGAGAACTAAATGCATTATGGAGTCCTGGATGAGATCCTGGGTCAACAAAAGGATGTCAATGGAAAAACCGGGGAAAAAGGAATAGGATCTTTAGTTAATAGTGTTCTGTTAATAGTATTTTTTTTTTTTTTGGTTTTATCAAATTTTCCATGGTCATTAAAAATGCTATTAATAGGGGAAGATGGGCAAAAGACATATGGGAATTCTGTGTAAATCTCCTATAAATCTAAAATACCTAAAAATCTAAACACATAAACAAAAACGATTTCTCCTCTCAATAATACAGGAAGCCTTAAGACACCAAAGCTGGTTACCACCTTCAGCTCCGTCACTGACTCTAGAGATGTCTTTGCTCTAGGGCACAGTTCCTCCATGAGGTATATGGTACAGGGAAAGCAAGTAGCAGGTGTATGGGTGGCAGGGTGGGATTAGGAGTTTTCCATCCCTATTACCTAGGGCACAGCTTTGAGTTCACAGTTTGAGATTCTGTTTCTCCAGCTCCTCCAAATTTCCAGCCAGGGTAGATCCACTTTGATGTGTTACATATTTCCTGTCCACACAGCATTTCACTTGATAAAAAGTTTCTGCTGCAAAATGTTGAAAAGCACTGAGATATCAGACCATGAACAGGGCTCCTTTCTAAACTTAGTTCGCCAATACCCCCTCCAAGTCATCTCTGATTTAACTAAGAATGACTTAAACACTGACCCCCCCCTCTTCCCTTTCTAGCCACGGAGCCTTTCCTGGGTGGGAGCCAGGCCTGTTTGCCTGTGTTGATGGGTCCTCAGCCCTCTTATGCACCAGAGTAGTCAATATTGGATTATCTGAGTAGGAAAGGATGCTAAGAGTCTAATAACCACTTAGAAAGTGAAAGGTATGGGCCACATTTCTGGCCCCAGTATCTTACCATTGTCATCTACTGGAAAAAGATCTTGACTAAGAGGCAGAAATTATAAACTACTGATTGATGTCCAAGCCCACACCATAGTGAAGGCTTGAATCTGTTTCTCCAGGAAGCTCCCCTTGATCTCTCCAGTTGGAAGTGACTTCTTCCTCTACTATCTTTGGTTTGGACTCTGACATAGTGCAACTTTTTATTCTCTGCATATTTGAGTTCCTGTAACCAAGGTAGGGAAATCTTTATATTGTGCTTAATATAGTTCTTGTGCCTATGAGAGCACCCAGGAATGTTGAAGAAGCGAATAAAAACATTCAAAGTCCCATCTCCTTATTTCAAAGGGTTCAAACAAGCCTTGTCAGATTTACATTTGAATTCCAGCTCTACTAGTTCCTACAGAGTGACCTTAGAGGAGAGACTCCATGCCTCTGGGACCTCAATCTCAAGCTGGCCCACTCTAGTTAATGCTGTTGACAAGCCTGTAGAGCAGATGACATTCTAAAGGTCTAAACATAGTGCTTGACACACAGTGGGGGGTAGGAGGATTGTTCAAGAAATAGTAGTTGAATAAACAACTAAACTGTAGTCTCTCTCAGCTTCAGCTTCATTATCTGGAAAACAGCAATACAAATACCCACCCTGCATTGCGGAGGTGAATTAAATAGCAGCACACAGACAGCATTCAGTGGGACGCCTGGTACATTGCAATGGCTCAATAAATGTTTGTTTCTCTTCTAGTCTTTTCCCATCAGGTATTCTCTCCAATGAGGACACTAACTTAAGCACTTCTCCCAGCCACGTACTTCATTATGGAGGCCAAATTAAGAATCCAAGGTGCTTACATTTGAGAAAGAGTAAAAGATGCTAGACCAGGAAGTACTGCACAGGGTGTAATGTATTCACAGTAGCTCTGCTAAGAAAACAGCCAGGCCCCCAGTGGAGAGACTAAACCACCACCATTAGCATAACAGGTGTCTTTGCTACAAGAATGACATTTTGAAGGCAAATCCCCCCAAGGCATTCCCCAAATGCAGAAATGCATATTAAATTACACTTAATGCCACTTTCCCCCTCTAGCTCTGTGCTTGGAGGGGACACATAGCCCCACAAAGGTAGAAAGGTTTTTATAGAAATAGCTGGAATCCAGACCTGCTTTCCTGGTCCAGGACTTAAAGGAAAAATGTCAACAAGGGTGCTTCAGGGAAGGAACCATAGACTGACGTTGTTTGCTTGAAGAACATCTAGCTGAGGAAGAAAAGGGTGGGATAGGAAGCACAGAAGCCCCTGGAACCCAGGAGGGATAAGGTTCACTCTGGGCAAGGCCCTGGTCTGATCACTACCCTAGATTATTTTGATGTAAACGGTAATGAAACACAGTGTTTACCTATCATTCTGAATCATAGGGAAGGAAACTGAGGTTTAGAAAATATGAGTAATTTCCCAAGATCACATAGCTAACGATTGAGCTTAGAGTTGAACCCAGGGCAATCTGGCCCTAGTCCAAAATTTTTCACCTTTGTCTGCCTCCTAGGGGTGCTCACTTTGAGGGCACACGTTCTGCGATATGCATTGTGCCATCCATCTCGTAGAATCATCTCACTGAATCTTCATGTCCATTTGTAGTATATTTTCTATTTTACAGAAAAGAAAGCCACACCTCAAATAAAATTAACTTGCCCAAAGTCAGATATAAGGTGATAGGAAATTTAGGATTTAAAACCCAAATCCATCCATTTTTGATCCTCAATGTTCAAATACCTTCCAGCTTGAATTTGAAGGAGTAAATTTCTGTAAATTCTGGGTAGTGGCTTTTCTCATCTTTAAAAAATTTGTTTTCTTAGGCACAGTGGTGCATATCAATAATCCCAGCAGCTTGGGAGGCTGAGATAGGAGGATCATGATTTGAAAGCCAGCCTCAGCAACTTAGCAAGGTCCTAAGCAATTCAGTGAGGCCCAGTCTCTAAAAATAATATAAAAAAGTGCTGGGGAAGTGGCTCAGTGGCTAAGCAGTCCTAGGTTCAATTCCCAGTACAAGAAAAAAAAAACAAAAAAACTGATCCTGGTAAGAACAACTAACTGGTATTCGGAAATCTATCCTCTTAAACTCCTACAGGATACATTACGGCTGGCTAGGCACAGGAGGTTCTGCAGACCCCTGGAACTTGTTCAGTTTGTTCAACTGCAACTTTATGCCTGATGTTTGTTAACTGCTTACTGCCCCAACCCTTCCTTAGTAAGCACCACTCCACTCTCTGATTCTATAAATTTGACTATTTAAGATATCTCAAGCAGGTGGAATTATTCCCTATTTGTTTTTTTGTGACAATGAGAGTCATGTACAACTAATTAGTACAAATTAAAAATAATTCAAAAATTTATTTTTCAAATAAGGTAGTTACGTCAAAAAAAAAAAAGCTTCAGTTTCTCTACTTTGGCATTTTTAAAATACCACAGTATTAAAAAAATTGTTTTAAAGAGTCTTGGAGACCATAAACAGAGACCTTGAAGGTTTCCGTACCTTTAGTGGCCATGATACTAAGAGTATCAGCTGTCCCCAGTGGCCACTGTCATCGGTGGTTCCTCACTGGCCACCACCTGGCCTCCCTAAGCACTCAGCTCTCCCCAGGGGTTGTCTGGATATCTGGTGTGAAGATGTTTAGCTTCAGCACGGAGCAGAGGTATAATACTGGACACATTGGTTGTTTTTCAACGTTTATCTTCTATTAAATGAGACCAATAATAATCTTAAGAGCTACTGTACAATTTCCTAAATATCCAAGAGTGATTTTGAGGGTGAAATGCAATAGTAAATTAGTGAACACTATCTTTAAACTGACAAAGCATTGTACAGATATTAGTGAGCATTATCATTATCATTACTCATAATAAATAAATGAATTCTTTGGGGATGATTAAGTTTTGTCAACATAGAGTTGGTTCTTGAAAACACAAACAGTCCTCACTGATCCACGCTTGAAAATCTTTATGTTCTATAAGACAATTTCTTTATTTCTTCAAAATTCCTTTTTTTTTTTTTTTAGCATGAGATATTGAACCCAGGGGCTTTACCACCAAGCTATATCCCCCAGCTCTTTTATATTTATTTTGAGACAAGGTCTTGCTAAATTGCTGGGAACATTGCTAAGTTGATGAGACTGGCCTCAAACTTGCAATCCTCCTGCCTCAGCCTCCTAAGTCACTGGGATTACAGGTGTGCACCATAGGGTCTGGTCCTCATTCAGCTTTTAACTGATATTTTCAAGTGGGTGTGGACTGAGTTTTATCAAGAAGGCAGGAAAATGCCATAAGTTTGACCAGGGACTCCCACACCCTGGGTACAAGTCTCAGCTCCATCGCTTCTGGCAAAAGAGATTTCTCCTCTCAGCCTCAATCTTCTCACATATAAAAGACAGTTGGTTACTTCCTCTTCTCTGGACGTTTGTGGTGACTATATAAGGTAAGGGCAAGTAAAAAGACTCTGTAGACTGTGTTATTATTAATACCAAAAGGATGGGGCCACACACCTGAGGACTGGAACAGGGAGAGGGCTCGGATGCCCCTTTGCAATGCCCCTCCCTCTGGTGCCACCTGCTCCAATATAGACCTTTTCACAGAGTGTTAAAGGGTAAAAAAATGCATTTGTTAAAATCCATCTGCTTTTTATAACTTCTAGAGACCAAAATCTGCACAGGCAGCAGTTCTTTGCTGCTCCTAATTAATTTCTAAACAAAGACCGCTCTGGCAGCAGCACAGTTTATGAAGCCAGTTGACCTCCTGGTGCAGAAACGATGACGCAGATGTTGCTGCTGCTTCACAAACTCGTTTTTCACTTTGTGCCACTCGGTCAGGCCAGGCATGGCTCCACCTTCCCAGGAACAGGAGATGGTCCCCAGAGTGCTCCAAGACCCCAACTGTCACCTCCCATGGCCAGTGGCCTTCGGAAAGTAGGAGTCTGCTGACAGCAGCCTGGGGTAAAGCAGATCAAAAGGACATTGGCTTGGTCTTGGGTTGATCTGAGAGACTCTCCAGTTGAGGAATCTCTAATCAGCAGGTTGGCTACTCTTGACAACCATCACAGTCACCAAGATTGGAGTATCTATTGAGTACCAGGCACTATTCCAGGTAAGAAGCCGGGGTTATCTCATGTCATTCAATGCGATCTATGAAGGTGTGAATTACTGTTCCAAATTTAAGGTGAAAGAAACAGGATATCAGTGCTATGGAGAGGACTGAAAATTCTAGCGCTGTTGGAGTTAGGCTTCCCACAGGTGAGATTCCACTTGCTTCCCTCAAGTCTCCTCATGGAGACACTGAAAAGCTGTGACAGGTTTGACGTCCCTCTCCAGGTCACATGAGGAGTGGGTAGAGAAACAGACTGAATGAGGACACTCTCTGTTAGTGTTCTTCCAGGTGGACTAGTTTTAGTCAGTACGCTAGTGGAGACAGCATGGGCTCAAGATCCAGAATCCAGGTCTTGCGGGGGCATGTTATCTCAGGCAGTCTCAGTCTCCTCATCTGGGACTATTCGTACACACCTCATCTGTGAATGATCATTCACAGGCAGAGTTTTGTAAAAATGTAATAAAGTATTAAGTGACAAAGACCACACTGGTATATGATAGCGCTCAGAAGAACTGCTATAGTAACTAGATGGAAGAAGTTATTTATCATCAGCTCTGCTCCCTGTCACCTCTGATTCTGCATGCAACACTATGATGCTGTGAAAAGGTCACGAACCTAACATAGGGCAGGACCAGCGCATCACCTCTCTGCCAATCCATTCATCTAACAGTTTAGTACATGCCAGTGCCCTGTCTCCTAAAACCCCCTCTTCTGTCTCTCCTTTTTTTTTCTTTTCCACCCTGTTCCCTTTTTGCTTCATGATCATCTTCTTTTTTCTTACCAAATTTTGCTTTTCTTCCTAGGAAAAGAACCCAGTTCCCTGCTATATCAGTCTCTTTGGGGTGCCATGATAGAATAACACATACCAGATGGCTGTAATTTCCTCCTAATTCTAGGAGATCCAGGCAGCAGGAGGGTTGGTTTCTGGTGGCCTCTCTTTGTGGCTTGCAGAGAGTCACCTTGTGTCTTCACTGGCCTTTCCTGTGTGCAGGCGTCACTGGCGTCTCTTCTTATTGAAGACACCAGTAGGCCCCGCCCTTGGGACCTCATTTAACCAAAAAGACCTCCTTCAAGGCTCTGTCTCCTAAAGCAGTCACACTGGGGTAAGGGCTTCCATACGTGAATTTAAGGGAGCACAGTTTGGTCCATAATATCTGCTTTCGTAAAACTCAAAAAGAAGGGTAACACAAATTTCACCTTGTATCTTCAAATGCTTGTCTGCATGACTTCAGGCAAATAGTCTCCATTGGCCTATCCTATGCATGTTCAGCAGGGACTTAGGGACTTCTCATTCTGGTACTGACTGTTCTGGTTTAAGTCATGAGGTGTCCCCTAAAAGCTTGTGTGTGAGACAATGTAAAAAAATGGCTGATCTGAAATGACTAGATTACGAGTGGCCTAACCTGATTGGCAGATTCATTACTAACATGGATCTGGGAGGTAATCGGGCAGGTGGGATGTGGTTGGAGAAAGTGGGTCACTGGTGGTGTGACTTTGTGGTTTATATTTTGTCCCTGGAGACCAGAGCTCTCTGCTTCCTGGCCCTCATGTTCAGGGCAGCTTTTCTCCACTGTGCACTTCTGCCATGATGTTTTGCCTCACCTCGGATCCAGAGCATGGAGTCAGCTGACCACGAACCAAACCTGATACCATGAACCAAAATAAACTTTTCCTCCTCTGCATTGTTCTTGTCAGTTATAGTGTTCACATGATGCAAAAACTGACTAAAACATCGACCAACTATGTGACACTTAGTAAGCCCCTTCTTTGAGGTTCTGTCTCCTCTGCTATAAAATCTTGTAAAGAGCACATACTTAGTAGAGATTTTAATGAGATTTAAAATAGGACCACATGCTATTATTGTTAATGGGTCAAGAGTGTTTGGACTTGAAGAATAGCTACAATTTACTGAGAAAGTTACGTTTATCAGAAACCCAGTTAACTCTGCACATGGATGTTCCCATTGCTCACAGTAACTTTTGCCAAAAGAGATACTACTGTTAGCTCAATGTCACATTAGAGGAAACCACAGCTCAGGCAGGACGAAAAAGCTAACCCAAGATCACACTATTAGGAAAGGGCTGACAGACCCAGGTCCAGCTCCTGTCCCCTGACCAGGCTGCTGTAACCATTGCAATGGCCCAGCCCTGCCCTAGAGGGGAGACTTCTTCACCTGAGACCACCTGCAAGGAGGAAGGGGTGGATGTCTCCCCGCTAGACAGCCTGCAGTGGCTCTGTGCACCATCTAAACAAAGCCTCTGGTACAGCCACCAACTCATTTCACTTCTTATTAAGGAAAGCCAAGACAGGGCAGGCCTCTGGACACTTCATTAGGGGAGCATCAGGGACACATCATGAGAGCAATAAAACAACAACTGAAGAAGTGTCCATGGGGAGAGCCCAGGGCCACTCTTGCTGGTGCCTCCACAGAATTTTAGAGAAGGAGGACTGGGGACTGGAGAGACAAGGACAGGGGCAGACAGGGTAGGGCTTCTTTGCAGTAGCAGGAGCTTTGCTATCAGCGAGAGTCTGGGTCCCATCTCCATCTCTTCACACAAGTGTGACCTGGGCAACATCACTTGACTTGATGTGTCTTAACGTATTGATCAATAAGACAAAGATGACTGGGAGGGTTTTGTGAGAAATAATAATTTTAAAAATGAGCAAGTCAAGGTTTTGGCTTTCCTACTACTGTCTCAATGAGTTGGAGGTTAAGGATTCTCCACCTTTGAGACTCTGCACACCAGCACTGATATTCAGATCTGACAAACCTGGGGCAGAGACTAGGAAACTGTCTTTTAAACAAACAGACTCAGGGAGTACTGTGCAGCAGTGGTGGTAGATTTCATTTATTCATTTTTGTAAACCACAAAAAATAAGATATGATTGACATGTAAAAAGCTGTGTGTGTTTAATGTATATGACTTGATGGAAAAGGAACTCTGGTGCACATTCTTCGTGGGGATGTAAATTGGCATAGCCATTACGGAAAGCAGTAGGGAGACGTCTCAAAAGTTAAAAATGGAACTACTGCGTGAACTGGCAAATTCAACCCCATACTTCTCATGTAGAAAGAATATTTTTTCCCATACTGAATGAAAAACCAACAATAAAAAATACCACTTAATAATAGCAGGCAATTATGAAAGAAAAAAAAAAAAAAACAATGCACAGCGATGGGGCCAGGAATTCAGAATCAAGACATTATTTGCTGATGTTGGAAGAAATGTTGACCAGCTATGACTTCCATCTCCTCCCAGGTAATATGGGAAAACTACCCTAAAGAACTCTTTAAAGAATTAAGTAAAATAATCCCCATATTCTCCTGCATATAGTAAGTGCTCAGCATTCTCTCAGCCCTGCCCTAGATCTAAATCTCTCTCTGATAGATTTGTTTCCACCTGATTCTTGAAAGGAACTTATAATAATCTTCTTATTGTGGAAACCCAAGGGTGGAGACTTAAGAAATCAAAATTTTTTCTACCCTAAGTCCAACCTCGCATTTTGTTTAATCAGACAATTTATAGGGGGCAGAAAATAATTAGTGGCTTTAAATGTTCCCATACAAGTAAGTGCTGCAATCACGGTAAATCATCTCTGACATATGCCCAGTTCCTCCAAGTGACAGATGACAAACAAAAGCAGGACAAGGTCCTCCCTCGCAGGCAGAATCATTGAGTTAATGGAAGAATTATTGCTTCTGAAATCCACTCCAGTCCTATTGAGGGGAACGTTCCAATTTATCAAAGCCAAATGAACATTAATTGCAGCAGTCTGGTAAGTTTTCCAGCCGCTATGACCTTCATTGAATTTTAATCCAAAACAGATAAGATTTCCTTCCACACAAGAGGAAACAACACAATTAGTTCAAAATGACAGCTAGATTATGGAGCAGGCACACACAACGTACAGCACACATTCACACTCACGCACACCCCGGCAAAATCACTGCTGCAACTTGACTTGAGAGCGAGCACAAAGGAGGTGGGCAGAGAACAGGTAAATAAACGCAGCACACATCTGCCCAACCCTCCCTCCTTCATTCAGGAGAGAAATTTTGGAGGCAGAAGCCAAGATGGAGAAGGTGGCAGGAGGTAATAGAGACAGACTCTCAGTTAACTGCTGTAATTAATGTTATGTCTCATTGGGGAGAGATTAGGGAAAAACAGAGAAGGAAGGAAAACAAGTATTATTTTGCTATTAAAGACGCCCTTGAGCTGGGGAGCATGAGCAACGGAAGTTTGAATTGGGTAGTTGTTTGACTGTATCGGTGGATTAGCAGACAGGACGATTACCACAATGAAGTGAAATAGTCTTGCTGAACTTTAAACACCGTGTACGGTTCCCCTGGCTTGCCTGGATAGCGGGAGAGCAGTGTGGCCAGGACCACACACACACACACACACTTGCTGCCAGGAGTCCACATGGGAAGGCCGGCTGTCACTCACCTGCCACATGACACCATCAGCCACTCCTGGAGACCCGGATACCATACATAGTGGTTCTATTTGTTTTCCCTCTAATATGAAGAGATGGGATGGAATGACTTTTAAAAGAACCTCTTTCTTAGAATAAAGTCAGAAATTTCTGCTTTCACTTCTTCTAAATATTCATGGCCAGGTGGAATGAGCTGCCTGCCTTCTCTCACAGGTCAGGGTCAGGCCTGCCTCAGTCACCAGGAGACAGGTAATTGGCAATTATGGAGATGGGCCCCTGGAAGGTCCTCACCCACCCTGCCCTGTAAGAAAGGAAGAATTAGGGAGCAGAGAGATCGTTTAGATTCAAATTCTAAGCTCAGATACTGGCTGTGTGATTTTTTTTTTTTTCTTTTCCTTTTTTTTTATGGGGAGTGAACCACTGAGCCATATCCCAGCCTTTTTTATTTTTAATTTTGAGACAGGGTTTCACTAAGTTGCTTAGGGCCTCACTAAGTTGCTGAATCTGGTTTGAACTTGCAATCCCCCTACCTCCATCTCCAGAGTCACCAGGATTACAGGTGTGTGCCACTATGTCCAGCTGGCTGTTTGATCTTAGAACAGAGTCATCTTAACCTTCCAAGCCTTGGTTTTATCATTAGTGAAACAGGAACAAAAGAGTAGCAATACCAATTGCAGCAGCAAATGCTCATCAATAGGACATCTGTATACACTACATCCATCTTTTTAATTGTAGAAATTATTATAATTACATAGTGGAGGAAACTGAGGCACAGAGATTTCAAGTCATTTAAAAGGTCACACTGCACATGAAGTGGTGATAGGCCAATTCTAATCCAAGCAGCTCCTTCCAGAGTAGACATTAGCTTTTGTTTTTAGCCTTTTTATTTTGGAAAAATTACAGACTCAGGACGTTGCAAAGATAACAGAGGCTCCCGTATGCTCTTTGCTCTGTCTCTCCCAGTGTTAATATCCTCATAGCCATAATAAAATAACTCAAACCAGGCAGCTGTCGATGAGGCAAACTGCAGGCCTTATATGGATCTAACCAGTTTTCCTACAAATGTCCTTTCCTTGATCCAGAATCTAACCGAGGACCCGACGTGGTATTTGGTTGTCAGGTCCCTTGTGTCCCCCAGTCTGGGACAGCGGTTCAGTTCTTCCTATTCTTTTACACCCTTATCACTTTTGAAGAGTGCTTGTCACTGATCTTTCAGAACGCCCCTCGCCGGGTCTGTCTGATGTTTCCTCATGATGAGAACGGCCACACATTTTCGGCCAGGACACAACAGAAGTGGAAGGGTGCCCTTCTCCGTGCATTATCATGCTGGCATGTCTTGTTGCTGGTGACCCTGGCCTCGCCCACTTGGTTGGGGTGGTGTGGTGGGCCGAAGAGTAGAACTTAGAAAGACCAGTCCACACGTCATCCCTGGATGTGACCTTATTTGGAGAAAAGGGTCTTCATAAATGTAATTAAGGACCTTATAAAAAAGAAAGCGTCCTGAGTCATGGAGGTGAGCCCTTGCTCAGTGACCCGTGTGCCTACGACAGAGACGAGACCACGGAGCAGACGATGACATGGGCCCAGAGGTCCAAGTTGGAATTACACAGCCACCAGCCAAGAAACAGGAGGAGCCCCCATAAGGTGGAAGAGAGAGGAAGCCTCCTGCTTGGCGCTCCCTGGAGGGGCTGACCTTCATTTCCCACTGAGGCCTCCAAACCACCAGAACACATTTCTGTTGTCTGAATCCCACCGTCTGACCATGGGTTCTGGTGGCCCTGGGAAGCCCCCACCACTGGTATCAGCCAGGTTTCTCCATAGCAAAGTCACTATTTCCCTTTTGTAACTCAGAAATACCCAGGACAGCGGTACTTGGAGACTCTGAAAATATCCTGTTTCTTCTCAGTTTCTCCCATTAATTTTAGTACACATGGGTGGATCTTGTCAGTAGTGATGATTACAGTGGTGATTGCCTAATGGCGATTCTCTGTTTTCCTCTTTCCTTTTACATTTATTAATTGGAAATTCTACTGTAAAGAAGAACTATCTCTTCTACCCCATTTATTTAGTTAGTAGATTATTTCTAACATACTTTGGAGTCGATATTCTTAATAACTTCTGCCCAACTTATCTGGAAGGATGTTTGTGAAGGCCAAGCATGACAACAATTAGAAAAAAAAAAAATTTTAAGGCAAAAGGAAAACAAAGGGAACTTCATTGAGTTCTGTGCTGAGATATTTTATGAGTCTTTTATCATTTATTTCACACCTCAGCCCTATGAATATGGTCTCCATACTCTTACTTATATTTCAGTAGAGAGTAAAAAAAAAAAAAACAGAGAGGTTGAGTTAAGCACCTAAGAATAAACAGCAATAAGGGGAAGAGCCATGAATCAAATCTATGTTTATCTGTCTCCAGGACCATATCATATTCACCAAACCAAACCACCTTTGAGCACAGGGGAGAAGGGAGAAAAGGAAATTAGTTGAAATGGGAAATACAAGCTCCATGATATCCCAAACTAAGCTTATCACCCATTTTTGCTATGGGGTCTCTAGAGGCCCGTGGGGAAGGGAGCAACCAGCTGAACACCTCAACATGTCACACACCCCATTCATTCTGCGTTGCTCTCAGAATATCGTGTGAATGAAATGAAACACAGAAGCAGCAGCTGGAGGGGACAGGTTGGGGGTAAAAATCAACAGGACACTCCTCAACTCTCCTTCGACCTGTGGCTCCCAGCTTGCTCCTCTGCATGGACCTCCCTTTCCCTCCCGTCCTCCAGGCCTGGGCACAGAAGACCCTCCACTTGGCCCTCTGCCTCTTTCCTCTTCTGGGATCCACGGTGCTGGGCGCCCAGCCCCGGCCCTCCCCACCTCCGCAACCTCCACCTGCCGGACTTCCTCCCTGCCTCCCCTTGCCCAGGCCCTGCCCTCCACCCCGCCACACCCTGCTCTTTCTTGGCCATGAGCTCCGCATACTCTTCCCTGCTCCCTTCTCTCTGTGCTGTGCCCCCCTTGTGTTATTCTCTTCGCTCTTTTCCTGTCTGCTGCTCTTTCTAAATCCTCCATCTGTTTCTGCCAGTTTCCCTTTATTTTTCTACATCTCTCTTGCAGTTTGTGGCTCTCCTTTCTCTTAGTTTCCCTTTATTCCTTTTCTGTTTCTGGTAGTTTCTATTTACTGGGTTTAGAATAGCTTCTCAATAAATACTGGCTAGCGTCTCTTTTTCCCGTGTTCCTCTCTGACTCCCTCTGTCTGTTTTACACAGAACTTCTTGCTATACACCTTCTCACCCTGCATTCTGCTTTGGTTAGAATGTGCCAAAGAACTGCTGTTGGGCCCCTTTCACAAGCTGCCTCTTGCTGTCTCCAGGATGTCCTTGTCAACCCTTTCTGCCTGGGCTTGATCCGCAGGCCCAGCCTCATAGTGCAGGAATGGGGAGCACTCACCCTCCCAGCTCCTTTTCCCCATCTGCAAGATGAGGGTGGAGTATGCTCTGCTATCTGCAACTGCTTGTGTGCACCTCCCTGTAAGGGCTGCAACTTGCATTCCCCCCGCCATTAGCTCTGGGTTTCTCCACATGATGTGTCCTGGCCAACAGAATGTAAAGAGCCCACATCTTAGCATCAGCTAGATTTCTATATTTTCCTAGATTTCAGCCAGCTCTTTGCTCATTTCATTTCCTCTGTCATGAAAACCAAATGTCTCAACAAGGACTACCCTTGGGCCAAAATTTCAAAATGAGAGGACTTGCCGAATAAGCCACAGCCACTGGGGGCTGCTAATGTGTAGTATGTGTGAGAAATAAATCATTGCTTGGCCAGTCACTGAGATTCAGGGTGGAGTTTTTTGTAGGATAAACGAGTAAAAGCTGGCTGATCCAGAAGAGTTGGACTCTGTGAGGCCTACCATGCTTTCAGCTCCAACATCTCAAACATTTTTTAGGGATCTATTGTTTTGGGGAACGTATTGCCAAATACTTGCATGCACTTTATCTCAGTTTGATGTTACGATTTCAATTTTACTTCCATTTTGCAAATGACCAAACGTGAAGCTTGTCTCTCTAACGGCTGGTATTTGGGAGAATCTGAGCTTCAACTCAGGCCTCCTGACACCAAATTCAGTGCTTAGTCCACCTCTCTATGGCCTGTTCCTAAATGCTGAGCAAGACAAGCCACATTTCCTGTAGACAGAAGCTATGGCTTATTCTCCCACTTTGCCCACAAGCCTGACTAGAGCCCCAGTTGGCTGTTACTGCATCTTTTTTTGGTAAAGAAAGTTAGGCCCAAGCTACAAGGCTCAAGTGATTTAAATTTTTAAACATTAAAAAAGTGGATTTATGATTTTAAAGCATTTTTCTTTCTGTAAAACAGAAGGGAATGGGATTTCCAGAGAGGAACCACTTCTGTGAAAAGGAACTCAGGGTAATTTTATTACCAAGCTTCAGCATGTTTTGGCAATGAATAAAAGCTTGATCTTAACCTGCAGATGGGGACACTGAGGCTGAGAAAGGCGTGTGACTTGCATAAGGTCACAGAGCACATCAGTGACAGAGCTGAAACTGAAGTCGAAGCCTATGTACTTGAATTATGGTCTTTCCACCACCAGATTTTTGCCACCTTTCCATTTAAAAGAATTTCTCTTAAGATCCATTTCCTGCTAATCTACCTTCTTTCTGAAAGATTTTGAAGAGTCACCCTGCAAGAGCTTGTCTTCTCTTTTCCTGGTTGTCCTCAGCATCCTTCAATAGTGTCATATATACACAACAAACATAGTAGTTGCATTTATTATTACCAATTCAATTGTGTTATTAAAAAAGAAAAATAACAACAAAAAAGGTTTGAATACTAATCCCCATATATTAGTCAGGATTCTCTAGAAGGAAAAAAAGCCAACAGGAAGTATGATTATAAAAGTGGATTTATTAGATTGGCTTACATCACCAGAAGCTGGATAGTCCACAATGGTTGTCTGCAGGCTGGAGACCTGGAGGAATCAGTAGCTGCATGGTCCAAGATGCGGAAGCCTCAAAACTAGAGGGATCAATGATGCCATCCCAGTCTGAGACTAAAGGCTTCTGGAAACTCCCTGGAGAATCACTGGCAGGGTCCACTTTGGAAGAGTAATGGAACCAGAGTCTGATGTCCTTAGGTGATCACAGCAACAATCAAGAACCCATTCAAGAAGAATCAAGCTTCCATCTGCTTGTTCTTCCAACTTTTATTCCATCCAAGCCTCCAATCTCTTTAACAGTGCTGCCCACACTTGGGGATTTCCCACATGCCAATTATTCCTAAACATTCTGACACACCCAGAAGTCTCTTAATCTTTGGCATCTCTTAATCTAATCAAGTTGACAATTCAAATTAATCATTACACTCCGGTACCTCAGAACATGGACTTATTTGGAGGTAAGAGTTTAGTAGAGGTAATCAAGTTATAACAAAGTCATTAGGGTTAGGGTTAAGGTCAATCCAATATGACTGGTGTCCTTATAGAAAAGGAAGAATCCAGGCACCAAGACAGACAGACAGACAGACACACACACACACACACACACACACACACACACACACACTAGCACAGCAGAATGCCAAGGGAAGGCTGATTTAACCTGCCATAAGCCAAGAAACAACCAGAAGCTAGGAGCCAGGCCTGGAGCAGAGCCTCCCCTCCTGCCTGCAGTGGAGCAAGTCCTGCTCATACCTGGAACTTGGACTGAAGCTTCTGGAACCGTGAGACAATACATTTCTGTTGTTCAAGTCACTCTGTTTGTGGCACTTCGTTACAGAGGCCGTTGGAGGTCCATGAACATACAAATGGCAGAGTTGTGTCCTGTGCAAAGCCAGGACAAGGTGGCAGGCCCATACTTACCGCACTTGTCCCGGGCCCCCATGTCATCGACCCATTACAGATGCAAAAAGGGAAGCAGAGAAAAATCACGCTCCAGTCCCACCACTAGCAAGTCAGTCCCGGAGTCAGAAGGTGAACTGCGGGACACACTGAGGGCCCCGTTCTGACAGGTCGGCTGCGTTCTGTGTCTCTCTTTCCAATGGTGGAGGAGGAGGAATAATGAGACCCACTGAATGGACATTGAGAATTAGATCCCCAAGCAAGCACTGGAGCAGTCCTGGTTAGCTATTATTTTAAGATTCTCCACTGTCTGCATTCATTTCTCATAAATTTTCTAATCTGTTATTTCTTCAAACAAGTGGGCCCCACAAGTGAACATGATATTTCAGGTCTCCCCCAGAACTTCCGGAACCATTTGTTCAGAAAACTAGTCTTTTATTAATGCAACTTAAAATATATGAGCACGTTCAGCAGTCGGATTCCATAGTTGACTTGTTCTGAGTTGTGGCTGATTCTTTCTTAAAGCTATTTTCCCCCAGATTTTTCCCTTGCCGATAGAATGTTCACTGTTAGATTTAATAGGCAGATAGACCATTACATGACTGACTGACTGAACCAATGAATGAGGGAATGAATGACGTGCTGTGAGTGACTAAATGCACTCATGGGGAAATGATCTAAACCCATCTTTCACAGAAAGCATTATTAAGTATTATCCCAACATCTCACAGATTCTTCAAACAAAGCTACTGATTGAGACTGGTAATAATAATTCCATAGATTTATGTGGCATTTTATAATCCTCAAAGTATTTTTCTATATATTATTATATTACAGAATCATACATCATCTAAATTTGAAGGAACTACAATAGATACCTAATTTAACTATTATTCCTCCTCAAATCCCAATGAAAGCGCTGCCAGACTTTGCTTATGTACCCTGGGGACAAGGAACTCACTACTCCCTGGCTCTGGTCCCTCCGCTACTGGAAAGTTCATGCACTGAAAGGCTTCTCCTGTCGTGGATGAAATTTTGGTCCCTTTGCAGTCTACCCTCATTGGTGCCGCTAGTACAAATCTGCAGCATTTCCTACGGGACACACCTTTTGAAAGAAAAGTGCCCTCAGAAGTCTTTTCTTCTACATCAAACCAAACATTTCCTTTCATTCCCCTTCTAAAAACATTTTGTCACACAAAAAAGACCAAAGATAAAAAAAAAAAAAAAATAGAAAGTCATGATGAAAGATATTGATCTTAAGCAGTTTCTATAATAATTTCTGTGGACTTCTTTAAGACAAGACATACCATATCAAAATGACACCATTGTTTAAAAGTAGGAGCAAGGGGAACGTAGAGTTGTATGACTCACCTCTGAACCACAATTGATAACTATTTTTGTTGAAATAAACTTTGATGAACGCAAAAGTAAAATATATCTCTGTGTGCTAATATAACAATGATAACAACAGAAAAAAAAAAAAAGCAAAAACAACACCTATATGTAAAGAAGAAGCAGGAATCATATTTGCTAGAGTTCTTTGCATGTAATCTCAAGGCTGCCTGAAGCAGGTAAACTCCTCCCGCTTTCTAAACAGGAAACGCAAGTGCCACTTTCCTAACTGTTCAAGAATGTATAGCAGAAAGAATATTTGGCCTTTGTGCTTATTTTTTGTTTGTTTGGGTTTTTTTTTTTTTGGGGGGGGGGGAGTTAGCTTATTTCACTGAGCATGATAGTCTCCAGTTCATTGGCAAATGCCAAAATTTCATTTTCTTTATGACTGAGTAATACTCCATTGTGCATATTTTCTTTATGACTGAGTAATACTCCATTGTGCATATTTTCTTTATGACTGAGTAATACTCCATTGTGCATATTTTTAATCCATTCATCTGTTGAAGGGCATTTAAGTTGGTTCCATAGCTTAGCTATTGTGAACTGAGCTGCTGATGAACACTGATGTGGCTGTGTCACTATACTGTGCTGATTTTAAGTTCTTCGGGTATAAACTGAGGAGTGGTTTAGCTGGGTCAAATGGTGGTTCCATTCCAAGTTTGGGGCACGGAGGGAAGAATAGAAGTTCATTGGTTTAGACAAAGGCAGCAAACAGAGGAAAGGGAGAGTGGATGGTAATAGGAAAGACAGTAGGATGAATCAGACATAACTTTTCTATGTTCACATATAAATACACAACCAGTGAAATTCCACTCATGTGCAATCACAAGGATGGGCTCCTAATTAAAATAAGTTGGACTCCACATATAAGATGTCAAATTATACTCTACTGTCATGTATATCTAAAAAGAACAACGACAACAAAAAAGAATTCATGAGTTAAATAAATAGATCAATAGAAGGGAAACTTGACTAAAACCTAATATCTTGCCCAGGGTCATGGCACATGCCTATAATCCCACTGTCTTGGGAGGCTCAGACAGGAGGATTAAGTTGAAGGTCAGCCTCAGCAACTTAGAGAGGCCCTGTCTGAAAATAAGAAAGCCACATCCCCTGGCTGGGGATGTGGATCACTGGTAAAGCCCCTCTGGGTTAAATCTTCAGTACCAAAAAAAACAAAACAAAACAAAACGATAACAACAATCCCCTCCCCCCAAACTAACATATTTATAAATGTGTCTTCTCATTTAATAATACAGAATATTTTCCCACATGCTTAGATATTTTATATTCTCAAATAAAATGTAGTAAATTCCTTCACAGAAAAATGTTAAAAAAAAGAATGCCTATGTAGATCCCAAACCAACCTTGCAGAGGGTAAGTGACCCTGACAGTTTATGCAGATGAACAAGGCAAAGGGCTCCTATAGGATTCAAGTCACAAGGTTCCTCTGACTCTCCCTGACTTCCTTGGGGTTTCTTTTCTCCTACCTAGAAACTGCTGGCATGAGCAACCCCTCTCTTCCTATCTGACAAGTTTCCAAGCTCTAACAAGTATTCTGAGTACCCAAGTGAATACTCCATAAATAGCAGGAATGATAGACCCTCACTACAGCTAACATTTTTTTCTCCACATTATAGCTAACATTTTAATAACTGCTTTTTGAATACGCACTGAATGTCAGGCACTGTACCATGTGGGTTCCTGCCCAAGAATACAGACTCTCAGTTTGGACAGACGGGAGATGGAAATCTAGCTTGATCACTTATTGGTGACGTCAATGGGCAGACAGAAATCCTCACTAACTCCTAGGTTCCCCATCTGTAAATGAGGGACAATAACAGTGTCTGTCTTATAGAAGTATTAGACAAATTAAATAGAATAATGCACTCACCTAACTTGGTCTGGCCTATAGAAAGGTGTCAATAATAGGAGTGATTATTTTTTATTATCCAGGACACTTGTGAGTGTGACCTCATGCAATACTTAGGAGAAATCTCTAGGAAGTGGGGAATATTAGTCTAGTTTTGTAAATAACGGAGGAGATCTGGCCAAATACATAAAGCTAGCAACAGAGACCTTGTTCAACCTTGGAGTTGGTGTCTAAGCCATAAATCCTCTTAATAAAACCATGGATTCCATTTAAGTGTGTGAGTGTGTGTGTGGGGGGCCTTTGCAAGAATTCACACATGAAATTTTATAATGTAAGTTAGCAACAGAGAAGAGAAACGGGGTCTACCACGCAGACTAAGGACAGAGGTTAGCCTTAAAAGAATGAAATAATGGTTTGGTCATTTAACCTTTGTGAGATCAAGGTCATATAGCTATTTATTTTATGAACATTTCAGGTTCCACCCTCATCTAAGGAAGAGGTTCCATCTTAAGATCTGTTGTGAGGATTAAATGTGATAATGCATGTAAAATAAAATTTGGAGCACTGCCTCTCATGTAGTAACTCTGCAAAATAAATGTCAGGTGTTATGACTTTCTCTCTACATCAGACAGCAATACAGCAGCAAAACTAAGACTGCACCCTAAGTCTTCTTACTCCCAGATTGGAGTCCTTTAGAAGTAATATTAATAGCCACTTTTGCGGAACTCTCACTAATCCTGCAGTCCTACTCCAGAGAACTGATTCCACACTTCCAACAAACCAGGGCCAGTCACTTGCCCCAAAACCCAAGCAAAAAAGGTAGCAGTGACAATCAGGAAAGGAACTTTACAAAGCTTCATCACGAAGACTGATTCCAGGCTTCCAAAAGAACCAACATAGCTACTTCCCAGTGTCTCTACACTGAATAAATTTTCTTTCCTGTTTTTGTTTGTTTGTTTGTTTGTTGTCACATATCTTTTCTGTTTGGTTTTGGAGTGAGTGGCTGGACCTGGTTAGGTGGAACCCCTGAAATCAGGCCTCATGCTAGGAGTTCAGTAAAAACTAGGTGCCATGCTGGATACTAGTTACTATTTATGTATTTCTTCTACTCATTCCAATAATGCTGTAAGATTTGTATGATTAATTTTGTTTTGCAGATATGGGAACTGAAACCCAGAGGTGGTAAGGAAGTCACTCAAGATACAACTAACAGGAAGCAGATAATAGGAGAAGCTGGATTTCCAGTCAGCTCAGCTAAATTCCGAACCTTTGCTTTCTTCTCTATATCCTGCTTCCTGAACAGCTGAGGAGGAAATGCAACCGCTCAGAGTAGCTGGGCTGGGGAATCTGGGAGAAGACAGTCCACCCTCTTCTTTTGGCCTAGATTCACTGAGCACCTTCTTGCATCATCCTTTGGAATATTAATAGTCAGGTGATACAACCCTCCGGGAAAGGGGAAGATCCTCAATTCAGGATGTAACAAGCCTAAGGAGCTTGCTGGTTCCACTCAGGTAGGTGTGGATGGTAGTATGTTCCAGCAGCGGAGTGGGAGCTGATTTCCCTACATGGCAGCTGAGAAAAGGAGACAGAACTCATGGACCTGAGCAACCAGACTTCTTTAAGATCTGACCAGAAATTGGGGTCTTCTCAGGTACCATCTTAGCTATTAACCACAGATGAAAAATAATGGCTCAACTAGTAGCTACCTAAGTGTGCATCAGAAAAGCCTGGTCCTAGAACTGTATTTTGGCTAGCCACACAGTCATAGTGAGTCCATGACCTGCTGAGTCTCATACTTCCCGTCTGCAGAATGGGAAGACGTATTTCTCTTCTGTGAAACGAGAAGACACAGTCCTCCATCTTGAATGCCACTTTGAATGGTCACTGGGGGAGGGAAAGCAAACACTCTGCTCTGCCTGAATTGTCTGGGGCCAGACCGAGAAGGTCAGAGTCTGAGCCACAAAGAGACCTGGTGATTCCTTAAGCCCTGTTGACTGAGGAATTACAGAAAAGTCCTTACCTGTGGTGAACCTTAGTTTGGCCATCTACGAAATGGAAGAGTATAATAAATCAGAAAATATCACTTTTCCAGGGAACTCACAGAGAATTTCAATAAATCAGAAAATATCAAACTTTTCATCTGAAGTGCCCCTAATAATAGAAGCAAATTCTTACATGCCAAGCTTCTCTGATTCAAGGACTTGGTGTCTACTGTAGGTATTAGTATAATCCTCAATTTATAGATGACAGAGGGGTTCTGTACTTAGCCCAAGATAATCTAGAGAGGAAAGTGGCAGATCAGCACTTCATGCCAGGCTTCTCAATCTCCAGAGTCTGCGATTATAACCATCCATTTCTCTACCTCTAGATGGTAGGCAGCATTCTCAGAGGCTGGTCCCACCTCTGAGCAGCTAACCCTCATCCACACACCTCCTTCAGCAGACCTTTGGATTCAGTGTGTGCTGGACATGACTATCCCCTGAGAGTAAGATGGTGGCAGGGGACAGCTACAGCACAGAGCCCTGAATGATGGACAGGGCTAAGTTGATAGCCTGGGGGTAGAGAAGGTGTAGGGTGTGACTACTTCCATGTTCCCTATTCTTCCAGTCAAATCCTGGATTACAGGGGATTTTAATGGTCATGGTATATTGTTCTTTTCAAGCTGAACTCACTAGCAAAAGCCAAAGGTGAGGAACCCTATCCTGGGAAGACAATCTGACTTAGTGAAACTAACACTGGGCCTGAAGGCAGAAAAGGAACATTCATGACTCATTTATAATCGAGATAATAAGATATAGGTTACTGGGTTATGAGAAGAATGAATGCTATGCCCCAAACCAGAAAATACCTAATAAATATTAATCAAAACTGAATCTCACTTTCAAACACTAAAGAAAGAGGAGCAGCCACACTCCTCAACCCTCCCTAAAATCAGGTAGTGCCCCATGCTCCCTGAGGAATCCAGCAAATACTCTGAGATGGTGTTTACAAATTTGCACCCCAAAGTTAGCACATAGGCACCCACTTGTCTTAGCATGTGGCTGCATCATTTGCTAAATATATATGTGGAAAAGTCTATCACACTCATTCCATGAATAACACAAAGGCCTTGATTTGTTCTTCCACGTGATGAGCATGCGTTAGGTCCAAAATTAACGTTGCTATCTGGCTGGGATATGTGTATGTTTTTCCAAAAGGAGAAAATTTCCAAGTTCTTCCTCAGCCCTAATCAGAATGCTTAATGCTCTGTGTTGGTTAAAGAGGAACAAGGAAAAGAGACCAAAACTACAAGTCTGCACCATGGTGCAGTCTCAATAAATACTGACTCTTGACTGGAAGGAAGAATTGAAGGGGTAGGAGATGGTACTTATGCCAATCACTTCATTGGTATGAGCTGTAAATCCTCAGACACAGGTATCTGGTGGAGTCATGCTAACGAAGAAATGGAGAAAAATAATGCAAGAATGACTTTGAGGAGCATAACATGAGGGGGGTGGCAGGTTTTGCATCATTAGATCTTATCCTGAGCTCATTAGACCTTGTACTTTCTGCAAATTGTATTTGTTTGCTTATTTCCTATCAACCACACAAAGTCATTAATTATAGCTTTTTTTTTTTAAAGAAATCATTAATATGAGACTATATACCTTTTAGACTACCACTTAAGTGATTCCACTCCTAGGCAACGGACACAGAGAGTTCTATATCATGGGTCCAAGAAAGTACACTTCATTTCTGTATCCATAACTTCGTCTATTCTATGAAGGTGACAGGCCAGACTTCATGCATTTTTGGCAAGAGTACAATGAGATAATTTCCACTAATGTGCCCTCATGGTGCTTTACATGTGGTAGACAGTTAAGATGGTGAGCAGGGACATAGTTCAGACTTTGTAGTCAGACTCCTATGGGTTTGAATGCTCAAAAGCTATGTCACCATGGGCAAATCTCCTTCCCCTTTGCCACCCTATTTACAACCGTATCATGAGGCTAATGCAGGGGCCTCTGAAAAGGGGTGTGTTGGCTACAGTCAATCCATCTCCAGGAGCCACTGTGTAGTTGTGAAGTTTCAAGCACCTCACACCTCAGGGCACTTGGGAATGGCAGCCTGTTCTGATTTTATTCCAATTTTGTTTGTTCAGTCATTCTTGGAAAGGCCAACTGCATTTTGGAGCATTGAACCTCAGCCCTCAGCAAAGCAGGCCAAGCACGTGACAGATGTTAAACAGCTATTCCCAGAGATGTCAGCCAAAAGGCCAAGAGTTGGAAACCCTTTATTTTTCTTCTCTGAAGCACAATTAGTTTGTCACAGCTGACAGATGATGGATGGGGACGCATCAGTCCAGGTGATGCCACAGAATCCATCTGCCCTTCTGTTTATCAGCCTAACCTCTTGCACTTGGCCAGTTCTTTCCCTCCATCTGCTGACACTTTCCTGCCTCCCTGTGACTCTTTTCTTTGCTGTCCCCTCCCCAACCCCCATCACGTCCCCGCTCACTCACCATGACGGAAATGTGGAGGATATGCATCTGCTCCTCGACAATCTCCGAGGGCTCCTGGAGCGTGGGGGCAGTGGCCTGGGCCAGCTGCCCGGAGCTGCTCATAGAGACGTGGAAGTACAAGGTGCCATTCTCCAGCCACTGCTGTCTCCAGTGCACCAGTGAGATGTCCGCCGCTGTGCCAGACATCTCTGCAAGACAAGACCCAAGGCACGGGGTGAGCTGCATGTCCGGCTTTGTGCTGTGGGGGTGGGGGGAGCCACACACAGTCAGGAGCTCAGGAGCCACCTCCTTAAGCCAAATGCCTTTCCTTACACCAAATCTGTGAGTCAGAGGTCATCACTTCTATTCATAGATGGCACAACAGTGGCCAAGATTTGTCCCAGGTAATAAAGGAATTGGGCCAGTTGGTCTGGTGTAATTTTTTTTTTTTTTTTTTGACACCATGCATGAAAAAGTAATTCTTTTTACTTCAAAGTGCAATGAAACTAAACAACAGGGTGAAAGTGCCCCATTCTTCTGAGGCTATGCAACTAGAAGGAAATGCAGGAGATCTGTCAGAGGAATAGGAGTTGAGCTCTGAATTTTTGGCAAGCCGAGCTGGAAGTCTCATGGAAGAAGCTCAGAGCTAGAAAGACCCAAGAGAGCAGCTGGGTCATCCTGAAGGGAGCTTGGCAAGTGAGTTTTTCTGAGCCTGTTTCTTCTCCATTGGTGAAAGCGGCTCCATTTTTTATTTATTTATTTATTTTTAAGTGTATAGACCACAGTCCCAAGCAAGGAAGTGTCAGCACAAACGATTCCATGTCTTCAAAACATTTGAAAAACCACACACCAAGATCTCAGATAAGTAAAGTTAGAACTTTCGAGTAAATTGTTAAATCAGGTCTCCTGACATGAAGATCCTAACTCTTATTTCTATACTGTTTCCCTCCTCCATAAATGTTTTTATATTGTCACTTCACTAGTATGAATTAGTATTCTATTGTGCCAACAGCAGTCTCCTAATAGGGAAGCTGGGGAATGGCAGAAGTACCAGTAGAGCCATTGCTCAGGGACCATGCGAGCTTGTTTCAGTGCCTTCTACTAAAGGAATGAATCCACGGAATGTTCCAAAAGGACAGGCCTATCGGTGCATCGTGTGAATAAAGAGGAAGGGTGGTGGGGCTCTTGGAGAAATGTCAGGTGTGTACCAAGTGAGAGAACCTCTGGCAGCCATGAAGCTTCAACAGCCTCCATCAGTAGACAAGAAGCTTCAGCAGCGTTTGAGGTTTAGGCCCCTTCCTGAGACACAGAGGTGGCCCACAGATCCCCAAACCTCATGTGCAGTCACACACACACACACACACACACACACACACACACAAGACTGCTGGGCAGAGCAAGTTAGAACTTTTCCTTAACCAATCAGGTCACCACGTATGGTGATTCTGAAATGAAAAGGATCAATTTGAAGAGATGAGGAGACGATATCTACTCACCAAATTCTACTGTAGTATCCGTATATGGTCCATCCCAACAGACTAACTCCTTGAGGACTGTAATAAAAAACCCTTAGGGGAGGAATGCCTGGCACTTAATAAGTGCTAAGAAAAAGTTAGCTTTGAATTTTTAAGTTGGCGATCAATTTATCACCATCATCATTATTATTAATAGGGACAGGATCTAATTTACCCTTCAGCTATTCTGGAAAAAACAAAAATACTAGAGACATCCTTGACTGCTCGCTGTCCCTCCCAGGAGGAAATCCTTCAAAGTCCATCTGCCCTTCTTAGCTCCTCTGCTTCAGTCACCTGGGCCAAGAAGATACCCTGTCTTTCCTGCACGGGTTTCCTACCTTGGCTCTTTCCTTCCACTCTTGCCCCTTCTGTCTGTTCTCAAACAGAAGCCAGCGGCATCTTACCACAGGATAAGTCACCTCATAGTACTACCCTCTCCACTCTAAATCTCCATGGGCCTCCCACCTGACTCAAGTAAAAGACAAAATGACCAGAACATGGGAAGTCATTAGCCAAGTGCCCGCATGCTTGGCATTCCCTTAGTGCCTGAAGGATTAAACCAGGCTGGAGATAATCACAAAATTCATCATCTCTCAGACCTGTGAGCCTCACAAGGGCCCTGAGTTCACTGTGGTGCCCAAGTGGAGGACACCAGCTGGGTCTTTACCCAACACCTTCTCTCCTTCCCTGGTTGAGGTGATCAGCTCCCCTGCCACCAACCTGCCAGCCTCAGTGCCCAAGGCATTGGCAGTACCTTCCATGGCAGCCGGCCAGCTGGGCCACAGGAAGGTGAGGACATGGTAGTAAATGGCTTTGCTCAGCACCTCACTTGATTTTCTCTAGGAGCAACAAAGCTCAGACACAGAGGCACAGGGAACCAGGGCTGACAGCTGCCACTAGAAATAGTACTGTCAACCTCAGTAGGTCCGTGTGCTGCTGGCTGGATAGGCACTGGCTGTGCTAAGAGTCCCTGGAATGATACGTAAAGAAAGCCCCACGGCAGGCCACAGCTGGCTGACACAGCTTCCTACAGAAGGAAGCTATATATATATTTCCACCAGGAAGGCTGGTGGAAATCCGAGCTCCTTTCTCCTGTGCCTGAAATCCCACCACAAAAGCAGCTTTCCATTCTCATGAATCCATATTCAAACTAGAAAACAGAGGGTCATGGGGCTTGTGACTCCTGCGAGGTGGTTGGTGGGTTTGTGCTCAGCTGGACCCGGTGGGTTTCCAGTCCATGCAATCTCTACTCTGCCAGTTGCACTTGCATTGTCTCCTTTTCCTTGACTAAATTAGCCCACAAACCAAACCTAGATTGAGCTCTTTGTTTGCTACAGCGCTGAGTGCACAGTCAGCAGACAGTAAACGTTAAATGATAATAACAGTGTGTGAAACACAGTAAATATTGAATCACAGAGAATAGCTCTGGACTCACTCTATTACAAAGAAAAGAAACTGTTGCTGGGGTGGGAGGGAGCTGGAGAACTCAAAGAGAAAACTGATTTAGTGGAAACCAAAGGCCTTGGTCATCCATTCACTTGTTCAGGCATTTAGTTAATCATTCAACATACTTTACCAAGTTCTGACTCAATCCCGGGCCATTTAGGAACTCAGAGTATGGAGTCAGAGGAAACGCATCCTTGCTCTCAGGGAGCACATGCTCCTTCAGCAGCAGCAATTCTCCCCAGGCAGCTCCCCAGACACCGGCACCCTCTTCCAAGACTGGCCTATCTCCTTCTGCAGCAGCTTTAGCACATGTTCCACCCCTGCAAGTCCTACCACTGTTCTTCAAACAGAACAGCTCCCTATTGTCTCAGCGCATAAAGACCTTTCGTCCAATCTTCCTGGAACCCTCCTCCCAGAAGCTGCTGCTTCTCAGTACTTGTCTCTCAGTCCCAATGACACCTGCTCAGAAAGGCTATGCCTGACCACTCTAGCTAAAGTGCTCCTCTCCAAGCCCATCTGATCTCTATTCTATCCCCTTTACAAAAACCTTCTACAGCACTTATCACGATTAGAGATTTATTGTATGTATTCACTTGAACATGTGTTTACTGTCTCTCCAGAAGAACAGGGACCTTGCTTGTCTTATTTCATGCCAATTCTAGAGTTCCTTGAAAAAGTACTTGACACATAATAAGTGCTCAATAAATAATGACTGTATTGCTGTACTACATGTACTACACATACACATACATTCACATATCCATAATAAGGTGGTAATAAAAATAGAATACACAGAGTTGAGTCTCATTAAAGAATTAAAGACTAAGTAAAGGTCTGATGAGAACTCAAAGGTGAGAAAGGACCTGCCTAGCTTACAGATGAAGGACTACACGTAGCATTGAGCACTTGCAAAGCATGGACATTCTGGTGTTCCTCAGAGGAGACAAGGAGCTAGAGATTGGCTGGGTATCTCAGGGGCATGAAGCTACACACGCACCTCGGAGTGCAGCAGAAAGTTGGGTTGGAATTGTAGTTCAGACACAGCACTAAGGGCTTTGAATGCTGTATTAGAGCATGTAGTTTATTTAGCATGCGGCAGGGAACCAGTGATGTCCACTTGATCAGAAAGCCAGTTCTGTGTCCATTAAAAACAGGTCAAAGAAATACTAGCATGACCAAAGCCACCTCTTGAAATTCCCTGCTGATTGATTTTCCAATTGCATTTTTCCTTTTCTCTTCCCCTAGTCCTTCCATATAAACATTTCATTGAAGTCTTCAAGTCATATTACAATCAAACTTAGAGCAAAAGGGGGACTAAACGCATTTGGTCGGGAACCAAGACGATTCCCATAAAGGCAGATTATGCTGACATGATGAATATAAAATGAAACAGCCAATATTAAAGTGGGAGAATTGGTGCGCCGTGCCTTCCGGCGGCAGGCTGACTCCAGCGCCGGCCTCCCCTCCCCCCTGCAGAGCTCGGGTTTATATTGGAATCATAAAGAAACTCGGGGATTGCCTTTTCACCTTTCTCCGTTCTCCCCCCATGGACTGCAGCTTGTGAAATATTCAACAGGCTCAAATCCCCTCAACCATCCTGCAAAAGCCAAGAGAGAGGATCAGCCCTCATCAGTGATTCTGGGTAGACTGCCATTCCGCCTCGGATGCCTTTCAGCCTCCTGGAAAAGAAACGAAAAATCCCGAAGGCATGTTGTGCTTTTAATTGGCTTATTCTTCCGAATCTATGGCACTCATTGTATTTTTATTTAATTCCTGAAGGTCATTATGAAAATAAGCAGCTCTTCTGATCACCAGCCATCTTGGTAACATCTCCCAAGTGGCTAACTAACAGGCCTTCTGATTCCACGGTTACCAGCTGACCCTCCAGCCAATTATTCGCAGAAACTCAGAGAGAACAAACTTTCAATGAGTTCCTAAATGGTCTTTGCCTCAAGGGGGGAAGCAGACATCATAGAAGACTGCATATAGGAACCCACTGCCTAGGCAGAGTTGGGAAAGGTATGACAGTGACCAACCATCATTGCCACTAGCTGTTCCAGCACTCCTGGGTGATCACCATGCAGCAGGTCCTGCTGAGAGGGCCTGGGACATAATCTAAAAAACATGTCCTCTTTCTGCTCTCTACAATAGTTAATTGATGCAAACCTTTGTCATTGAGCTCATGGGCTATAACAAATGATTCTGTGCTAGTCAGGGTCTCATCCGAAAGGCAAAGACATGCTCAATAAGGTCCCTGAGAAGTGTTTAATGGAGGGACCATTGCCAAAGGTCTGAGCACAGTTCAAGAGGGCCAATCACAGGCTATGAGGCACTCCAAGGTTGGCCACAGCAAGGCACTGTCACAGGTTGTGAGGGTTAGGGGTGGTGATTAAACCCTGAAATTGCCACAGCTATAGGAAAGAGCTACCATGCTGCTGTCTGACGGTGCCTGCGGCCTTCAGTGGAATAGCCCAGGCACCTGGAATGCAGGCAGGAAGCTGTCCAGTGCCCCAGCCTCACTCTCCTCCCATTGCCAGTTTCTTGCAGGTATCTCACGCAAGAGTCCACCTGAGCTGAACACCCAGGGGTGCTTCATTGAAGCCAACACACAGGTCAGCCTCCCAGAGTGTACAGCAGGGTGGAAAAGAGCATAAATCAGATCTCGAAGGCAAAATGAGGCTATTCAGCAGGCTTTTTAATTGATATCTTCCCTTTTTCCCTACCATCCTCAAATGGCCACCAGGATGAAATTTCTAACTAATAATCCTGACCTTGTCACTTTTTTGCTCAAAATCCTTCTGTGGTTTCTAATGTCTCTTGGAATAAAACCTAATTTTGTGAGCCTGGCATAGCAGGTCCCTTGTGACCTGGCACATGCATTGTTCCCCATTCTTACCTCTTTTCACTCTTTTCCATGAACTTATATATTAATTCTCATTGGACAGTTATGTCATTTACCACATGTGTAGATGTGTCTGGATTTACGAACCCATCACACAAACACGTGAAAATATTAGCTCAAAGGTAGAGTGTTTACCTCACATGCACAAGGCCATGGGTTTTTATCACCAGTGAGACAGACCACACACACACACAGACACACACACACACACACACACACACACACACACACACACACACAGTTGGACATATTTTCAGTCAAATCTGCCAGCCATCATAAATCAACCAAGCCTACCTCAACTATGCTCAGAACACTTACATTAGACTGCAGTTGCGCAAAATCCCTAACACAAAGCCTATTTCATAATAAATTGTTGAATAGCTCATGTAGTTTACTGAATTTACTGAAAAACAGAATGATCATATGGTTATACAAAGGACAGTTTCTATGAAATGCATATCACTTTCCCACTATCACAAAGTTGAAAAACCCTAAGTCAAACCATCAAAAGTCAGGGACCATCTGTACTATGCTATTTCCTAAGTCGCTGTCTTTGAAGATGCTTTTTCTGAGTCTCTAAAAGCTCTCCCCACTCAACCCCGTGCCCTGCTCTGGAAGCCCTCTGTGATCCATATGAGCTAAGCACTCTTCCGTGCTCTCAGAAGGAAGGAATACCACTTGCTAAAGAATGGCACATGCTCTGGAGACAATGTTTTGAATTTGGATCCAAGCTCCTCTTGGTTTAATCTGTGTGTCAGTGGACAAGCTTTCATTTCTTTGTGCCTCAGTTTCCCCATCTTCCAAATGAGGATAATAACAGAGCCTGACTTTAGACTTACTTTTGAAATCAAATGAGATAATATGAAGAAATTAGCCCTTGGCATGTTCTGGATAGTTAATAAGCTCTCCACAGTGGCATTTGTTATGTATTGCTTCGTATGTGCAGTTACAGTATCTTGTTTCACTGTTTTTTTTTGTTTTTGTTTTTTTTTTTTTTTTTTTTTTGGTGGTGCTGGGGATCGAACCCAGGGCCTTGTGCATGCAAGGCAAGCACTCTACCGACTGAGCTGTCTCCCCAGCCCACACCACCAGCCCTCACCATTTTGATAGAAACATAAATGATCTCTTTACACAGCTAACCTCTCTCAATGAATTCTAGTGCAGAAATCTGTCAGAATCATTTGTACAGTCTGGTGCCTGGCACAGTGGCTGAACATAGAGTAGAGGCTCCATAAATGCTTTGCAAGTTGAACTGAGCTGTCTTCATATCTGAATTCTGATGGGTATTCACAGAGGAAAGAGAGAAGAGATGGCAACTCAGGACATCAATGATGGCTTGATTCCCATACAGCAACTCCACAGAAATGTATTTAGCATCTGGCTCAAGTTTAGGCACCTTGGAGAATGCAAATGAAGAGAAAGATAATTTTAACTTTCAAAGAGCTTACATTGTCATGGAGTGAGAGGAAAGAAGTTTATATAGAAAATAGGCAATCTTAGGATTTTGTTTAAATATGTGTATATACAGCTGGAAAGAAATATACTAGAACATCAAGAATGGCACTTTTTAAATGATAGGATCAGAGGTGATTTTAATTATGTGCTGATTCATTTTTCTTTGTATTTTCTACATTGAATATAAATTATCTCTGTAACAGATACAAACACGCACTTCCTCTAAAAGTCGAGTGAGTCAAACATTTTCTGAGATCTGGCATTGAAGGGCTCTGTCCTCAGGAACTCAGAGCAAGGGACTGAGAAAAGGCATGTTATAAATAGCTATAAATTGAAGTACGAAGTTTAGAGGAGAGGAGATGACTTTTGGTTGAATCTAGAAAGCCATCATGCAGGAGTCTGAAAAGAGGGAAAGATTTCAACAAATATCCATGAGACAGAGGCCCTTCAGGTGAAGCAGTAATGTGAATAGTGAGGCAAGAAGGCTGCAGATGTGCAAAGGGCTACAGCAGGGAGAGGGCAGCAGAAACCACAGAGGCTCATCCCTGTGGAGGAAGCAGCAGAGGACTGCATATCAAGTCCCCAGAGAAAGAAAGAAATGGGCTGCCAAGTCTTGCCCACAGACTTCATCCTAGCAGGACAGAAAGTGCCAGGTCCCACTTGGTCTAGTGCAATCAGACCAAGCCCTGCTTCAGAAGTTAATGAAGCTCTCTACATGTCAAAAATAAAAATGACAGGGTAGAAGGGCTAATGGACGGATGAACAGAGGATGTACCCCAATTGTTCTGACTACCTCCAACAGCTTGGGAGAATGAGCAGAACACTGCATTTGGAGTCAGAAATTCAGACTTGTGTGCTCCCTTTATATCAACTGATTGAGGACAAATCACAGAGCCTCCACAATTCTCTTTATTGTAAAATGGGGGTCACAATCTGTCCTACTTGCATCACATCTAATGTAGAATTGGAAGAAAGTAAGGCCATACACAGCAACGTGCTTGCAAATCTGCAAGGTTCTGCAGTTAGTCCTGAAAGCAAATGCAATCATTACCCTCGGCATCAATATATAGAGCCTGGTACCAGCCTGGCCCAAAGGAGCCACTCAATTCAGATGCCCAGAATGAACCTCGTGTGCATGACCGAGTGAGTCCAGGAGCATGTGGGCATGCTGTGCACGTGCAAAGTGAGCTCTCACACCTGCCAAGTCCAGCACTGCACATTGGTAGGCTTATGTGTGACCAGCAAGGAGTGGTAAGATCCTCCAGTGAGGAAAGCACTCAGTGTTGAGGGGAGGAGACAGAATAAGGGACAGGCACAGGAAGCAAGAGAGCTTCTCTTTTCTTTTTACTTCCTGCTTTAAATATTTTGATTCACCTGAAAAAAAAAAAAAAAAAAAACTTTGCATTTCATCATACACAGTGTGATCCATATAAGGATTTCCTCAGAATCTGTGTCTGTAAAATTTCCAACTTTTCTGTTAGAAATTTATCTTTCACTTGTTGAATTTGTTATGTATTCTTTCTTCTAATTCCTTTTCATAGGTGTTGTAAAGATGTTTCTCAGTTTACACATAGTGTATCTTTTCACTACCTCTATGATGTCCTTGAGGAACAAAAACCACTAATTTTCATATAGACAAATATTTTGCATTCTAGATAGATAGATAGATAGATAGAACTGAATTATACTATACACACACACACACACACACACACACACACACACACACACCTTTCATAAACTATTGATGCATTGTCTAAAATGTGCCAGACACAGTATAGGCCCTGAGGATCCACTAGATGAAGAGATCTACTTGATTGCTGCCCTTGCAGACTTTCTGATCTAGTCTGTGGCAGCATATCCCCCTGCTTCGTTCAGTTTGCTTGTTCATCTACCTATTTAATCATTCATTCAGCAAAGGGCTATGTCTGTCTCCGTCACTGCTGTCCTCTGTCCTCAGCATGTAGTAGGTGTACAGTAAACATTTGTTTAATAAATGCATCACTCAATGCACATTTCCCAAATTTCTTTTATCCTCAAGAAAATCACAGTCAAGGACAGCAGAAAAAGGATAATCAACCAAGGGGACCATCAGGTGGTAGTGGCCACAAAAGAGAATGCCCAGACTATTCTGGGAGTAGGTATGAGGTCACTCCACGCTCCTCACGGGTTAGGGGTTCAGACAAAGCCGGCAGGCAGAGTCTACCGTCTGGATGTTTTGTAATTCTACTAGATCCTGATGTCAGGCTGGTGAAATGCCTGCAGGATGATGCCAATGGTATGCTGGGCTTGGGAGGTGGCCCCGGAGGGATAGAGGTGAAGAGGTGGTGAGGGCTGTGTCACAGCCAAGGCCCTGCAGCAGTAGCTGGAGAAAGGTGTCCCAGGAGGACCTCACAACCCCCTCACCCCAGCTGTCAGCGCGCATCTCGGCCTCAGCCTCCCATCTGTCCATTTCCACCTCCTTTGGGAACTGTATCTTTATACAAAATTGTTTTTCTAAGTCATTCAGTGGAGATAAATAATACAGTTATACCCAGTTAAATAAGGGAGGGAAAGGGAAGAATTAAGAGATATTGGCAAGGGAGAAAAGCACATCGTTTCAGATTAGATTTGAAAATAGATGAGGGTTGATGGAATTGGTTCTCATTACTCCATGTTATATTCTCCAGAACCGTCTCCCTCCCTCCTTGCTGAATCTTTTGGTTCTTACCCTGGGTCTGTCTTCGTTATTTAACTTTCTTATACTCTCTTATTTTCCCCATGTGCTCACTATTTCTTTTGTTATTTCTTTTTTAAAATAATCTATCTCAACAATGAGTTTTTCCCTTCCTCCCCCTCTTCCCTGTCCTACAATATTGCAAACTGATGCAGAGAGAGGAGGTCCAAAGGGACATTTGCCAATATTTCATTAGGTGTTGGTCTAGGGATTCATTTTCTTATTTGGTCTTCATGGGTCTCCCGCATAGGCAGGTAATAGTAGAATATCCATTTTTCAGTGGAGAGTAATTAGATTTTTCCAAAGTTTTCTACCTAGTGAGTGGCAGAACATGAATTCAAGACCTGATGTCATGATTTCAAATCCAGCATGCTCACCACTGTCCTATTTGTGTGAAGAAATGGAGCATGTATGTTTGAATAAGGAGATGGAGGGTTTACTTCACCCTGGAGGTATGATATGAAAAGCACCAGGACAGACATCCTCCTGGGTCACTCCCAGGTTCTGTTTATACATTTTGGTATTATAAAGTCACTCACTGGGGTTATGTATTGCTTCCTCTGCTTTTAAGATGCAAACATCTGAGAAACAGGTACAGGATGCATTCTGTCCTTTAATGAGAAAGAGCTTAAGATCTCTCCAATCCTTCTGTATTTTCGGAGTTGACCTTCAATAAGTCAAGTTCACCTCTCTGAGCTTCCCTTGACTCATACGGGAAAATGGGGATCATAAAACCAATCTCTTATGAATGTCGTGAGAATCTGGAGGAGCCTAGAACAGCATTCAGCATATGGATATTCCCTGTCAGCTGTCTGTCTTCTCATCACTCTTCCATCTCACCACTGTCAAGTAAAGAAAAATTAGGTTGTTTTGGGAGCAATGGGGATGAGTGTGACTGTATTAAATATGAAGAGAAAGTAGGCAGTGGGACCAGAGATAACTTCCTACTTCATTTGCAAACAGCTTTTGAGTCTGTTCCACTTGGTCCCCAGTACTCTACCCCTTTTCAGTCACCTGTGTAGCCATGACCTGAAATCATGAAACAGAGAGTGTAAAGAGTTGGAGATCAATGATCTAACCTATTTGTTTTATTAGTTGGGGGAAATGAGAACCAGAGAGGTGTAGCAAACTGCCTTAAGTCACATAGCCACATAATTCTTTTCTTGTCGCAGAGTAAGAAACAAGGATTCACAAGGGGGACAGAGCAGAGAACACAGGCAGAAGGTCCTTGACTCCTAAAAGTGGCTTGGCAGCATGGGGGTGGAGGAGTGATAAAATTCTCTCATAATGCCAGGCTTGCTCGGCCTTGCCTGCAGATGCTGTCTAGAAGTCTCCTTTGTTTCTGTTGCTGAGTCTGATATCTTGATACCCAACCCAGGGGGCTCTGCTTCTGTGGGCCACAAGATTCAGACCTGACTGGTAAGAGTGTGATGAGTCCGGGGAGCATGACACCATGCAGTCAGAAGAAAGGGAGAAAAAATGAGTCCTGGAGAAACGTGCACCCAAACAGAGAGCAAGACAGTGATCATTCCACCAGTAAGCTGCAGAATGGAGGGAGAGGCTGGACTTCCTGTGATGATTCCACACTGGTGACAGAGCCTGGCCTAAACCTACTGCAGAAGCCACGCCACCGTCTACTGACCCAAGGAACATCCCTGCCACCCAGTCTTTGTACTGTGCCACCTGCCTGGAATGCCCTGATCTCCTCTTCTGCCTCCACATATGTCACCCATCCTCCAAACTCAGTTAAAGTGGCTTCTCTGGAGAACCCAGCCCAAGAGGCACTCCCTCCTCTGAGCCCAAAACTCCCCAGCAGGTAGGACTTGGAAGGGAGCCTGAAACTCCCTTCCCAGTCACTAACCTCACTCTGCTCTCATTGCCTTTGCTAGATGATAAGATTCTCTGGGGTCAGGAATCACTCTTATCTCCTGTCTTCCCCTCGGTAGCTGAGCACCTTCTTCAACAGCAGGAGATTGATGAATATGGACTGATACAAGATTAAAACAGGAGCCCAAGTAAAGAGTAAGGCAAGGTGAGACCCAGGATTGGAATACTAAGATAGAGAGGGCAGGATAAATAGACTGAGACCCGGAAGTAGGAAGCACCAGGTAAGAATTCCTCAGCCTAAGAATGTATGGCCCCTGTGTTCACGCAGCCACCACTGTACAGCTCCGCATGGCATCTATCAAAGCCTGGATCCAGTGGCCTCGGCTACAGCCAACCAGGACCAAGAAACGCTCCTACATGGTCTTCTTCACTGTTGCTCTATTTCTTTTTCTGCCTGCCTCTTAATCCTCTGAACTCAGCTCTAAGTAGACGATATGAACAATGACTTTTCTCCCCTTACCTGAAAACTAGTGTCACGTGACATTGCAGATACCCCCGTGGAGACATGAGTCTATTTTTCCTACCCTTGACTCAGAGCTGGCTATTTTGAAAAGGAAGCTAAACCGCGGCCATGACAGGCTGCATTTAGGGCATGAAAGATTTCAGGCCTAGATAGCTGATTCCAGGAAGGCTACTAGATTAGGGCTGGCCTTTGGCAAACAACCAATCGGGAGCTAACAAGCCAATGCCTAACGTTCCAAACCATATATGTCGATATGTTAAGACCTGGGTACCCTAAGCCAATGGAAACAAGCCAAACCTCACATGTTGGAATATCAGTCAACTGTGTACTTTGCTTTGTTCAAATTTCCCTCTCTACTGTGGAGCTCATAAAAATCCCACTGAATGGAGACTGGGGACTCTCAGCCAGTACCTGCTGTGTCAGTGAACGCTGTGAGTCTGAGCTCGAGCTTGCAATAAAGACCCTTTTGCTTTTGCATCGGAGATGGCTCCCTGGTGGTCTTTGGGGATTCGCGATCAGGGCACAACAGTTTGACTTTTTTTTGGTCAGTGGGGCAAAACCTAGGGTGACACGTAGAGACTTGAAAACCAGTTGCATTCTAGGGCTTACTGCCTCTTGCTATTCTTGGGAACCTTGTCCCATGAAGAAGCCACTGAAGGGTGAGAGAGACATTTGCCATGTCGCCCCAGACAAAACCCGCTTCTAACAACCAGATCAGTGAGCCAGGGCCTCCAGGGTCCTGCAGCTTCCAGAGTACTTTGCCAGTTGATTACACATAGGACAGAGCCCACAAAAATCAGCCAGACCATTAGTAGAACTATTCAATGAAATTTGGTCTACATCACCAGCCCTTATTAAATATGAGCAAAAAAAAAAAAAAAACAAAAACGCCTTAAGCCACTAAGTTTTGGGTTTATGTTAGCAAGAGCCAACTGCAGCCTCTTGCTATGTGAGGTGCTGCTCTTCTCAAGGCTGGGTCGGGTGTCCCTGCTTTGCTTTCCTTCTGCTACTTTGCTTATCACACGATGTGGGAATCATTGCTTTACTTATTTCACACCCCACCTACCTTCTGCTCCCCACGTCTCCAAGCTCCTTCAAACTAAAGTCCTCATCTCCCCGTTGCCTGCCGCTTCCCCACACCCAACTCCACCAGTACTCACTGGGCCTGTGTAGCACAGAACAAACAGATATGGAAGATTTCCCCAAGCACCATCCTACCATATATCCCTCATCCCCTCCTCCTCCTAATCAAAGTCTCTGTGGCCCTGATTTGAGGGACTGAGTGGTTATTGATTGGCTCCAACTGCACTGCTTCGGGAGAATAATCTGCCTCTATATTCCTTAAATAAGCTCCGTGCCTGTTCGGTGTGTTCATAGCAGCCTTGATTGTAATTCAGCCGCCACTCCATTACCCTTATTTACAAGGCGGCGCAGGAGCACAGAGCCCCAGGCGTCGGCGGAATGATTACAGGACCCTTTTGACTTGCAATTCCACACCATTCAGTCCAATTTAGGTTGGCCACAGATGGTGCCCTGTGGCAGGGAAGGGACGATTAGAAGATGCCAGGCTGAGGGTGGGATGGAAGGAACAGGGATCTACCCTCTTGAATTTCTCACTGTATCAGAGGAGGAAAAAAATAGTTCCAGTGGTTAAACAACCCTCCTAACCAGGAGAGAGAGCCGACTGCCGGCAAATCATGCCCTTCTCCAGCTGCCCCAGGCACCAGAAGTCCTGGGACTGCTGGGCCACCTTTATATTCTGTTTAAATGCCAGATGCCTCTCCCCTGGAGACATGATGGGATACTGTTTCCATAATGCCCTGGTAGCAGTGGGAGAAATCAAATTTGATTCTTGTCCTCACTCTGCAATCTTAGGTGAGGCATTTGTATCTCTCGGTCTGAGTCTTCTTGTCTGCCAAAAAGGGGGACTGATCCCTCCCCTGACTTCTTCTCTACGTCACTGGAAAAAGTAAAGAGAGAAATTCATGAAAAAGAACTTTGAGTAACATATTCTCTGAGCAAAAGTCAAGGTTATGATTAATATCAATCAACCTGATGGAAGATGTCTAGAAAATGGAATCCAAGTGGTTCAACAGGAAAGGCTGAAACTCCCTCTGGTTTTTGCATACCCAAGTTCCCCAATGCAGGGCCAGTGCTTACTCTCTGAAGGAGCCACCTGTGTGGTCTCCTTTGCCCCTTATATTAGCTGATACACCTTCCACTTCACATCTCAAAGACTGACTTTCATTATGGAAACTCAGGAGAATAATACAATTACTGGAGTGTGAGCCAGGAAGACAGGAACTTGGTTCTTATTCATCTTTGTAATCAGTGCCTAGAACAGTGCCTGGCATAATGTAGTCACAATCTAAAAATAACAGAATGCCTGGCACCAGGTTTGTGCTTAAAGAGTTCCCAGCTGAGTGTACATCTTCTCTTGCATTCTCTCAACATTGCCATCAGTCACAGGTAACAATCAATTCACAAGGACATAGCATTGAGGTACGTGTCAACACAAGGATGGGCACTAGTCTGTGCTCAGTCAGGTCTGCAGCCGTCAATGCTGCTTGAACCACCACGTCTTCAATGCTATACAAATAAATTGCTTTTGCTCCAGTTAATAGAGACGTTTAGGATCACTAGCTCTGAAGCACCCAGGCTTGTCTTTGATTGTAAATTCCTGGAGAATAAGAATCACATCTGTTGAACGTCATCTTTGGAGAACTGTGGTTACAATCAGGAATGCCCTTGGGGTGTCCAATTAAGAAGCCTGAGTCTGAGTTGTCACATCTCCACTCGCCCCACCCACCTTGTTCCCTCTACTTCCAGAATCGTGGAAACTCCAAACTTGTGTCAACTCAGCAAACATTTTTAGAGAGCCTTCACTGCCCCAGATCCTTGGCTGGAAGATTTCACATATGATTTCCCTGAGTCTCCAAATATCAGAGTCAAAGAGATGGAAACTTACCGAGGAAAGGGGACTAGTCCCAGATTACATAGCAAATCAGGGACAGGGCTGTTGAGACTGCCATCCCTTGACTTCAAGGACAGACTTTGCATTCAACCTGCCAGATTCTGAGCAGCCTCCTTGCTCTGCCTCTGACTTGAGGTGTCAGCTGAAAATGGTGCTTCCCTCCCTAAACCTCACTTTTCTCACCTGTAAAACGGAAGCAGTCATAGTATATTCAGAAGCTGTTCAGAGTATTTACTAGAAAAGATTGGTAGTGGGAGAGGCCCTTTGATTTAATTCTCTGTCTATACAGAGACTGTGTTATGCTGTCAGAGAACAGAGCAAAGTATGCCTCCTGGCTTAGTTTGCATGATGAATCCCATACAGGCATCTCAGCTATCCCATGTTTCTAAGAACTACAATGGAAACTGGGAGAAGAAGAGGGGCTTCTCAAGCTGGTGTCCCTTCCACTCATTCCATCCACCCCATTACAGGCATTTTATCTTTTCTGCATGTTTCTCTTTAATGACCACTTACATGGTAGTATAGTTCCTACCACCATAACCACCATCCATTTCCTGTCCATGGTGAATACACTAGAAGGAACCATCCAGAAGCCAGGAAGAATGTCCTTGCAATGGGTAGGTGTGATTAGCCTAGAGGGAATCAGGCTGTTTACTGGTGTTGACATTGAGAACCAAGTATGATAAATCATGTCCAGAAAGAATAAAAGAGGCTGGGTATGGTGGTACATGCCTATAATCCTAGCAACTCAAGAGGCTGAGGCAGGAGATTCAAAAGTTCAAAGCCAGCCTTAGCAACTAAGCAAGACTCTGTCTCAAAATAAAATATAAAAATGGCTGGAGATGTGGTTCAGTGGTTAAGAGCCCCTGTGTACAATTCCTGGTACCAAAAGAAAAAAAAAAAAAAAAAGAATAAAAGAGCAATTAGGCCAGGTGAGTTACAGGCACACCAGAAGTCATATTTGCACAACCTAAAAATACCTGCAAAGATGCTCAACCAGGTGAGTGCACACATTTATATGTCTGTTCTCATAGATGCATGTTCATGAATCTCTGCATCTGTGCACTGCCAGGAAAGCACTTGGTCTCCTTAAAGATGATCAGGGTGCTCACATGTGACTGTTTTCTCACACACAGGCACACACACAACACACAGGTTGATGTGTTCAAATATGAAAATAAATGCCAATGCTACATCATCTGAAGTTTTTCACAGATACAAGGTGCATAACTGCTTCTCCTCCTTTTTCTGGCATCGTTACCTGACACGCATGAACAGGTAGATTTACACATACATGATGAACACTGACACCAAAGCAACCAGAAGGACCTGTGGAATCCTCCCACCTACACACTCACACGGTAGATGCAGTTAGTTCAGCCTCATACCTATTCTATCATCTGTGCTCCATCATGCATGCTCCATCATGAATATGTGGGCTGAAGTGTGTACTGCTTCATTTCACAGGTCTGCATACAGTGACATTCATAGGCAAACATACACATAGGTACTCATGCATGTACCTACAGATGTGGGTACATTTAACCTAAGGACATACCCAAATTCTCATTTGTGTCCTCAAAAAAGTAGGCATATAACTAGCATTGGGAAATGTCCTTCTGGGCCCGTGGAATATCTCTGGATCTCTCCCCTGGAGGCTTGCTTTGCACTCAAGGAGAAAGTCCAAATCCTCTCCTGCAGTTTCCTGAAAGCCTATTTCTTCTTTTCTAGTATGACTGACAGGCCATCATGGTGCGAAGAAGAGCAGAAGAGCCCTGTTCCCCAGCTGTCCATCCACTTAATTCTTTCTGATTTTGTTATGGGCAAAAAAATTTACACTGATTTGCTATTTCATCCCCTTGGCCTGGTGTCCTTGAAAGAGACAGACTGACATGAAGCAGAAAAAGGCCCACTGATGCTGAGCCCCAGGCAGTCCAGGGACATTCCCATGGGGCTCTGGGTTCCACATACAAAGCACGAAGCCATAGTCAGTGTCCTGCATGCTGGATCAAGAAAAACCAGAGTGGAATAATGCACTGATACTCCTCCCACCCTTCCAAGATCAGGCATTCAGCATAATGCAATTGATTGCATCCTCAGAATGCTCTTAAGGGAGCCACAGGCAAGCCCATTTTACAGAAAAGGAACTGAGATTTCCAGAGTGAAGGCACTAGTCTAAGGCACTGACTGCACTGGAAGTGAGCAGGAGTGGAGATCCGAACTCAGGTCTGCTTGCCTCAAAACACCTTCAGTACTTAGCGCGATCTGGCAGGAGGCTGGCCAGTCATGTGTTCCTGCCTGGTCTCTGGAATCCTGTTTGAAGTGCATTTTCAGGAGCAGAGCTTCCTACATAAGGACCACTGCACTTCAGAGGCATTTCCCCAGCTTGTAAGGACATGGGGGACTGGATGAGGAGATAAGGACAGACACTTCAGGGAATGAAAGGAGGAAAGGAACAGGAATGGAGAGTGGGAGAAAGAAGTGAGAAGTTAGTTCTAAGAGCAGTACAGTTCATTGTTCTTTATTTCTAATAGTGTGCACTGAGCCTTTCTCTGTGCTGGTCATTGTAGGAGATGCCAGCAGCACTGCAGAGACAGGGCGGAATTTGCATCCATGCGACTCCCAGATGATTGGGGCTGATGCCTGTTTTTGGTGTGTTTAAAGTTTGATACAATTTTAAATACGTGTATGTTTTCCAAATGAGTGAAGAAGGAGAGAGAAAGCGGCCTCCAACATGCCCTGCTCCTTGCCATAAGTCTGCTCACAACAATGAGCGTCAATTATCCACCAGGCCTTTTATGTTCACTTTCTCATAGAATCTTCACAATTACCTGAATGAGACAGTCATCTAGCCCATTATACATTCATGTGCTTATGTGTGTTTACACGTATGCACACATACATATACATACTTGGCTCAGAAAGGTGAAGAATGAAGATCACACAGGATTTCAGTGTAAAGGGACAGCATTCAGACCTCCTGAGCCTTCCTCCTGTTTCCCTGGCTGAAGGCAGTCCTCTTACTGCCCCTCCTGACAGTGCCACATTCACTATCTGCTGTAACTAATTCCCATAGTCTGGTTACTTAGCATAAGACAGCCGAGATGGATGAACCCTGAGGGATCACCGAGAGAGAGCAAAAGTGATCAGAAGAGGTGAGGTAGCTTGGTCAATGATTGCTGCAGTTTTCTGACCCTGAGATCAACACACTTTTTGGAATGTGCTTTGTAGCAGACCGTGCATTTTCAAGATGGAGAAATTCTCACCCCGATGTTGCCAATCCAGAAGGCAGAAAGGCAGATGCCTCCAGGTTCTCCAAGTGCTGAGGAGAGGGCAATCCTTCTATCTCTGGGGCTGTAGGATTAGTAAAGCCATTCTACACATAAGCCAAGTAAGACCTAGGGAGGGGAAGAAATTTTCCTAAGTGGGGCAGCCCTCTCCAAAGAAACCCAGGTTCCTTTCTCATACTATGCATTCCACTCTGAACAGCATTGGAAGAAGTGAGAGTAGAGGTGTGGGAGGCCAGTGCCGATGGCAGGCCAATGGGTGGACCCAGAAGTGCCACTTCATGCTCTGGGGTCCTGGACTAGGGTTGACTTCCTGGGCACATGACTTATGAGGCACACAGGACCCAGTGTTTAGAAGGGCCCCACCCTTAGTTTAGGATTCTGCTATTACCAACTTCCAGATGATTGGGGCTGATCTTGAAGTTGTTGACAAGGGGCCCCCTGTTTTCATTTTGTACCAGGTTCTGAAAATTGCACAGTGGACCCATCTTGGACATTTTTCCTTTCTGAGCCTCAGCTCCTTCAATTTTGAAATGTGGTTAGTGAGGCTATACCTTGACAAAGTGTGTAGCTAATACCCTTGCCACATCTTCATTGGCGCTCATCCTTCTAGTTCAGCTAGCCCGTCATATCCATGTATAGGTCTGCATCCAAACTTAGCCAGTGGGTAAAATTGTACATGCCCAGATGTTCATTTTCTTGTCATTATTCCCTCAGCATTACAGTTTACCAACTATTTACAGGGCATTTTCATCTACAGATGATTTAAAATATAAAGGATAATGAACTAAGTTACATACAAATACTATGCCATTTTATATAAGGGCTAGAACAATTGGAGATTTTGGCATCAAGGGGGTCCTTGAACCCATAGATTCCGAGGGATGACTGTCCAGGGCATAGTTTTCTCCTACAGGCACATGCAGTCTCTGCCCAGGGTTTCCCAGCCCTCATGAAGGGCAGGCCAGAAATAACAGGAAGGTTTAGAGCCCTCTACTCACCCCGCTTGAACCAGGAGTACATTTTGGTCCATGATAGGAGGGAGGAGGAAGATCAATGCCCCAGCCTGAGATAATCTGGGCATGTTGTATAGTATGAAGTCTTCATTGTCCACAGAAGTCCGCTGTTCAATTACACACCCTTCACTGGCTCTCCTCTCTGCCTGCCTGTTTTCCATGGACTTCCTAGAACCACCTCTCAGATCAATTATTTGCACTCATCTCCTCAGGCCAGGGGCTGCTTCTGGAGAGTCCAATTTAAGACAGGGCTGCTGAAGCTTAATTGAGATAATGCATGTGAAGTACTTAATACAGCAACAGGCATAGATACTCGTCCTTAATAAATGGTAGACGTACTAAAAAAAAAAAAAATAGCTGCTTTACGAGAAGACATGAGGAAGACAACAGAACATCTATAACTGATTTCTAAATTCATCCTCTTAATGAAATCATCTCCGGCAGACCCTGCTCATGACCAGTCAGGAATGCTTTCCGGAGCCTGGTTTCCCACAAGAGGCAGATGCCAGTCACTCAGGCTCCTGGATCACGGCCCCAAGCGAAAGCTCAGGGAATCGGTGCCGACTCTCTTGGTGACCTTTGTGGCAAGAGGGGAGCACAGCCCCAACCTAGAATCTCAGTCTCAGCCTCAGGCATCTCATGCACACCTTGGTTTTACAGAAGCAGAAGTGGAGGAATAGAGATTAGCTCAAGGTCACCCAGTGCATAAGGGAAAGTTCAGGAAAAGAAATCAGAAGGTCTGCCATCTACTCTCCTCTTAGGTATCATTATTGGTTGATTTATTCATTGTTATGGTTTGGATGTGAGGTGTCAACCAAAAGTTCATGTGTGAGACAATGCAAGACTGTTCAGAGGAGAAATGATTAGGTTATGAGACCCTTAACCTAATCAGTGAATTCATCCCCTGACAGGAGTAACTGAGTGGTAACTGAAGGCAAGTAGGGTGTGGCTGGAGGAGGTGGGTCATTGGGGGTGTGCCTTTGGGGTACAGATTTATATCTGTTGAGTGGAGTCTCTCTCTCTTGTCTCTCTCTGCTTTCTGATCATCATGTGAGCCATTTCCCTTCACCACACTCTTCCACCATGATGTTCTGCCCCACCTTGAGCCCTGAGGAATGGAGCCAGCTGTCTATGGACTGAGACCTCTGAAACCGTGAGCCCCCACATAAACGTTTCCTCCTCTGAGATCGTTCTTGTCAGGTCTTTTAGTCACAGCAGCAAAAAAAAGTTGAATAAAACACTCATTGTCATTTTTAATGACCCTACCCCACACAGAGACAGCAGGTCATAAGCCCCACAGAAGCAAGGGTTTTGCCTGTTTTGTTGACTGCTGGGTCCCACAGAGCCTAAAATAATGCCTGATAAAATAATAAGTGCTCATAAATTTATTAAGCAAACAATGTTCTTTTCATGACACTCACATCTCTGCTGAAGCTCTTCTTGGCCTGACTTGGGAGAACAATTCCAAAAGGACGCAGAGTTCACCCCCATTATGACCAGAAAGCACAGTGAAGGTGGAGCTCCAGAGCCACATCACCAAGGTACACCCAGCTCCACTAGTTAGTCCTAAAAAGCTTTGGGACACTTACCATCCCTCTGCCTCCCCATCTTCAAATCCAACTGACCCTGTGTACCAGGAGGTGCCCTATATAATACAATAATCCCAGGGTACACAATTTGATATGCATCAGCTATTACTAAGGTAGAAAGAAAAGCCCTTGCTGCTACTACATAAAGGCATTGTTTCCCAAAGTGTCAGAAAATGCAGAAATTCAGAGAGAATGCGTACAATGAGGCCTTCATCAAAATAATAAATAGAGAATCACAAAATGAGAAAGTCACATGCTCTCCCCTTTCTTTCAGTCCTTTTGTTAACCACAAGGAAGAAGTGTCCCTTAGGTGCTGCAATTTCTTTACCAAACCAGAGAAAGAAAGCAGGCCTGGGGCTCAAACCCCAGGTGAGCCGTTAGCATCAGCCGTAAGCATCAGGGATGGAATGGCATTGCTTTGCTTTCACTACTTATTTTTATAGTGTCCTTCTCAGTTTAGTAAGCAATGCTGGTTTTCCATGTGTCATTATGATATTAAAATTTGCATCTAAAATACATATATATTTTAGGGGAAAAAAAGAGAAAAATTTGAAGCCAAAAAAAAAAAAAAAAGTGCAGATATGGTCAAAATGACAAGTATGACCCGGGAGGTTTGGGTCTTGCCAGTCTAGTCTTAATTCATAAGTCCCCTTTCTGCTCAGCCCTTTTGTTAACCTCAAGGGACAAGGACTTAAGGTCCAGAGGTCCATATCAGTCTTGCCATTCACTCCTGTTTTGTGACATGGAACAAGCCCATTCCCCACCCTGGGCTTTGATTTTTCCTTACCTCTAAAATGAAGGGATGGCAAGTCCAATGTTTTCCCACTTTTGAAGATCCAGTAGAAACTGTAACAAACCCATGGGAAAAGTATAGAGCCACGTGGGCTCCGCCTGTCTCCGTGATGTCTCACTCCCAGATGAGAGTTTGCAAACTCCAGAGGCTGCTGGCACCCGTTTGTTGATTCACACCGTTTTGTTTCTTATGCCACTTCCCCTCTCCCTGCCTAACTCCTGACAAAGGAAATGAAGCCAAAACCCATGTTCAGAAGCTTCACTCAGAGCATGCCGGGTGCTCTCACCTGACACAGGTGGCAAGCTCAACCCCCTCTGCTGCCTGCACTGTGCTCCCTGTGCAGTATTTGGGCAGAAAGAGTCTTGGAGAGGACATGTGCGTACTTATGACAGACTCTCAGGAAAGTAGAAACCTGGGCTTTGGCGCTGACCTGGCTCTTCAGTTTGGATTTTCTCATATTTACTGAACTTGCCCTCCAAAGCAGCCTGTGCAGGGCAATCTCAAGAGACAGGGAGGAGTCGGACAAGGTCCCTGCCTGCCTCCATGAGGCTGCTGGGTGGCAAGGTGGACATTCAGGTCATCAAATGCACTATAATACAGCGGCTGTAGAAGCCTGCACTTGACAGGGAGCACACGGAAGCAGGCGGGTCATGCTGCTTTAAGAGTTAACCAGGGGAAGTGCCCTGGGCAGATCATGTCTGTGTTGGGCCAAGAAGACGGGGAGGCACTTGCCCGGTGGAGATGGGACATGTTTTCTGAGCACATGTTGAGGATATGCAAGTCATTGCAAGTCTCTGATTTATAGATGAGGGCCACTGTCCTCTGGTGACTAAGTGAAAACACCAAACTTCTCCAAGCCAGAAGCCTTGACCACTGCCCAATCCCAACAGGTGTTGGACACTCAGGAAGGACTCAGGGTGAGACCCATAATCCTCCAGTGAACAGATGGCTCAGAGCACAGGGATGGAGCTGCATGGAGGAGCAGAACTCCATTGTCAGAAAGTATGTTGGAAAAGGGAACAGACAGCTTTGAGAACAAAACCCAACAAGACCTGGGCTTCTTCAACCTTCTACATTTTTTTTTCCTGAGTCTTTTTTTTTTTTTTTGCTTTGTACTTTGACACTTATGCTTCCTGAGCTCTCTTCCTGCCCCTCTCTTCCCCTCAATCCCCTCCTTTTCATAAGCAAAACAAAAGCACTGTGTATCACTTCCCTTGCTAACAGACAGAGGCATTTAACAGATTTCTAATGCACTGCTAGACGACTCTCTAAGGCTCCAATCCCCAAGGACACCTCGCTGAAAAGGACAGAGACATCTGTGGTTACCGGGGCTTTGGATTTGATTGTTTTCATAAAACACTGCTAACAACATGTCTGTTTCACTCAGATAGACACATACAGAGCTAACCTACTGGTCCCCACCCTGGACAATTAAATGCAGTGATATGCAGATGGGAAGTCTAGCTCATTTTGAACAAATAGCATCCCAGGAGGTTCAGAGTCTGCATCTGCTTTGAAGATTTGGGGTTCATAGTATGGGGGTATCAGTAGCCAAAACTTCAACTTCCACAACCCATTTCAGGTCTTGTTTTGCCAAGATTTAGATAAAGCCCGCCAATTTATAAAATCTAAGTCAAGGACCAGGGGGTCCTGTGATCGACCTCTTTGCCGTCTGGGTTTTCTTAATGTATCTCCCCACTCAGATCTCATTGGAGTAGGGTTATTTAATGACTATCTTCTTCAAAACACATTCATGATACTTTTCAAATACTTATTCCAATCTACCTGGATATTTTCCATCTACATCCCTTGGACTAGGAGTTCCAGCCTTAATAGAACCACAAGCGATCACATCTAGCTAAGTGACCTCAAGTCCTCCAAAATGTCTTTGAAACATTCAAACACTATACAAGGTCATGCTCTTCCCTTTTCTCTATTTCCAGGGATGAAGACAGCAATGTTTAAGAAGTCCTTACATAATCGGCAGCCGTGAAACTGTGATGCCTATTTCCCAGTTTTCCTTAAGATTAACAACCCTGAGGCACTGTCTGAGAACTTCACTAAACTGTCAAGACTATGAAGACATTTTTTTTTTTTTTTTTGCCAGCCAAGCCTGATCACCAACCCAGGCTGCTGATGGGCAGATAGAGAGTATGGGGCTCTGGAGACAACATGGATTTCTTTCGACCCTGGCTGGACCTCACTAGCTGTGTGAGCTTGGACAAATCACTCCAAGTCCCCACGGCTCAGTTTCCACACCTATAAAAAGTGAATAATGGTACATTCTTAAGTGGGGCTGTTGTGTTTATGCACAATCTGGCATAGTTTTCAGGAAATGTTCATTTCTTCTTCCTTTCTTCAAAACTTTGAGCATTTATTTTTGGGGACCCATGAACAAAACTTTTAATGATGCTAAGTTTTATTTGCTTAAATTCAGCACCTCATGGAGTGGGTCAGCTTTCCTCACTCCATCTTCTTAGATTCATCTTGGCCTAGAGATTTTCTTAATTTAAAGTGGGAGCACTCCTTAAGAGGCAATGAAAAGAAAGTTCATTACTAAAAGGAAGTTCACTGCTAAAAGGAAGTCCACTACTTGGATTGGAAAGAACTTCAGAGAGTAAACCTCTAGGCTTGAGCGTCCAGGCTGCCCTGATTACACAGTGTGGCAGCTGTCAGTCATGATAAGCAATGGATGTTCTTCGAAGTAATCCAAGGAGCTATCTCATGGGCCTTCCCAACACCAGGAGGTAGATATTCATATCAATCCCATCTTCCAGATTTGGGGAAAAAAATCAACCCAAGTGCTCAAAGATTTGATAACTGGTAGAACTGTGCACACCTTAGACTTGAGCTCTCCAGCCCATGCAATTAACTACCCCCGTGTGTTGTGATACACATTGGCTCCAATGCAGAGCACCTTCTGGTGAATCAGTTGCCCTCCCTGTGCCTGGGTATCTCATCCATAACCAAAGGTAATGAACTCTAACTTGCAGAATAGGAGGTGGAGGAGAGGGAGGAAGGGAAGAAATAGGAAGGAAGAGAGGGAATTGTAAGGTGGCCCTCTCTAATGGCCCTTCTGTACTTTCTCCCTCCTATTTGGTGGCTCATGAAACAGTGCTATGAGTGTTCATGAGGGTGCCCAGGGCCCTGCTCAAGAAGAATACAGGATGTCGCTCCACCTGCTGGGAGGCCTCATGAGGGTGCCCAGGGCCCTGCTCAAGAAGAATACAGGATGTTGCTCTACCTGCTGGGCGCCCTCTGGCTGAGGACATCACCACTCTACCGAATGGCTGCAAAGCTCTAGTTCCCCCACAATGGAGCATGGCCAGCACCTTCAGATTTCCCTATGGACACTCTAGGGAGAATAAACAGGGAAATTGAGCCTTGGGGACTTGGAGTGATTTGTAGAAGCTCACTGAAGGGAGAAGGATAAGCAGCTTCCTGACATCCAGGCAGGATACCTCACAGGTGCACACTTGGGCCTGGGGATGCTTTTGCCCCTGGGAGTCAAGAGATCAGAAACTGTCTCACGAAAGATGGAATGAATGAAGATTGGGAGGGTAGATTCTGGGTATTTCTGGGCCCCAGGTGTATAAATGAAGAGCCCTTTGGTTCTGTTCAGTTCTCTCCTTCTCTTTTCTCTTCCCATTTCCTCCCTGTTCCTTCCCTTCCCCTTTCCCTCCTCTGTTATCACCACCCCCTCAACACACACACACTCACATACAGGAGAATCCCATCTTCCCCAGAACACTGAAATAAAACATTTGGAAGTTGTTGGGTTTTCTTTAATGGTAATAGAATCACCTGATACCTAGATGGTTTTCCAGAACCTGTAGAAGCCTGCAGACCATGAGGCTAAAAGGTTGCCTGTGGACTCTTTGAATGTCAGAACTGAAAGGCAACTAAAGTGTAGCTCTATCCAGCCATTATTTGGTGCCTGAAATGACGCCTGGGAAATAGCAGGCACAGGGTACACACTTGATGAGTTAATAAATTAATAAGTGTAGGGTGGGGGGTGAGAGAAGAATGGAGGAACTTTATATTACATAGGGAGAAATGAGAGGGAGGAGGTATGAAAAATGATGGAATGAGACAGACATCATTACCCTATGTATGTGTATGATTACACAAATGGTATGAATCTACATCATGCACAACCATAGAAATGAAATAATGTACCCCATTTGTGTACAATCAATCAAAATGCAGTCTGAAAAAAATTTCTAAAAAATTTTAAAGATGACAACTAAAACAAAAATGAGTGTATTCTGACCTCATTTTACAGGTGGGAAAATTGGGGATACAAGACAGCAAAGTCTCCTGCCCAGGATCACAGAATATATTAACAGCAGAAGCAAGATTTTAACTCTCCATTTCCTGATGCCCAGCTAATTTTCCAATTCCCTTCAGACCCCTTGCTATCAGGATTTCAGGATTATTAAACCCAGGCTATCCCTCCACCCCCGCCAGCACTTTAAGTCCTCATGAGTCTGCAGATGCTCCTGGGAGGAACAGCTCTTCTATCCATTGCCAGCTATTGACACCACAGCCAAGACTGGCTTATCAGACCCTCAGCCTTGGGAAAACTGATGAGAGGATTCCCCAGAGCCCAGTCCATGCACAAAAAGCAGCCCTCCCCAGCCACAGCACTGCAGGCCCAGACTCACTGTGAAACAGGCTGAGCGCCAGCCCTTATCTGTCTGCTCCAGAGAGGGGATGTGACCCAGAGCAGAGCTGGAGAAATGGGATAGGTGAGGTGGTCACATGCTTGGATAGAGGTGCTGGGAACTCAGCAAGGACACCAAATCCAAGGAGCCTGATAGCATCAGTCCTCTTCCCTTTGAGTTCATCCTTTTCTTTTTGGAGCTCCTGTTGGTACCACAGTGACATGCAGGCAGAATAGGACTCTACTGCAAGGCTGCATCAAACCCACTAGTGAGATGGGGGAGCAGAGAGACCAAGGCATGCTCTACGGAGCCAGTCTGTCTAGGTTCAAATCCCACCCCTTGCCACCCACTAATCAGTGTGCCTTTGAAAAGTTGCTCATATTCTCTCTCAGTTTCCCCATCTGTAAAATGGGGATGATGTCTATAATGCCTATATCACTGGTTTTGTGAGGATTAGGTTGTTACTATGGGCAAATTACTTACAACTTTACCAAGCACAAAATTATCCATTCTAAATGTTAGCAATTGCTGGTATCATTGTGCATCTGAATCCAACGACAGCACTTTTTCGGTGTATTTTACTCCAAATTTCTGGGGAATCCCATCTAGGCTTGGTCTGCCTTAGGCTTTCTTTCCTCACTGCTGGAGGAGAAGGATACCTCTGAGCATCACCAGATGCTGAGGAGCCTCTGGTACTGGGGATTCCAGGAACACATCATCAGAACTAATTTAGTTGCGTGGTACCCCTTTTCGTTTGCCCAGCGTGGGGCTCTCCCAGGCAGACTGTAGGTATAACTGAGCTAACGAGGCTGTTGATGATAATGCTGGAGGGGCTGGAGGGCAAACACATCCAATGTCCTTATTTGTGATGGAAAACTGAGGCCCCAGCTCAGTGCTCAGGCTGGGTGAAGGCGTGAGTCCAGGGTCTGGGTCCTTCGCTGCTGCTTCTCTCACTGGGTCTGCCTTGCCAAAGGTCCAGGGTTGTAGAGGTCCTGAGGCCTTATTGTTATAAAGCACTTTGTGAAAATAAAGTGCTCCAGAGGACCATGCCTGGCCCTGGCACAGCTGCCCTCTAATCAGGAGAAGGGGGCAGAGGGGACTTGAGTAGTCATTGTGGGAGGAAAATTAAGGCACGTTTGTTTTATACAGGGCACCATTTAGAAAATTGCTTCTTCTGAGGGCTCCTGGGAAAATTCCCTCTCTTTCAAGGGGTGAACCATTTGCTCCAAAAGAACCATTTATTCTGATAAGATCGAAATAATCATTAAGGGCAGTGCTCTTCTCTGGACGTGCTTTTTACTAAATATGTAGTGAGGCCCGGTAATGAGATGTTTTATGCAAATCTATGGTCCCACCTTCCACACGTTAGGCTGATACTCAGTGAGTTTTCACCTATGTTTTGGCCCAGTTCTTCCGCCAGCAGCACTGTGAGGCATGAAGCACAGCAGATGAAAATAAGAAGGAAGCATGATTCTGCCACTGTATAACTGTATGATCTCAAGCGAGTTACCTTTTTTTATGCTCCTATAAAATGGGAATAACAATTTCATTCTGGTCAACTTCCTGGGTGTTCTTAAGAACAAACAAGTTGTCTTGAGTTCACTGACTGTCTCTGGGCCCCTTTTCACACATCAGGAAATTGAGGCCATGAGATCTAGATACGGAGGTGGGAGTGCCCCAAACCCACAGGACATGTAGTGAAAGACACAGGCTGCCAATTGCCAACCCCAGAATTTTTCCTCTTCACCGTGGGTTCCGTCCAGTAACATTAGCATTGACTCATGGGAGTCGATTCATGTCAAAGTTGAATTAAATAAACTTTACGGTCTTCTTGCCTCAGCCACAAAATGGACACAGTGATAATACTCACTTCACAGGGCAACTGGGAGAGCCAAATTAAACAACCTGCCTTTTCAGCAGTAAGAGACACATTGATCTTAGAGAACATCAAGGGTTATTTCCCCTGTTTAACTCTGGAGGAAACTGATATGTAACTATGATAAGGACCACTGGGTTGCTTGCTGAAACACAGATCACCAGGCCCCACACTGATTGGACCCAAATCGGAAACATGACAGGAACCCAGGAATCTGTATTTGAATCAGCTTCCACCTGGGGGACCTGATGCAAAGTAGGTTGGAAAATCACCACATGAAAGTCTTGCCTGACTACCTGAGGAAAGATGAAGAGTTAACCACAGGCCAGGCCCTTTTCAGACAGGACCCTGTTTGCTTCTTGGGATCACACTGAAGGGCAAGGATTGCTGCATTACATTATCTCAGGAAATTAGGAAAGAGGTTGCCGGAGATTGAGTAACATGCTGGAGTTCACAGAACCAGGTAGCTCTGGGTTTCCTATCCCAGGGCATTCGAACTTTGAAGTCCATGTTGACTGCATAATATTGCTCTGCCCCTTAGTGACCAGAGTCATTGCCTTTGGCCTACTTTTAAGGCCCTGCAGGGGACATTCCCAGACGCCGGGCAGCTCCTTAGATGTGCTAGCTGCCCCTCACGACTCTTTGATTTCCTTCCCTCCAGTCTGAACCAGGAGTCAGAATGTCTCTCTCACTCAAAACTCCCCATGCAGCATGTCCCAGCAGAAGAGCAGCATCCCAGCTCCTCTTTGCCTCCCTGCCCGGGACTGCAGGGATCAAAGAAAGCCTTGGAATTGAAGGGGAAGCCTGCAGAGGGGGGCTGAGCTGCTGGACAGCCTGATGCTGTAGCCAGTTGCTTGATCAGGCTCATTCCAGATGCATAAAAGTGCACATCCCTTTTTTCCCTGTGTCCAGCAAGGGCACGCACTATGCTCTACCTGCTTCTTTCTCTTCATGTTGCCCAACACAAACCAAAAGCAAAGTACTAGTTCCAATGGTGACAGGTACAGATGCTTCAATCCTTGGGAAGGTGACCTGCCCTGGATGTTAATTCAAGTTCTGTGGCTTTTGGAAGTGACATCCCCTCACTGTATCTCAGTTTTCTTACCTGTGAAATGGTGGTAGTCAAACAACAAGGTCCAACACTTAGAACACTGTCTGGCGTCCAGTGGGGGCCTAGGGAATATGTATAGACTGAATGGAAGAATCAGTGAAGTTATGCAAAAACTATGCAGTGCCATGCTTAGAGCAGGTCCAGGTCAAGAGCAGTTCCAGGTCAAGAGCAGTACCAGGTCAAGAGCGGATACTCAACAAAATTATTTTTACCTCTGAGAAAATTTTTTTTAAAAATGTCTCTGGATACAGGGATCAGCCCTAAATCACAAGACTCCTCTATGGTCTTCCCAGCCCTAGAAACAACCCAGTCCAGAATTCTACACATGTCCATGCAATGTTACGTGCCCCGCTCCTGTAGTTCCTGCTGAACAGCTAGATCATCTGATGAATCGATTCAAGCCAAGTAGAAGTGGCTACGGTGAATAATTCAGAAGAAGGAACCGAATCATAGAGACCATCTTCAACTCACTTATTATCATGAATCTTCAATTCTTAAAAAGGAATGCTCAGACCTGTGGCAGGATTAGGGGATGCTGGGGACAGGAGTAGAGGAGAGTCTGTGATTCATTTTACATCAATTATATAATCATCTTCCCTTCCAGGAATGGTTCTGAGGCTCTAGAATAAGATTTTTCAACATTGTGAAACATCAACGTTTGCGGCAGGGTGATTCTCTCCTGGAGGGAGCCGTCCTGTGCATGGGAGGATATTGAGCAGCATCGCTGGCCTCTACCCACTAGATGCAATTAGCATTATCCCCTAGTCCATCAGATGTGATAACCAAAAATGTTTCCTAATTTAATCAAACATCCCCTACAGGGCAAAAACACTTCCTGTTGAGAACCATTGCTCTAGAGTAGAAGTAACAAAAATTCATTAATCCCATAATACAGAGCTAATCTCTAGGTTCCCAAGTAAACCACAGTATCTACCTCACACTACTCCAGTTAGAGCATTTTATCCCCTCCCTCTGGAATCTTCTCTCCTCCCCACCCTTTCTCACCTCACCACCTGCCACACTTGTATTGACCCTGCCAACTTCAGGACCACCTCCTCTGTCATGTCTTCTAGAACCTCTTAAAAAAGATGAGAGAGAGATCCCTCTTCTCTTTGGCAGCAAGGTGCTTTCTTCTCTGTCACACTACGGCTATCTCTCTGCACCCTGGAATTAAACCTTGCAATCTTTGAAGGCAGGGTCTCTGCCTTATTCATGTTAACACCCCCATATTCCAACACCAAGCCCTAATAGGAAATAAGTAAATGCAGGAACAGAGTGCTAATACTTAATGACTGCCTACTACGTGTCAGTCCCTGAGATAGTATCCTATCCTATCCAGCATGTCCTCATGTCCGTGTTGCCTTATGGGCTCTTATCAGCCCAGGTTTCTAGAGGGTAATTGGCTCCCAGAGAGCAGAGATAACTCATTCAATATAACACAGGCAGCGAATAGCACAACTGGGCATATGATCTTAAGTCTGTGTGGCTCCCTCTCTGCCAGTCTGACCTTCTGCCTTCCCACTCACATGCTGGCCTGTGATTGTAAATAGCTGATTGTAAAGTCCTCTGCCTTAAGCTCTTGGGCCCTAGAGTTCATCCTTCTGCCTGCTCTTCACTAGATTCCGGGCCCCTGTTGACTGTGAGCAGAAAAGCAGTAGGCAGGAGAGGGTGAGCAGTGTTGAGTTGTGTGCCACGTCCCCTGTACACACCAGTGGGTCTCCAGCCAAGCAGACTGAGACCCAGGGCAATGGGAGGGTCCCCCCACAGCAGCTTGGACCAAAGCAGAGGACTGTGGGCACTTTTAACACTCTCTCCTCTCTCTGGTGGCATTATTACGCTCCTTCCACCTACCCAGTAATAGGGACCTTTGGGGGCTGGAATAAGAACAATGATATTTTTTTCCTTCTACTCTCCTAGAGTCAAGTCCAGAATTTAATAATGGTAAAAAAAAAAAAAAAAAAAAAAGTCCAATTCCAATTCCAATTCCTGCTCTCTACAGATTTTTTTTTAATTTAGTTTTAGCACTGATGTTTGATTGACAGTCCTGAGGCTGAATTGCATCCATTCCCACAACAGGTCTGATGCAGAGACAGAGTCTTTTTTACACACACCACACACACACACACACACACACCTCCCTTGAAAAGCACAATTTATTTTACAAAAACAGAAAATTGGCTGCATTATACTGATCTGGACACAGTCGGTTTGCCCCACCTCTGACCCCCTGAAGCCTCATTCTCAAATGCAAATGAGCATGCTACTCAATCCTCAAGACTTTCCCTCTCAACCCCACCACTGCGACCATCAGATTCCACCTGCTCTTACTCAGTGTCTGGAATCGACTTCTTGACTCTGGCTCATCCTAGATACAGCCTCTTCAGGGGAGCTAGGATCTTAATTTCCAAAATTGCCTGTGACTTTGGCAACCTAAGGAACTCCCAACATTTGCAATGAGGGCTCCACTCCAGCCCCACCCTGCACATGCTGTCAACTTCCTGCTCTCATTTTGAATCGCTGACACTGGGTTCACCCACGAGGTTCAGTGGGAGGTAAAAGGGGTGGGTGAGAGAGAATTTAGAAATCACAAAAAAATCTTCAGGATGAGAGGTCACCAATGCTTCCAGTGTGAAGTATATCCGGGATTGACATTCTCCTTAAGATTAATTATTTCCCTCCTGGGAGCAGACTGCAAATATTCTAAATTGTTTTTCTTCCTTTATATTTAGCTAGGTAACTATTAAGACATACCCACTTTGTAGACAAGGAAATAAACACTCAGAACAAGTGTGAGTTGCATCTACAGCTATTTAACTAAATTCAATCAACCCACAAATATTTACTGAGTGCCTAACTATCAGTTCAATGCCATGCTAGGCTCTGGGAACGCAGTGAAAAATTAAGACAGACATGGTCACGTGCCCTCCCAGCTGGGAAGAAGGATGTGCCAATCAGTACTTACAGCACATAATGCCACATGAGGAAATGATGATGTGGGAGCCAAGGACGCCTAAGGCAGCTACGGTCACGCAAGCTCACAGGAATACATGACACCTATGTTGGTAGCCATAGGGTGAGTAGGATTTTCAGGGCAAGAGGAAGGAAAAGAGTGTTCCAGTCAGAGGGAACAGGTGGGAACAATAAGACCTTCAAAGACCTGGTAAAAAGGTCAGCATGGCTGTTACACAGATTTGGGGCAGGGACAGACCACAGCAAGTGACATAGCCAGAGAGCTGTCAGGGACTGCTGGGGAGTCTAAGGCTAGGGTGGACTAGGGACCCTGAGGAGCCAAGGTCCTGGAACACTGTATGTGGTGTTGCAGGAGCACAGGGGTTACGATGCTGCTGGAAGTGCAGTGGCAGGAGGCTATGGATCTCCAGGGTAACTTTTTGTTAATAAAACAGGCAGACAAGAGACATCGGCTGATGTGGAGATGTTTGGCTGTGAGCCCTGAGGGAGAGACTGATGACAGGCCAGACTCCTACCAGTCCAGCACCGAATCTGGTTCCCCCTTCAAGATAGCACAAGACTCCTGCACACTGGCCCTGTGGGGTGTCTAGGTCTGAGGGCAGGAAGTCACCTCTCACCTCCCACCAGAGGCCTACAGCAACACCTTCCTCTGTCTCCTATGCTGCCATGACCCCTGCAGGTGTCCTCCCTGCTGGCTATTAGCACACTCAGTCCAGTTGGTCCTGAGTCTGAGTTGGGCAGACCCAGTCTGACCTTGTGACAAAGAAGCTGAGCACATGTCTCTCCTTCCTGGTGTCACAGACTCTTCTTGCTCTCTTCCCTTCCTACCAGACTCTGTAAGGATGAAGAGTGTCTCATCAATTCCCCCACTAATTACCTGTGGCATGTTCTCATGGAGACTGATAAGGAAGTCATTAGGATGGACACGCAGGGATTGCAGGAAGGGAAAAATGTTCCATTGTCAAGATAACGCTGCTTTCTCCTCCCCTCTCCCCATTGTCATGTGACTGGAGCAGGATCAGGGATATTTAGAGATGGAGAGGCTGGAAAAGGAGGAGGGTGAATGAAGGTAGAAGAAGGGAGTGGAGATTCGCATTTCAAATAGGCCCTTAATAATCTAATTCAGGAGTCCCAAATGCAAGGCTTTCCGATTCCAGGCAGGTCCTATAAATGAGTGGAGCAGAACTGATGGAAAAACAGCAGCACATGCCTGATGACAAATGACACCTGACACTCGACCCTGGGGAGTTACCCTGAGGGAGGGGCTGGATTACCACTTTGCTTTCAGAAGAGGCAACAGGACTGAGCCCCACCAGCACACAGCCACGCAGGAAGGAAGCCCAGGTTTGGCAGCGCTTCTGATTCTTCCAGAGAAGCTGGAAATCCAGCTGTTGTGTGAAATTTATCATTTCCCCCTCATTTTGGAAACTTACATGATTTAAAAAAAAAATAAAATAAAATACTATATGAGCCAAACAAAATGATATCTACACACCAGATGTGGTCTGTGGGCAGCCAATTTGATATGTCTAATTTTAGTTCAATGTCTCCCTTATAGATGTGGAAACTCAGTGTGTATGTGAAGGTAAAGAGGGGCTCAAGGTCACAGAACAAGTTAATGGTGGAGCCCAGACTCGAATAAGCTTTCATTCCCATCCTCCCATTTTTACTTTACTAAAAACTGGAAGCTGATCGCAGATCATAGAATAATACAGGCATGCAAACAATACCAATGAGAGCAGTAGAGATATCGAATTGCCCAGAGAAAATTCTGCTGCAGAAAATGAAGAAATCATTTCCAGTGGTGGCGTGGGGGAAGGGAGACGAGCAGACAAAAGACCTAACACAAAAGGTACTGTGCCTTTTTGGCTTCCATATAAAAATCCTAGAGTGCCCACCTTTGCATTAGGGAATTAGACTAGGGATATGGGCATAGTGACAAACCTGGAAGCAGCTAGACTGGAGCGGGGGGGGGGGGTACGGGGGGACAAACCTGTGAATGAAAAAGAATGATGAAGTATCCCAAGTGCCAAGCTAAAGCATCTTTAAGAAATGGGTGGGTCAGGGAAAGGGGGTATTATAGTAATAGGAAAGTCATCAAAAAAGAAATGACACTTGAGATGGGGTCATTGACAAGTGGTTGAGACAACGGATATAAGCTAACCCTTCAAGGCACATTGAGATCACCTTAATTATTTCCTTATCAGTCTCCATGAAGCTATATATCAGGATCTACAGCGCATGGATTCCAGGCAGTAGGAACAAACGGTCCTGAGACAGAAATGCAAGGGAGTATATACAGCTGGGAAGCACATGTTAAGTTAGATGTTCAGGAAGGTAGCCCTGGAGGCAGGCTGCAGAGGGGAGTTGAATCCACATCTGAGAAAGTCAAATATGCCAAGCAGCCAAGTGTATATGTGTCTGGGAGCAAACAGGCAGCTTCTGGAAGAGTGTGAGCTAAGGACAGAGATAGTGGCACTCTCTGTGTTGTGTCTAGGGAACATCCACCTGGCAGCACATAAAGAGTGAATCGGAAGATGAAGAAACTGACACTGAGGTCCCTTGGAGGCTAAGATCTCACTCATCATGATTCAGGGAATATTGGTTGAACAAGTATCATGTTCCAGGAATTATCCTAGAAGCTGGGACCCAGTGATGAAGAAAGCAATCACTCAACATATTTACCACACACCTAGTATGTACAATCCCATATTGTACACCTGCAAGTCATGCATCTTTGTGGGTAAGGATTTGGTCTCATTCATTTCAGAGCCAAGCACAGAATTTGACATACAGTAAGTGCTCAATAACTGTTTGCTCCACCAAAATGAATAGTCCTAAATGCAAAGTTGACAGACTGAGATTAAGGAATTTCAGTAGGGCTCAGAGATAGATGGGAGAGAAGAGGCTGTGGGATGGGAGGTCTCTTACACTTAGATTAGGATTCTGGGTTTTGGTTCCAAGTCTTTGTAATTGTTCCATAATCCTGAGCAGTTCCCTTCCCCAGCCATGGGATCATTTTCTGCATCTGCAAGCACAAGGAACTTGAGCTAGTACCTGAAGGTCATATACAAAATTGAAAACACAATCAGCTGGGAAAGGTAGGGACAGAGGAAGAAAGTACAGAATATGCAGAATCCTTGGGGCTTGAACAATAAGAGTGTCCAGAAGAGGAAAGGGAGGGAAGCCAGATTTGAGAAACTTTGGGAGTACTCTGAATATCTGCCAATATCCAGCATCACTTCTCTGCTATGACCTGCCCCTGAAAGACCTCAGGCTAAATGGCCACTGGTATTTCCCACCACTTTCATTAATATAATTACTAAGTTCATTGCTGTTCTCTGGATATCCCATACACTATGAAAAAGCACTTTCCTGATAACTGTTAATTAATCCCTCACCACCCCTTTGTCAGGCAGCAATTGCTGAGTGGCCTCATTTTTCATCCCAGGGAAATGGGCACAGAAGGGGGTTGAAGGTTGACAGGATCACTCAGCCAGGCTGAAGCTGATTCACGATGAAAATGTGAGACCTGTATCCAGGTACTCACCTCCTGCCTCTTGGGTGAGCCAGCAGAGAGTAATAGCATGAATGAACTAAGCAAAGGATCACTTTTGGAAGCAAGTAATGACAAACTCATGACATATGGGCGAGGAGAGCCACTCTTGTGGAGAGAGAGAAGAATTGATGCCCTGTGGAGATTGAAAGATAGAGGAAGGTGAACTGAAGGCATGATGTCATCCCAAGGAGTCTGATCTTTATAGCAGAGACCTAGCCTTCCACTGGGATCAGAGAGGGGAAAGGTGACCTCCTGCTAGTGAAGCCTTCTACAGGCATCTGCTCCACCTTCTTCAGGGTATGCATTTTATTTATCTGAATCACTGTTTCCAATTCAAGTTTTTTTTTTCTTCTTGAAATTTTTATTGCATGCATGCTCTCATCATTCAAATAATTGAAACAGGATTTACAATTGAAATCGGAATGTGGTAGGCACCACTCACTATCTCTGGTCCATTCTGTACTTCTCACCTAGGCATCAGGCCTTGGCCAAGGATGTGTAAGCAGAGGGACTGTCCGTCATTCCTCAAGCATTGGTACCAGAGAGTCCAAGCAATTCAATACTCCCATGACAGCCAGCAGAAACAGGCAGAGGGAAAGATAGGTCCTTCCCTTGAAAGACAGAACCACCCTCATTTTCTAGACATGCTATTCAGGACACCTGCTGCTGCTGAGTATGGATGAAATAGGAGTGAGTTTTGGAAGGAGGGAGGAGAACCAGGAGGAAAGGTGGAGAGAAAGCCCTTACATTTTTGATCAACCAAATGACACAATGGGGGAGCCATGCAGGGAGGGGAAAAGAGACCATATTTATGTACGTCTTTCCCCAAGATCCTTGGCAAGAGGTTCTAGTTCTCCAAATCTCATATAAAGCGTCTGCATTCTGTGGCTGCCGAGGTCAGAAATGCAGGGCCCAGAAAAGCCAGGAGATTGTAAGGATAATAGCTACCATTTATTGTTTACTGTGTTCCAGGAACTGGGCTCAACACTGAAATAATAATGGACCTGACTACCATTTGTAAGCACCCACTGTCCTCAGAGATTGTGCTTAGAATTTCTCATGAACTTCCTTTTATTCTCATACTGCCCTGTGAAGTGTAAAGTGTTACCACTCATATTTCTAACACTAGAAACTGGGACTCCAAGAGGTTAAGCACTTGAGCCCAGGTCACCAGTAACTGGTAGAGCATGGACTAAAGGTCAGTAGTTTGCAACTCCACAATCCTTGCTCCTAATGGCTACACACCCATTTGAGGACTTGCTTCTTTGTACCTATAGCTTCTTCATTATCTAAGTAATAAACTGGCATGGTCAGAGTCCCTGAAGGAGAGACTACCCAGGGTATCCTGGCTCTTCCCACTATCCCTTCCCACCAAGTGGCTCCAGACAACTCCGAAGAAGAAATGATTCTGAGTCCCAAACTCCTGCTCATTTTTACACATTTTAGTCTAAAGCTTTAACCCAGTGGACATGGTAGAAAATGAGCCCAACTGAGACACAGTGAAGGAGTTCTTAGCCCAATGTTGGGGATAGATGGAAAAAAACACTCTTCATGCTGAGCTCCTCTCTACAGTTCCTCTATGTTGGTTCCTGTGGAACACCCTGGACATTCACTGATGACTCCAATGCAGAGGACATAAGAGAGGACAGAAGGTAGGAAGCCTTGGGTTCTAGGCATGAGAGGAACCAGTAGCCTGCACACCCCATCCTGAATTCAACATTGCAGGTGGACCACTGGTGTGTAGTATTGTGTCCAGTCCAAATGACCTTCCTTCTGTCATGACCTACCCCTTCCTCTATTTCAGCCTCCATGAATACATGTGAGGAGGACATAGCAGAGATAGCTCATCCTCCCTCTGCAACTGAAAACACAATCTTCTCCTTTCAGCAATAATGGAATCTGCCAAGTTTACTGGGCAAGTTCCCCTGCCCTTGGGGTTAGATGCAACTAAGAATGGGAGTGCTAGCTAAAGAGATAAAAATGGAAGTTGTTTCAACTTGCAGAAACTTCCTAAAATGAAGGGGCCATCTCTTCCCTGAACCTTTTTCTCCTTCCCATGGCTAGAATTTGCATGCAATGAATAGGGCTGGGACAGCCATGTTAGTCTGTGAAGTGAACTGGAAAACATAAAGCAATGCATAACAGAGAAACAAGAGAAGGAGCCTTGGTCCCAACACAGTGATCTACGGCACAGAACACTTGAAGAGAAACAGACACCTATCCCACAGATGTCATGGAAATGTTGCATCTTCTGTCATTCACAGCACAATCAATACTGACACAGGAAGAGAAATTTAGGTAGTGGGGACAGTAAGTATCTTGCTTACAGGAGTCACATTTGCTTGCTTGTATTTTTTTTTTTCCCAACAGTGTGATTTAATAGAAAGAAGAGGGCTTTGAAGACAGGAATTCCAGGAGGTTTCTACCGCTGACTAGACAGCTAGGGGACTGAGCCCCAGTCTTCTCATTCACTGAGTAGGGCTCTGGGGATTACATGAGATAAGCTGTGCCTTCATGGAGGAAGAACTGTCATGTCCATTGCAGCATCTATCCACCAATGCCAGTAAAAATAGTAGATAGTAAGTTCTAGATAAAGAACTGATGAATAAAGAGGCAGTGGGCACCAAGCACGTGGCCCATTATGGGTGCTCTTGGAACATTATTAATTATTAACCGTTCTGATACATCTTCTCCATTGGAACCTTTGGCCCTGATGGGAACTTTTGAAGATTAAAACAAATGCCTATCAAAGATTTTTTTTTGTTTTAATCTGTGAGTGTAATTTCTGAACTCCATTGCAAAAGCACAGTAGAGGAAGGTTCTCTTCTCCCTTTTAAAGGTGGAAGGCAAAAAGATAATTACCTTCCTCTTTCTATAGCCTTCTTTCCCTCGTCCCTCTATTCACATCCATTTAATTTTCACACATATTCTAAGATGCTAATTTTCTCTCAGACTTCACTGGGCAGATTCCTCAGTTTCTGTCTGAAAAGGAAACAACCTCTTTACTAGAAAACATATGGCCCATCTCAGGGGGCAGCCTCCTACCACCACAAAGCCTCTGACTTAAAAAAAAAAGGTGGGGGGGTAAAAAAGAAAAATAAATAAATAAATGTTTTTGTTATTTTGGGATTTTTTTTAAAAAATAACTTATAATCACAGTAAACAACTTTATCAGCAATCTACCCTGGTGGACTCTGTGGTGGATGTGTCACCATCCTTTATCTTGGAACCTTTGAAACCAGCCCACAGAATGTGCAGGACTAGCTATTTAACAAATGAGAAAACGGAGGCTTGGGGGCTTAAGCCACTTGCCTGAAGCCACGGTTGGCTTCTGTTCACACACAAATGTGCACAGAAACATGTATGAGAGCATTGTTCGCTTCAGTCCAAAGGTGGACACTTGCCCCACGTCTATCAGCCAAAGAGCAGAAACTTCAGGTAACACAGCCATGCAATGGAATATTAGTCAGTCTTAAAAGCAGTGAACTGATGGGTGCTGCAAAATGGATGAACTTTGAAAACATCAGGCTAAATGAATCAAGTCAATCTAAACACCATATAGTCTACAATTCCATCTTCGTGATCTATCCTTGCGGCAGATTAGTGGTTATTTAAGCGGGGGGGAGGTATGGGGGAGGAGGAAGATGACAGCGAAAGAGTGGGGTTTATTTCTGAGGTGATGAAATGTTCCAAATTTGGTGATGATTGCATATATCTGCAAATGGATTAAAATCTATTGCATTCTACTGTCACGTACAACTAATTAGAACAAATAAAAATTAATAAAAAAATCTATTGCATTGTGCACTCTCAGTAAGTGAATTAAGAGAATTATATAGTATGTGGATTAATTATATCTCAATAAAACTTTTTTTTTTTTTCTTTTTAAGCTGATGCCTGAACCCCGTGTACAATGGCCCCAGCTCCTGCTTGTTCTACCCCATTCTCTGGTCTGTGGCACACACAGCCTCATTGAATTCTCAGGATGGTTCTGTGAGGTGTGATGACCATTTTCATTTCATATATGAGGAAATTGAGGGCCAGGGAAAAAAAGATAATGTGTTCGCTGTGAATGGAAAATTTAATTTACGGAGAAGAAAACTGATTTTTCTCAACATCTCCATATATCAGGAACCCACCCAGGTTCATTAGAAACAGAGAATATGGGAGCTGCAGTGAATCCTAAAATGATCTAGTGGTTTTCAATTTGCCCCCAAAATGCCATCAGAGTCACTGCAGGGGGGTCAGAGAAGTTCAATTAGAGTGGTTTTTAAATTCTATATTAGATACCGAACCTCCACATAGGACTTCAATGGGAAAGACTATTAAGATACTGTGGAAGCTACTGATCTTGTCCAGATTACCCATTTTAAACACAAGGTAACTAAAGCAGGAGAGGAACAAGGTTTCCTGGAGTCACATGGTGCTCTTGGTGTCACATGCCAGTGCTGGGCAGGGAGCCAGTGTTCCCGCCCCTTCCATATCACACATGCCTCCTCCTCCTGATTAATGGCCTGGTGCAGGAAGACTAGGTTGGAAGACTTGGTTCCACTCTCCAACTCAAGCTCCACACCACAGGTCAGAAACCCTCTGTGTCAAGGGCCAGATGATAAATATTCTTGGCTTTGCAGGCAGTACAGGCTCTGTAGCAATTAACCTGGCCATTGTAATGAGAAATCAGCCAGAAGGAATACATAAACATGGCTGCTGCTAATAAAAGGAGTGGAAGGCCGAATCTGGCCTTCAGACCCTCCTGTGGTTCACTCTTCTCATTTTCCAAGTCTCTCAATCACCACTTCCTGGCAGTTGTTCTGAAGCCTGTCTAAAACAGCAACTTTCCACCCTGTACCCCCAAGCACTCCATTGCATTACCCTGCTTAATTTTCTTCATAGCCCTTATTGCTATCTTAAAATTCATCACTTATGTATTTAAATGTTTATTGTCCATTTTTTTTTTCCTAAGATGCAAAGGATCTTACCAGACTTTTTAGGTTTCCTAGAATCTAGTGTGGTTCCTGGAACATGAAAGGCACTCAATAAATATGTGGTAAAGAAAAATGAAGGAAAATGTTACAATTTTATGAATTATCATCTCCAGCTTAAGCTCCTGTGTTCTTACTGGACTTTAATCCCATACAAACACCCCCATGTATGAAGGTCAATATGATGATGTATCACTCAATTAGGTACAGGCTTATTTGGAGCATAAAATTTTTGTGTTTCTAATTAGTTGGGCCTCTAAGAACACTGGTGCCAAGAGCTGGCACTGCACCTGAATCGTAAAAGGGACTTGGGGAAACCGAGGCTCACAAAAAAAGAATAGACCTTTACACAATCTTGTTATTCATTGAATGATGAATGAATTAAGTCATAAAACCCTAGAGCTCTAAGGTCCCTTACCTATCAGCTCATCTAACAATATACATGGAGATCTCAAAGCAAGAAGGAAAGAGAGATTTGCCCAAGATCCCATAGTACCTCAGTTACAGAGTCAAGACTGCAACCCATTCTGTTTGTACCCAGGGGTGAAATCTCACCATTCCATTTTCATGCTGCTTTTTGGAGAAAAACAGAAAAGAAAGAAAAGGAAAGGAAATTATTCCAGGCACACATTTAGCAATGCTCATAAATCCTGACAATATTAACAACACACGACAGCTTCATTGAGCAAATTGGCAGCAAATGTAGGCAGCTTAAGGGAGGCAGGAGGTCTGGAATGAAAAAAAAGAGAGAGAGAACCACCAGGCAAGCAAAAATCTCCCATTCTGCTCTTTTCTGTCTATAAAACAAGGAGGTGCTAGGGCATGGTGAGAGTCTGAGGGAGGTGCACGCAAGGAGTGTGTGTGTGTGCGCGTGCACACACATGCTGGTGCACAGCTCCCAGGAGACCGTATGGGGAATAATCCATTCCTAAGATGTCACTCATCCTTTATACAAATTAACCTCCATCCCCCTCGTGCAGGATTAATTTGCTCTTTGTTTCCTTGACATCCAGCTGGGGGAGAGCGCAGAAAAATTAAAGCAAGTTCTTCAAGAGGTGAAAAGGGGAAATCAGGGCTTCTGGGGCCTGGAACCCTGGAGATCAGCACTTGCTGCACTCCTTCCTCCCAGGGAAAAAGGAAGCTTGACTGGGTCTCTATCTCCTCCTATCTGCTGGAGGGAGCCCATCTTGGCCTCCAGATTCTGGTAAGTAATAATAGCATCTTACAGGTACTCCTGCCTGGTCTGTACCAAGTGATTTGCAAGGAGCACACCAACTTCCAACAACTCACTCTCATGGAGACTCCAACCAGCCTCTACAGTGTGTCTGATCTCACCTAGGTGACTGAGTTTCCACCTGGAAAAAGGGGCCACCCTGGCGCTCCTCTCATTTCTCAGATGGCTCCAGGCCACTCAGAAGTGTCAGGTCCCTGTGAGTCTATGCCTTTGAAGGGGCCACATCATATCACTCTCCCAGAACTGGAAGCTTTAACCGTCATGAAAGGTTCTGTCATAAAGTGTCAATTGTAAAATAAATGCAAACACCATCAGATCCACGCTCCAAAGTGTGGATCTTCCATTTTTCCTTTCAGCTGTGTATCTGTTTGCTGTCACAGTCTGTATGAATAAATAAGCTCTCTAGCATTATTTTTGGAATGAGGAGCAATATAAAAAAATTTATAAATAAGCACAAATAATGCTAACATTGAATTAATGAAGCTGCGTTTTTAAAATACACATATGCAAATCATATTTAATGGAAAGGAATCACACGTACCCCCAAGGCATCTCTGCATTGAGGCAAAAAATTACCATGAAATGGGGAGCTCCTACTTTATAGAAGAGTCCACAGAGGCCAATGGAGAGGAAAGCAGCCGTCTGTTAGATGGCTTATCCAAGGGATTAAAATTACTTCATTGTTCACAGGGGAATGACCTGTGACTTCTGGGATGCAGAGATCAAAATTCTGGCACATTAAGGCCCATCCCACAATCTTTGAAAAGTTAAAATAGGGAGCCACAAAAAGAGTGGTCATTTTCATTTCTTCATTGCCACCACATGCTACAAAGGACCACACACATGAGTGACCTTGCCTGCTATTGCACTTTACAGTTTGCAAGTAGGGTTCTTCTAGCTGTTATAAATTCATGAAGTAAAAACAGTAATCTCCTTTTTTAAGGCGACATATTGAAGATTAGAGAAAAAAGAGACTTTCTGGAGAGAAACAGCTCTTAAATATATTCTGTATATATGTGTAACCCCAACACACACTTTTCACTGCTGATGATCCCTTTAAATGATGCAGCTATCAGACAATGAAGAATCATTGGAGGGAAAGTGAGGAACTTCTCTTCAAATACCCAATAAACAGACCCTGTTTAAGTGAAACCCTGGGGCATAATGAGTAAGTTCACCATCAAGGGTAGAAACAGGAATACACACTACCACTAGACCTAATGCCCAAGAAAAGGGGTGGGGCAACATGCAGGGTATGTTGCCGTGACCTTGGGCAAGTCAACCTAATGGGCATAATAAATTGACTTATCTTCTCTTATACAGCTAAAAGAGGCAGCAGATGTTATCATGCTTTGCCATGTGGGAAATGTTCCCCCAAATCTATATTCCATGAGTTTGCCTGAAAATACTTTTGTTCTTATGTTACAAAATAAGTAGTGAGTCAATGACAATCTATTTATCTATCACTAATCTATCTATGATTCCTTAATGCTTAATACTGCCTCATCAGCCTCTCACCTTCACAGACTACCTGGATAGAATAGGAGGATTAAGGAAGTTTGCCATTTTGTACATGGGAAGGGAGAACACCAATCCTCTATGCAACATTGGACCGTATTTTTAAATCATTATTTTTCTCTCAAGTCACCCTTCAGGATGCCCTGATCCAATCCCACACTCAAAATGACCTCAATGGATGTGTATTTTAATCTTTTAATCCCCCAAAGACACATGCCCACTTATTCTTTATTATCCAGATCCATAACCAAAAACTCTTTCCCACATCTGTAAGAATTCTTTACCCCACAACTCTTATCTATTTATCAGTTTATCCATCTATTCGCCAATTCTCCCATCCTCAAATTTTTCCAAACATGTTTTCAGTTAGTCTATTTTGAGCTAGGCACACATAAGACAAGGTCCTATCCCTAAGGAGTTTAGCCACTAATTGGAATGATAAATTCTAATAAATGATGATAAAACATAGTCTGAGACATGGAAAAAAAGCATTCGACACATTACATGGAGAAAGGTAGATTTTTTTCATTGCATAATTTCAGAAAAAGGATGAGAAGAATTGGGACAGACCTCAGGGCAATGCTTTCATTTACTAGTACACAATAGATGGCAGGTACCACACTAGACAGTTTTAATTTTACTATTTTACATACTATTAATAAGGTCATAAATCAACTATATGAAATAAATACAGAGGAAGGTATTTCTGCCCACCTCCATCACTGCCACTAATCTTCTAACCTTTAGCTCTTGAATGGTTTGGTAAGATGTTTTCAAACTGGGTCACAGAAATTAAACAGCATGCCCATCCGTGGGAATTCTCCTTTCTACCTCTCCTGACCTCACACCTTGGTCACTAAATTCAGTCACTCAGCTTTGGTTTCCTTTTCTCATCAACCACATGAGTTCATGTAGCTATCCATGGGACAGTAGACCCCACAATACAGACTGACTAAGGGGGTTGTAGACCCCATTTGGACTACTAGATGCTGTCTTCACATCAGCCTTCTTCCTGGAAAAGAAGAGGCAACGGATATAGAAGGGTTCAGGGATTCTTGGGTTCCTGGCTACAACACCCCCCCCCCCCCGGCTCCCCATTTTCCACCACCCCTCATCCATTTTCTCTTAAGAACTGGCATCAGTATTTCCCAGTCTGTAGATGAGGAAACCAAGGTTCAGGGGGATGAGGACTTATTTAAAAGTCATTAGACTTTTAAGTGGCAAGGCCACTGTAGCAACCTGAATGAGTCTCACTCCACAAAGAGGACTCTTTCCACCACACCCCACCAATCTGAGCTGAGACAGGAGGCGCACAGAGAATTTGTGCATTGTTGAGACAGGAGAAGGCAAGGATCCTCTGTTCCAATCCAGAATACCCTGACATCCCCCCCCCCACACACACACACATGAAATTTGCTTTTGTCACACCTCTGATGTCATCAGACCGGCTGCCCGAGCAACTGCTGGAGAGGCCACTGCTTCCCTCACCGACCTCGTATTACAAAGAACACAGAAGAGAAATACCAGGCCTTTTCCTGGGGAAACTTTTCCGTTAGGAAGCAAGAACCCAACAGCTTCCTTGAGACCCATTTTTCATGCGATTAATGTCAGGCCTCCCATGTTTCCTAATGAAACCTGACACTAACTGAGAAAAATGGATACATTAATATTGAGTTCATTAGTAAATAGATTACCCAAATGTTTGGGGCGAGGGGAGAAGGAAGGTGAAGGGAGAAAGGGAAAGAGGACGAGAGGCACACATACCACTCAGCTTTTCTGACAGGAGACTCTCTGAGGACCACATGCTGATCAAATATTTATGGATTTTAATGCACCAATCTGTTAAGTCAGAAAATATCCTCTTTTACCAAAAATATTTTAAAAAGAGGCCCACCTAATGCTGTAGCATTTTATTTAGATGGGAACGAGGTCTGCAGAGAAAAAGCAGGGCTCATGGCATGACCTCGGTGCCCTGCATGTGAAGCACAAATGGCTGCTCTCTGGGGACACCACATCCCCCTCCCCACATACCCCTCCATGCCAAGAGAAAGAGGGGAGGACAGAAGTAGCCTGGTGGGAACAGTGGCTGTAGAAGAAGAAAGTTCTGTGCACCCTGCTAACTTCCTCCAGCCCTGCTAAAGAGGAAGTAAAAGGTGCAATGGACATGGCTCTCAACCATGCTAAGTTCCACAGGGGGAATGCAGTCAAGCGGGAAGCAGCTGAAGTCAACAGAGCACAAGAGTTGGCTCTGCCCCTTCCTTGTGGTGTAACCTCGGTCCACTGTCCTGGCTTCCTAAAAGGCAATGCCAAGGCTAGTCTTAGCCTGTCTCACAGAATTCCTGCCACCATGCTCAAATGATGTCATGGGAAGGGGAGATCTTGATATAAACAACCCAGTGCCATAAAAGGCATGATGTTGCTGTTTTTATAATGCATCTGTATTCCTTCATGTGCATGCGATGAAGCACAAAGTAAGAGCAAGGAGACCAAGACCCCAGTTCCACCTCCACCAGCTATTCACTGTGTGACCTTGGACAAGTCCCTCTGACCTGCTGTGCCTCACCATGCCCACCAGAAACATGGCCAGATAACCCTTCCAGAGTTTGCATGGCTACGTCAGCCTGGACTTCAGGAAGGGTGGTAGGTAGCTCCAACACAGTGCTGGCTCCTCCAGGGATACAAGATTTATCCATGACTACAAGGTCAGAGTGGAAACACACAGAGGATCAGAGGCTGTCTCAGAACTATTGTAGCTCTTACTTTTTGTGTCTCTTAAAGTCCTCGCACAAGGAAATCTGTGTCATGCTTGGAGGAGAAAACAACTTAATAAAAGTGAAGATGGAAAGAAAGAAAGAAATAGTCCAGGTAGAAATGGACCCCAGAGAAAGTAGATGCTCATGAATCAGACAGTTTCTTTTCTGGTCGCTGCATTTCACTCTGTCATGGATACTTTATTTGCTGAGATAGGAATGATCTGCCAAAACATTTTTACACACAAGAGACAGAGATACACAGACAGATGGTGAGAGACAGAGGCAGACACAGCCTCTAAGCTGGAAGCAGAAACTTTCCCGTCTTCATGAGCAGGAGGTTATGAAAACAAAAAGAAGACAAAAAGGGAAGTAGAAAATAATCAAGCAAAAGACAATGCCATATTCAAAGTAGGCTCTTTGTATTCCAAATAGCAGTGACATTTCCTTAAACAGCAAGGCAAATCCGCTTATAGGGGCCTTTCATGTGGGCCTCTTGTCACCAAATTTATTAAGAGAGAGAGAAATGCATGGAAAAGAAGTCATCGAGTGCATGGGAGGATACAAAGCAGGAAGGGAAGAAAAAAATGCATTTTGTTACCCAAATTTTCTGATGTGACTCACTAGCTCTATTGTGACAAAGCAAGAGGTCTCTGAAGAGTTCATGTCATGTCTCATCCATCCTCAGAGTAATAGGAAAATCCCCCCTTTTTCTGCAAAATATCAGCACACACTATATGCCACATACACTCAATTCCATTAGAGGTAATGGAATAAGATTGTCCCAGAAGTTGTTTTCAATTGCTTGAGTGCATTCTTCATTTAGGGGAACAAGAATATATGAGCTGTCTGACTCAAGTTGAAATGTGGACCCAAGTTTGCAGCAATAGCCAGGGATGGCTAGGTAGAGACCTGGTCAAATATCATCTCTTCCTATGGCTGAAGAAATAATATTTAGCCTCTCCATTTTGTGTCACATCACAGAGGAGCATAGGTCTATTCATTACTGCTGCTAAACAAATACAGTCCCTGAATGGTCTACTCCCACAAAGGCATTCCCATTCTGTGAATAGGACAATTCAATTCTGCTTCTGAAGAACACACACACTGGAGTGCCAGATGGTCAGGAGTTTTTATCCCCCATTCCGCCACTTCTAGCTGCCCAACTGTTGGCAAGTCACTTCGCCTCACTGGAACTCAGTTTTATCAGCCGAAAAATCAACAAAACCAATACATGTTTGTTGGAATGATTTGATTTATGTGCCACAGACAGTGAACAGCCCTTTGGAAATCATATAGGAAGGGGGAAATGCTAATTAGCAGTGAGTTGGAGTTTCTCAGAGTGAGTTCTACCGGTGAACACCCTCCTTCATGTGATTTGGTAAGTGGAGACAGTCATTTTCAGTGCCAGGAAGGGACCTCAGGTTCACCTCCTAGGACTGCTGTAATTACTAGGAACATTTGGTCATTCATTTCTTCTGGCTGTGTCCCTGTTTTCTCACCTACAAAGTGAAGGAGGATGGATGTAATATTTATTTTAACAATTTGAAAACTCTGTTTTTAGAACAGAATTGTTTTTCCCCAATACTTCTTTATACAGAAATAAAACCTGCCTAAGGAATGAGAGTGGGTATGGAACAGAGGTGAGAGTCCGGAGCTCTGTATATACCTGTGCCCCAACCACCTTCAAGCAGCATCTTCTCTGGAAAATGCAGGGAACTGTGAAGTACAGGGAGAAAAGCAGTGCCCAACCACATCTAGATCCTGTCAAATAATGTCAAAACCACAGGCCAGGAGGGCTTAGGAATTTCAGGAGTGGGGCATGCTGGACAGCTCCTCCCTCGCTTCCTGTTCGAAGCTAGGGAAGAGGCATTGGTCTCCTCTGCTTCTTACCCACAGAACAGAAAAAAAAAAAAAAAAAAAAAAAAAACAAGGGCAGGGAGGGGTGATGAGAGATATAATGCTTCAAGAAGCAAAAGGCAGCCCACAGGAGTCCTGTCCACAGACGTGGGCAGAGTGTTCACGAAGGGACATATTGTGAATGTTTGTGTTTGCTTCTTTATGACTTTGGTAAATACTATCACAAACCTGGTTGGGGGAAGCACAAAATACAAATTTATTCTTCCCACTTGTGGAGGCTGGAAGCCCATTCATTTCAGCCAAAATCAACTTGTTGGTAGGGCCACATTCCCTCTGCAAGAGCCTCTTCCGGTTTTGGGTGGTTGCTGACCTTCCTTGGCCTGAAGCTACATCAGTCCAGACTCTGCCTCTCAGATCACATTTACTCCTCTTCTGTTTTAACTCAAATCTCCCTCTGCCTCCCCTTCATCAGGATGCTTGTGATTACTTTAGGACTGGGTCCATTCTGATAAGACAAAATGATCTCTCCATCTCAATAATATGAACATATAATCACATCTGCAAAGACTCTTTTTTCTCCCATATAAGGTATCATCCTCACGTTCCAGGAATTAGAACGTGGATGTCTTTTGGAGTGATTATTCAGCCCAACTATACTGTTGTTCCTTGTTCAGAGTCGCAGAGCAAACCTTCCTTAAGGATGCAGACAGGTACACCTAATACTTCACTAATGAAATGATTTTACACTCTACTGGCACAGAAAAGTCTCCAGGACCCCTTTGTCAAGCTGTCCCTCTTCTCTGAACTACACTCGGCTCCCCTGCCAAATTCACTTGTACAAAGTCTACTTATCCTGAAGAACAAGCTTGAAAACAACTCATCCACGACTCTTTCTCTGGTTACCACAGTGCCTGAACTTGCTTTTCCTAAGACAGACTTGCAAAAACCATTAGCTAAAATGGAATGTCACTGGCAATTTGCAGCAATGGGGAATGTTTATGCAGAACACTTGTGTCTAACACTTGACATGAAAAATGCAAACACCCTGTGAAATAAATAGTAGCATTTTCAACCCTATTCACAGATGAGAATACTAAGGCTTGAAGGGATTAAATAACCTGCCCAAGGTGGCTCAGCTACTAAGAAGTGGAGGAAGCACTCTAACTTCACCCACAAATGTGGGTCCAGGATCCAGCTCTCAACACATTCCGTACTATCTATTCTCCCACCCATTGCCCTCCTGGTAAGCTCTTTCTACTGTACATTAAATAGTCCTATAACAACTTTATATTTCCTACTAGATTATGGATTTCTTAAAAGCTGAGACTTTTGCATTCTTGTAACCTTCCTCCACCTGGAATAAGCCCTGGTTCCATAAATAAATGAATCATTGAGTTAGAAAGATAAAATGAAGGAGGAAGAGATCCACAAAGCCAGGCAGGAAGACAGAGAGAACCCATGTATAGGGAGAGAAGAGGAAAGGAGGAAGGAGAAAGGGACTTAAACAACTCAGAAAATGCTACCCATAGTGTCTCCCTCTTAGATATCACTCCAGAAATTCTTGAAGCAGGAAATCACCTCCCAAGGTGGCTTCATCCTTAGTTGCAGTATTTAGTTCCAGTAGAGAAATAGAGGGGAGAGAGAGAGAGAGAGAAGAGAAGAGAAGAGAAGACAAGAGAAGAGAAGAGAAGAGAAGAGAAGAGAGAGAGATTGTGGAAGAAAACCCATCCCCAAAGGCAACATTAACAGGAGAAAATTATGCCACACACCACAGCACAGCTAATAAGACTTCAAAGCACTGCATGTATGGAAGTGAACCCTGCAGGCAGGTTTGGGAGCTGGAGGGGGACGTCATGCAGGAGGCTGATGAAGGCAAAGGCAGTGTGGAGATTTTCTAAGCCAAAATGAGCCCAGAACCCAGGAGACCATGCCTCTTCCTAGCTTCACTCTTTCCAAAAGGCAGACAGCTGCATTAACTCTCAGCACCACATCTGGATTCTCAGTGTACATCTGGATTCTGGAAAGAGCAGTGCCCGGGGTGGCCACATTCATATGTGTATACATGTAACCTGTGCACAGTGACAGATTCCCAAGCAACACTGCTCCCTGCATAGGAAGCCATACTTCCTCTGTGCAATCCATCCTCCTGCTCTGTGGTGATGGATTTTGTTTTCATTTCTTCATCCCTCAGCCTAAAGCTAAGGAAGGAATGAGCACAGATTTCAACTCTGGACCTGAGAGTAATGAGAAGGGTAAGGTAAGAGGAATGTGGGGAGGAACTGCCTGGCGGAGGTCCTGTGAGCAATTCCAATGTGAGGCTGCCCTCCCATTGGTCCTTTTTCCTAAGGGCCCTGATGTATTTTTAATCTAAACATAAATTTGCTGTATTTCTTTATTTTCTCTAGAATGTGTATATCCACACTGACAGCAACCTGTACAAGAGCGAGGGGCCTCTTTCCCCTGAGGCATGGGTGGGGGGGGGGGCTAAACGAAGATCAGGGACCAGATGGGAGCAAGGGTTGGAGGTGGATGAGTCCACTGGGGTCAGAGAGGCTGTTTTTGAAGCTGTGCTTTCCACAGAGATAGAAGCCCAGGAGGTGACTGTGGTCCAATGAGTCCTCCACCCCTCAAGAGTGGCTCTCAGTTCTCATCCTGTGTTTTGCATTCATTTTTTCCTTTCAATCTTTCTACCCATACACATTGAGTACCTAACGTGTCAGATACACTCCAGGTTCTGGTGTGGAGTGGAGAACAGACAGATACAAAGTCCCTGCCCCAGCAGATTTAAGACATAGAAACATCAGCAAGACTGAATGATAACCACACTGCCTTTGGAGAGCTCTCAATGTGCCTTGCACAATCCCAAGAGCTTCCGATGTAGTAAATCATTTAATCATCACAAAATCCCTATTAGATATTGCTGTAGATAACAGATGAAGAGACTGTCACCAGGAGAGACTATGAACTTGCCCAAGGTCACACAGCTCAGTTTTCACATCCAGATAACACGATCCTTACACAAAAACCAAGACAAAACAAAACAAAAACAAATACAGGGTTACAACTGGTGTTGAGTATCACCAACCAAATGAGCACAGTGCAATGGCAGAGAATAACTGAGGCAGAGGGCTTCTTTAGACCAGGAGGCCAGGGAGGGCTTCTCTGAGGAGGTAATGTTTCAACCACAGGAGCTGTCCAATGTGAAGAAGCTGACCAAGTGAAAACCAACAGAAAACCTTGTTCCAAGAAAACACCTACCCTTCCCTGTACATTTTCTTTTACTCCTCACCTTTTCTTTCTCTTCCACCTCATTCCTTTCTTTTTGCTCCTTCACCTCCATCACCGATGGCCTCAATCACCTCCATCACCGATGGCCTCAATTCTGCAGTTTCCTTTTTCACCTCCTACCTCTCTTTTCTCATTAGTTAGTTCTCTCTATCTGTTCTTTGGGTTTTCTAGTAACTCCCATTCTGGCCTACATTTTAATCTTCATGTTGCACTGAAGCAAACTAAGGGCCAGAGGAAGGGAAGAAGAAAAGGAAATGATGACACCAGGCATTTTTCCAGATGTTTTCCTGACTAACTGCCTCAGGGAGCTCAGGAATGTTATCAAATTTGCCCAGAGCTGCACAACCCACAGTCAAACTCATTTGCACTGACTGCCTGTCCAATACTCCATGCTATTCCACCAGGGTTTTGGCTACTTTTACAAAGGACTTGCCGATTTCAAGTCAAGAAAAGACATTGGAAACAAAGAAATAGAATAAAGTCAAGGTAGCATTTACAAATTTCCCAAGTAGAGTTTAGATCTGTACATTCTACTGAACCCTGAACTTGACCACCCATCTGGACAGCATTGGTCCAACCAACCAACCAACCAAACTCCTGACAAATTCACCTGTGCTTAAACTCTGCAATCCTATTTCCTTAGTCTGGCATGGGATGCCCAATTCTTTCATTATCCAGACATGAAAACTGGTACAAATCAAGGACAGAATTTAGATTTTTTCCGATACCTTTTTAGGCAAAAATAAGCAATTAAGTATAGAAGAAAAATCACTCTGCCCTCATGTGAAGGGGTGATGTAGATACCTGAGACTTTTCTCCTTCATCTCCTTTATTCTGCCAGTGGTGCAAATGAAGCTGCTCTGGGCCATCTCTGTTTTCTCGAGGTAATAAATGTAGTATAGTATTAAAATCATCTAGACTTTGGCTCACATTCTATCACTGCTAACCTTGACCAGCTTACTTAACTTCTCTGAGCTGAAATTTCATTGTCTGTAAAATGGGGGCACCAAAGCCTATATGTTTAGGGTAGCTATGGCAATTAAAAGGGAATACATATGAAGAACTAAATACAACATGTGACAATCTGTGCATTCCCTTTGACCCCTGGGGATAATGAAATGTATGGTAACTGACTAGAGGGACAGAGGCAGGACTTAAGTTTAAGTTGGCCAGGACTTAAACTACTCTACCTACCATCTCCAGGGTATCCTGTTGCTTCAAATATTTGGGACAGGTACTTGGTACCTGAGATAGGTACTTGGTACATGATACCTGAGATAGGATGACCTGGTACATCTGGTATCCAAAGGCATCCAAGGAACAAACTTTGGGGAGAAAATGGAAAACATAAAGGAGGTGAGGTCAAGGAGAAAAGTCCAATGCTACATTTCTTCAGAATGTCCATTTCTCGGTACTAATGAGCAGGCGTTGTGGAGAGGTGTTATTTGTTGTTTCCTAAATGCTCTGTACTTACATAAATGGCTCTCCACAGTGACCAAAGCACTTCCTGGTTCATTATCTCATTTGCTCACACTACCCCTGGCGGGTTACCATTACTCAAGAGTCAGTTCTTTGCTGAGCATACAGTATGTTAGACGCTCTGCTAAGCCTCCCTGTAAGGCCACAGCAACCTTCCTGTAGGTCCTATCATCACCCGATTTGGTAAATGAGAAAATCATGGTTCAGACAGGTTAAGAATTTGCCCTGAATTACACAGTTAGCTAGTAAGGACTTCAGCTTTATCTAGCATAACTCTCTGTTTCAACTGCTCCCAATTCTTTGTTCTTTACATATAAATAGAAAGCAAATCTCTTTTTCTGGAAGTCAGAACTAGGCAATAAATTAAAAAGCAAGAATATGGTAGCTCTAACCACACAAAGACAGAAGCAGGCTCTCAAGGGCAGAGAAGGTGTGAATTGTTAAAAGAGAACAAAATAGGGGATCTGACCTCACAGGTCTTGTTGTGCAGAGTCCCCAGCACAGGATGACAAGGGTACATGTGCTAAAGGGCAGAGAAGGCCTAGGGACCTGGGTGTTATGTCCGGCTTTCTGAAGACAAAAATGGCATATTAATTTAGAGTCCAAAGCCCCGTGCATGCTGCTTTGCTGGAATTTAGAGGAAATTAAAAAATTCTAATCAGAGAGTCTATTGCCAGATCAGAAGATTACACTTAACTTACATTCTCATTATTTTTAATGTTTTCAACCAACATGGCACCAAGCTTAAAATCAGAGAGGAGAATAATCTATTTATATGTAAGTAGGTAGGTAATTGGGGAGGCCTATTGAGCCCGGGCCCAGGAGTTCAAGTCAACCCTGCTTCCAGGGTAGGGAAGATGGATCAATTTGGCCAAAAGAAAAATGAAGCACGGATTCAAGGCAATTTTCCAGGTAGGTCAGTATAAAATTTACTGCTCTGATTGAAGACATGAGACAAATGAGGACCAACACAAAATATTGGGGATTGGCCATACTTTGCTTTAAAACCTTCTGATACTTATTTCAGTTGTCCTTCTTTGGATGCATACACATGGTGCCAGGTGTGTTGAGTATTGTCAGGTACAGGCTTGATTCTCAAAATGTGTTCCATGGAACCCCATGTAAATATGATATTAATAAGAACTATAGTGTTCTATGGCTACACATAAGTTTAGGAAATGCAGAGATAAGCAAAGACAAATGGGCCTATTTATTCTAAGGCTTCCCAGAGTCTATTTACTTGATATTCTGACTTTACTATGAGTCTCTAGTACATGAGCATATGTGTTTATTTGGGTATAGTCATTTTTCTGCACTTTATTCTGGGCCTGAGTTTGGAAAATTCTGGTTGAGACTATTTCAGTCAACTTTACTATGAGAAAAAGAAAGGCAAAGAAAGATATTTAAGCTTTTATTTTACAAGTGCCAAACACTTTGTGTAAAGCCAAGGGTTTCATTGCCATAATATGAGGTTGGAGTATTTCATTAAGAGCTGATCTCCTAATTCATGTTTTACGATCCTGTCAGCACACAGAAGCATTTGTCTTTGTCCAAAAGAAAGTGTGTGCAGCTTCTCATGGTGTGACTCTCCTCCCTTTGCCCCATTAACTTGGAAAAGAGGAATCGCTGGAAAAGGTGGACGAAAGTCAAAACAATTGAGTTGTCTTTTTATGGATTTATTGAGTGGCAACTGGTGCCATCCAGGGAGCTAGGTGAGGGCAGCGAAGCATGTCGGGAAGCCCATTGATCATCAGGCACCAGGGTCAGAAAGGATTTTATCTTCTGTCCTTAAACTCCATGGGCAAAATCATGTGCATGTGCAGCAGATGGGAGGCTGGGGGTGTCTCTGGCCTCTCCATAGAGGATCTCCAAGGGCAAAGTAGGGTAAAAGGACGTGTTCATCTCTGCCTGGCCGAGACACCACTGAGTCCCAACTGTTACCCTACTAAACAGAAAAAAGTGAAGGCCAGACAGTCTGCAAGACTGGCCTCCTTGTTTAGGGGAAGTTATGTTTGGTTCACATTTGTTACTGGGAATTTATCATGGGTTAACTTCTGTAGAACCAGACAAATTAGACATGGTCCCTGCCCTCAGGAGACCACTCTTCCATGGTGGAAAGACAAATAAGTGGCCTTGTTCTTGCCACAAAGGGAGGAACACTCAGGTTCAGAAGGGATATTTAAAAGGAACAGCTCACTGGCCCAGGGACCAGGAAGACTATAAAAACTGCAATGGTTATTTCAGAAGGAATATCACAGGGATAGAGAGCTTAATTCCTCCCCTTGAGTGTAGTCTATACTGAGTGACTCACTTTTCATGGAGAGAGTAAATGAAGGTCAGTCTCTTAGTGAAAAAAAACTTCACAGACAACTCCTAGCCCAGAGATCAAGGCTAATGTCAGCAATGGTGGTCAGGTTGATTCCATATACTCCCTAAGGTGATGTGCTGACAAGAGCACCTCACCTCTGTGATCTCTCTCCCTGAAAAGCACCTGGTCTCAGTCTAATCATGAGAAGACAATAGACCAATCCAAACTGAGAAGCAGTCTACAAAACACTTGAACTCAGATTTTCACAAATGTTAACATCAATTTTTTAAAAGTGAGAAAATTTCACTTGTTGGAGGAAACCAAGGAGACATGAGGACTAAAAGTAACATGGATTGGATCCTGTGACAGAACAGTTGGTGAAAATAAGTGAAATCTGAATAAATCTATGGGTGAAAGCAACACATGAAAATGCTGACTTCTTCATTTTGACATATGCATTACTGTACTGTATGATGGTGACACTGAGGCAAACTGGGTAGAAGGCATGTGGAAAATCTTTGCATTAGTCAGTTTTTCATTACTATCACAAGATTCCTGAGGCAGGTTACTTTATAGATAAAAGAGATTGTTTGTTTTGTTTTGTTTTTAGCTCACAAGGCTTGAAAGATGGAAGTTCTAACACCATGACAGACTCTGGTAAAGGACCCTCTTGACTCTATTAAATCATGGTGGGAGCATCTCTGTTTGTGTGATCCCTTTCCCTTGCAAGTTTACCAGGATTCAATCATGGGGCACCGCTCTAATGACCTAATCTAATTCAATGTAACCACTACCCAATGGTCCCACCTCTAAATGTCATAATCAGATTGTTTCTACTCTCTGTACCATTAACTCATTACGTCCCTTTGTCCTATATGTAGGACATTTATGAAAAATCTATAAAATTTGGTAAGACACCTATAAAATTGGTCAGTTTAAGTTTTTTAAGGATAATGGAACAATGAGTTAACATAAGAATTTGACAACAAATTTCTGAATGAGTTCAGGGGAACAAAACATGTTCAAACTATAGTGCTTTATTATCAGTGTCTATTTATTATAAATCTTCATTCCAAAACCAATAGTCTGGTTTTCTCTAAAGTCACAGTGATTTTGAAGGGTCTTGAGAAATTAATTATTCCTGTAAGGTAGTTCTAAGGAGAGAGAAATGAAAACCAAACGAAGACATAGCAGTCAGAGGGAAACATGGGCTCAGAATAACACAGAAGGTGCTGCCAGCACTTCGTGTATTGGATATGGTGGCAGAGCACGCTGGGCAGAAGGGCCTGAGGCTGGGAAACGGAGGACAGCCCTGAAATCTTACAGGCCAGGCAAAGGGTGTTAGAGGCCCACCTAAGTCGTCAGAGCAGGGCAGGCCTATCAGCAGTGAGCAGAACGTCAGAGGCACTGGCAAAGACAAGCAGCAAGTCAGGATCAGTCATGAAGAAACAAAGTGGGAAAGCAGCAAGTCCCACCAAGGGTCTGCCCCCCGAGCAGAGTCCGCTCTGACAGGACTTCCATGTTGGGTGGTAGATAGGGAAGGTGGAGCAGCCTTATGAAGTTTGACTTGAAAACACTAAGACAGAGCCTGCTCGTTCTCCTGGAACACCCAACGTCCACACTGCCTGCCACTTGTTTTGCCAGAAACAAGAAAGAATGTTTGGGGAAACAAAGGCAAGTGGGTACAACTGAGAAACAGAGAACCAAAAACTTAAGAGAAACCCATGAGCATGCCTGGGATTCCAGTGGCTCAGGAGGCTGAGGCAGGAGGATTGCAAGTTCAAAGCCAGCCTCAGAAACTTACCAAGACCCTAAGCAACTCAGTGAGACAGTGTCTCTAAATAAAAAGAAATACAAAAAAAAAAAAAAAAAAAAAAAGATGTGGCTCAGTGGCTAAGCACCCCTGGGTTCAATCTCCAGTACCAAACTTCCTCTCCAAAAAAAAAAAAAAAACATGATGATAAACTATCAATAGATACAAAGAGATAAGAAGACTTAGAAAAATAGATCATGGTTGTGCCCATTCACAAACCTTAATATGTACCCCATGTCTCAGAGTAAAGCTCAAACTGCTAGTCCTGACATGCAGTGTCTACTATACCATCATTTCTGTAAATTACTTTTTTTATTTTTGCAGTACTGAGGATTGGGCCCAGGGGCACTGTACTACTGACCTATACCTCCAGTCATTTTTATTTTTTATTTTGAGACAGGGTCTTGCTAAGTTGCTCGGACTAGCCTTGAACTTTGGATTCTCTTGCCTCATCTCCCCAACTTGTTAGAATTATAAGTGTGCACCACTGTGCTCAGCTGTAAATCATTTTTATGCTTCACTTTCTGTTTTGCATCATTTTATCACACACTCCAAAAAATTTAAATAAAACAAGGCAAAACTAAATTCCTAATTCTTGCACCAATTCAAAAACTGGGCTCTCAGGCTGAGCTGCCTTTACCAAGCCAAAATCTTCCACCATAGTTCAATATTTCATGCACATATCCCTGTCCGCATGAAGCCTTCCCTGACTACACAGAGAGTACAAACTGTTCTTCCCTTCAAGTTTCCATCCATTTCAAGTTTCTCCCCATCAGGGACCAAAAAAGCCCTCACCTTCACAGCCTCATATAAATATGGCCAAGTGATTCACTTTTGGCTAATGCATCACAAGGTGAGATCTTGGAAGCACTTCTAGGAAAGACTAGCTCTAATGAAGGAAAGCCTTGACAAGAGGAGATCTGCTTCTGCCTGCTCTCCTTCATCCCTGCTTCAGATGCTATGTCAGTTTATGAATGCTGGGGTACTATCACCATCTGGAAGACTCAAATACAAGGACAAGCAGAGAGGTTCCAGTTCTGCAAACTGACATCTTGAGATACAGAGTCACGTATCTCCAAGTTTGATGTCACATGAGATAATTGGATGTCCTCACTGTCTAAACCCCTAGGACACAGACTGAAGCAGCTTAAGGAATATCCTGCTTAATATCTTTTTAATTGACTTGGAAGTAAGGCTTTCCTAATACTGTGTCCATTTTGGATAGGAATACCTAGCCTGCTCAATGTACCGTCATCAGAGAGAAACAATCCTCTGAAATCAGAGTGCATGCCTCCATGCACTCTGGACTAAAGGGAACACAGGTCTGACCTCAGAAAACAATTATTGTCTAATGTGAATTTCCAATCTGGCCCAAGAAAAACTATTCAAAGCCAAGTCATAATCTCCTTATGACTGCAACTACCTTTAAATGTCAGCACTGACTTTCACACACTTCTCCTTAGACGAATTATTATTTTAATGAGGAATATGGGCTATCATCTGCATCCCAGGACTTGTGACACTTGATAAGTATAATATCCACCAAACTGGGACACACATTAAATGCAGAGAGGTCAAATAAAATATTTTCTTCACATTTTAAAGTCCAAAAATCAGAGCTAATGGGAGAATCAACAACTAGTAAGCAGTTACGGAGCTACAATGCATGGATGCAGGTACCAGGAGGTAGAAGACAGAGGTGGACAAAAAGGGGGAGGAGAACAGTCGTCACAGTAGTCTCACATGACTTGGTTTCACTTTCTGCAGTTTCAGTTTCCTTCAGGCAACTGTGGTCTGAAAATACTACATGATGCTGTAATATAAAAAAAATTGTGAGTTTTAAATTGTGTTCCATTCTAAGTAGCATGATGATATGTTGCTGTCCCACTCCATCCCATCCGGGATATAAATTTTCCTTAACTAGTGTATCCGTGATGTATATACTACCCGCCTGTTAGTCATTTAGTAACGCTGTAGTATTGTAATGTTTGTCTTCAAGCAAGTCTTATTTTACTTAATCATTTCTTACATTCACAATGTTGCATAAACATCATGACCATCTATTTCTAAAACTTAAGCAGAAGAGTATGTATAGGAAAAACAAAGTATATTTAGGACTTGATACTATAAACAGTTTCAGGAATCCATTAAAAGTCAGATAGGAGAGGATTACCATACTGAACAGGAGATATTATCCCAAGTGCTTTATCTTTGGTATTTCTTTGAGTTCTCACAGTGATTTTAAGATTTAAGGATTAATATACCCATTTGATTGAAATGAAACTCAGAGAAATTAAGCCAATTGTTCAAAATGGTGTCACTAAGGCAAAAGGTGAAAAGTTATTGACAGATGAACAGATAAACAAAAAGGTATGTATGTACGACGGAGTATCATTCATCTATCAAAAGGAATGAAGTTCTAACACATGCCTCACTCAACATGGACAAGGCTTGGAAACTAATGCTAAATGTAAGAAGCCAGACACAAAAGGACAGACTGAATGATTTCACTTGAAATACCCACAGCAGGCAAATTCAGAGAGAGAAGCAGATTACAGTGTTACCACACTTTAGGGATGCGTACGGAATGGGGAGTTACTTAATAGCTACAGTTTCTGTTTGGGTGATTAAAAAGTTTGGGAAATAGATGACCATGATGGCTGTATGACACTGTGAATGTAATTAATGCCACTAAATAGTACATTAAAAAATGATTAAAATGGCAAATTTTATGTTATATATATTTTACCATTATAAAAGTATTATATCACTAATAAATGTTTTGACAGCAATTTCAGACTCATCTCTGGCTCTAAAGTTCATAATCTTCCTAGCAAACCATCAAGAAGTCCAACCAAGATTTAATTTAGTGCCTTCCAATAGAACTTTGTGCCATAGTGGACATGTTCTACATCTGCACTCTCCAGTGTCTTATACAGTAGGCACATGTGACTATTAAGCATTTAAATGTGACTAATGTGTCAGAGCAACAGAAAATTTAGTTTTATTTAATTTTACTTTAAATAATGGCCACATACTGCATAGCACAGGTCAAGTTGAAGCGTTGAATCACAGATGTCCAATGATACATTTTTTGCAAAAGGATGACAGCCTGGCACCTGAAAAGACCAAAGCCTTTCAAGTTCAGGCTTTGGCATCAAAATATGTGGACCCAAAGCTCTACAGACCAGCAGCACAGCCTCCAGCCTGTCTCCTTGATTTGGTTCACCCTGACCCCCACTCATCACTCGGAGCAGACCTAACTATGTCACCTGCTTTCTGAAAACCCCACTAAATAGGAACTTCAAATACATACTGCTAAAGGAAAGAAGCCAATATGAAAAAGGGTACATATTCTATGATTTCAAATATATGACATTCTGCAAAAGGCAAAACTGTGGAGACAGTGAAAAGAGCAGTGGTTGCCAGGGGTTATAAGCGAGGGATGAAGAAGGTGGAGCACAGAGGATTCCTGGGCAGTGACACTGCTCTGTCTGAATGACAATGGCCAATGCATGTCATCACCCAGTGCTCAAAACCCACAGAATGCACAATACCAAGAGTGAACCCTAATGTAAACCATGGGCCCCACTGGGGTGAAAAGACTGCATCAGTGTAGGCACATTGATTATAACAAATACACCTCCTGTTGCAGGAATGGAGATGGTGGGGAAGACACTGGGTGCAGGAGGAGGCATGGGGAATAGGGAACACTCTGTACTTCTTGCTAACTTTGCTATAAACCCCAAATTGCTTTAAAAAGAAAATACATTTTTAAAAACTCCATTAAAACTCACTCTCCCATGGTACATGATGAGGCCTTCATCGTCTGACCCCCCACTCTTCTCCAATCTCCTTTTTCATTGCTTCTTTGCCCTATTCCTGGCATGGGCTAGCTCCCTAAAATCCCCAAGCTATTTCTCAGCACAAAAGCTTGGCCTCTGCCAGTCCCTCCAAATGGTACACTCCTCACCTTTCTCCCACAGCTATGTGGAGGACTCCTTCATATCTTTCAAAATGCAAATCCCCCTCTTTGAATATTTTCTTGAACCCTGAGATCTGAGTTAACTGTTGCGTCCTTTGTGTACCCAGCCACTGAATAAATATCAGACCTTTTATTGTTTTGTTACTGATCTGTCTCTTCACACAAGCTCTGGGTTGTTTCCGGGTAGTGTTATTCCTCTTCACCAGACCTTGCATGATCTCTGCCCAGGCAATCTCTTAGACCCCTCGACTCTTCCCTCTTTTTCCCACCCAGCAGCAACATCTGCTTACTCATGGTCATAGAACCCACATCCGGGCTCCTCATGGCTGCAGTTTCTCTGACACATCTTCCTCCATCTGTCCCCAGTGAATTCAAACTCAGCTCAGCTCAAACCCTACCTCTTAGGGAAGTCTTCCCTGAATTTCCAGCCAAAAATAAATGCCCTGCTTGTGTGTCCTCAAAATACTTGATGCTTTTTTCCTTCAAGGCATTTACTAAAAATGTGTCTAAATAATAATTTATGAAATAATTTTTCTTATTTTTATTTCTTCCTTTGAGCTTGAAGCTTCTTATCCTATTTTTTTTTCCTCCTTATAATTTTAGCCATGCTTCCTACCAAATCAGAAGTGCCCAGGATGTATTTGTTGAATAAGTGAAATAATTTTTCTGTCAACCAGGGTCTGGGTGGGTACTTCAGTTAGTGTTAAAATGACTGCATGTCTTTTATCTCCAGGGCCTAGGACAGTTCCTGATACACAATGAGTGGTTTGCAAATTCAGTGTGAATGGGAAAAATGAATGAAAGGCCAGGAATCTTTGCACAAATGAACCATTCAGCATCTTCCTGGTAAAAACTAGCCTCACATTCAAAGTTTGAGACTGAAGAGGCTGCTGCAATTGAAGATATAAAAATAAAGTATGATAATAATAGTTGTTTTCATTAGTCAAATATTTTTCAAGCATGCTATCTCACCTTCTTTCAGTAGTGTTGTGTGTTGGGTAATACAAAGCCACTTCTGGAAATGGTCAGTAGGTTTCTGAGAGAACATGGCACATCCCACAGAACACAGTGAGGTAGTGACCAACCAGAAACAGCTGCCTGGCCTCCAGGCAAAGGCACAGAGTGGGAGCAGAGGCTGCCAGGACAGAGAATCAAAAGAAGTGCTCGTGATTCCCATGGACTAGAGCTGGATGGAGAGAGAGAATGGACACTGATTACAATCTAAGGGGGATTCTTGTGCTGAAAGAGAGTTGATTGGATTCTGCTGTGATGCCAGAGTCTGTCAGCAATCAAACACCCTCTGGCTACCTCTGAGCAGCTGGAATTGGAAAATTGGAGGCAGAGGCTGGCCTGCAGCTGGAGAACATGCTGGGGGACTTGGGAGCAGCTCAGCTTCAGGCTATAGCCAAAGTGGTAGATAGAATACTTGTCTCTTCACTGCTTCACTGCTGAAGGAAAATGCTTCCCCCAAAGAACCAAAAGCAGAGAAGTAACCAACACAGGAAGGCAGGTGACAGAGAAAAATAGGGATGACCTCTTACAACTGGAGGGTGTGCAAAGGTTTCAAATCATCACAACTTACATTCTCATTAGTTCCCCTCCCCAACCCTAATAAAATCTTTGCTGTTATGTTCATTTTGTAGATGCCCAAATCTAGGTTGGTAGAGAAGAAATGTCTCTCTCAAAGTTATAAGGTGTAACCGGTAGAGCCAAGATAGGAATTCCAAGTCTGCCTGATTCTCTAAATACCTTGTAATCTAAAGCAAGAGTCTCCAATATCAAGCCAAGATCTTAAAATACTTAAAGGGGCTAAATTTCCCTAAAGAGATGAATATGAATCTAGATTCTTCTTGAACACCTAATATGTGCAAGCAGGTACTCAATATTGACTGGTAAACATAACCTAAGAGTTAGGTTTATTATCCTACTTTGGTACAATGAAAACGAGGTGGAATATTAGAGGTGAAATCATTTACTGCAAGTGCCAGAGCCCCCAGTCAAAACCATTTTTTAGGTTTCACTCTGCAAATCTGGGAAGCAACTGTAAGGCAGAAAAGCAGCTCCTTTATTCTCTCTCAAGCAATATACCAGGAATGGCTCTATGATTAAACAGTGGTACCACAGCTGTTCCATCTGACTTCTAATTTCAATGGGCTTCTGTGTAAAATATGATTGCTTAAAATTTGAAAAGAAAATTTGAGCATGTTAAAAGTGGTTGGGTCAGGGGCAATTATAGAAAAAATGAAGGAAGGTAAAAAGAATAAAAGCCCTCTCTCCATTTCACAAAGAAATGGATATGAAACATATGCTGCAGGGCTGAGTGACCCATTGGGCACAGTGTCCAGGGCCCACAGTACTTCAGGGACAATAAAATTATTTTAATTTTTCTTAAAACCTGAAGCAAATAAAAAATGAAGTTTTAAGCCAAAAGAATATGTTCTAATATATAGTATTAATTAAGTTATCTTTATACCAACACCACTGTGAAATATTTTAAATAATAATAAAAGGCTTCATAATGTTTGCATGAAGGAAGGACCCCCCAAAAAACCTAAAGTCGTGAGGTTGGTAAAAGTCAGACAAAATATATTCTGGTTTTGAGATTATCGCCTTGGCCTTGGGACCTGAGCTAAAATGAGCTAATGAGGATTCTTGATGGAGGAAGATCGTTCCCAGCTGTCTTCTGATGAACTCTTGCACAGAATTCCCATGGGCACAGGAGGTTCTGAGCATTACCAAGAGAACTGAATGCAAGGAGTGTTTCCTCATCGGCTTTGCCAGGCAGAGAAGACTAAATTAGAGTTACCCTTAGCATTATCATTTTCTCTATCTCAAGAATCGTGCTTATGGGTTCTTAGGATCACAGGGGATTGAGACTAGTATTTAGTATCTAGTTAAACAGGTCTTTGAGGCCTAACCCAAATCTTTCCTATTTTAGCTACTGTCTTTAATGTTGCTTTTAAAGAGAAAAAAAAAAACAAACAAAACTATGAATATTGGCACTTCCAAAATTGTTGTTAAATATTTTCTTGTAATTACAGTCTTTTTGGAAGTCTGGGCACCTCACCCGGTAGAGGGATGGATAGAGTATTTGAATGGAGATGAGTAAGCATGAACAGTCATAGCAATTCAGTCAAAAAGTTTCTATGACCTGGGCATGTCAGTTCTCCTTTGGAGTTTTAGTTTCCCCTAGCTAAAAAGGGAGAGAAATTGGCATGAACAAAGTTGAAGTTTCCTTTAATACTGAAAACAGGGATATTATGGATGATCCTATCACCTACCCCCTTGTATTAAAACCACTGTTATTTTGAAAAGCTATCATATTTGGTGTTTAAGAAGCATTTTCCTCATTTTCTTGAAAGCAAGGCTATGTTAGGAGTGTCTACACAGGAAATACTATTAATGAGAGTGGATAAAGAAAAAATGAAGTCAGACAGGTCAGGTTATAAACACACACCCATGCCCCATGTAGACACATGCTCTGCACATACCCACATGCATACCCAAGGCCACAGAGACAATCAGGGGCAATGCCAGGTTCAAGCCCTGAGAACAGTATGGGGTGGGGACATGGCTACATCCCCTACACGAGTTGTCGCATTACAAATACTCCGGTTCTAGAGTTGCAAAGTCCTTTAGGGCCAAGAAGAAGAATAAGTCCCATTTCTTTTCCAATCCTCTGAATGAGAAAGGGGCCAACATTAAACCGGGGGCAATTGTCTTTACATCACCCTGGACACCACTTCTAATCACAAACTGGTAGAACACCAGCCTCTCGTGGCACCTACATGCAGAGAGGAAATTATCACGTAATTTATGACAGGAAGAGCCTGAAAGTGACCTTCTCAGCATCTGTTCCCTAAGAGTCCCAAGAGCAGAGAACGGAGAGACCTCACAACGTTGCTGGAGAAATATGATTTCTTCCAGCTGCACCCGACTGTTCAATAGCCCCTCTCCAGACTCTTCAAGCAGATCTCTGTCCTCTGCTTCCCTCATCCTGTCTTACCTCGCCCGGTCCCTGCTGTTTGAGGTTCCACCCATCCTTCAAAACTCCCCTTCATAAATCCCACCTTGCTGCAAGAGCCTGCACGACCCAACTCTCCTCCCTCTACCTGCCCCAGGAATGTCGAGCTCCACCATCTGACTCAACTCTCCTCCCTCTACCCGCCCCAGGAATGTCGATCTCTGCCACCTGTGAACTGGGGGTAAGGTAAGCATCATTTAAATTCCACTGAAATAAAATTACTTATGGGTAAATCCTGGTTGGCTTCTCATGTCTCTCAGAACCCTTTTCCCTGTGTAACGCAAGACATAGATTCAATTTTAAAAAATTGATAAATGTAAAGAGGTTCAAATTTGCATTCTGGATAATCCCATTCTCATTCTGACCCTTCCTGATCTTGGACTCTTGGGTAATTATTTTCACACCTCTGAACCTCAGATTTCTCATCTGTAAAATGCGGGGGAAAGCATTTAAGCCTTAATGGGTTGCTGTGAGGATCAAAGAAAAAAATTCTGGGAGTGATATGAAACACAAATGCAGGTAATAATATTTTATTATCATGCCAAAAAGAAAAAACTGGCATGTTATGGAAAGTCATGATTAAATGTGATAATTTTCCTTTCCTCCTTTTTTTTTTTTATTTTCAAGAAAGGTAAATACTCCCTTCAAGATTTATCTGTTGTATGTAAGTTCTCATCCATCTATGAATTTCAAGACAAAGGCAAGCATCTTCTACATGTACCCATCCAGGTTCCAGCATTAGGGAGAATGCCATCGAATATAAGACAAACAACTGACCTTGGTGCCTGAGATCCAACTCTGTTGAATCTTAAGTTTCTTAAAATCTGTGAGTTATTGTCTAAAGTACAGGGAGTCATGATCAGCAGACAGGACAGTGTGAATATGTGGTCCATATTTGTGAAATTATTGCATGAATATTTAACAGGAAATATGAATGCCACAATACAGATTTATTCTGAGTTCTCTAATGATGACAAATTATGAAGTCAAGGAAAAAATACAGGAACTTCAATCCTAAACTCTCAGAGGCAAGGAAAGAAGGAGAGCAAGGTCACAGATCCCCCTATGTCTTGGCCACTCTCTCTTGGTGTGAGCACATCTTAATGACTCTTCTTCTCTGAGCCTCAGTTCCTCTGAAAGTTAGGAAGAGATGTACAATGATTACATAAGCAAGAATAACTTAATGAAGAAGAAGATATAGGAGCAGGAGTTAAGAAACAATCAACAACAACAATGACAAAGACCAGTAGGCAGCAGCTTTTATCAGCAGGAGAAAAACAGGAAATAAGAGAAAGCAGAAGCAAAACCATTGGCTTTGACTGACCATTAAATGTGAAGGAGCAGAAAGCAAAGAACATCTTCAGGAGTCTTCGACCTTTGGGACGAGTGGGTAGCTCTCCAGCTCTCAGAGGATCCTAGATTTCACTCAGATTAGGATGATCTTGGTTTCGTGCCTTCATACATCTGTCAAACATTTGCTGTTTGGCTCTCTGCTAGGCAGACTTACTAGAAAAGCAACACAGCCCCATCCCTGTAAAGAGCTTACAGTCTAAGGTGTAATAGACAAACAGGAATGAGAATCTTTTTAGTCAGTTTTTTTCACTACTGTGACAAAGAGACCTGATAAAAACAAGTCTAGAGGAGGGAAAGTTTATTTGGGGCTCAGGGTTTCAGAGATCTCAGTCCATAGGTGGCCAAATCCATTGCTCTGTGCTGGAGGTGAGGCAAAAGGTCATGGCACAAGGCAGCTCAGGACAGACAGTCAAGGAGCAGAGAGCTCTCGCTCACCAGGGCAAAATATATACCCCCAAAGCATGCCTCCAATGACCAACCTCCTCCAGCTACATCCTACCTGTCTACAGTTACCTCCCAGTTAATTCCTACCGGGATGGTTAAAACTCCATCATTTCACCTCTAAACTTTCTTGCTATGTCTCATACCAGAGATTTTAGGGGACACCTCACATCTAAACCATAGCAGGAATGAAGTACAATGTGGAAATCAGGAAAGACTCCAGGGAATACGGAATATGGAGGTCTACAACAGTGGGTTCTAATGCAGCAAAGAGTCAACAAGGATCTCTCATTTGTCACTAATAGAATGTGAGAATTCAAGGATGATCAGAACACAGCCATGCAAAGATGAGTGGAACTTACCCACATGTCATTCCTCATGGAGTTTCAGTCTAAGGGAGAGAGTGGTGAGCAAACAGATATCCCAGCACAGTGTTTCATGAGTTTGTTCAGATAACCAGAATCAAATGAGGTCCCTTTACTTGTTGACTCCATGGTGGGCATGGCACGGTCCAAGAGTACTAGAATTGAGCTGCAAACCCATTTTTTTTAACGCTTGGCTTTACTGATGGTCCTCCATTGAACCACAGACAAGTCCCTCTCCCTCTCTGCCCTGGGTCTGCTCATCTGTAAAAAATGAGGGGGTTATTTTAGATAATCATGCATATACATTTCTCCTCTGAAAATTCTTTGCTTTAGAATGACTTAGCATTCAGAATCTTCTCTGTACTTCTATAGAAACACACATTTTTCCCTTCTGCATTATGACCCTATATATGGAATGGGTGACATTATTTATTTCTCATATCCTCAGGACTTAAATCCCCGAATTATTCTAAATCGTGCCAAGAACTGACATCACAAATAAATTCTCAATCCCAGGGGTATGGAGATAAATGGGGGCTGCCACTCCTGTGACCTCCATTGGGGGTTTGGCTCCAACTCTCTACCCAAGGAAAATGTTATACCAAGTCAGGCTGGGAGGGGGAAGGAGAACATAAAAGAGAAAGAAAGAAAGAAAAGAAAAAGACTAAAAGGAAAGACACATAAGTCTGGGCATTTGCACAAAGATAAAAGAAGTAGCTTTGCCCTGAATATAACTCAGAGACTGTCAGCAGATCCAGGGGATTTAATGTGGGGGTCCTTGCTTATTATTCTCAAAAGGAAATAAAGTTCAGCCTAAGTAGGGGACATAGATAGCTCTCATGCATGACATTCTGGAGGGTGGAGTCCTGGCTTTGCTTCATTATTATATGAATGACTTGGGCCAATTATTTCATTGTCTCCAGGACTCAATTTCCTCATCTTCAAAGTGAAGACCCCGTCACCTCCTTGGGAAGTTCCTGGAAGGATGAAAATGTGAGGAAATGCGTAGCACACGCCCAGAGCACATAGAGCACTGAGTGAAGAGTAGACGATGCCAAACCAGTGGGGGTCTGTAGAAGGTGGGCAGGAAATATCCCGCTCTCAGTTCACTGAGCCAGAGGCCTCAACCTGGGGCACTTCCCAGTCCCTAAATAGGGAAGGGACATCACAGTCTAATGCAAAGTGTACAGACCCTGGGGTCTAACTGTTGGTGTAAATTTTAGCTTCACCAATCACTAGGATTCCTTTAATCTCTCTAGGTCTCAGGCTCCTCATCTCTAAACAAAAAAATTAAATAACATCTACTTAGAATTGCATGGGAATTTATCAAAAACACTGACTACATTATGTGCTTAACATGACACTTGGCACACACCATGTGCACAATAAGCAATGGCTGCGAAGATTTGCAACCTCACTGGTTTCTGCATGATTCATGATTTCTACCCCACGCTTGTGACACTCCGCTTACTCTGCTCCATCCCCAAACAATTTTCTGTGCGCCCCATGGCCCAGCAGCCTGTCCTGATAAGTCACCCAGGTTCTCTTGCCTTCCAAATGGTTTCCGCTAAGGTCAGCCACCAGCAGGTCAGTAGACAGTAGCGGGCAGAGAGGACGGGTATTTGCAATCCTCACTCCGTCACTGTTGACCTGTGCTATCAACGGTGGACGGGCATTCCCAGGGACCAGTGCCTGGTAGCAGGCTCCTCTTGCTGGTATCACTGTTCCCTCTCCTGAGCTTCAGGATGGCAAAAGCTTCCCTTGTAATAAGGACAGAGTCTTACTCCTTCCCCTGATGTGTAAGTACAGACAGCTTTGAAGTCTCCTCTCACCACTGTGCCCCTTATCTGGGCAAACTGATAAGAAACCAGGATGCTTCCTCCTGTTGGCACTGGCTGCCAACTCACACCACACAAGCCCTGCAAGCCCACTTGTGCAGAGGAACTGCCGCCCCACCCCAGCACCACAATGAACACCCAGACTTGTCCTTTCTGTTGGTTCCTTGAGTCACATCAGACCTGCATGAGAGGCCCACCCTCTTGCTTCTGCAAGGTGACTGAAACTTCCCTGATGCTGGCCCACACTGCCTCGTTACCTTTGGTTGGCTCCCTAGTCCTGCCCATACCTGTCATCAACTCTCTACAGGTCCCGCGTCTGACTCTGCATTTTTCAGAAACAGCCATCTGTTTCCTGCCAGGACCCTGACTGATGTAACACGGCAGGTCCGTGTGCAATGTTCGTTCATCAAGCATGTGTTAACCACCTACTAGTACAAGTTACCCTGGGCTTGAGGGGTGCAGGTACTGGAGGAGAGTTTAGAGTAAAAGAAAGGAGTAGTTTACATGCGCTATCTTATTTCATTCTTTCACCAGTCTTGCCAATCTGACATCATTAATCCCCTTCATAAGTAAACCAAAGCACTGAAGAAACAAGAAAATTGTTCAAGGTCAGCTTGTCTGTGGCAGAAGGGCCATAAGAATCTGGAATGGGTCTATTCCACCCCAACTCTTTGGGAAGATATAGACTCTGGCATTTCCAAAATGGGGTAGATCATGTATGGGACATGTAGAGCAGCTGCAAAAGATCAGCAGAAAGAATGAGAAATCATTCTTGGTTACAGTTGACAGATGGAGAGAAAGCAGGCTGACTGAAAGTCTGGGTAGGATTTGATGATAGAGAACGAGGGAGAGCAGAAAGGGGACAAGGCTATATAAAGAGGGTCTGTCAACAGTGTGGAGGACATGACATAGAGAAGTGGGGCAGCCAGGTTGAGTCCTGGCATTGAAGACCTCGCATGTCATCAGCCATCCACTCTTATTTAATGCAGCCATGCCTCATCCAGCCAGGACTTTTCTCCTAACCCACTAGGATTGCTTGTGTGTAGTATTTCTTTGTGCAATCTCATTTTTCTCATCTACAAAAGGTGGGTTGTTTTGTTTCATATCCACCTGCTGTAACACGGATTAAATCCATTAGTAGCATGACAGTTGGTAGTAGGTCCTGAAAGTTAACACTTATTGACTTGTATTCAGTTAAGTGACATCTGGCCTTATTGCCTACCTCCACTAACCCTTAGGCCACATGACTCAAAACATGGCCCATGTCTACAGATGCTCCTCCACTTATGTCAAGGCCATCATCAGTTCAGAGTATTTTAAGTAAAATATGCACATAATACACCTGTCTTACCAAACATTGTGACTTAACAAATGGTACACCACAATGCCTGTGCGACAAACTGGGAGATGTGGCTTACTGTCGCTGCCCAGCATCTTAAGAGAGTGTCTTACTGCACACTGCAAGCAAGGAATCATGTGCACTCCCTCTTTAAATCTCCGCAGCATGAGCTTTAGGGTTAACAGATCCAATCAGTATTTCAGAAGAGGAAGTTCATATAGTCCAGGTTTCTTCTCCCATAAGTTGGACAATCAAGAACCGGAGGGGTAGTGACTTGTCCAAGGTCTTGCCAGAGCAGATGAATGGCTTACTCTGAGCATCAACCCAATACAGATTCACTATCTGACCCTCAGGGTTTGTCTAGCAGGCATCGCCAGCCCGTTTGTCACCACAAACGTAAGGTTAAAAGAAGGAATGGGCCAGGTGGGTCTCTCTGTGAGCAAAGACAAATATGAGCCTCTGAAACTTGCCTGAATTCTCTGACAAGTTCAATCAAGTATGTAATGAAAGGCAAGCAAGATTTACTTAATATTCCCAAACACTGTAGATGAGGGAACTTGTGGCAGAAAACAGCTGGGGGATGGTGTGCAAATGTTGTTGCAAAATAGGAGGCAGCACAGCCTCAGGAAACAGAGGTCTGACAGCCTCAAAAGGGAGAAGATGCTGGCTGAGCAACCCTGGGAAAAGCACCCTCGACAGGTGGAAGTAGCTGGGTTTAAACATGAGTGGCCAAGTGTATCAGGAACTCTGAGTCTCCACCCTGCACCATTAAAGACCCTGAAAGCGGCACAAAAAGTAAGAAACCAGGCATTGATATTCTCTTAGTTATTTTGGGCTGCTGTTCCAAAATACCTTAGACTGGGTAATTTATTATTGCTCAGAGTTCTGGAAGCTCAGAAGTCTAAGGTCAAGGTGTCTGGTGAGGGTTCACTCTAACCTCACAGATGGCACCTTCTCCCTGTGTTCCCACATGGTAGAAAGGGCAGGGCAAACAAGCTCCCTTGGGCCCTTTTAATAAGGGCATTAATCCCATTCATGAGGACTCCACAATTCATCTATTCATCCTCTTCATTTCCCAAGGTTCCCATCTCTTAATGCCACCACATCGGGGATTAGGTTTCACAAATGAATTCCAGGGGAACACAAGTATCCAAGACATAGCAGCTGTTCCCTCCCTACCTTTGTCTCAACACTGCTCTTGCATCAGTTAGCATTAGTTAGAGCATGCTTCTGTGACAATTCCCAAACCTCGGGAGCCTAGACAATAATGGTTTCTATTTCATTCATACTATTTGTTCATGCCAGGTTGGCAGGGGGCCTGAACTCAATATAGTCTCTGCATGACCCAGGTGGATGGGGCAGCCCCCAGCTTAACATTGCCAGATTCCATGTGAGAAGGCAAAAGAGAGTTCTGAAGAGTCCTTGCCAGCAGGCTGGCACTCTGGTCCACCAGTGGCATTGACCACTTCCACTCAGTTATGCGAGCCATTCAGTGAGAAACAGCCAGAAAGTCCCAATCTAGCAGCCTAGAAAGAAAAGGAATCAGTAATATTGGATGAAATATTACTAACAGTTTGGCTAACAGAACCCCTCAGGGAAGTCTGCCAGGTTCTGATGATGTGGGGTGGCCAAGCAAGCATCTGAGCTCAGGTGAGAGTGGAAGCAGCTCATACCTGTCCGTGCTGTGAAGAGGCCCTGTCTGGGAGCTTGCAAGTGTCTGAGGCTGGCTCTCCCCTTCCTGCTGCATGTAGGTGATGCTCTATGAGCTCCTTCCCAGCTCCTCCCAAAGAGCAGACTCACCCTTGCAGAATGTGACAAGTTAACAAAGCATTCTGTTTGCTCTGGGCTCCTGATGCATTACATAACCGAGCCCTGTTCTGCTGGTATCCAAGGCCTCTGCTCATCTCCCCTTGTACACTCCTTGAGGGCAGAGGCCTTGTCTTACTCATCTTGTAAAACCTAGCACAGCTCCCTACATAGCAGAGTCACCCACCACATGTTTATTTAATAAGTGAACACATTCGACTACAAAACTGGTAACTTCCAAGAGTCAGCCTCGCCAGCTCAGTAGATGTCTTAATTAAAATACACAACAATGATACTAATGATGTCAATGATTGGTAGATAATATTAATGGTAAATATTAATAATAAAAATACATATGGAACACTTTCTAGTTTATAGGTCCTTTCATCTGGATTCTCTCAATTGAGGTTTTCATCAACCCTGTGGAAAGCAGAGTAGAGATTAGCATTCCCATTTTAAAGAGCAGAAAATGGAGGTCACAAGAAAGAATGGGATTTCCCCCAAGATCATACATCTAGTCAATGTGAAGCTGGAATGGAAATGTAAGTCTTTTCATTCCTGGACAATGATCTTTTCATCAAAATCTTCCTCTAAACTCCTCCTGTAATGCAGGAACAAGCCCCTATTACAACACATGAACCCAAGTTTTCCCTGCATCTTCCCAATTAGACTCTGGGCCATGCTCATGACCTTGCTCTTGGTGCCTGAGCTCCCTGTACCCACTAGAGCCACTTTGCCATGCCGCTTTGGCAACTCCAGCTCTCTCAGAACACCTGCTCTGAGCCACAAATAGCATCCACTTCTTCCTCCTCAGTGAGTTCTCTAATTAGTAAGGATGTTTTCTGGGCAGAATGGCGGCTGTCTTCTGTGGACTCACTACCTCTCCATTTTATGTGCTGTTTAGTAGCAACAACAATAAACACAAGTAACTGACAACAAACACCAGGCACAGTATTGTCTGGGTTTCTCTGAGAGAGTCCCTGTGACAGCAAGGCCACCCATTTCACAGATGAGGAATGAAAGATCTGTGGTGACTAAGCTGGAGAAACGCTGTGTGGTGCAGATGGAGAACACTAGCCAGGAGAGACGGCCAGGTCTGGGTCTCCTACAGGCTCTGCCACATATTAACTCTGCAGTCTTTTGCTACTGCTACTGCTTCTAGTCTCACATTTGTTCTCTGTAGAGACATTTTGACAAATCTCTTAGGGTCACTGTAGAGATCAATGAGAGCGTATGCAATGGTTTTGCAGACGTCCCTGCTCCTGATAAGCAGTGAGCACACGAATTCCACCTTTCTGTCAACCTTTCCACTGGATGGTGAGCTCCCAAAGGCTCAGGTGCTCACTGCTTATCCACGGCTAACTCCAGTATCTAATACGGTGCCTGGGTTATGACTGATGCTTTATAAGTGCTATAACTACCGTGCAAATTGAAGGAGATATTTATCTATACAACTGCTGAGGCTCTTCCTTCTCAGATATATTGAACTTGGCTAGCTCTCACCCAGTGTTATTTTCGGCCTCACTTAGAAGCTCAGAAACCTTGAAGAAAGACAGACTTTAGGTTAGACCTTCATCCATCTGCAACAGTTACCTCTGCTGTGCCCTGTCTCACTTTTGTACAATGAGCTCCATACAATATCTTCCTCTACAGGATGCAGTACGTGCTGCTTTAACAATTTCCATTTGTACTTCTTCAGTTTCTTGCTTATGAATAGAATACCAATCCCAGGTCCCAGCCTGACCACAAGAAAAGTGAGGGTGAATAGAAAATGACTTTACTGTAGCTAATGATCTGGAAGTAGCCAAGGAATAAGCACTTACTAGGAATACAGGACACAAAACTAGTGTAATGTTTATGTAGCAATTCTTCCTTGACCTTCAGAAAGTACAACAGTTGACAAGAACAATTTTGAGAGATGTAGAATTCTTATCAGATAGGGCATTCTGGGAAATATCACAAGGGTGTGTGCACACACATACATTCACAATTGAATCTGATACTCAAGACAAACTAAAGGAGGCACCATTAAAACAAAAAATAGGAGTGTTCAGGAAAGGGTTGTGGTATTAAGAACCGATGGGGCTGGGATTGTGGCTGCGTTGTAGAGCCCTCACCTACCACACCTGAGGCCCTGGGTTCTATCCTCAGCACCACACACAAATAAAAAAAAAAAGGCATTGTGTCCACATATAACTAAAAAATATACATTTGTTTAAAAAAAAAAAACTGATGAAGGATTTCCAAACTTATCTCCAGTGCCTGGGGAAGTTTGGCAGGTGACTGTACCTTCCATTGCCTTTCTTCATGTGTGTAACTTAAATTTTTGCAGATATCAAAGAGCACAAGAGGTGGAAGACAGTACCCTAACCCAACAGGAAAAATAAATAGCTCTTCTTTTTCTATCTTCATAGAAATACCTCCCAATCCAGGGGACCAGAATAACGATTGCCATGCACTGTTTAAGAGAAGTGATCTGAAAAACTCCTATGTAAAAATAACATACAATTTTAAAATGTTGGTTTATAAATATAAATCCCATTATCACAAATCCACAGTTGGCCAAGTCCCCGTTGACAAAGGATTACTGTGCATTTAACACAGCAGGAAGAATAATCATTTGTAGGCTTAAGAAATGCCCTGAACCTTGATTGCAGGTGTCGGCACAGAACAGTTCTCCCTGAACTCAGGTCAAGTCAAATGGGGCAATTTCATATAAATCATCATTTACTTAAGAGAAACTAAAGTGCTGTTAATGAAGACAGAAAATTTTACAAAAACGCAAGATAATACTTGCCAACAAAAGTACAAGCGAGCCTGGATTAATAAACTCTCTAAGTGTTCCTTCCTGCCATGACTATTTGTTAAAAATGGAAGAGTGCTATTCAAATACAGAGTTCTTCTACTTGTGCTTAATAATATTATTTTATTTTTTCGAGGCACTAGGGATCATGATTGCTCTTGGAACCTTTTGGGAAAAGAGTCTCTATGTAATGTGATTATAATGATTCATTATATTTGTGTAGGATTTTGTAGCTTAGGAAGCACTTTCTCATCCATTATTAACATTATCATTATTATTAATAATAGCTACCACTTATTGTGTGCTGTTCAGGGGCCAGGCACTATTCAGTGAACAGTAAACAGAGAATCTCTAGTCTTTACAATAACCCTGCAAGGAGATGCTAACAGGTAGGAAACCAGGCTCCTAGAGGACCAATAATCTATCTGAGATCCCATATCTCCTACCTCTGACCCTGAGACCCAGGCCACTGTTATACTGTTATCAAACTACTGCATTTGAGGTGACCCTAAAATGACCCGTTTCCTATTACCTGTTGTTCTTCTAGACTCAGTACACTCTGAAGGCAGAAATAGATGTCATTTCAAGTCGTAATCACCTTCCTGGGCAGAGAGGTTAGGTAGGCGCTTAGGCACTTAGTTCTAGTGCCTAGAATATTTGGTGAATATTCCAAAAGTGTGAATGAACAAATGACTTAATGCGTGAACTCCTACATCCTTTCTGAAGCAAGGGGATGGTTTGGTATTTTTCCTATTAATGAGCAGGGATGTGGGAGCTATGTGAACAGAAGCCAACTCAGAAAGACAAGAAATACATGTTTTCTCTCATATGAGGACTCTCAGGGGAAAAAAGACAACAGGAGAGTAGAGACTGTTAGCGGGGAGAACATGGGGAGGGGAGAGGAGAGGGAAGGAGATAGCGGGGTGCAGAAATGATCCACGTGCATGTACAAATACCTCACAATTAAACCAACTCTTCTGCATAATTAATATGCATTAATATAAAGGAAGAGGAGGTAGAGTAACTTCCCCAAGAGTACACAGCAGTCTAGCACTAGAGAGGGGACCCTTATCCCTTCCAAATTCCTGTCTTATTGGCATCCACAAGGTGTCTTCCTGTGGGATCAAAAACATGCACACTGGCTGTGTCAACAAGCCGAGAGCAGGAGCTACAGGCTGGCCTTATTCCAGGTAGAGTTCCACCTTCTTCCATACCCCAGCCCTCTAGCAGCCCAGCTTGGAAGCCCACGGATGATGGTGCTTGCAAAAGCGGAGGCTGCTCCTTGGGGGGAGATGAGGGCGGGGAGCGCAGTAGATAGAGAGCTGACAATTCAGGCAGCCAAATTCAATTTGAGGGAATTTGGTTCACTGCTTTCCATTAACAACTCTAAGAAAAATATAATTCCCAGGACTAAAGAAGGAAAAGGGGAGAGAAAAGAAAAAAAAAAAAAAAAAAAAAAACAACTTTTCATCATGAGCAGTCAATGCAAAGCAAATCAATCACACTCTTTCTCCCCGGCCCAGCAATGGCTCAGTGAACACCAAAGCACAGAATGTCTGAGCTGGTGTGAAGTCCTCAGGTTGGTACGGCAAGAGAGAAGAATCAGGCAAAAAATGGGTCAATCCGAAAGGTTTTCCACATTCCAGCCATCTTCAATCATTTGACGAAAACTTAGTTTAGAAAGCACATCATCTACATGCAGATGTTTGATCTTTGAAAAAAAACAAACAAACAAACAAACTTTTTTAAAGCAAGTACTATTAGATTCCTATTCAAATGAGAAATTGGATCAGAGCCTTTAAGTAACCTATCCAAGACCAGACTGCAATTTCCAGACTTTGAATCCAGGTACCTCAGCCCCAGAGGCCAACCTTTTACATTATCAAATGTCCCCGAAGACTTGAAAAGCCAAGACTAAACCCACCTGGATGATGCTCTGCATAACTGGGAGTCTTCTATTTCAATTCAAGCTCATCTCAACCTACAAACTAAAAGGGCCTCTATATTTTTAATATGGTAACATCACTCCCTACCTCACCTCCTTCATCCAAGCAAAATTTGAACAAAAATAGCAATGCCTTAAATTCCTTTAGTGCTATTCCTGTAAAAAGTCCTCTCACCTGCCAACAGCCAGTTGGGGAGTAGTGTTTCCAAGGAAGGTTTCCAAGAAAGTTAAAAATGTGAACTCAGGATCTGGACAACTTGAGCTTCAATCCCAGCTTTGCCCTGAACAGCTGAGTGACCTTGAGCAAGGCTTAGAACCCCTTCATGTCTCCATTTTTGGATCTTTTGAGCCTCGCACCTCCTCTCATAGGATTGGGGTGAGCATTAATGAGCTAATGCCTGAGGCCCTTAGATGGTGTCTGGAAGACGGAAAACATCTTATAAAACTTTGTTATTTTCTTGTAGAAGTCAAAGCACTAATGGGGCATCAGTGGATGTGGGATGCTAAATTGGGGAAGCCCCTGCACACAACCTAATTTTCTTAATACTTCAGAGGAGAAAACTGAGGCTGAGAAAGAGCAAGCCCCACCCCCACACTGCACACCAACTCATTCAGCGCCAGCAACTGGTTTCTTGTGCCCACCCAGGGGTCTTTTGCTGCCTGTGCATACCTTCTCAGCATCTTGCATTCCCACAAGGCTGTTCATCTAAAAAGAGCTTCCCTTCGCTTACTGAGTAGAAGGCTGATCTTGACTGAGCAGAGTTCTTAGGAAATCCCTAATGCTACTTGGCAAAATAGCTACTGACATTTCCAGTATCTTGTTAAGCATTCTCAATCCAGAAGCTGCACAAGGCCAGACTGCAGTCCCCAGGGTCAGTGTGGGCACATTAATGTCCAGTCAGTACAATGACTCAAGAGCTGATTATGTCCCTGGTGAATTAGCTCTGTTCCTGGCTCTTCTTCTCTCTTTCAGATGCCCCTTGGTCATTGAATGGCTCATTGACTCTTACCCCAGAGGGTGAGGAGCGAAGTGGGGAGACTGAGCCACTCATCAGTCAATGATACTAGTTAGCAAGTCTTACCAAGTCTTTCCAACAATGGCTAAACCTGCAACCTGGGCCCCATTTGTATGAACATTTGAGAGTTGAGGGAAGTTTCTAGGGTTGCAGACTGGGTTTTGAAGGTTCAAATCCTAACTTTGCCACTTATTAGCCATGTGCATATAGGCTATTCACTATGCCTCAGTCTCTTCATCTCTAAACTGGGAAAAATAATGATATCTACTTCAAATTGTTGCAATAATTAAATGAGATGACAAATATAAGACATTAGGTGTAATTCCCAGCACACAGGAGGTACCAAATGAATGGTGCTAACTTGATTTTATCTATTATTCATACATAAATAATTTGTTAAAATAATTTGGAGCAAATGTGTGCTCCAGATCTTCAGGTTTTGGAACCCACTACTTCTTCCATGATAACCCCTAACTCATGTTGGCTGCAAGGAGGAATCCTCTGCAAATTCATCAAGCAGGTTCTTGTTTGCATTCGCATTGAAGGAAGAGACATAAAGTGGAAACTTATAGATTTGGAACTAGAATATTTGTATGTGATTGTCATGGTCTAACACTTCTTAGTCCGGGCATTGTGTCTGGTAAGTCACAAGACCTCTCTTGAGACTCAGTTTCTTCATTCTTTATCAGGAGGAATAGTACTCCCTGATCTGCCACATGCTTGTGAATGTGGGGAAAGGTGGCATGCATATTTTTATTGCTGTCATTGTCATTACTACTCTAATTGTCAGTGGAGGAACATTCATCATTACTAAATGCTAAATATGAGCATGCATTTAAAATTTACCAAATTTTATGCTGGAACTGAAAAGTTGGTATTAATCATTTCATTTACAAATGCAGTAATTATATACATAAGTGTTATGTAAGTTACACAGGCATATTAAATAAATATATAAATTATAAGTATGTAATTACTACATTTGTGTGTATATATATATATATATATGTATACATGCATAGGTATTCTGCTTTGTATATATATATGTAACTTGTTTGAGATCCCTACCTGCTACAATTTCATAAGTCTGAAGCCTGCATTGCTTACATTCCCTTGAGTCCTATTATGAACTTTACATTTTATTATTTGTTATTTGAATACATGTTTATGTATGTGAGGTACTCAACCAGGGACGGAATAATCTTCATTTTGGCATCCCTGGCACCTCACATGGTAACTTGGTATGTAATAAATATCAGTGAACTGTTTTCTACTACAGTGAAAAACTCTCAGGTCCAACTAAAGGATGCAGTGAAATGGCCTCTCCGGTATTAGGTGCATCCATTCAGAAAGGCTTCTTTTGTTGGGGAAATGTGATTACAGAGATGCTGAGAGTATCAAGAGTTTTTAGAAGGTGGGAAATCAGCAGACTGGGACATTTTCCTGCCTTCATAATGAGGGACAAAGGAAATTAATGATGACTTCAAGGTGGCAAAGATCCCGAACTCATCTTTGATAATCTGTCTTTTGCCAGAAAAGGAAGAAAAGAAAAGAGAAGAAATATGGACAATTAGGAAGTAATTAAGATCTCACAGAAGCAGCAATGACAGCAAGCAGTTAAGGGAATACTCAGCAATTGAGGGAAAACACAAATCAGCAGGTTGGACAGCGTGTATCCTAAGGTGTTCCAGGAGGGAGTTAATATAGCTAGTGAAGCACTTACAATTATTTCTGAAAAGTCACGGAAGAACAGCAGCAGAACATACACTTAAATTTTTTAAAACATCAAATGTCATATTGATCTTTTAGACAGAAGAGAAAAATACTTAAAATAGGAGCTTTAAGAACTCTGTACTTCCAACAGGTATGTGACAGGCATTTCCAAGTACAGCATCCCATTCAATCACCTACTTATTCTTCTCATTTTCCAGACCAGGAAGCGGGTCTCAGGATGGGTTGGCATATGGTCCAAGGATAGCCACTAATTGTTGCCCATGCTGGGACTGAACTCAGTCTCTGCCTCATGCCGGCAGGGCCCATATCTTACCATTTTTTATTGTTCTACAACAAGGGTTACTACAAATTGGACACAACCCAAGAAAACAAAGGAAGTATGAAGTTGCATCAGGCTGGGGTTATAAACACACACACATACACACACACACACACACACACACACACACACACACACACACAAACAGATCACAGCCCACAAACATGATAGCTTTTCAATAGAAGAACAAAGACAGTGGATGAAAAGATCACAGGATGACTTAATCTGGACAACAATAACTCAAAACCGTTGCTCACCAAATTAATTCTAATGGACTGGGAGAGGCTGTGTAGCTACAAGACTTGGAAATGAACTCAAAGGCAGTAAACAAAAGGTAATGATAGAAATCATTTAAATACAAGAGAAGGTTTCAGGTCTGGTAGAGTTCAAAGGCCCTTGCTGTGTTGTTTTATTAATCCTTTCTAATTGGCAATGCAGCAGGACCAGACCAAGGCACTGGGCAAGTAGAGTCTTGAATGAAACTGCATTTTGAGGCCTGGAGTTAACAGAAGCCATAGACAGAGACCAGCCTCCTTTCTCACCATGAGCCCCTGCTACAGATAAAGAGGAGCTATGGGCAGTATGTACAGGAGGAATGAGTCAGTCTGGACAGAGGCCTGACCATGTAGACAAACCAAGTATCATCAAGGTAGAAGTGCCTCTGCAGTCCCCATTGTGCCCTTGCTAATTGAGACAGCAGGCCCATCTTTAGGAACAATCCTTCCTCCTATGGATCTCCCTGATCCCAATTCCTTGCAGAGAGTACCTCTAAGATCATGGTTCATTCTGAAAAGGCAAGACCAAACTCCTTCCCATCATGATGTGGTTGATGCGGCCAACATCCCTGTGCACAAATGTGTGCCATGTGCTGTGTTAGATCCCAACATCAGAGATGGACAAGGTGCCCTGCCCTATCTGAAAGAGGGTGCCTGGGACACAGTTTCCACGGAATATTCATTTAACCTTGCTTGAATTTAAGCTTAGAAGACTGCATTCCGTCAGAGAGGTTTAGATATAGGTAACAAGGGTCACAGCAAATAGCAAAGCTGGTGTTTAAGACTGTGACTCTCATATATGAAAGCTTGTGTTTTCTGTACTCAACTATATAAGCTCACCAAAGACTTCCATGACTGATATTGGGATCACCGGTACACAACCAGAGGTCAAGGAAAAGAATAACCTCATGACTGAGCATCTTTCCATGCCAGGTATTTTGTTTAACACATGATCTCATGTACTCTTCATAAATTCTATAAACAGTCACCATTAACCCCATACTGTACATGAGAAAAGGCGGGTTCAACGAAGCAAAAGGTCATATATGGCTTATAATAGAGAAGCAGGAGATTCAAATTCAAGTTTACAGACTTTAAGAAACCTAAACCATGTAGTGAGAATGTGTATTAGTTTCTATTGCTGCTATAACAAATTGCTACAATCTGAGTGGCATAAAATAATACATTTTTTTTCTGACAATGTTCCGCAGGTCAAAATTCAATATGGGTTTTACTGGACCAAAATGAAGGTGTCAATAGGGCCGCGATCCTTTTTGGAAGAAAAGGAAAGGGGAAAATCCATTTCTGTGCCTTTTCCATCTCCTAGAGTTGCAATCTTCAGCACCTGGTGCCTCCCTCCAGTGATAAAACATACAGAATAGCATCTTCGATCTCTGTGCCTGTATCTTTACATATCCCTCCCTGAGTCTAATGCGACTGCCTGATGCTTATAAGGACCCTTGTGATTGTAATTCAAGATAAGCTTTCTATCCCAAGATCCTTAACTTAGTCACATCCACATAGCTCTTTTCATCAAATTCCATAGACTATTTATAGGTTAGAGGGTTAGGTTATGGACATCTTCTAGGTGGCATTATTCAGCCTAACGAAGCATGCTAAAACATGCTTAACTGTAGTAGAAACCATAACTAATAAGCCCAAGTTTCCTAGAGCAAGAGTTTTCTTGAGGTTCACAGAGGCAAGGGGAGTGTCTAAGTGATAAGGTGGGAATCTGAACCCAATCTGGTATAAATTCCAAATCCATTTCCCCTTACCATGATACATAGCTTCTGGGATAATGTCACAGATAAAGCATTTGGCATATTCAGATGAATAATAGAAAAATCAAGATGAAAAGTTACTAAGGGTGACTTTAAGACCAAGTTGATGATTCTCTGGGTTGGTAGAAAATGGTTGTAGATGATTTGCCACTTTGAATCTTAGGAAATACCAAGATATATGTGTTGGGGGATTAGCTGAATTCTGTTGAGCGTGGCTAAAGATGAAATTTCTCCTTTTCAGAAGTCAGACACAGTGGGAGAAAGGGTTAGGTTAGAAGTGGGTTTGTCCCAGATTTTATGAGTCCAACCATAATGAGGTTATGTCACGTCTCTGGGATCTGTTTCTGCATTTGAAAATAGGGGCCATGATGTCTCCATGGGAGGACAAATGAAATAACATCTGTGTCGGCACACAGCATTGCCTCCAGCACATAGTAGGGGCTCAAGAAATGCTTGGCATTTTGATTTACTCTCCTTTGTCCTGACTAAAGATTCAGAGAAAGAAGCAACAGCATCTGGGGTTTGTCTGAAAAAAGACCAATAGCTGTGCAACTCATCTTTCAGAAACCAACCACTCCCTCCTTTTGCCTGTGCCCAAGGCTCAGTCGAAGGTTTAGAGACACAGGCAGATAAAGAAGGGAAAGCAGGCAGAGGAAGGGAAATGCAGCCATCCATCAGACGGAGAGAGAGTAAAGGCAATGCATTATTCAGGGAGCTTGGTAGTGGGCCTCTGCTAGGAATGGGCAAGGGAGCTGGGAGGTCTTTTAAACTCTCGGGGACTTGGCCGATATCCGAGCGAGGCCAGATGCCACAGCCCCTATTAGTCAGCTGTTTGCCAGTCCCTGACAATCCACTGGGAACTTTTCAGGAAACCCAGGGCTCTGAACAGGGCAGGAGGTTAATCAAGCTACCTCCCCATTCTGGGAAAGCATTTTCTAAAACCCTGTTTTGGAAACCATGTGAGCACTCAACTGCAGGAAACCAGGCATAGAAGGCACCTGGGGCAGGACCTGCCTCACCTGTAAACAGAATCGCTAATGACTTGCAGAGGGTGGTTGAAGGGCGATGGACAGTGTCCTAGACCCACAAAAATCCCCATCTACTTGTCACCACATCTGAAATACCACATTGACTCTCTCTTTGAGTGTAAATTGGTATAGCCTTCTTGGAGGGCAATTCAGCAATATCTATGCAAATTGAAAATGTCCATGTTCTTTGACCTGGTAATACTACCACTGGGTATCTAACTTCCAGAAATAAACACAGCAGAAATATATGTAGATATACACATACACATATACACACACAGCACATATATATGTATATACACAAAATCCACTGTAGCACATCTTTAACAATGAAAGATTAGGAACAACATAAATGTCCATCAATAGGAATATATCACTAGGACACAATTAATAGTAATTATACAACAGAATGAGAATTTTTAATGAAAAATAATGAAATAGATCCAAATGTACTGATATTAGAAGAGTTCAAATTATTTTTAAATGGAAAATGCACACATACAAATTTCTGCATAACAAAGCAATGATCCTGTACATGGGGAAAATGACAGGTGCATATTTGTGTCCATGCACACATATGGTATAAAGCCATAGGGAAAAGGCACACCCAAAAGTTAACAGTGATGATCTCTGAAAAGGGAAGAAGTGAGACTGGAGACATCAATAGAAGATGCATGTTTTACTTTATGTGATTTTATTGTGTTTGTATTTTTCGTAGTGTCGATACAGTTTAGAAAAGTATAAATTAAACAATAAAATCCATTTCCACATATGAGACCAAGAAGAGGTTGGCAGGTAGGTTTGAGTCCTTCATTTTCCAGGAAGGGAAAGCAGAGGAAGACAGGAAGGATCTGTCCCTGGCTACAAACAGGTTCAGAAAGCAGATCTAGGGCTTCTAGGTCTGGATCTCTGGATATCCAGAGTATTAAAACAAATTTCCACTGGACATCAGGGGAACTCCAGCTAGCATTAGACCCTCTCTGGGGGTAGTGTGCTATAGTGGTCAGGGCCAGGATGCTACCCTTGCCACTGGCTGGCCTGAGGCCTCAGCCAAGCCACTTTCCCCCACTGAGTTTCTGATTTCTTATCTGCAGTGTGGGAACAAGGTCTTCCTCATGGAGATATTATGAGCATCAAATATTAATTCCCTTCCCTCTTTTTAAGTAATACTCATCCCCTGCCCCCTTTTCCTGCAAGGAATGCCCGTCTGGGGAAAACCTGAAAAAGGACTAAATTGTGTGCGCCTCCAAATTAAGGGTTCAAATTTCCACTCAGTCTTTCACTCCCTGGTAGCACTTGAGAAACTCTAAAAACATTCTCCACAGTTTATCTTCCTCAGATTCCTGGATCCTTTGGGCTCCTCCTACTAATGAGGATGAAGTATTCATGTCTTTGGGTCAAAATGTGGCCACCGGCACCAGAATTTAACATGCTCCCCTTTCACTGGGGTCTGGAGTGAGGGTGTCAGCAGAGTTAGGGAAATGGGAGATAAGATGTCCTTAGAGAAAAAAGGACCCACGGTGGGCAACAAGAGTCACTAACCGGCTTCCCACTGACCAGGTGAAAAGTGGCCTCAAGTTCACGTAGAGGAGGCAGTTTTGACAAGATGAGGTGGCGGTGATTGGCTGGCTCCAAACATCTCTCCCCAACCAGCCTGCCTTAAATGCCTGGAATTCCACCATTAATCCTTCCAGTTAAGCCTTTGAAGGCCTCTGTTAGCATGTAAATGTTTCTCTAGGGAGGAATGATAAAATTTAATTCAAGTGAACAAACATTTACTGACAGCAGTTTCAAACCAGGCACTTGTGAGGCTTAGTGGGGTACCTAAAGATGGATAAGATACTTCCCTGTCCTCCAGGAGCTTATAGCTCATTAGTAGCAGCAAGATGTGTGCCAAATAAGTTAAAACAAGGGAGAAAACTCAAAAGTAAGATAAAATGAAAAGATAGCTCCTTAATTGTTCTCTCCTCTGTATATTTATCAAGAGTTGGATTACAGTTCTGTCACCTTGAGAGGCTTCCATTGAAATGGATGAAATTTTCAAACCTCATTTGGCATATAATAGCTAGCCATGGATGTTTTCTGAGTGAACAGGAAGGAGTGGCAGGATGCTTTATCAAAGGTATTTTACAAAGATCCATCCGGCACTGCTAAGGAAGATGGATAAGAAAGGGCAAGAGTAAAGGCCAGAAAGAAAGATGAGAGGCTAATGAGAAAGGTTTGAGAGAGCAAGAAAGCACAGACTGTGAGAGTATCTGCAGAAGGTGCGCTTTGAAAAGGAGAGTTCTGTGAGCCATTCATATTTTTATTCAACAGTGTTTTTATGCTGGAACCTCAAAATACAATAGAAGGGGTCTACTCTTCTTGATGTTACAGTTGAGTGCGTGAGCCACTCAATAATCTAACATCATAAAAATAAATGCACAACACAAAAAACACGATCAATACGCAGGAGGAAAAGGTCACAGGGCACTATGAAGAAACAACAAGATCTGCTCTAGTCAGGGGTGAGAACATTGGGAATGAGACATTGATTTGGATGTAAAGGGTAAATAGCGATGAAGTAGACAGAACTGGGATAAAGTTCAGTAGTAGAGCCTGTGGTTAGGATGCACTAGGCCCTGGGTTCAGTCCCCAGCACTAAAAGAAAGAAAAAAAAAAAAAAAAAAGAGTAAGCCAATGAGATACCACTTCATCCCATAAGTATGGCTGTAATTTAAAATACAGTTAACAGTGTTGATGAGGATGAGGAGAGACGGGAACTCTTGTGCTCTGCTGGTGAGAAGTAAAGATGGTACAGTTACTTTGAAAACCCATTTGGCAGTTGCTCTAAAAGTTCAATACAGAACTGCCATAGTACCAAGAAATTCCATTTCTAGCCATATCCCTAAGAAAAGTAAAAACAAATGTCCATGCAAAACTTGTACACAAATGTCCATAGAGGCATTATTCATATTAACTGAGAGTGGATGGAAACAATTCAAAGTCCTCTAACAGATGCATGTGTAATAAATGTGGAATATCCATACAATGGAAGATTACTCAGCAATAAAAAGGAGAAACCCACAATACATGCTATAGCATAGATGAACTCTAACACATTTGTAAGTGAAAATAGTAGATCCAAAAGACCACATATTGTATGATTCCTTTTAGATGAAATGTCCAGAACAAGCCCATATACACAGAAAATAGATTAGTGGTTGTGGCAGGGGCTAAAGGGGTGTTGAACAGTTATAGTGCTTCTTCTGAGCTTATGAAATGATCTAGAATTAGTGGTGATAATTATGACTACACAAAAGCTGCTCAATTGCTCATGAAAAACAGTGAGTGTTATGGTATGTGAACTTTATCTCAATTTTTTTTTTAAATAGTAAACAAGGCAAAGAGGGTAAAAATAAAAGTAGTGTTCTGTTCAGAGGGAAGAGAACCTACAAACCATAAGGAGTGTAGAAGTAAGATTTTCAGGAAGTACTGAAATCAAGATCAATGCGGCTGGAGTTTTGGGAACAAGGGAGTGCCATAGCACATCAAGCCAGAGAGGTAGGCAGGGACCGATCACATCTTTATCTTCTGAATAATGCAATACTGATGGGGGGTTTCATGCAGGGGAATAACACAATTATGTTCTTTGTCTGTTTGTGCAGCATGAAATGAAGGGAGTCAAGAAGGGTTGACCAGTTGGCAAATGTCCAAGCAAGAGAAGCTGACAGGTCAGGAAAGGGCAAGGAGGGTGCATACGTGAAGAGAATAGAAGATGAGGTTTGGGGAGAAGATGGCTAGGAAAACTCTGGGTTCACTAAGCAGAAGGGATCATGGGTTTGGGGAAACAGAACAAGTCTGATCTGCAGAGATACCTACTCAGTATCTAGTATATACCAGGGAACTGAACAATGCACTTTATATCCATATTCCTTTAAACACTTCCACAAAAATGAGATAGTTTTTATAGCCCCTTCTGTTGAGGTTCAGAGGGACTGAGTAATTCTCCCAAATGCAGAGATGGTAAGTGGCAGTAAAGGAATTTAAATCCAGTTTCATTGATACCAACCTACTCTGAATCTTCACTCTCTGCTATAAGGTGAGGGATAGTAAATGACAGTCAAGACACACCCAGCTCCAATCCATTAGCAGTGTGACCTCTTGGAGCACTTAGCTGGGATGAGTTCTGAGTCTAAGCCCAGGTCCAGCAGGAAAATAGGTTATGATTAATCAGATGCCACTGGCTCAGAGAGAGGCAGCAGTAGGGAAAGTGACCATGATGTCCATTCATTCCAGCCTATAAGCTCAAAGGAAGAAGACACAACACCTGGTTGAAGGATTGCACAGGGCCGCCTGGTACCCATCAACACAGATGACATATGGATCCCTTAGACTGAGCAAGGATGGCAGAAACAAGGGTATCTACTAGATCAAGGACCAGGAAACTCTGCAAAGGGCCAGATAGTGAATACATTAAGCTCTGGAGCAGACAGTCTTCATCACAACAACCAATATACTGTGAAAGCAATATATAAACAAATAAGCATGGCAGTGTTCCAATAACTGTATTTATAAACGCTGAGACTAGAAATTCCATGTAGTTTTTATTTTCCTGAAATGGTTTTCTTTTCTTTTCTTTTTTCTTTTTCTTTTTTTCTTCTTTGAAGACAGGATCACATTAAGTTGTTGAAATTGGCCTCCAAGTTGAGATCCTTATGCCTCAGCCTCCTGAGTAGCTGGGATTACAGGAATGTACCACCATCCTTAGCTTCTTTCTTCTTTTGAACTTTCCAAATATTTAAAAATGTAAAAACTGTTCTCAGTCTATAGCTCATTAAAAAAAAGAGGCAACAGGCTATATTTGCCCAGCAGGCCACACTTTGCTGACCCATTTTGTGTGTGTGTCTATAGACACACACACATATATACATATATACAGACACACGCATACATATATAACAATTAATTTTATCTGTTCTTGACTTCCTTATAAATGGAGAGATGTGTGTGTGTGTGTGTGTGTGTGTGTGTGTGTGTGTGTGTATGTGTGTGTTCTCCTGCGTATTCCATTTACAGGGAAGTCAAGAACAGATAAAATTAATGAATAGTCACAGCTATCAGACCAGTGACTGCCTATGGGTAGAGGAAACCTTTTGAGGTGATAAAGAGAGTCTCAGTTACATGTATGTACACATTTGTCCAAAATCATCCAATGTGCCTTTAATCGCATTACATTCCACTGTATTTAAGTTTAAGCTCAATTGTAAAGTAGGATTTTGAACTGAAACCATGCCCAGGGCAAAGGACGGCTGCCTGGAGGAGGCATCATTTGGATGAGCCTCGAAGAACGACTTCGGCCTCTAAGGAGCAGCGGGCGGGGGTGTTAGAGGGGAGTGAGGATAAAATTCAATCAGGGCTCAAAGGCGACCAACAAAATGGGAAGAACATCCTATTTCACAAGAAGCGAGGGAAGTATACCCTCATCCACATGCCTTACTCTCCAAAAGCTCCAGCTCAGAAATAATTGCCTCACACAATAATTGGGAGATGCAGCCTGGGAGCCTGCACAAGTGGAGCCGGGTGCAATTTGGGGAGATTTGTTACGCTCAGCTCCCTCTATCAATTCCAGAGGCTCAGATGTTCCTGACCTGTTGCTGGGCATATTGTGAAAACGGCTTTTATTTACTGCACTTCCATTAAAAGATGAAATCCACGAACAGGGGCTCACAGGCCAGAAAATCACCGTTTACGTCTCCACTTATCTCTCGGCAGCGGCCAAGGACTCGCCTCCACGACACCTGGGATCTGGCTTCAGTGCTGCCTGGGGACAGCCCCAGAGCAGTTTAAATGTGGACCATGGAATGGGGCTGCTGGACCGGGCTGGGCAGGTGAAGAGGGTAGTCCTGAGAGGGTGAGCAGAGAGCACAGCCACACAGGGTTATGCTGGGTGGCAAGAGGAAGGGTGGGTACACAGCTAGGTTTTCTGTGAAACACTAGGCACATGGGGAAGGCTAGGAATAGGGTGGGGTGGTGGATTGGAAGTACTGGAATGGGCTGGTGATCCCAAGACAAAAAGTAAAACCCAAGACAATCCTCAACTGAGTCAATCTCTGGTCCTTTCCTATTTCGGTCAGCTATTTTGCTGCTGTGACTAAAAGATTTGACCAGAACAACTGTAGAGGAGGAAGAGTTTATTCGAGGGCTCACAGTTTCAGAGGTCTCAATCCAGAGACAGTGGGCTCCATTCCTCAGGGCTCCAGGTGAGGCTGAACATCATGGCGGAAGAGTGTGGCAGAGGGAAGCAGCTTACATTGTGATCAGGAAGCAGAGAGAGTCTCCACTCTCCAGATGCAAAATATATACCCCAAAGCCACACCCCACTTCCAGTCTCCTCCAGCCACACCCTACCACCTCAGTCGCCACTCAGTTAATCCTTATCAGGGAATTAAAACACTGATTGGGTTAAGAGTTTCAAAACCCAAGCACTTATCTTCTGAACCCTCTTACATTATCTCACATGTGAGCTTTTGGGGGACACCTCACATCCAAACCATAATATTTCCCAACATCACACATCTACACCTCACCTAGTTGGAAGATCTCTGCTCAAATGCCAGTTTTGCTGCCCAATTAAAGACTTGAGATGTGATAATACTCCCTTCCCATCTCCAAGCCTTGCTCTCCACCTGAGAAATAGAAGTCAAACTAAGCAATTTGCTTTAACTCTAAAGTTCTCTCAATCCAAATCTGCTCTCTTGAGGAGTGACCTGTAGGAAGTCCCTTCCTCTGGATCATGATCTCCATCCAAGTCACTGAGAGTTGAATGTAACCATTTCTAAAGATGCTCCCAGATTTGGGGTTCCGTCCTCTCATCTGATCAGAAAAATGGCAGCATTTATCTCATTGTTTTGTCAGATCACACCTTGAGGTAGAAACTCACTCATTCTTCCAATCTCCACTCCAACTCTTAACAATGAGAATGAACAGGCAGATGGATATGGATGAAGGGGAAGAAAGGAGGAGGGATGGATGGCAGATAGATGGATCAGTGGTAGGATGATTAGATGGATAAACAGATGAAGAAGGATTCAGAATACTGGAGAACAGAAAAAGGGGAGGATGGACATCCATAAACAATACGTTAACACCCCCTTGCCCATCACAGTTCAGTCCCAAAATACTAAGCATCCATTATGATAAGCTCCACTATATATTCTCAGAACTTCTGAAGATTTCTGGAGCCTTCACTTCAGGAAACAGACCATAACACTTATTTTATTTCAGAGCAAGTGTGTGGAATTACAAGCATACATCATGCCTATGAACATGCTGACTGGGAAAAGAACATATGGGAATATGTGATCTCCTTCACCCACTGAGAAGCATAAGTCAGATTCAGGAAACCACATAATGCAAAAAAATAAATAAATAAATAAAAGAAACAATTTAAAAGAAAGTGTTTCTAGAGTGTGTGGTCCAGACAAAAAGAACTGAAGGAGGAGTTTGAGGCAGAGCAACTAGTATGAATGGGGGGAAGCAGGGAGACTGGATGGAAAGAGCTTATCATGAAACAGTGTTGAAGGATGGGAAGGAGTCAGGTGAATAGGGGAAAGTACGGAAGACAGTCAGGGGTGGGTGGGAGGATGGGGGCCCTTGGCAACTGCTGGATAGAAGACCATGGAATATGGTTGGTTGTGGGTTGTTCAGTTCAACCAAGCATGCATAGATCTGTAGCCCTCCACCTGGCCTAGGAAAGACAGAGGGCAAAGTGGGTAGAGGAGAGAAGAGAAAATAAGAATGGAAAAGGGATGAAGGAGAGGGAAGAAAGGAGAGAGAAACAGAGATCAACGAACAGAGATTGGCCCAGGGAATCCTCAGTACGCAGAAGTTGAAATCCCTGATGAAAAAATAAATAAATAAAAAATAAATGGCAGCAGAGAATGCGCAGGCAGCTTTGCAGCCAGTCTTGGTTGGCGGACAGAGGAAGTTCATAATGGATGAAGGGGGCAAGGTGTCTTGCCCAGAGTGCTCAGTGCTGGGGGCAAACGGGGCACCTGGAACCCCATCACTTTCTCCACTGCCAGCTCTCGGTTGCTAAGGTTACCTTCTTCACGGCCTAATTAGAGAAGCTGTCACTCTTTGACAGAGATCAGGAGGGAAGGAGAGAAAAAAATGAAAGGAGACATTTCACACTCTTAGGCAAGACAAAAATAATAAAGCCAGTCCCACCATCGTAGAAACTCTGTCTGCAGTCAACGAAGACTGTGTCTTTGCCAGACCACCCTCTGTCACCAGCTTGGAGAGTGCTGGAAGTCAGCTCTTCTCAGTTAGCTGGGGACTGCCTGGTGACAGCCTCCAGGAAGGTAAGTGGGGTATAGGATGCATGAGTCAGAAAGAAGGGGATGTAGCACCCATTCTGCTGCCCTGGTCTGGCAAATCTTGGTGACTCATAATATGGTGTTCTTCTTAGGCAGCAGGGGATACTGTAACAGAACCTGCCATTGCAGGGGGCCATAGTGAGTCCAGGATGGACCATGAGTTGCCTTCAGATTGTACTTCTGGGCCAGAGAGCTGAGAAAGAGGTGGGGCGGGGGCGGGGGCAGTGGAACAGGAAAGCAGCCAGGTGGGAAAGCACACGGTACAGATCCTGGATGAATGTCTCTGTGTCTCCCCTTCTGACAGCAGAGTGCTGGCCCTCTGGATGCCAGTTCTCAATTTCTCCAACACCATGGGTACCACTGAACCATCCTGGAAGGAAAACCACATGCACTGCAGCACCCGCCTCTGCTGATAAGCTCTTCCTTTCCCCTTCTTCCTGTACCCCCACACCTCCTCTTGTCTGGTTAAAACTATTTCCTCCCAAGGAGAAAGGAGGAGAATGCACTGGCTGTGTGCAAGATCCCAGCACCTTTATTTAATGGGAAGAAACAGAAAAGCACAAGAGCAGGAGTAACAAACTGAGGCTTCCATTCTACTCCTGCCAACAACTCACTCTGTGACCTGCTCAGGTCTTTTGACCTCTCTGAGCCTTGCAGTATACATCCTATTGACCTCTGGGGTAGGGTATGGATTAAGCTAGAGAACTGAAAAATTCTCCTGCCCAAGAAAATGGAAAACTTCAGGGCATGGATTTATGTTCTATTCAGCAATTCATCTCCAGCCTCCAATAGAGGATCTAGTACACAGAAGTCACTCAATAAATGCTCACTGAACTGAAAACTGTTTTCTGTATTGATTTCTTCATTCCACAAACATCTTTTATTTGTTGCACATAATAAAAATCAGATCCCTGTCTTCACTGAGTTTCCAATGGATAGTGCAAAAGAAAAACATCAAATAGTAATAAATACATAACTAAAACACTTGATGAAGTGCAACAAATATCAGCAGTTTCTATATATAATGGGGAGACCAAATCTAACCTGAAAAGTCAGGGAAGGCTTCTCTGAGGGAATGACATTAACTTAAAATCTGAAAAATTAGCAGGAGTCATTCATGCAAAAGTAGAAGCAAGACCTTTCCAAGTAAAGGAAACAGCTTGTGCAAAGGTCCAGAGGCAGAAGTAGGTTAGTTACATGAGAGGGACTGAAAGGAGACCAATAGAGATGGAAAAGCAGAGAATAGCAGGGAAAATGGTAGGATTTGAGACCAAAGACCTACACAGATTTTTGAACCAAAAGGTCAACATCTTTTCTACCATCATTTCCCTAAAGCAAAGCTCTTTCTTTCTGGAGGAGATGTTGAGTCCTGATTTCTAGGCACAGCTTGAGGCATGCACAGTAGGTCACAAGAAGGTGATCACCTTTATGGGGAAAATCAAAGGTTGTGTAGAAAAGAGATGCTATTTTTTTGCAAAGGCTAATGCATAAAACATCATACGGCTCAGTGGCATTTAATCATGCTTCACGCAGTTCAAGAACATCCAGGAGAGAAAGAGAAGACCTGTAAGGAAGGGTTTTGCCCACCACCCCAGTCACTAGTTCCTCTGGTTTTGATACTAGGATCCCAAATCCTTCCTATAAATTCCCTTTGCTAAAGTAAACAGAGTTGCTACTCCCAACCCAAGTGATCTGGCCTAACAAGCAAGATGGCTTGCTCAAGACACTCAGAGCCTGGGAAGCATACCCAAGCTTAGAAATCAGAGCTCCTTCTCCACAGCCTGTGACTGCCTGGGCTGCCACCTCTCTGCAGCAACGTGTTAACTGAGTCCTTCATCTCTGGTGTTCTGCCTTATCTGCCCACCCTTTCCCCAAGTCTCAAGAGGACTACAAACACAGCTGCCTACCTTCCTCTTCAGGTCCTCCCAAAGAGCTCACAGGCTCGCTGCCCTCGGGGTTGCTCCTCATAAATCTGACATCAGTTACCCATCATTGACCATAAAATAATGTATTGAAAGTGCACAGAAACAACTGTAGGTATTATGCCAGGAGCTGGAGCTCAAGTGAAACAATAACAAGATAAATTCCTAACTGTATCCTACTGTGCTGCTCCTGCAGTATGTGTGTACCTCTCTCTCCCACCCAGGCTAGGATTAAAGGAATCTTTTGCAATTTTCCCTGCTTCAGAAAGCACCTGTGAATCTCCTGTTTCTACATCACTCTTCCCTTTGCTCACAATCTAAAAGCAATTTAATTTCCTATATGAAAGAAGCAGCAAAGGAGGCTGGCGATAGGGGGGAAGAGGTTTTGGGATTTTTCTTCTTTAAGCTTGCTCACCGACTACAAAGCTGTTTCCAACAGTAGCAGAAGTCACTCCCATGACACTTGAAGGAGATGGGAACACACAAGCCTAATTGCATTATACTGCAGTTTGACCAAGCGATCACTAACTTTATTACAGAGAAAGAAAATAAAAATGACAGAGACAAATTTAACTCATCCCTTCCCTTACTTACATGCTGAACTTGGGCCACAAGCCAGAGAACGAAGGAAATTGTGGGGAATGTTCATGAGTCATTAAGGAAATTATTTCTATGTTCAGCAGATTCCCAGGGGAGTGGAAATGGGGTCCATGCACAAACCTCCTCCCTAACTCCAGTCCCCCCATTACTCTTCCCAATGGCCAACTCTGATTTGCCGCCATGGGGTAGCCAGGAGCAGCATACAAATCTACTCGTGCATTCTCGACACACTTACAGATTATCAAGTGTGAATCAAGCACAATTGTAAGAAGCACTGGGAATACCATGTTGAACAAAATAGACAAGGTCTCTGTACCCAAAGAGCATGGTCTAGAGATCCTCAGGGACAGTATCTATGTACACACAGATGCCCAAATGCAAAAGAAGTGACAGGAAGTTGTAGGAAAGGCTGTGGAAGAAGCAGGTGAACATGGACATTGATTTAGGTTGAAAGGCTAGGGAGGACCTCTAAGGGGTCCCTGGCAAGCAAGACACAAACAGTACAGGGGATGGGGAGGTGGGCATGGCCTGGATGGGCAGTGGCTCTGAATCGGGCATACCCTGGCATCACCTAAGTCACCTTGGGGGATCTCTCTCACACACACACACATACAACAGAACAGTGCTTGACCCACCCCTCAGTTATCCTAATTTGATGGACCCAGGTCCTGACTATGTTTTTTATTAATAGTCTTTATTTATATTTTTTTGAATAGTGTTAGGTTGACAGAGAAATTGCTGGAAAAAGAACAAGGAATTCCCACATTCCACCACCCCCTATCACAACACAATTCCCCCATTACTTACATCTTCATTATTGTGGTATATTCGTTACAACCGATGAGCCATGTCCATGGCTTATGAACTAAAGTCCCCAGCTGACGTCTGGGTTCAATCTCTGTGGCCTGCCTTCTGTGGGTAGGTGACAAATGTATGAGAAGAGCTGCACCTCATCACTGGATCACCTGGAGTACCTCCACTTCTCCAGAGTCCTCGGTGCTCTGCTCGGCCTTCCTCCCCTCACTCCCCACCCCACCCCAACCCAACCCCTGGTATTAACTACCTCCATAGCTTTTCTTGCTCCAGAATGTCATATAGTTGAAAATCACACTGTGGCCTTCCAGAATGCTTTCCTTCACTTGGCAATATGCTTCAAGGGTTCATCCACGTCTTTCTTGTAGCTTGATAGCTCATATACTTTTATTATTGAAAAATGTCCCACTGTCTGGATGTGATACAATTTGTTTATCCCTTTACCTACTCACTGATAGACGTCTTGTTTCCTTCTAGGTTTCAACAATTATGGGAAAAGCTGCTACAACCATTCATAGGTAAGTGTCTGTGAGGACATAGTTTTCAAAGGATGTGATCGCTGGATCAAATAGCAAAGGATGTGATCACTGGATCATATGGCAAGAGTATGCTTAGTTTTATAAGAACCTGCCAAACTACCTAACCCTAGTTATAGTGATATAATTGGCTTAAGGGAAATCCCAGGTCTTGGCATTTTTAAAAGCTTCCCAAGTATTCTAATGTACAGCTAAGGCTGAATACCATAAAGATCTTGATTAGGGACTGTGTATTTCATTATAAGCACAATGGGAAGTCATCATGAATTTAGGGCAAAATGATGCACATGTTTATAAAGCTATTCTGGAAGCCTTCAAGAATGGGTTGGGAAGGCTGGTGGGAAGTAAGAGCAAGAAAATCTGAGAGACCAATTAGGAGTGACTGAGGGTCAGAGATGACAGTGACTGGTACCAGGATAAAGAGAAATGAATGGATTCAAAAGGAGGAAAGTCAACAGGTTTTGATTATAGGTTGAAAGTGGAAAGGGGGGAAACAAAGACAGAAATCCAAGGATTACAAGAGATATTTCCAGTTCTTCCCCAGAAGCAAATTGAAGTCCGTCCTGCAGACAGGCACAAGTTACTTGCCTATTTTCTTTTCTTTCTTTGTCTTCTCCTTTTCCTTCTCCTCCTCCTTGGTTTGCTATTTTTGTTTGTTCGCTTGTTTTGCTTTTTAAATAAGAGCACTTCTTGATTCAATAACCATTTGCATCTTAAAGGACTACTGGACCTTTATATTCTAATGAAACATCTACCATTATGGTCAAACTCAACCTGATGTGATCAGAGGAGACCTCACATGATATCTTGGGGATATAGTAACTTGGCTCAGATGCCTTTAATTGTCAGTTACAACTTATGGTTGAAATTTTACCTTTTGAAAGAATCTTTTATTTTCATATTTTTATTGTGATGAAATTTTGGGCGAGATGATTTCTTAAGAGGATTCATCACTCTTGCAACTTTTCTTCTGAAATTCTCCAAAAGATATGTTAATGCCCTGAGGGGGAAAAAGCTTTTAAAAAAAGCTGATGATGAATAGAGCAAGAACAGCTGAGGAGGTCACAACTGCGGAGCCCACCAGAGTCACAAAAATAGCTTTGAATATTCAGCAAAACAGGAGCAAACATGCTCAGGTCCTGTCTACCAGACCCTCAAAAGCCCATCTCACATCTAAAATCAGATTCATGGTCAAATTTGTAGAACATGGACCAAGCATCCACTGAGCCCTCTCTCAGGTCACTCAGGACACTTGGAATCCTATCTGACAGCAGAGGTAGCCACGAAGCTTGCCCTGACATCAGGAAGGCTGGAGGCCCTGACATCAGGAAGAAGCCAGAACTGTACCCTGCAGAATCCTGCCCATCTCAGACCACGAGTGCATTCCTCTTCTCTCTCCTTTACTGTAAATACCACCCTGGAATGACTGGTTCTGAGGAGAGGGGACCAGTTCTGAGCTTGCAGATGCAGCCAAGCTCTTCAACAAGTGGCTTGGGTTGGTTTGTTGGGTTAAGGCTGACATAGAGGAGTGACTTGTTGTAAAGAAAATAGAGATTGTGAAGAAACTGATGGGGAATGGAAGTCCTGAGCAGAGAGGAAGAAACACTAAGAGGGACACACGTGTACAGAGACAGCAGCAGGAAGAGAGAAGAAAGGAGTCGTTGAAAGTGAAGAAAAAGAGGGAGAGACAGTCGCTGACAGAGACAGAGAAGAAAAAGAAGGGAGCCAGGAGGAGGGAATGAGGAGGAAGCTGAGGAAGAAAAGAGAAGAAGGAGGTGCGGATGGGAGGAGAGAGAGAGACAGCATTCCATTCTCATGCCATCACCCCTCACAGGGGAGTTTTCAATACTCTCTCGAAGAAACACTCATAAATCTTCCACGAAACATCGATGGAAGCTCAGACCTGTGCCTGCATGTCAGACAGCCCCATCTGCACCTGTCTCACAGGGAGCAAGAGCTCCTGGGGCCCCTCTTCCTAAGGCCCAGCTGCTGGAATGGGCCAAGCATGGGTGTGAGGGAGGAGAAGGAGAAAAGCAAGGTATGGTTGAGAAACGACCCATCAGGGGCCTGGAATTTCCATGGGTAAGTCTGACTCATCTAAGGCATACTAGACTTCACAAATGAAATTTTATGATAAAACACTTTTATTAGCAATCTTTAGTATGTTAAAAAAAAATACATTGCTTGGCGCTTCTTCTTTAAAAGTAGATCTTTTGGGTACACCCATACATTGCCGGTGGGACTTCAAATTTGTGCAACCACTCCGGAAAGAAGTATGGAGATTCCTCAGAAAACTTAGAAAGAAACCACCATTTGACCCAGTTATCCCACTCCTCTGCATATACCTGAAGGACATAAAATCAGTGTATCACAGTGATGCAACCACATCGATGTTTATAGCATTTCAATTCACAATAGCTAAGCTATGGAACCAACCTAGGAGCCCTTCAATGGATGAGTGGATAAAGAAAATGTGGCATATATGCATAATGGAATATCACTCAGCCATAAAAAAGACCGACTTTAAGACTTTAGCTGGTAAATGGATGGATCTGGAGATTATTATGCTAAATAAAATAAGTCAATCCCCTCCCCCCCAAAAAAGGTCAAATCTTCTCTCTGATATGTGTGTGGGGCAGGGGAATAGAAGTCCATTAAATTAGACAAAGGGGAATGAAGGGAAGGGAGTGGGAACGGGATTAAGAAAGAGAGTAGAATAAATCAGACATAACTTTCCTATGTTCCTATATGAATACACCACATCATGTACAACCACAAGAATGGTTGTAAGAAGTTATACTCCATGTATGTATAATATGTCAAAATACAGTCTATTGTCATGTATATCTTTAAAAAATAAGAAAAAAAATCCTAGATCTTTTGGGTATTGTAGGTTACATAGTTGATTGCCACAAAAGTCCATTCTACCAACAGTTATTGGCACCGATTCAAAAACAGGCCCTGTACCAGGCAACAGGGAACAGAAAAGAGATGATTCCTTCCATTCCATCAGAGATCTCATATTTGGAACCATCCAACAGAATGTTGTGCAATAGTGGGTATGTTCTCTGCTATTCAGTGTGGTAATGACTGGCCACATTTGGCTATTACTGAAATTTAAATCAATTTAAATTAGGTAAAATTTAAAATTTAGTTCCTCAGTTCCCTGGGTAAATTTCAACTGCTCAATAGCCACAAGTGGTTAGTAGCTACCATTGTGAACTATGCAGGCAGAGATTAAAATAAAAGAAGAATATCATATTTTAATATAAGGGAGGAGTCCTAAGGAAGCTATCATTAACATTTCCTGAACAAAGGTGTTCAAAGCTAAATTAGGGCCAAAAAAAAGGAGGACTAGCAGTTTCTATGAAGGAAGTAGCTTGCAAGAGGATAGCTGGGTTTCCACTGCAGGAGTACAGGTGGGCCAGGCATGCTGACAAAGGACAGCCCTTAGACCAAAGCCACTGATGAGAAAGTATAGCTTATTCTCTGGGAATAGTAAGAAGCCCAGTTTGACGGCAAGGCAGGCAGAGGAACTGTGTGAGAGAAAAATAATAAGGTGGATTTGGTGTTTGTGTGGAGGACTTAGATGCTAGGGAATTTGTTCTTCAACCTGTAAGCAGTGGGGTTCCACTAAGGAGTCCAAGCGAGGGAGAAAGAACCTCTGGGAAGGATTCTTCAGGCAGCACATGAAGTGTCCACATGGAGGAAGATGCCAGAGCAGGATTGCAGGAGACCAGGGGAGAGGTGACACATCATGAAGAGGGCAGGAAAATGAGGAAGAAGTAGCCATTGTTCGAATACAATATGGAGGGATGGATGAGATCCTTATTTTGCCCAAAATAAGAATGGCATCTAAAAGTGTGACTATCATCGTAGAAGGCAGATCCCTGAAGTCATTTCCTGAGCCAATATCTTTGCAGAGGAAGAATCATCCAAGAAAGATGAGCGTTTTCACAATCATTTGTCACTCCATTAGCCTACACTGCAGGATTCCTTCCCCTGATGCCACCTCCATTCACTGTGTCCCCTCGCTTGTGAGGACTCCAGGGCAAGGTCCCTAAGAATTGGGTAAAAGAAAGGAAGCAGAGAAAAGAGCAAAATAAGGAGAGAAGAGGCCTTTTAAAAAAAAACATGTGCTGGGGAAGTCACAACAAATTCCCAGTCATTCCTGCCGGAGGAGGTTTTATGGGGCGAGACGTCCGCAAAATGGGTTTTGAATTATACTCTGCACCTCATAAAGCATAGCACTCTTGGCAGACGGCTCCCACACACTGCCCTCTCATTACCTGGCCAGCCCTCCCCAGCAGGTAGGCATGCCGGGAAACCCAGTGGAGGCGAAAGAACACAAAGCCGATGTCCTGCGTCTGCAGTCAGGAGCATCCTTAGTCCTCTGACTTCAGGCGAGGTGGTACCTACTCTAGGCCTTGAGAGTCTGGTATGGATGAGGCCAGAGGGTCCCAAGAGTTCTAAGATGGACCACCTGGTGAATCAGTGTGTGGCTAGGAAAAGTCATGTACAACTGTTCCTTGGTATGGGAGGGGATAGGAGGAGCAGGATAGAAAGCCCTGCTCCTGTGGTCACCCACAGAAAAGATTCTTTGAAGATGTTTAATTATTTTTAAACAAATATTGTAAAATTACTTCTGAACAAAGAAATATGTGAATTATTCCTGGGGCTCAGGAAGTCAGTATGACCTGGAGATTTAAATAGCAGGTGTACCATGCTGCAATTTCCACACTAGGTCACTTTAGTATTCCTACCACGGGGTCCTCATGTGTTCACCAGGGAAAGTGTCCCTAAGAAAGCGACCCGAAAGCCAAGGGACGTCAGCAGCGATCACTGTGGAGTTCTCAGAGGGGCCATAGACTCTGAGTCGACTGACTGACATTCCTGGTTCATCTCCTGGATTCTATTTCCTCTTCTTGAAATCAGTTTTGGGCAAAATGAGAGCTAGAGGCTCAACTACTAAAATGCTGTGACTTAATGCCTCTGTGAGCCAACCTGAAACACAATACATGTATATTTCAAAACCTGGCTTGCTCTCCACTGACTGCCAGGTGAGTCTGTGTGTTACACCGTCTCTGTAGAGCTTCCTGGGGCCCCAAAGCCACGAGAGTCAGCATTACTGAGCAGCTTCCTCTCAAGCATTCTAAGGACCTTGCCAACAGTTGAGCTGCATTTTTACAGGGAGCCAGTTTTTTTCCCCAAACCTGTTTATGCTCACAGTGTTTCTTATAATTTTAAAATTGCATGAAATAGGGTCCAAGTTAAAAATTTATGTGCATCCAAAGAGCTAAGTTGATTTTACTGTTAAAAAAAAAAAAAAAAATAAAGCCACTTAAATATTGTTAGTGAGTTAGGTCAGGTGTGACAACAATAAAAATTTAGAAAGGAATCATAAAACTCTAGAATCACTTGGCAAGCATCTATAAGTCCTCAGTCTCCTTTAATGAAACCAACATTGGAGATCATATTTGATGCATTATGAGCATAGTTTATGCAAAAAAGATAGCATAGGACTCCAATCAGCTGACCTGGACTCAAAGAAAGAGGCCTTGGGCCTATATCCAAAAATTGGCAAATGTATGCACTCTTACATATTTTAAGTTAAAATGAAATGTTTAAGGTGCATCTATTATTTTTTATGATTCTCTGCTTTAATAGACTTTCTACTAACTGACCAACTGCCAATCCAAACGGCCTCAGAAACAAGGGTTACTAAGGTTAGCAACTCAACCTAAACCCAGGTAGCCCTCCCCAGAATTGTCTGTCTACCCACTCATGTGAGAAGTTGAAGGAAGGAGAAAAAAAGAACTGCTTTGTCAATCATATCAAATACCATGCCAGAAAGAAAAAGATACCCACCCCCGACTTGTGTGATAAATGTTCCTTTCTATCACCTCTCTTGCTCAAAGTTCAGTTTCTTTTTTTGCTTCTCCAGACAGAATTGTCATATTCTCTGTGCTTGCACACTCCTCTCTCTCTATCTTTATTTAATATGTATGTGTATGCATGTACGTGTATAAGAATGTATATATGTATGTACATGTGTGCACGTGCACATGTGCATAAATTAAGCAAGAGACAGTAAAGAAGGTCTGTGAGACCTGGAGGAGATTTGCAGGTAGATTCTGAGTCTTGGCAATGTTGGAATAGCCTACTGTCCTACAGTCCAAATATGCCTTTGTAAAGCTGGCATAATATTAAATATAAGGTGGCCAGTGAGCTCTCTCCAATTATGCAACCTCTGTAAAGCATGACAGAAACATTAATGCTCTTCTTTCCAAAACATGTTATGTGGAGAAGAAATATCAATGCAGTGGTTTGGGCATAGTGCTGTGCCTATAAAACGTTTTTTAAAAGCTATGGAAGCTTTTGTTCAAAGAAAATTAGAGCCCTGCGTTACAGACAGATTTCCAAGTGGAAGCATCTCTTAGGTCGAAATCCAAAGCAACAAACACTCCCCTGACCTCTGACGGAACCCAGGTTCCAAAGCCAAAGTCCCAATCAGGAGATAATTTCATCCATATCCCTGAGCTACCTGCAAAAAAACTTGCAGTGACTTCCTCTGTTACTGCAGCAAAAGCGATTATTCGGGCACATGTATGCACACAATCCCCAGAATCCTAGCAACCTATTCTGCATGACCACCTCTAGGGAACACGTTCAAGTGGAGGAGAGACCTTCTCTTTGTTCTTCATAAATTCCTGAGTTGCATGCATTTGTTACAACAAGCTTGTATTCCTTTTGTAAAAATTAAAAATTAAGGTTAGAAATTTTAATAAACATGCCTACACTAGTGGCTAGAGCTACAGATGTTAAAAAGAAATGATGTTTAACTTAGAAAACATACAGACCAGTAGGAAAGACAGACAATTAAACGGGCCCACTTCTTTGAAAATACAGACTGTGCTGAATACACAGAATGCCTGGGAAAGAACATTCTTGGGTGGGAAGGAAAGTGATTCTAGAAGAAGGGAAGGGACATCAAAGTTGCATCCGAAAAAATGGTGGTTATGAGGCAAGAAGGATATCTTCAAAAATATACATATACACATATCAAATGAAATCTGACAATTAAGTGGGCACAATTTGAATTTTAGTGGATCATCCATCCCTCTGCTTGGGTTGGTTCATGTTTCACACAACATTATCGTGTGAGTGGTGAATTTAGATGGCACATGAGTGGTTTTGAATTTTAACTTCAATAGTTACATGCTTACATTTACAGGCTGTCTTCCATTTATAACATTATTCTGGCCTTCCTTCATGACAGTGATATAAAATTTCCTTTTCAAAACAAATATATCTAATTTCATTTACCATTTGACCTTGTGTAATAGACTTGATCTCTCTGAAGGGCCATTTCTTCATCTCTAATATGGGATATTCTAAAAACGCTTATGGAAAGGAGCTTTGCAAATCAAAATGTCCCAATGTTATTACCTCAAGAGACTGTGAACTCCTTGCATTTCTGTAGCCCCAGGGACCCAGCATGGGGTATGGGATGGAACAACCATGGAATAGTGACTACAGGGGCAAGGAGACCAGGGTTTGCAAGTGAACTGGTTCAGTCCAGGGCATGTCAATAAAATTCATCACCAATGCTAACTCCCATCAACTAGTAGCGAATGATAAGGCCTCGCATTGAGAAGGACTCCAATGCTGCATGCAGTTAAGTGAATGTCATGGATACAGAAGTGGAGAGTGACGGGACCACACATATTTTCTGTTCATCACTCCTACATTCTTTCTTCCTTTCTTTCTCAACAAATACTTATTAAGTGTCTACTATATGATGAGCATAGGCCCAGGCACTTGGAATTCCAGCAGCAAACTAGATTGGATTTCTCCTTTCTTGGAGTATCCTATGTGGTCCAATCTTTCCCAACTTCCTGAAGGGCAGAGACTGTTAGAACATTTCCTTAATCTTGAGTGGTGCTCTCCATAAAGAAATGTCTTTTGGTCACATAGCACATCACTAGCAGAAAGAAGGTGCTTGCCTCCCAAACCAGCACAGTTGTGTAGTTACCAGGCTTGCAAAACCTGTTTAACTTTCTAAAGTGTGCGGCAGCCAGTTCTGAGCGCCCAGTCCTCCCCACTGCTGTCCCTGGTGGGGAAGAGAGCCCTGTCTGGAAGTAGGGAGGCAGGTGAATGGGGGCAACTCCCTAGAGGCCTCTGGGTTTTAGAGAGATGTTTTAAAGAGGCTACAAGAACAAAGAGGACAAAGAAGAGGAGGGAGAGACAGTGGGAGGCCCACTATAGGCAGACAGGTAATTGGTTACTTTTGAGCTGAGCGGTCAGTCTCTCTAGTCTCCCTCCCTGGGGGAGGCTAAAGAGAAAGAAATTGAAGAAGGTTCCCTAACAAATTAGTGTGAGACTGGACTTGAAAACCCCAGTCACACCTGGGTTCAGAGCCAAGGGTTTGATCTTCAGAGGCCCCAGGAAGGATGCCAAGTGGGAAAGAAGGAAGTGGACTTTATCGAGCTGCAGTTCCAGCCTCAGAAGTTCTCCCAGGAGCACCCTGCTGAGCCCAGAGAGCTGAGAAGCCACTCATAAATCACTTGGCTTCATCTCATCACATTAGAAATGGGGACAGCCCAGAGAAGAAGCTTGACCATAACACCCAGCAGAACTGGCACCAAATCCCAGGACTCACGCTCCAGCCCTCCCCGTCATATTCCTCTGATCCTGGGTCCCACGAGGTCCTTTTCCACACGACTTCCTTTGGCTTGTCTTAAACTCTGTCCAACTGCAAGGAAGGTGGGGCAGGGGTTGGTGTTGGGGATTGGGGTACATGCCTACTTACTTTTATTTTTTTAACAAACAGGAGGAAGCATTTACTAAGAGCCAGGCAATTCTTGAAATATGAACTTGAGCCATTAGAATCCTCCTAATCTCTCAATAGAAATACCTGATGAGGTAGGCTCCCTCTCAGGTGGTGTTCACAAACTGGTATCCCCACTCCTGCCCATTTTCTCAGATTGTGTATACTCAGCACCGACATGTGTGATGTGTTCTAACTATAGAGGTCAGAGAGCAAAAAGATAAAAAAAAAAAAAAAAAAGAGACCCTACATTCAAGAGGCTGACAGCAAAAAGGCTTTGAAAAACTAATGGACTAGGAAGCTATGGGAGGGAGGTCCAGGAATACTTCTTGGAGGAGGCAATATTCACATTTGTGGGCGAGGGAAAATGGTGAAAAATTATTTCAGAGAGAGAGTCAAATTATTTAGAATTCTGTAGATCCTAAAAAGGAATTAGGATTTTATCCTAAGAGCAATGAGAAGCATTTGAAGGTTTTAAACAGGGAAGTAGTGAGATCTAATTTGCTTTTTGGAAAAGATGACTGGGCCACAGAATGGGGCAGGGATTGTCAACCTTTTTCTATGAAGAATGATTTGTTGATATTTTAGTCTTTGCAGGACCAAGACTCTGTGGCTACCACTGGATTCTGTCACTACAGAATATCAGCAGCCAGAGCAACACAGAAACAAATGAGTGTGGCCATGTTCCAGTAATCTTTATTTATGGCCACTGACATCTGAGTTCTATATAATTGTCACATATCACAAAATATTATTCCTCTTCAGACTGTTTTGACTTTTTTTTTTTAATTAGCAGGCATTAAGGCCGTAACAAAAACAGGCAGAGGGCTGGATTTGGCCTATGGACTATACACTGCACAGCACAAAGCAAGAACAGGAGATAGAGAAGCAGAGGAAGATCAGCTGGAGGCAGATGTGAGATTGGACAGTGTCTTGGACAAAAGAGGTGCAGAAGGAATTTTGAGAAGCAGATTTTGAGTCACTTCAGAAGACCAAGAGAGGAATGGGAAACAGAAAGAGAGGCACAGGAAAGGAAAGAAGACGATCCTTTAGCTTGAAAAACTGGCTGGATAACAGTCTGATGTGGATAAACAAGGTATAGGGCCAACTGGATATCAGCAGTGTGTGCCCCCAGATGGGAGGGAGAGACAACCCACAGCATCCGCCCAGAGTTTCCAAATAAAACACAGGATGCTCAGTTAATCTGAACTTCAGCTAACCAGTGAGGCATCTTCAGCAAGAATATGTCCCAGATTCTTCATGGGACAGGCTTGTACTAACAAGTATCCATTATTTGTCTGAAATTCAAGTTTAACTGGGCATTCTGTATTTTTATTTACTAAATATGGCAATCATACAGGGGCTGGTGATGTAGGCATCCAGAAAATAAATAATGTCACCGAGCCTGACATTAGGAGGAAGAGAGGACTCCCTGGAGGAGGCAGCAGCTTAGTGACCTCCTAGTTGGTGTGATGAATCAAGGGATGAAAAGACAGAACAGCATACTCATTTGGGGGTCAGGAATGTGCAGGTCACCTGTCATCCTCAGAAATCTGCAAGTCAATGGTGAGTCTACGGTGTCAAATGGGAAAAGGAATAGCAGGAGGTGAGGCTGAAGTGGTGTGCACAGGGCCCCCTCACAGAAGTCCGCCAGGAACATGCCAAGGATTCAGGACGCTTAAAGCCAGGCTCCCCAGCCCCACCCCAGGTGCCTTGGCAATTCTGGCCTGGAGAACCTGGCTCTAGGGTGATGCTGATAAGAAGCTAACTTTAGGAAAGACTGAGCTAAATCTAGAACCTTTTGACAAATCCCAGAAGCCCAGGAAGTTGCTCCTGGCTCTGAAAGTCTTGAAGAGAGTAATCCAGGTAATTGGAGCAAAGTCAACGTCGGCATCCAGGAAGCCTGCAGCCTCCCACGGGAAATCCCAGCAAAGAGGCTCTGTCCATCTGTGGGGTGGGAGATCCAGGATGTTGATCAAAGGACCATCCGTGGTCTGTAACAGTCAACCTCCCTTCCTCTGTCACCTGGCTGTCACTTGGTGCTGTCAGCTCTGGGCATGTAGACCAGAAGTCTCCTGTGCCTTCCCTTGCCTCCCTGCCCCCCTTTCCTCTTCCACCCACAGTTACCACTGAAATGATTCCCCCAAATGCAGCTATTACTGTGACTGGAAATCTCTTTTCTGCTGATTCTGCTAATGGAAATGTTCCTTCCCTTTTCGGCTGCTTGCAGAGCCACTCGTGACTTCCTTGGGTGCCTGAGAGTAAGGCTTTGTCAGGCAACCGCCACAAGAAGGGAAAGCAATCCACCCGCCTGCCACCCCCTACACCCACCTGCCTTAGACTCAGTCTCTAAGTGCTTCTCTGTCCAAACTGTCCTCAGACGACCCTGGAGTTCCCTGCTCCCCCTCTCCCCAGAACGAGCAGAGATCATGAATGGTCAACTTCACGGTTTTGTGCCTTGCTGAGGAGGGGAAACGGGGGAAGGGAGGGGCACAGGCAGAGCATGTTGGAGTAGGAAGAGGGGAGGGAGGGAATTCACACTCATTATTTATTCATGCCTTCACCTCCTTCCAAAAAAAGGATTCCAGGTGGCAAAAAGGCATGGAACACAAACTGTGTGCCAGACGCCTCGCTAGGCGCTTTGCACACAATATCTCCATGAGGATCATGTGACCTAGTGCACAGAAGAAAACTGCACACCTCTGGGCACTGATGAAAATGTGGTTTATGGAGAGCTTTCCAAAAGCAATTGTCAGAGCAATCCAGAAAAGTGATGACTAGGTTTTCCTCACTTTGTTGATGAACAAACAGAGGTGAGGAGAGGGGTTTTAATATTAAGTAGATTAGATGAAGAGCAGCTTATTGAAAATGGGAGATGGGAACAATGACAGAGGCTCAGAGAGGTGGCATATGAAGTCCAAGGTTAGAAAGGAGTCCATGGGGGACTTGATCCCAGAGCTTGGTGTCCTCAGACCTGGCATGTTCCACTCCAGCACACCGCCTCTTAGTCAGAGGACCTGGTCTAGCAATTAGATTTTATTTTGGATTAGCTGTGAGAACTTGGAAAAGGTACTTTGGTTTGTTAAATAAGTGAGGGGGTTGAGTTGGATCACAAAGGCATTTCATTAGCTAGTTCTGAAATTCTAGACATGTATCTGCTATTTATTTGGAGTCTAGTAGCAACACACATGCACACACATATAGTAATTTTTATATATACATCCCATCTTCAAGGTGGGAACACAAAAATTGTACAATGCTATTAAAGAGCACTAAAATGTAAACCAAATTCACACTGGGGGCTGAGCAGGCATGCTAAGAAAATGTACCTAGCCGAACAGGGGCTTCATTTCAGACAACAGACGGCCTGCCCACTACTAGAAAGAAAATTGAGCTTACATAAATTCCTGGAAGGACCAGATCTCAGGTTCCTTAGTATACTATACATAGCATAAGGTGGGAAATCCCTAAGGGCTGGGAGGAAGGAAGGGGAAGAGAAGGAGAAAAAATGGGGGAGAGAGGAAGGGCAGAAAGGCAGTGGGAGGAAGGAGGAAGGGAAGGGCAAAGAAAACCAAGAAGCACAAGAGGAATTTGCTTGTCAAGCAGGTCTGGAGTAACCAGGGGCCTCTAAAGAGTGTGAGATAAGGCCTGATGCCCTCTCTGCAAAGCAGCAAGGAGCAGGCAAAAGGGCTGGCAGCTGGAGAGTCAGCTCCCAGCAACAGAGAAAGAAGGTGCTTGGTCCCGTGACTGCTTGAGAGCAGTCACACCTGAAGTTCCTGTATAAGAAAGGTCTGTAACTTCTTGGAAATGAGAAGAGGAAGAGATAGGATGGAAAAGAGGTGGTCAAGGGATGAACACTCAAGAGTACCCCTAGTTCTGGGCTGCATGCAAGGCAGAGAACATGGCTGTGGAACCAGGCAGACCTGGGTTTAGACAGAGCTGAGCCTCAGAGTAGCTAAGCCATCGGGTATGTTCCTTAACTCCTCTGAGCCCCAGTGCTCACCTGCAACACGGGATGAGCCAGATCTATCACTCAGAATCATGGAAATGATAAAGTGAGTTTCCTTACACCTCTGGATTTTCACTTCTGCCATCTTGGTTGCCCAGCTGCCCTTTCCCTGAGGTGGGAGGAAGATGCACTGGACTAGGAGCAACATACCTGGGATCTGGCATTGGCTCCATCACCAACTTGTCACAGTGACCTTGATTTCCCCACCTTTATGTACAAGCATTTTGCTTAGATACTGTGCTAAATTCTTTTCCTTTCTGGTATTTGATAATCCCAGAACCATGGTGTCTCCCTAATGTTCAATGCCTCTCTATCTGCCACAGGTTCTAACCCCCTAGGCTTCCAAGCTGCTCAAGGTGAGGCCTTCCCCAATCCCAGCACACTCCCCTCTAATCAAATGATCTCCTCACCATCCTACCAACACCCCAGATGATCGGGAGAAGGAAGGTAGAGGAAATGGCAATTAGAGTTCAGAAAAGGGAAGGTTCCACGGAAGAGGTGGCAGTAAGCTCATTCTGAATAGAAAAGTGGGATTTCAACACCTCTCTAGTGTTGCCCAGTATGGATTCTAGGATGAAATTTGGCAAACCCAGAGTCCCAGTTATCTGAGATCTCCTGTACACTATGATGTGCCAAGCACAGGGTGAGCCACTGCAGCTCCAGGGATAAAGTCTCGTGGGGTGCATAGGCAAGCCTGGCAGGCAGGAGAGAAGACACATGACTATGAAGATCGCTGGTCTCCCCTGAGCCACCATCCTCTCACACCTGCCTAACTCTCCACTGTATTCAGAGCCAAAGTCCAAATTCTGACCGATGTCCACACATTCCTGTGTGACCCAGCTCCTGTCCTCCCTTGGCCCACTCCACCTCTGCCCCACCAGCCTCCTGCAGTGCCTTAAACAAATCCTGGGGTACTCCTGAGTAAGGTCTTGCTGCAGCCCATCTCTGCCCAGAATATTCCTTTCCTAGGTATCTGTTGGCTAACTGCTTCCTCCCTGTCAAGTCATCGTTCCCATCTCCCATTTTCAATAAGCTGCTCTTCCTCGACTCTACTTAATATTAAAACCCATCTTCTCACCTGAGAACTCCAGGCTCTCTTTTCCCTCTTTTGTTTCCTTCTTTACAGAATATATTATCTTTTCACATTCTATGCAACTTACTGATTATGTTTATTGCTCTTGTCCTCAAACAGTTAACACACAAACATGAACCCCTAGGCAGACAGGGAAAGAAGCTCTCTCATGTAAGAGTCCCTGGTCTTTGGTCCTCTGCTGTGCCCTTAGCACCAGAACAATGCCTGGAACGTCACAGATGCTCAACTATCCCAAACGGCCACAGTCACAATGGGCTTTATATTGACAGTCTCACCAAGGCCCCCAGTGTTCAATGCAGGAGCACAGAGATCAGAAAGGGCCTCAAAGACACCTGAATTCAGTCTTGGAAGGTGAGAAGAAGTTTTCCCGTGGGGGAGGCAGTTATAGAATGAGAAGGAAGGATTCTTAGTATAGGGCAGTCTGCAGAGTCTGATCCTGGACCTTGTACTACAGCAGGGAGCTTGAACTTCATCCTAAGAATAATAAGGAACTGTCAGTGTTTTAAAAGAAGATAACCATTATCAGATTTGGGCCTTTAATGAAATCACTCTCTCTGCCAGTACAGAGGCTGGATTAGAGAGGATAAGGCTAGAGGTAGCCAGACCAGTGAGTTCGCTGTTGCAACTGTGGTAGACAAAAGCATTGCTAAGCTTGTCAGGCAATGGGGATGGAGAAGTGGTTGCTTCTCATAGTTAAAACCCTAATGCCTGGTAACATACAACACCCTTGTCAAATTTTGACTCCCAGACTGGGTTGATTGTATGCCAGTATGGAAGCTGCAAATATTTCAGTCTTGAATCTTTCTCAGAGTGGACACCATCCACCCCTTTCCATTCACAAAGGAGGTCTTCCTGGGGCTATTGTCCAAAAGAACTATAGTCAGTAGGGACAAGATAGTGAATGCAGACAGCAAGCACTAGAGAACAGAGCAGGCCATGCCGGCTGCCTCCTTCTGGGGCGGAGAGGATGTATGCTGTGCTGCTAGGCAGGGAAGCCAGCTCTCTTGCTATAGTTAATCTTCTGTTGCCACTAGCTGGTCAGTGTGAGAACTTGGGAAAGCATCAGCTCTGGAAAGGAAGCATCTCCCCAGTGCTGCTCCACTCCAAGTTTAAACCCGACTCTTCCTTTCCTTTCCTAGAAAAGAACAGATTTCTTCACTACCCCTAAAGGTAGTGAGAATGAGAAGCAATCAGGCTTCCCCCTTTCCCAGAAACAAGCCCATCAGCTCAGGTGCTCAGGAGAGATTGGAGCCAACCAGCTGGATGCTTGGGCAGGAGAACAAATTCAATTTCCCTTAAGTAGATTTTTCTCCTTAGAATTTTTATTTATTTATTTTTTTTAGCAAGGGGAGGAGGAATGAGTGGTATACTGTATAATGTTCAACCAAGTTGTACACCCTGGGCTGAGTGAAACCCAGTGCCTCTGTGAGCGGTCCAGCAATGGGATGGGAACAGTGGGAACTGTGGGCACTCTCGTGGGTCCCTTTCCTTGCCTGGACTTCCATGTCACCACATACAGTGGAAATGGTGAATCTGATGCTCTCTGCGAGTGTGTGATGCTGGGAGCTGGTCAAAGTGGACCGTCACGCTAACGGTTTCCAGGTATCACCCAGAAGGTCACTGTCAGTCTCTATCCTTCTGCCCAATGACACACAGGGCCTAGAACACCACACAGCATGCAAGTGGGAAGCAGGAGGCTTTGTCTGCCAGAGGCCTGGCCAAACCTCCTGCCCTACTTGCTGCAAAGGAAAATTCTAGACCATCTCTGTGGTCTGAGGGCTCAGCGCAGGAAAACAGTCAACTTCGGGGTCACAGCAAAGCTTGCACAGCTCTGCTGCTTGCTGAGGTCACTGACCCTCACACCCCCAGAAACAGGAAATCTTGGCATGGCCTGAGCTCAAGTCTCTCTTACAACTGAGTGAATTCCTCCCTTCTCCCTGCCCCATTTCCCCCTCAGTAACAAAGAACTGATGAGAGCAGACCATGCATTTCTCTCTGCCCTAAGTATTAAATAGGTTTCATCAGCTTTGAGCTGGCAAGAAGTAGGGTGGGGTATAGAGTGAGGGAAGTGAATGGAAAAGGGAAGAAGACTCAGATCAGGGTTTTCTAAACACCTCAACCCCTACCCAAGACCATTATTTACAGTGTCTCAGAAATGTGGAGCAACACAGCAGGATGGAATCTGAAATCTGAGTGTTGCCCAAATAACTCTTTTAATAATAGAAACCTGATGTCCAAATGAGGAACGTACATACACTGTTTTAAACCTAGCTTTGTTTTTCAACAAGGTCTCCCTATTTTTCATCCCAGAATCTCTTTCACACACAGCAGAGAACACTGGAAGTGATGCTAGTGAATATTCTGTGGTCAGAAATTTCTACAGAACTTACTACCATTTGTAACTCCTTTTCCTCCCGCTGAAAGAAGGGCGTCGACCTTCAGAATCAAACCAGAAACAGAAAAGAGCATATAGTCCAAACATCTCTCAGGGTTTGGTCCCTCTCCTGCGTGCCTGCCAAAGACGTATGGGTCTCTGCTTGAACACTTCCTCTATTTGGATCTCACCACAATGTGGGTCAGCACACGGGGTTGCTGGACAGCTCCGTGGGGCACACTCTCTTGTAGGGCTTGGCTCTATCCAATCTGCACCTTTTGAACATTCTTTAAATCAGATCCCCCACAAAACACACATTCTTCCTTGTGTGTGGACATCTGCAGGAAGTTTCTCCAGTCCTTTGTGGGTTGCTTTTCTTTTGCCAAACTCCCTTTTCCCTGCATTACTTCTGGAAAGGTGCCTGCCCCTCACTCCCCCTGAAGTTTTTTCTCTGAGTATCCATTTTTATCTGTGTTTTTAAAAAACCTCTGCTGGACTCCCCAACTTGGAATTTCACACTGCATCTTGTCTTCCACCCAGACCAACCAGCTTCTTGCAGAGTATCCTTTTGAGACAAACCATCAGGAAACTGCAGGACCTTTCCAGGTGGGTGCATTTAAAGATATACTCCTGGGTGGCTTTTCCTTCTTCACATTCCCTTCCCCCAATTCAGAGCACACTCTTCTCCTGGTTTACATGGCAAAGCAAATCACTAAGAAATGTTGCAATGAGTCGTTGTCCAATGTCATCACTTTTTTTCCCCTTTTGCTAAATCAAGGCAGGTGGTAAACTGCCTGGCCTGGCCACTATCTAGCACAGGAAAAAGGATGACATTTCCCTACCTGTAGTCATGAAAGCTAAATCCACAAACAGACTCTGGGGCTGCCTGGGGGTAAATGAGGACTGAGCAACGTGCAGGTTCACCTCAGAAGCCCTGAGCTGGCGGTTGCTCCTATTCAGAGCCTTTCCTTTCCATCTATCCTCCCCAACACCCCATGCAAAGGAAAACAGTAAGAAGCAAAGGAGCTAGTCAGAGTCACAGCATAGGTCAGGTCACTCAAGTTCACAGAATCTTTACACCAAAGGATTATTTTAGGGCTCATCTACCCACTCATTTTACAACACAAAGAATTAAAGCTCTGGGGTATAAATGACTTGTTCAAGGTCACAGTGAGTCAGGGTGAAGATTTCCAGATCCTAACCAACCATAAGTTCCCAAGCCATATTTAACATTCAGCATCTGAAATATTCGATTAAATCCTTCAACACCGACCCAGGTTCTTTCTGGTCCAGAAAGTGTCCCCAGTCTTCTGCAAGTTCATAGAGACTTCTTCCCTGATGTTTATAGAATGTACGGTCTTTATCACTCATGGGTGCTACTGAGAAGAATGCCCTTTGACATATTATGTGTCATGGAACTTTAAGCTCCTTTGGTAAGGTCACTGGAGTCATTTAACTCATGTCTCACTTTCAAACAGTCATACTTCTGCTCACCAATGTGACCAAAGTCATTTGCAGAAAGGTTCTTGTCTTGTTAATGACTACTATGCTTATCTGCCTGGTGCCATGCCCCCATAGTGTTTAGGTTCAGAATACCAGCCTGGCAATTAACAAGAATGTAGGTCTGCGACAGACTGGGATTCCAGTTCTAGATGTACCATGTACTCTCCGTATGACTCTGCACTAGGTACTTGACCCATAAGAAAGCTTCCTCATCTGTCAACTGGGAATAACAGTAGTGCCCACTCTATGCATTTTAGGTGACTTAATAATACATGGCAAGAGTTAAACTCTGAGCAATACATTAAATATTCAATAACTATTTGCTATTCCTTGATCACTTTCAGGGACATTCACTTTGTCAACATCGTTGACTTATAATCAGATTTTAAAGAAGAGGCCCAAGTACAGAAACTTGGGAATCTTTCACATCTGAGGGAAACTTCCATCTACACAAAGCAGGTGGGAACTTGATGGGGAGAGTAGAAATATGAAAAGGAAGAGAACTGAAGAAAAGTCCTTTTCCATCAAGTCACTACCAATCCCAGAGCCAATCCCTCAAATAAGAAAGGCAGAACCCAGTGAGGCCGGGCTAGGTACGAAGGTGACTTTGGAAAACATGGATGGTAGGCAGTGTGTGCAAAATTACTTAGAGGCCAACTGAATCGAGGGTAAAATGGAAAATCTACCTTCTGTTTGTTTGTCCCCCACCGCCACTCTAATGACAGAAATGTTTTACCAACAGTTACTCTGGGCCCAGGACCCAAAGCATGTCAGGAAGCCTTTGGCAGACACCATCACCCCCTAGTGGCGACTCAACACTCCCCACTACTGGCAGGGTCTGACCCCAACTTTAAACACCTCGCTGTGGCACCTGGTCATCTTCGAAATTCTCGGAACTGACAAACTAGGAGTGGAAGTCTTGCCTAACTCACCAGACACAACCACTGGGCAGGATGTTTAAAGGGTCTGGGAAAGGAATGGGATTGCCTTGGGGCCTCAAAAAGAGATGACCATAAATAACTTATTTTCCATCCCCCCATATAGCCACCACCAACCCTCATTGCCAGCCAGTCTGGCCCTCCAAAAGCTCATTGTGCACTCCGTGTTTACATGCAAACAGTCGAAGACCAACACAAATAAAAAGCCCACGTCTCCCTACACAGCTCCTGCTATACCCTGCCATCTGGTGACTACCTCGCTAGCCAAATCCCTGTCGGAGAGCTTGAGCTGCCATCCAGGGCGCTGGGGGGAGGAGGAGGTGGGAACCCAATCCCAGTGTGCATACAACAGGCTCAGGGCTGCCAAGGAAGAGAGCACCTGGCCACTCGGTGGGGCAGGCAGTCCCCAGCCACCAGGCTCAGCAGTTGTGCGTCAGAGACAGCGGAAGGCTGCAAGTCCAGGGCACAGGGGGACTCTCAAGCTGACACAGAGATCCCAGGGGATTCAAGACTTCCAGTTTCTTACTTTGTTTGCCTCAGGGTCCCAAGCACCCATCCCCTGAAAGCGGAAGTTTAAAATGGCCAGGATTGCTAGTTCCAGGAATTTGGGGGCCTCTGTGGCTGGCTGGACCTGGTCCTCCACACCTTTGAGGAACTGGAATGCTCTGGGATTCTCACTGCCAAGTCAGGGCACTCAAGAGCCGATTCCCTTCCCCCGCACTTAGGAGCCCTGAGTTCTCACCATAGCCCAGAGGAGAGAGATCTGGAGGATTAGAAGTGGCAGGAAGGGTTGGTTATCTTCTGTGTCACTGGCAGGACTCCCCTACCCACCCTCCACCACCGGCCCAGGCAACAGGAGTTAATGTGAGACCCATATTAGCTCAGTGCCTAAAGAATCACCCCACCTTCATCCCCTTCCATGGACGTGGGCAGCCCTACAGGTGCAGGTGGTAAGAGCTCTGTGTGTGTGTGTGTGTGTGTGTGTGTGTGTGTGTGTCCCCGTGTGCGCGCATGTCTGAGAGAGTGTGTGTGTGTGTGTGTGTGTGTGTGTGTGTGTGTGTGTGTGTTATATGTGCGCTGCAAGCCAGACGCGCCTCTGTGGGAAGTCCCCAGGGAATCTGCAAGGCGCTCTCCAGCTTTGCCTCCCAGAAAGCTCTGCACGCTCAGATTACAGCCAGCCAGGAGAGCCTAGGGCGGCCGCGGAACCCAGAGAATCAAGCTCAGACCAGGAAAGAGCCTGGCACTCACTCAAATCCCCAAAGGCAGCCAGTAGAAAGGAGAAGGGGGCAGAGGTGTCACGAAATATATTTTAAATATCAGGATTCCCAGGAGTGTGAGGTCTAGTATATGGATTACTCTGTGGGGCTTCTCTGGCGAGCAAGGAGTTAACCGCCGAGGCTCAGGCAGGAAACCTAAGAGCGCTGACCACCAAGGCCGGTCACCCCCGCGATGCCAGAGCCCAAGGACCCCGGCAAGAAGAGGTCGGGAGTCTGGCTAGCCCCCGGCGCCTTAGAGGCGCTGTTGTTGGCCAGACTCAGACAGCCAATCGGGCCCCGCGCCCCCAAGAGGGGAGGGGAGAGCGAGCGAGCAGCGAGCAGCGAGCGCGGGAGAGCTAAGGGGGAACAACATTTTTGTAAACGCTCTCCGAGATAATTAAGCTATCAATTACCCGGGTGGGAAATCAGCCGCGCTTCCCACAGCTCCACCGAAGGGCCGACTCCTCCGGGATTCGCGCCGGGAATCAGCAGGCAGCGAAGCTGCTGGCGAACTTTCTGATTAACTTTTCCGTTTGAGCCCCCCTACACCTACCCTTTCCTCTCCCCTCCCTTTTCTTGCCGTTAAGTTATTATTATTAGCCCAGGGAGTGGGCAAGGAGGACAAACCTACTCTCTGCCAGAAGGAGGGTATAAAGGCGAAGGGTGGAGGGCGAATCAAAAGGCGGAAACCTTGGGCTCAGAATCCCAGTCCTCAGAAATCACTCAATCGATTCCAGCCCCATTTCACAGAAGGTCAAAACTAAGGCTCAGAGAAGCGAAGCAACTTAGCCAAGGTCACCCAGCCCATATAGAAGATGAGCTTTTGCGGGTCTGGTCTTTATAAATGGAGCTACTCCGCTGTGATTCTAGAGAAAATCTCTCTGGAAGGGCTGAACCCATAACTCCGAGGCGAGAGCGAGCTGGTGGTAGCCGTGGGCGGCCAGTGACCGTGACTAGGGGAGTAGTGGGAGGGTTGACCGCGAACTGTTTTCGGAGAGAGGTTCTGACCCAGACTCTAGTCAGAGTACACTCATTGATTTGAGTCTCTGGCATTCGGGATGGATGGGGCAGAGTGCAACATATGGACTGAGGTAGAGGGACAGGTCCCCACTGGGGGACCGTTGGCACGCCCCCGGGCTCCCTTCGTGCGCTCTACAGGATCTCCTGCACCACACTCCTTCTCAACCACCTGTGCGCCCTCCGGGCCCCTCGGTTGCCCTTTGCCAACCCCACTCGGGGCAGCCTGGGTGGGGATCCCCAGGGCGCCCCCACCCGTCTGGCCTCACTTAGGGGTTCAGGGTTCCTTGGGATCCCGCGCGTGCCGGCGCCTAGTCTTACCCAGGGTGAAGAAGGGCAGCTCGGTGTTGTCCAGGTCATCTTGCACTGCGATGCGCCCTGGCAGCTCGTTACGCACAAAGAGCAGGAGGCGCGACTCGGCGGCTGTGCCGGCAGAGCCCGCGGAGCCGGGGGACGCGGCAGCGGCGGCGGCGGCGGCGGCGGCGGCGGCGGCTCCGGCCCCGGTCCCAGCCCCGGCCCCGGCCGCGGCCCCGGAGCGGGCGCCGCTCCAGCCGATGTCGCTCTCCCGCAGGGCGGGCAGCGTGGACACCGTGACGGTCTTGAGCCGGCATGGGCTGTCGGGCTCCCGAGAGGCGGCGGCGGTGGCGCCGGCCAGCAGCGGCGGCGGCAGCAGGAGCAGAAACAGCAGCAGCAGCGGCGGTGGCGGCGGTGGCGGCCCCGGGTGGAAGCCGAGCCTCGGCCGCCCCCGGAGCGCCAAGCCGGGGCCGGGGCTGCGCCGGGCGCCGGCGGCGGCCATGGCGGGAGGGGCTGCGGTGCTGCGGGCGGCGGCGGCGAAGGAGGAGGAAAAGGAGGCAGCGGCGGAGACGGCGGACGCCTAAGCGAACCAGGACGCCCGAGCTGAGGAGCCGAGAGAGCCGCTAGCCAGCAGCCCCCAGCTCCGGGCTCCGCCTCCCGATCGGCCCTGGACCGCCCCCCCGCGCCGCCTCCCCGGGCCCCGCCGCCCGCCCCTCTTCCCTGGCTCCCCCGGCAGACCCCGAGCGTTTCGGAGGCCCCGCCCGGCCTCGTGCAAGTCCCAGACGCTCCCTCCCCTTTCCCAGGATCCCCCAATGCCGTCCTCACAACGTTCTGTAGCCCCGACACTCCTCTCCAAATTTCTGCCACTTAAGGACCCACTCGCGTTCCCTGTAACCTCCCTGGCTCAACCCAGCTCTTCCAGCTTCACCCCACCCTTGGCTCAAGCCAGGGGATGCACCTGGGGGCGCGCCTCAGCCCAGACTGGCTCAAGGCCCCGCCTTCCCGGGGGTACAGCGCGCCCCTGAATGGCCAAGACATAACTTTGTCTCCCCGTGGGCCCGAGAACAAGTCCTGTCTTCAGTGCCCTACTCTTTTGTAGTCCCTAAAACAACTTCCTGTGGCCTTAGAGCCCCCTCCTCACCCGCTTGCCTGCAACTCGAGCATTCATCCTCCTACTGCCAAGACCACAGCTCACACTACTCGGTGGAGGCCTCCGTAGTTGCAGTAACTGTTAATGGACAGAGAGGCTTCGGACTCCACTCTCTAACAGCCCCCTGCCCTTACGTACTCCAGGACTGCCCTGGCCCCCTAGCTACTGCCCACCCAGGCAGCCCACTCATGCACTTTTATTTTGGATCCCTGCTCCCAGTTTGGAGCAGCTCTTCTTGGCGGCTTTTGCTCTTTATGTAAAATTCCTGAAAAGGGCGCTGGGTAGAAATCCATTACTTGGTTGACTCTTGGCTCACCCTGGCTTGGAGATCCTCTGCCCACTTCCCAGAGGAAAGGGCTGCTTACCAATTCTCCATTCCCAGTCCCAGATTCAAGTTGGGCTGTGAACCTAGGACCTCAAACAGAGCACCCTTTAGCCTTGGACTAATTCTGTCTCTGTTCAGGCTCTCCAGGAGGGTCATCTCAGCAAGGATCCAGAGCTTGTGCATGCCCCCTCTCCTCTCCCTCTCCCCTATTTTTCTTCATCTTGCCTCTCTGTTCTCTCTTTTATCTTTCCACTCCTTTTCTTCTTCCTCATCTTGACTTTAATCTTATAAATGCTTCCTCCCTATAATTTCTGAGCCATTCCCCACCTGGGTCTGGCTTGCTCATCTGCACATTTTGTTCAGTCTCTGTGCATTACATGTTCTCCTCTTAGCTCTTCCCTTTCCTCTCTCTTTTCCTAGTACTATCTGTAAACCCTTCACATGAATAAATTGCTCTTTCCCTCTCCAATCACATTATTTTTACCTTTGCATGACTTTGGGTGAAGGCAGAGTAATGAAAATTAAGGGGATCTGTTTTGTGACTTTAGACTTCATAATAATGCTTAGTAAGCATCCTTAAAGTGCTAGACATGTACATGTTAGCTTTCATACATAGACATAATCCAGTGAGATGGGTATTATGATTCCTAGTGTCCATACAAGGAAACTGAAATTAGAAGGTCAGGGAAGTGAAAGGACTTTCCAAGGTCAAGCAACTAAGGAGCTCAAGAGCTCAGATTTGAATTACAAACTTCAAAGTCTTGTCTATTTCCATTAAATCTCACTGTCCTCAGTGACCTTGGAAAAACCCACCCATCAAAGATGCTGTAAATGGCAAATCTGCATGAGCAGAATTGGGTCTGTTTCCTCTCTGATCTTTGTAAGGTATATGATTCTCCTGTCTCAGTTTACTAATCTGTGAACCCAAAGGATGGAGCAGGGGGAGAATCTGGCCTTTCAAGTCCTCTGATTCTAAACTGTCTCCTGCCTCTCTGATGCCTGCTCCAGTTCATTTACTCCTCCAAAATATGTCACCCTGCCTCCCTCAGTCTCTCCTTTGTACCCTTACAATCCGCCACTATCCTCCGCAATGGGGCTTTCTGATTCTCTATGGCCCTTTCTTCAAATATGCTGACATAGTCCATTTATAGAAGTGCACACCAGGAAAAAAGGGCTCCGTTATGTAAGGCAGAGTCTGTGCAAGTCCTTCATGGACCTCTGGTACAAAGGCCTGTCCAATGAGACCAAAACTTTCATTCATTCATTCACCAACAAACATCCTACCAGGCTCTATATGGGGGTGCAGAGATGGACAAACACAGCTACTGCCCTTGAAGATCTTATAATGATGAGGGAGGTGTGCAGACATGAGTCGGTTACAAAAATATTTCAGGTACCAGTCAGGCAGATGGACTTGTGTTTCTTCTATGGGGTATGTTGTGATTTCTGCTCAGAGAAATCAAAGAAAGCTTCCCAGAGGTGGTGGCATTTGAACTGAGCCATAAAGGAATGAGAGCATGGGAGTGGACATCCACGCTAAAGCTGGCATTTTTCCAACTGTTTACTCTCTGAACGAATCATTTTCTACATCAGAGGGGCGTTTGACCTCTGAGACACAGTCCACTGCTCATGAAGAAGCTAAAATTGCTAGATAGTTTATCAGCCTCCATTACGGTTAGAGATTGGGCACATGATGCAGACTTGACTAATTCAGATTTACCCACCCCAGATGCCAAGAAGGAAGCTGGAAGCAGGCAGAATCTATTTGTGGCCAAAGTAGCAATATTTGAGGTAGTTATATCCAGGTTTCTTTGCTAGTGGGATTGATTCTGCCTGCTTGGAGCCCTGTGTCATTGGTGCCAACCATGTGAATGGTTGCCATGCCCTGTTGATGCCTGGTTGCCATTACAACAGTATCTTCACCTGTCCAGGTAGGCGCTGTGATTTTTGAACGGTGCTCTTGATTTCTGGTACTTTGAACCCAGATTCAGTACCCTTTGGGTGATTCTATGTAACCCATCCCACTTTGCTGAATTCTGTTCCAGTGTAAATTATTCAGCACTGGTTTCTGTTGCTTGCAACTAAGAACACAGAATGTGAAAACAGATGGAGGGCAGAAAGGGTAAAGTTTTTGATGGGAAATGGAGGATGTGCAGTGAGGGAGAGAGGGAGTAAATGAAGACAGCGTGAAAAGGCAGATGAGGAGTGCCATCTTTTTGTAGTAGGTGGTGCCAACTCTGGAATGACCACAGGAAAAGAACTCATATTTCTGAACACATGCTCTGTATTTCAGACCTTTAAGTAGTATATCAATGAGTGATGATAACAGTTCCTGCCTTGTGGTTGTGAAGATTCAGAAATCCTTGTAAAGCACTTAACAGATAGGAGGTCCTTGTGTTAGTTTTCTGTTGCTGTGACAAACTACCTGAGAAAAATCAAACTAGAGGAGGAGAGATTAATTTCAGCTCATGTTGTCAGTGCATGCTTGCTGGTTTTCATTGCTCTTAGGCCTATGGGGAGGCAGAACATCATGGCAGGGAGTATGTGGTAGAGCCAACCTGTTCACTTCATGTTGACCAAGAGTCAAAGAAAGAACTCATTTTTGTAACAAAGCCCTTCCCTCAAGCCCATTTCACCTATGATCAGTCAATGGATTAATCCATTCATGAAGTCAAACCCATCACGATCCAATCACTGCCCAAGGGTCCCACCTCAGAACATTGTTGCATTAGTGACCAAGCCTTCAATATGTGAACCTTTAAGGGACAATTGATATCCAAGTCACAATATCCTCAGTAAATCCTAACCACTACTTTGATATTTAATTCCAATAATAACTAGAGTACGGCTTACTATCCCATTGGATAGATGTGAAATCTGAGGCTCAGGGAAGCTAAGAAACTTGACTTTGGTCATGTGGTTACCAAGAGATGGAATGCAAGAAAGCCGGACTCCTGAACTCTTGTTCTGTCTGCCTTGGGCTAACTCCCCTGCACGCCTCTCCAATATGCTGTATCTGCCCTCCAGGTGCTTCAAGGCCCAGTCCTGCAGCTGACAGCCCCTCCCTTCTCCCCCTCTGCCCCTTTCTCCCCTTTTTTATTTCCTCACTTCATTCACTTACAAGTCATTATTGATCTAATTAGTTACACCTTATTGTTGATTTAATTTATTCTTTAGGGTCCCCTGTACCTCCATCTCTGACTCCACTGATGTGAAATTCCTCTTCATTCTTGACTTCTTCCCAATCTCCCCAGAAAATGTTTCCTCTTGCTTTACCTTTTCTATTTCATATTTGCCTCCCTAGGTAGCTTTGTAATATTTTTCTTTCCTTTCTTTCAGTCTTCTCCATAAGCTATTCTGTTTTACAAAATCCCTTCTTCCATTCATACCATGTGAATGAGGCAGACCTGCCTCTACTGTCATTGGAAAAGCAGGGGTTAGCAATTTTGCTATTTACCTACTGGGTCAGGTCACTTAATAGCACCTATAGGCCTTTTGTTTTTCTCATTTGTGAAATGGGGAGAGTAGTACCCACTTCTCAGGGTCATTATGGGAATTAAATGAGACCAAGCATATGAAACTGCCTCGCACCTATGAGGTTCTCATTAGTGTTGCAAGTAAATCCAATCATCTTATGGTATCTCCCCGCTGGTTTCTCCTCCAGCCTCCTGTTACACGATCCACCATCTCTCGCTGAAAGCCATACCCATCTCTCTTCTGCTTCTGGAGTATTTTAAGCTCCTGTGGCACCATCATCTTCCCACAGCACCTGGTTCTGCCTGCAGAGCTCCTCCATCCTCAGCCTGCTCTCCTTCTCCTTCGTACCTATAGCTAACAGCACTTTTCCTAAGATGACACCTGGCCACTCTGTGAGCCCTTTCCTGTCCTCCCCCATAGGTTCTTTCATCTCTCCTTGCAAGTTTTTCATTGCACTTGTTCCATATTTTACTAACTATCCATTTATTAGTGAATTTTCTGGATGTATTTCCCCCACTATCCCAGGAGCTGTAGGAGATCAAGGACCAAGTGATCTCTATTACCACTGTCTGCCCACCAGTCAGTATCGTAACCCACACAGGTTAGAGCTACAAAATAATCATTTTTCCAACGAGTGATCACATATTTATTGAGGTTGGACTCTGAGACAGGCTCTGTACTGAGTCCTTGCCATCCTTTCACAGAAAATAAGAGAACCCTTTTTAATTCTACAATAAAACATCCTTCCTACCCTGCCTGTCTGTTCCTTCACACTCCCTTCCTTCTCCTTTCTTCTTTTCCTTCCTTTCTTCCTTCCCAGCTTTGCAGGATTCAAGTAATTTTAACAGCCCTTCCTCCTTAAGCCTCAAGATGATCACAAGCACACAAATAAACTCTGGTTCAGGACTGAAGAGTGCTATCTTGGGCTCCATCTCGACGCCATCTAAGCTCAACCTCCCATCCATCCTCTTCGCGCCCAGGGATCTCTGCCATTTGTTTTCTGTGGTTTTAATCATTGCCTTCTCTGTATCTCACACCATCCTTTTCATCCTGTTTTGCTCTCCCCAGCACGTGGATGCGATTCATCACTCACCACATCCTGCTACTTCTCCTTCCCTTTGGCACCTCATCCCCGCTACCCCACACACTATCTCTCTTGGCCTTCCCTCTGCCAACTCCTTAGCATCTTGACCTCTGCTGAGCCCAGCTCTGTCAGCTGGAAAAGGATCAGTGACAAGATTATGGTCAATCTTTTCCTTTTATTGTGGCTGGATCCAAAATAGATCACTATAAATATATCTATCTTTGCTATCTTGGACTCAGAAACTTCTCCCGGTGATAAAAGTTCAAATTTCTTTTCTCTGTTGCTTACTAGCTGTCTGATTTTTTTTTTTTTTTTGTTGAGACCCCTAACCTCTCTTAGCTTCAAGTAATGGGAAGATTGAACGAGCCAGCTGTATGAATGGATGCACCCAGTGCTGTCTGGCACATAGTAGGTCATCTGTAATAGTGAAAGATGCTCATTTCCAGTTGCCCATAGCTATTTATGTGGTCCTTCTGTGACCTCTGCCTGGTTACTTTTGCCTCTCCATTTCTCATTTCCATTTCCAGAACATTTCCACTAGGTCTCATTTACAGCAAACTTCTGCCATTGTCTCTAACTTCTCTTTAGTGAAAAATGGAAGAATATTTTAATCACCGTTGTCGTTCTTCATTTCCTCTTGCATCTGTTTGACTGATTTCTGCTTCAACTCAGTACTTCTCTGACTCTTTCCCTTAACAATTCTCAAATTTATTATCTTTTTTTCTCCAGCTCATACCTCTCACTACCTCCTGCTTTCCATCCTCAGTCCTCTAAATCAACCCCTTCTTGTTCTGTGATTTACTACAGTCCTTTCATATCCTTCTTCAGTCAAAATCCTCACGACACTCCTTGAAAAAGGTTCTTTCCTCATTCATCCTTTGCATTTCCAAATCTGCTCATCCTTAATTCATCCCCATCATTCATTTTCTTGCACCCAAGTCTCCCTACCTCTTAGCCTACTTAATCATTTAATCTACCCGTGTTTCCTTCCTCCTTGGTTACACTGGTCATCTTTCATCATTAACACATTTTAATGGGTGGTGCTCTTTTTGGATCGCTTCTTACAAATCTTAATACTGGTGCCTTTTGAGGATCCTCACTCTGGGTCCCATTGACTCCTCCTTTCTGAAATCTCTTTCTTCTGGAACTCTGCTTAAGTTAAGAATTTTTTTAATAGGTTTTTTAGTATCTGCTTTGCATTTATGCATTCTGAACTGCTAACCTGGTGCATCCGAATGCATACTGCTGATGAAAAGTGCAAGCTTTATTCTCTGCTCCTGCTTTATTTTCTTCCTGCAGCACATTATTTTATTATTATATTTTGAACTGATGAAGACAGTCTCAGTGTGGTGCTGCCATCTCCAAACATTTACTGGATGCCTACTATGTGTTAAGCATAAACCACATTTTTTTTTTCCTTTTTAGTTCTCACAACTAGTCTGTGAAATTGGGATTTTAAATCTCTGCTTTACATTTGAAGCATCAGGGACAGAGAAAATGTAGGGCCTAAAATATGCTGAGCATTTTACATTGGATAAAGTCCTTCCAACTTTGTGAGGTAGAGAAGTAATAGTGCATGAGTTAAGGAGTTTCACCCCTCTTGAACAATGATGATGGTAACTGCTTTTGCAGGAGTGTTATATAGTATTTGTCTTCCCTGCTAAATTGTGATTTTGATGAGTACAGGAATCCTATCATTCTTGTTCCCTGCTACCTGGTTTGTCTTAGGCCACCAACGATGATGCTTGCATAGATAAATGAACACATGCCCACAAGTCAAAAACACAGTTTCTTGCCTAAGGAAACACTGCCATTTAATAACTGCATGATGTTAAGCAGAGTAGCGAGAGAGCAGCTGTCTTTGAACAAACAGTTTGTGCCTTTAAAGTTTGTGGATGTTTGCTGTTGTTTATGTGTTGCTCTTAGTTTTTACATAATGTTATTTAGCAATGGTTAGAGGCAGGCCAACTAGGGTTCAAAGCCCAGCTTTCCCACCCACTACCTTTCATGCCTTAGACAAGTTATCTCCCTAACTATCCTTTCTTCATCTAAGACATTGAAGGGTACTCTCTCTCAAGGGCAGGTGCCAGTTTGGTTGGTGATGTGAGGAGGATCCCCAAGACAGTCTGATTTTAAGGCCTCTGCATGTTTCATACTGGGGGTCTCATTGCCCTGACTTCCAATGCAAAAGATTCGTTCACTGTTTCTTCCATTCTCTTAAAGAACTTTATGTGAACCTGACTCCCAGGACCACGCCTACATGTGTTCAGGGAGGCAGAGGCTACGCCCTTCTCCTGACCCACTTAGCCAGCTCTGTTTGATGGCCGTTATGTGATAATCCGCAGACTCAGCAAGGCTGGGGCTCTGCAGGTTCCCTGTGTGTCCTGAAGGTACAGCTTCACTCCATCTCCTCTAAGAGGCTTTCAGTGAAATCCAGGGGAAATTAGGGGAAGTCCCTCATCCCAGATCTGGGGCACTTTATTTTTTTAAACTGAGGCTTTGGTCTTCAGAGGAAAAAAAAAAAAAAGAACTCAAAAGAACCTGCCTTCTTCCTTCCTTCCTCTTCCTCCTCTCCTCCCCTTCATGGAATATTGTGGGAGACTACTTTCCAGGCATGGAGAATACCATGCAATAATATTTTCCAAGCAAGACTTAAACTGGTCCTTGCGCTTAAGGGGTTTACAGTCAAATCAAAAGATAGACAGACACAAATAATCCAAAATGAATATAGGATTGAAAGTTTTTTTGTTTGTTCTTTGTGGTGCTGGAATGGTACCCAGGGCATACCAGGATGCTCCTGGCAAGTGCTATTCCACTAAGCTACACCCCTAGCCTTTAAAGAACATGGTTCTATGAAACAGAATGATAAGAGAGGAATTAGGGTCAAGTTGCACATTTTTTTTAAAAGTGGCAATTCATTAGAAAGCCAGAAGGATGCATAGGAGTCATTGCAGCAGAGGGAGTCCTGGGAATTCCAGGCCAATGCAGCCCTGCGAAGGAACGCAGCAGGTTCTCGGAGCCAAACATTTGAAGTCAGTCTGGATAGAGAGTTGACCAGGAAGACCAGGAAAGAATGAAAGGAGCCTCAGAAATTGGTGTGACTTAAATTATTCAGGCCTGTGTAGGCTCTGGTAAGGAGTTTGGATTTAATTCTAATTTAAGTAGAAAGCCACGGGCAATTTTAAGTAAGGGGATGGCGTAGTCAGATATACATTTTTAAAATGGTACTTTGGCTTTAGGTAGAGAATGGATTTGCATAGAGCTAGAGAGGATGGTGGAGTTTCGCAGCAAGCCTGTCTCAGCTGTCCCAGGTGGACCACCGCAGGATGCAGACTCACCCAGCACAGTCTGCCCCCGATGAGGCCTACAGATTGCTGATGGGGAGAGCGGGAAACGCAGATTCTCCACTGAAAACTGCTTCTACCAGTTTTCATTGGCTCTGACCAAGAGAAGGTGCTGATTTATTTCTTCCCTGTTGAAACTACTACTCATTGATTCAAATTTTGCATTCTGGGGAAGACGTGAAGTCGTTTTCATGAAAATTCTCCAAATATACAAAGGCATCTGTATCTTCCTCCTTTCCAAAGAATGTCTGCCTCTGCCTGTGTGCCTATTCCCTACCTGTGTGTTAGAGTGAAAAACAAAAGAAAACACAACCCAACTATTAACCATTTTTATTCACACAGCTTCTTTTCACCTACAGCAAGAGGGAGTACAGATGAAAGACAAGTTCATAGGTTCCAAAATCAGACTATTGGTTTAAATTCCGATTTTGGGGGCTGGGGCTGTGACTCAGTGGTAGAGTACTTGCCTGGCACATGTGAGGCACTGGGTTCAATCCTCGGCACCACATAAAAATAAACAAAATAAAGGCATCGTGTCCATCTACAACTAAAATAAAGTTTTTTAAAATTTCAGATTTTGACTCTGATACTTTTACTGTGTGCCCTTGGTGAAACTACTTGATCTCTCTGGATTTTGGTTTCTTGATTTGAGAATAACAAGAGTAACTCATCTGTGGTATTGGATGAAGATAGTAGGAGAAACAGTAAAATCATGAAGTACAGTGTCTAGTCTATACCATTAATCAAGACCTTTTTCTTTTTTTACTGATAAATGCCTGTTATTATCAATATCCTTGCACTTTTTAGTCAAAAGCAACAGTGTTGAAATCAAAGTTGCTCTGGGCTTGGTGTAAGTGGCTTGAAAGTTATGAACTCTGCCATGATGTCATGTATATTAATCAGTGACCTGGTTCTACATCTGGAAAAGGGGGAAACATTTCTCTAAATAATAAGAGAAATTGCCCAGAAACAAGATCTGTGCACTTGGCAATGCTATCTCCCTTCTCTGTGTTTTAACATCATGCCTTTAATGCCTGAAGCTGGGTTTGGCCCCCTCTTTCCTTTGCTCTTAGCACCTTGCTCTTACCTGGAGCAGAAAACACATCACATTGCATTAAAAGTATTTTCTCATCTGTCTCCAGCGTTAGACTTAGCTGTTTGATGTATCAGGTACTCTCCCAAGCAGTTTGCCAACATAGCACGTCTAATCATCAGCGGAACCCTGGGAAGAGGTAACAGTCATTCCCCTTCATACTGATTCAGAAATCAGGCTGGGGAGACTGAGGTCCTGTGTCAGGTGTCAGGTTTGGCACAGAGCGGGTACTCACTTGCTCCTCCTTGTTGACGCACTACAGAAGGCATCCTAAGAGAGCGTTCTTCTAACTCTCTCCCCCAAAGAGCTCACTGATTCACCATCATTTCCATGTCAACATTTTCTCCATCATGGCTGCTTCCCTGATTGATGATGGACTTCCATTCAAAATGTACACTTTATAAGAAAAGGGATTTTTTTGCCGTTTGTACACTGTGGTGTGCCCTGCTCTCAGGAGAGCCCCTGACCTACAGGAGGCGCTTAGTAAGTATTTATGGAATAAATGAACAAGTGCATGCATTTATTAATTACTGACTTTATTTTGTAACTTTAAAACAAGGGGTTATGTTGAGCCATATATTCTTACATTCTTATGAAAGTGGCATTTTAAATGGAAGATGGGCCAGGGGACAAGGAAGACTGCAGAAACCAAGAGAAATACCCTGCTGCTCCACACTGCCCTCTGGACTCAGAGAGCATCACTTCTCTCTCAGCAGCTGGCCAGCCCCTCTCCCTAGAAGACAGGGGCGGGGACTTCTTGCAGCAGGTGACAGGAGAGGGAAGCAGGAGGAAGCTACACAGGAAAGAGATATACTGCAGTTGCAGCATTAAAGCCTGGGGCTTGAGATGCCCACTAAGATTCACTGGGAAAAAATAATACTTGAAAAAAGTGTAATGCCTGGTATTTATCACTTCAGCCAACCAGTGCTTCATTCCGCCTGACATCCACGGAGATTCTTAGGAACTAATATATTGTCTAACGTCTATTCTGCCCATGTCCTACGCATACACTTTTTTTTTTTTTTTTAGCTTTAGTTATCTCCTGTTAATCTTTAATTAATTTTGCTGTGCCAGGTCCTATGAAACCTGTTAGCATGATATATAATCCCCAAACAACCTTTCTGATTGACCCTCTCACTATGTCTTTATAACCTATGCCCCCATCAAAATGAATGTCCTTCCTCCTTCAAGCCCATAGTCCACATTCCCTGTCCTGCCTGTCTGGTCGTTTCTCTCTGACTAGGGTGCTGCACACACAGCAGCAACCTTCATGGCCATTTCTGATTCTCATGCTTTATATATAACCTTTTGGCTTTCCATGTCCTTATGCCCTGTGCAACTTATTTATTAAATTGAATATTTTCTATTACATATGCCTTTGTAATCAAAGGCAGTGATGCTTTAGATTTTTGTCCAGAAAATATTCAACCCCTTCTTACTCTCCCTGCTCAAAGCTCAATGATGTTGAGAATGATCACATGGTGCACAATGGCCAGTAAATACTGGAGGCCAGGATGTGGTCACAGTGGTCACAGTTTATGATGTTGGGCTTCCTCTTTGTACATCCACCACTGCCCTGAGATGAATATATTACTTAGTCTTCTGATCCACATAGGGTTAGAGGCATGAGATCAAACCTGGACCTACCCAGCAATTTGGAGTTCAGCCTAGCCATGCCAGTTTAAATCAAGCCATCGTCAATTGTTTGGAGAATAAATGATTGCACTTTAAGCCACTGAGTTTCAGGGAGGTTTTATTACACAGCATCACAGTGATAGCTCACTGATACAAAGCCTAACTCCTATCTCATGCTATGAGTTTCTTAAAGCTAGAGGGAGTCTGCCTGATCTCATTATACTCATGCAAAGTTCGAAGGTGCATTTCTAGTGCATATTTCTTGAGCAAATGAACAGATGAATAAATGAATGATTAAAGAGCTCCAGAGAAAGATTCAAGATCCAGGGAGACTAATGTACTCATTAGTTCAATGAGAATTTATTGAATACTTATCTCATATCAGGCATTGTGCCTGGATATTCAGTGGTAAACAGACTGGACTTGCTTCTAGATGCTCCATGGTAACTTGGGAAAAGCTTGAGAACCAGGGATTCATAATGCAGTCCATGTGCAAACTCTGATTATCCTTGAATCACATGCGAGGGCACCAAAGTAATCAGAGGAGTGATAATGGATAGAAAAGCTCAAAAAGATCCTCTCTCACTGCAGATTCCCATTATCTCAGGTTAAGAGCAAGTCCTGGACAGATGGGAAGCATTTGCATCCATTTGAAGAAAATGAGTTAGTAGAAGCTGCCCAAGGGGTAAAATAAAAATCTATGGGGATAGGGTTTCGTTGGTCATTTTCTGATTGCTGAATGACACCTTTGTCCCCTTCCAATATTATAGAGAGGCTATCAGCATGCTGAGTCAAAATGTCGTTATCATCTGTAAATCAAAATCCTGGATTCATGACATCCAGCTCTGACAGTGTGACCTCAATGTCCATCAGCACACTGTCTGAACCTTGATCAAATTCAGTCTTTTTTCTGAAGCTTTTCCTGGCTATTTACCCTTTCTGTCACAGTCTACTGCTTATCTCACCTACTCACTCCAAAGATGTGGCTAAGGCCACTTGTGGTCACTGCCTTCTATTTCCCCAGAAAGAGCTCTAGGAACCAGGAGCCTTGTGCTGAAGTTCCTAAACCATAGGGAAGACATCAACAGAGCCAAGATTGAACAGCAGCCTTCCTGGCCCTGGACATGGGCCAATGGGGAGTAAAATTCATTTAGCCCATGCTTTAATGCCACCTGGGATTTTCATTTGTGTCTGTGCCTTGAAAGAGCAGTTGGCTAGGACAAATGGACCATCAGGGAGAAAGGCAACTTTTTTTCAGGGCTCAGAGCTCAATACTCCAAAAGAAGCACATGACTTTTCCCCAAAACTAGCAACTTTCAGCTCCAAAGAGTAAGTTGGGACCTTTTGCTCCCTTCAGGAAATACTACCCTGAAATTTGAACAGACCCTAATGAGGACAGCAGCCATATGGAAATAAACTTTTAAGTCAGGAAAGATAAATATCAATTGGGATCTACTTTCTAATCACTATGCAACTTAAAGGTGGTGCCACATATGCAGCATTTAGTACAATATTGAGCATATGGCAGCAACAACAAATATATAATAGTGCTATTTATTGAGTACTTATAGTATGCCAAACAGTGTGCAAATGCTGTGGAAGCCCCATGTTAATAAGCCCTTCCAACAACTCTAAGAGCTGGGAGCTGTATGCATTGGTATTTTATATGAGAAAGCTAATGCTGAGAAGGATGAAATGAAATTCCTTGTCTGGAATCCCGCATCTGGTATCCAGTACCCTGAGTGAGTCCCATGTAGTCTTACTTCAGAGCTTCTGGTTATAACCACTATTCTGCATTCTTGCAATGAAGATCAAACTTCATAATGAAAGCTAGCATCATCATCATCACTTTTGAAAATCATAATTATGAGATGCCATAAGAATTATCAGGTACCTCACTTCATGAGGATAGGTTTCTGGAATATTATACTAAAAGAAATTGTTGATTGAAAGGTAAAGACTTAAGAATAAGCATGACCTTTGGGGCCAAACTGCAGGAGATGGGTAAAAGGAAGAGGAAAGATTTTTAGAGTCCAAAAGCCTTGGTTCTGACTTTACCACATGGTAGCCCAGGCCAGATCCTCCCAGAGTCAATTGGAAAACAAAGTGAAGCAGATCATGTTGTGGCCTCAATTCCTCCCCTCTCCCGTGCATGCATCTGCAATTTCTGCCATATAACTTTGCAGATTCTCTCACTAAGGAGGTGAAGTCTCTTTGCCCATGTCTGACCATGTGACTTACCTGACCAATGGAATGAGGCAAAGTGGTGGTGGGCCAGTTTTGAGTCCTGTATGTTTCTACTTTCTATCTTGTGCTTCTGTTGACATTTAGATAAGCACATGCCTAGACCAGCCTATTGTTCCCCGGGGTTGAGGACATATGGAGCAAAGATTTTCCAGAGACATGTCCTTGTAGCAGCCTAGTCCATACTAGAGCTGAATCCCAGCTGGTGGTGAAAAGTGAATGAGCCCAGCCCAGATCAGTCAACCTCCAACCAAGCCCCTGACACCTGAGCTCTCATTATTGATAATTGCTGTTTTAAGGCACTTCATTTTGGGTAATTTTTGATGCAGTAACATGTAACTGCTACAGAGAATTATCATACACATGCCCAGGGCTGGGTATATTACAGCTATTGAATAAAGGATAGTTCTTTTTCATACCTCTCTAATCAGTGAAAAAAGTTCCAGTTCTGCCCAGTGAAAAGTCACAAACTTATGTGAAAACCCCCCATCCAAAGGTGGAGGAAGCAAGCTTAAGGATACCATTTGTCATGGCCATTTATCAAGCCCACTTTGGCTCCTCCCTGAGGAAGGGGAAGCAATAACCAGAATCCGTTACTCCTGCACCAGGATCATACAGCTCTCCACCCAATGCACAGGTGGCCAGCAGCCTGGAGCAAGTTTTCCCAGCAATTATTTTCATTGCCACAATTGATTATTTCTATGTCAAAGTCACTTCTCCTCTTTGCTGTAGATTTGTCATTTCTGTAAAAATGACAGTGTCTGATTTAGCTCTCAGAAAAGGAGTGGTGGAAATACGGAGGAGAAAGGCAAGGGAGGAAAGGAACAAAATTACTCACCAAAATGGGCTTTACAGTTAGAAAGCACTAATGAAATTTGAAATAACAACAATAATTATGTTTCCAAGGCCGGAGCCTTGTGCATTTCAACATGAATATTCATTCCCATGTTATCTTCCTAAGGAAAAAATTGAGTGAAGCAGCGATATGCACATAGTGTGGCTTTGCTTGCATGTGCTTCTCCCCCACCCCACTTCTATTTTTACCTGCACAGGACAGGACCTGGCTTGAGACTGTCTGCATTCTAATATTTTTTGTAACTGTGATTTGTGTCTCGCTGGGTGTCCACATGCAACACCTTATGTGGGAAATGCTTAAAACATCAATAAGATGTAAGTTAAGAAGAAGTATGTGCATGGGAGGGGCTGAAACAACACTTTATAGCTGCTAAATGGTCACAGGTGGAATATCACTTTGACTTAGAGCTTGGCAGCCTGGAACGTGTGTGAGGGAATCCAATGCATCTTTTATCAACTGGCTGGAAGATTAGGAAGTTATTGCTAAGTTATCAATAGAGGAGTGCAATTTGCTGTATGAAATGGTCTTCAATTGGCTCCTAAGCCCAGAAGCTCCATCTATTCATCAGCAGACTATACAACGCACAGTGGGTGTGTGTACAATTTGGGAGTCTGCTAGGACTGCCATAACAAAATTCAAAAGTCAGGTTATTTGCACAACAGAAAGTATTATCCTACAGTTCTGGAAAATAGAAGTCCAAGGTGGGAGTGCCAGCTGGGTTAGTGTCAGGTGAGGACTCTCTCCTTGGGCCACAGAGGGCCACTTTCTCTCTATGTTCTCATATGATCTTTCCTTGGTGCATGTGCTGGGAGGGGGAGAGGGAGAATGGGAAGAGAGATGGAGAGGGGAAGAGGGAGATAAAGAGGAAGAGACATCTCCCTCGTTTTATGAGGCCACAAAACCTAGCAGATTAGTGCTCAGTCCTTATGATCTCATTTGACCTTAATTACCTCTCAAAGTCCCTATCTCCGAATAGAGTGACATTGGGGGTTAGGGCTTGAATGTATAAATTTTGTCTATAGCATACAGTAAAGTCAACTGTCTCTAAAGGCTCTTGTGAAGGTGGCATGATTCCGGTTGTCACCAAGGAGGGAAGACAAGCTAAATCTCCTAGCTGTGATGCAATCATTGACCTATATTTCAGGGCTGAGTGTCAGAATGTCAGTATTGATAACACCACTCCAGAGGAGGGAGAGAGGAGGGGAGTGAGACAGGAATCACATCCTTCAGCAAATCCAATGGAGACCATCGGGGCTAGGGACTGTAAGCCACGGGTTTCCCCTTCACAGGTCTCTGAAAAAGCAGTCAAATTTGCCTCTGTCAGCCACCGGACAGGGAGCCTTGGGAAACTGCTGAGTGTTGGTGCATCCCGGGAGAAGAAGGGTGCTAGGTCAGTGCGTGACGGGGTGGGGGCAGGAGAAAGCAGAATAATATGGCAAATGTTGATCTATGAGGACCTCCTAAAGCACAGCCCTGATGACATCACCCATAATGCTGCTTATAAACTGCCAGTGGCTTTTTGGTGCCTTTATAACAATGGTCTCAAATTCTTAAAATGGAATTCAGGGCTCTGCTTGCTGTGGTTTCAAGTAACTCTTCCAGCTTGGGGTCGGGGTTGCGGTGACAGTCATTCCTAACACTCAGAAAAAGATGAGAAAAAGATGCTTTTCTGAACCCTTTATACATATTAACTCATTTAATTTTGATGGTAACCCCCAAGGTAGGAGCTACCCTCCTCACCTCCTAGGGAGAAAAATGGGGCTCAAGGAGGTTAGTGGCCTCAGTTGACTCACACAGTAATGAACCGTGGAGCTGGAGTTCAAACCCAAGAGTTCCAACTCCAGCACGATGCTCACAGATATCCCACTGTTACGCCACCTGCAATTCCCCTCAGTGCTTGACAAGGATTTCCCTGAGTAAAAAAGATGTTTGCAAAGTCTCATCTCATTGGGAATTTGGGTTGCGGGCTTTCCTTCCTTGCTTGCTTAATATGTGTAGGTTTACTATTGATATTTTATGTGTTTTCCCTGAAAATAGGGGTCTTAACATAAAAACATAAAAATCAGACTTCTTATGGAACAGTGATTTCAGATTTACTCATTTGCTATGAAACTCTGAGTAACCAAGAGTGCTATGAGAAAATACAAAAAGAGATGCTAGCTGCCGATCCCCTGTTGACTACTCTCAGATGACCTGAAACACGTAGGCAAATAATTCCAACCCCATCAGGAAGGAATAATAGGAACAGAAGAAATAAAGTGTTCCTCAATGTTAAGTTCACACAGTATAAGATGATATCATATATTTGTTAGCTTAAAATGTCTAGCATTTATTGACTACACCAGTAGTCACACAACTGACGTTTATTCAACCCTACTGAACTTGCTTTAACCTTTATGATCAGTTAAATATTAATATGTCTTATTGTTTACTTATAGGTTATCACAAGTCAACAATTACTAGAATAATTAGAATACTTCATTGCCTAGTCCAGTATTGATCATACAAAATATTTTTGTTTTTCTCCTTGTGACTTTTTCCTGTTCTGAAAAAACATGTGTAACTGCCTACCTTTTAATGTATGAAAAGCTGGCTGGGAAAAATAAAATTTAGAACATAGCATCCATTCCTTGAGTTTGTGTTGCTTTGTTCTCCACCTCGCCGACGCCTGCTCCATCACCCGTGACCACCACGACCCCTGCGAGGGCTGGACCCTGGCATCCCACTACAATCATGTAGTCAAATGAGAGACTCTCCGGTCTTCTCTCCTGTATTTTCAGGTCCTAGAGTGGTCGACCTCATCCCAATCACATCCATTCTTTCGATTCCAATTCTTATCTATGTTCAAGGCCAAAATCAAGGACATCTCGTCCAAGAAAACACCCTGTAAGTGATAGCTCATGGTTCAGATCCTACCTATCACTTCATCTTTTATTCCCTGTGGAGACTGCCTTTGGGGGGCTGGAAGAAAATGAATGTGCCTGGAGTAGGATGTGTCATGTCAGCCCAGAGACACAGCACTGAAGCTCCCTTATGGCCAAGAGCTCCTCAGAGGCACAGGACACATTTGGGAGCATACCCCAAACTCCCTGGGACAGTGCTCTGCACTTAGTTCTATCAGCTGGGCTTATTGCAAAGAACTAAGAACCCAAACCAGTGAATGAAATAAGAGAGAAACCTATTTATTTCTCACATAAAACAAATCCAGATGTGGCTAGTGTAGGCCTGTTCTAGCCATTCCATAATATTTATGGTTCCAGCCCACTTCCACATTTCTGCTTTAAGGTGCAGGGTGTGGCTCTGGTCTTCACAAACCAAAATGACTGTTTTGAGTTCCATCCATCAAATGCATGAGCTAAGTCATCTGTAGAGTAAGAGATGACTTTATTAGAAGCACAACATAGGACTTCTATTTATATTCCATGAACTGGCCTTAGTTACACAGTCATTTTGAAGGGCAAAGGAACTGAGGATGTCTTTTAGACTTTTAGTTATGTATGACCTTCCAGGTAAAAATGAGAATCATGTTTTAGTCTAGACATAAGGCTTCTCCCAAAAGCTCCCATGTCAATGGAGGAGGCAAATTATTAGATTATGAGTACCATAACCTGATCAACAGATTAATCCATTTGATAGATTAATAATTTGAAATGATTGCTGTACTATAACTGTAGGCAAGTGGGGGTGGTTGGAGAAGGTAGGTCACTGCCCTTGGGGATTTTATCTTGTTCCCCTGGCGCTCTCTCTCTCTCTCTCTCTCTCTCTCTCTCTCTCTCTCTCTCTCTCTCTTTCTCTCTGCTTCCAGGCTGCCATGAGATGAACAGCTCTTCTCTGTTAAGCCCTTCTGCCATGATGCTGTACCTTGCTCCAGGTACAGATTGAGTTAGAAGACCATGAACTGGGACTTCTGAAACCATGGGCCAAAATAAACTTTTCCCTCGCCATACTGGATCCTCCCCAAATGCTCGATTCAACAACCATTTTTTGAAACCCTCTCTGTGTCAGTGCTGTCTGAAATGATAAAGATGCAGAATTGAGAAAGTCAAGGTCCCTACTTCCTAAGAGTTTATACTTCACTTAAGAAAATGAATAATACATTACTTACCAAAAGTTTGTGGTGGGGTCTAAAAAAGGGTGAGTGCAGGGTGCTAAAGAAACCCTAAATGGATGAGGTATTGACCAATTGCCTGAAGGAATGAGTGAATTATTTGAATATAAAATATCCCTCCTTTTGTTCCATCCTAGTAGGCAGAAAGGAGCAAGGGAAGACAGACTAGTGTGAGAGAAGGCAGTTTTGTAGGAAAAAATAGTCATACTTCCCAAACTCCAAATGTAACTCTGCAACTTGTTATATCTTGGCTAAATTCTGTAATATTTTCCAAACTCAGTTTCTGCAAAATTAAAGGAAATTGACCATGAGGGAGAGCTAACATTGTACACAGTAGGTGCTCAAAAAAAGACAGACTTTTCACTGAAGGCCGGAGAGAAGCATCTCCACACTCACACCTGGCTCCCTTTGCCTGTGCCCTTCAACACCAGGCAGAGCCCTCCAGCTTCGACACCAGTCAGTTGTGGGTGAAACTCAGGTTGAATTTGATTTTTTTTCCCCTTGAGTTGACATAAAGGGATCTGTCCCTTAATTACTAGTCATTGCCCTTCGCACACAAAAAATGGTAACCCTCTCAGCCCATCAAAGCCTGCCCTTTGAAATGCTGAACTAGACAGTGAACAGAAAGTATCTGCCAAAAGGCTTCTTTTCTCCCAGAGATAAAAGCAACTTGAAATGCATGTAAGTCCTGCGCCCTTGTTAATTAATCAGGATTCGCATTAAAAGCTTAAACGCCTTTGAAGCAGGAAGCTCAGGAAACCAGGACCTCTTTTCTGTTTGGCAGAGGGGAGATGGGTGGACAGGGCAGCCCAAAGAGGTGTGTGTAGGCGAGTAGACGATGAGTTAGTCCGTTGCCTATCGGGACTGATGTAACAGGCAGGGGGACAAGTGCCAAAGTGCAGGACCACCACATTTGTACAGGTTCCACCTACCCATCAAAGAAAAATTTAGGGCTCTGAACTGCCAAAGCCTCTGACACCGCCTTCTTCCTGACATTTGTTTGTGCAATCGGAGTTTATAAGAACATCAGTTAATTCATGTAACACATGTTTACTCGCCTCTACTACATTCATTTGGGAACAAAGAAGTGAAGAAGACACAGTTACTGCCTTCCAAATAACCTGGCACGGTGGTCCTCACACGGGGGTGATTTTGAACCGCAGGAGACAATGTACAGGTGGAATAGGTACCGACTTTCGTTGACGTTGAAAGCTAAGAGAGGACACATGGTGTAATCCAATCCGAGGGATGACTCAGGGTCATAGTTAGAGTTGTAGAACTGAGACAGAGTCACTGAAGTATTTTAAACCAGAAAGTGACAAGATAGAAATCTGTATTTTGGAGGAAGTAAAAAGATCATCCATACCTTGGCAGTCTGATGGGGAAAATAAGAAGAGTTCTAAATCAAATAACCGTGATAAAAATTACACGTAAAAGCAGCATTGATGCAGGTTCGTTTCCACTTACCAGGCCAGGAAAAAACCTTAAGGGTCAAAAGGAAGAAGGGACCGTGATGTGGGACCAACGCGGGACCAACTGATGCTGGTGATACGAGGTGCAGGGGAGGGGTGAGAGCTGAAGGTACGGTGGCAGAACTTAGAATCAGGTGCAAAGGTGCCCCACACAAGGCAAAGCTGGAAATGGAGGATTCCCCAAAAAAGTGCTGCTTAGAACATCCTACCTTCCCAACAATGTTTTCACTATGGTTCAGCCTGAAAAGTTCACAAAGGACGTCACCTTTTCTTCAATCTAAAGATTGGAATTGTTTGTCTGTTGCTCCATTAAATGCTTATGTCCATGTAGCCAAAGGACATGAATTGCTGTCCATTGGTATACCCATTATTTAGCACAATCCTAGCAAATAGCACGTGCTATTATGTACTGACTTAACTTGAAGTTGAAAGCCAGAAGAAGACAAACAAGGTGAAAGCTAATCTGAGGGATGTTTCAGGGTCAGGGTCAGAGTTGTGAAACTAAGGCTGCAGACTTCAGGAGGGCAAGGAATCCTATTTATTTGGTGCCATCTGAATGCTGCAGGCTTCACATAGGTGCATGAAGATCAGGGCTATGCTAATATGGTGTAATTCCAGATATGGAAGAAATTAATTCCTGCAGGAGAAAGGAACTCTGGCAGGCTCTGTGAAGGAAGTGGAATTTCAAACTGGTCATGATGGACAGACAGGTTTTGGTATTGTGATCACATGCCTCTTTGCTCTCAACCTGGGCATATGTTGATCTGTTAATGCCTTCTCTCTATATCACCGTCTCCACCAGGGCACAGGTGCAGCTTAATGTGCAGAGTGTCACCTAGGTTACATCCCACAGAGGACACCTATTATGTGCTGTTACAGGCTGGGATCTCCAGGCAAATGCATTCAAGCACAAAACACCTAACAGCATATGCAACACAGTGTGTATTATGTATTCATGATCATGAATAGTGTATATTTGTGCAGATTCATAAAAACTTGCATTTTGTTCAGAGGCTTAACTTCTCAAACTTCCACAACTAATACCTCATTTCTTCTGCATAACAGTAATACAAGGTAGGTGAGAAAGACATTGTTATAATAGCTCACATTGCAGATGAGAAGGTAGGGGCCCAGAGAGGTTAAGCGATTTATCCAAGGTCATGGTTATTGTAATGTAATCAGAGATGGAGCCTCTTAGTTGCCAATTTATCCATTCCTTCAAGCCCAGAATAGGGAAGTCTCTACATTGTGAGAAAATATGTTCTAATGTGTTGAGGAAAACAATTGCCACTAACTCAGTCTTCTACGCATGTTTAGTGGAATCTTGAAATAAAACCACTTGATACATGCATTATATTTACTCAGAAGTTTTATCATCCTGATTGACCGAATGAATTTCTTTCAATTATCTTGAAATTCTTATGTTTTACTAACATGTTAAGATGAATTTTGTAAATAAATGAATAATTGGTAATGACATGAATTTATATTCATCTAAATATTTTAAAAAGAGTTATTTACTTACCTAGCTTACCTAAAAACTGACAGAAGTAAGTCGCTGAGAATCTAAACTCTCCAGGGAACCTGTTTCTTCCCTGAATTTGTACAATAGGCCAGATAATCATGAAGCTGACTAATTTGGCTAAAGATAACACATAAATGCCTAACTAATACTAACTAGTTAAACCACAAAATCCCCACAAACCTTGTCCACTCACAGGTTTGCTCTCTTTGCTCCCCCCAATCTCTCTCTCCCTCCCTTTCTTTTCTTTCTCCCTTTTATCCCCTCCCTTCTCTCTCTCTCCCCTTTCCCTCCCTCCTTTCCTCCTCTCTCTCTCTCTCTTGCTCTCTCTCGCTCTCTTTCTTTCCCCACCTATATCTCTCTTAAAACTGTTTCTTCTCTGTGATGGTTTACATAAAAAAAGTCACTGGTAATGCACCCTCACTAATTCTAAAGGAAAAAAAAAAAAAAAAAAGAGTAGAGCTGCCTTCAGTTTGGCACAAATCCATTTATGGGTCTGAGGTAAAGACCTCAGCGTGTCTTGAAGCATTTGTAAAAAGAAGAGCCTTTTATGAGGCTCGCCATGACTCTCTCTCCCCTCTCGTTGTTGTCTTAATGCGCACAGGCTCGCGAGCACAGAGGCTGTTCCTACGCCAACTTTGCTGAAGCTGTGCTCTCCCACAGATAAATCACTTCCTCCCGGAGGAAGCAAGTACCTTTGCCACACTTAGAGTGGGCGGGAGGACTCTTCCTCCTGAAATACTCCCCTGTCAGTCACATAGCCCCAAAACAAGGACAGCGTTTTTGAAAACTGAGCAGTTAGGAGGGCTGTCCGCGCTGGACACAGGCACCAAGGGCCTTTGCTCAAGGTGACGTCCTTTACCATCTACGGCCTTGTCTGATGAACCGCTGTCAGGAAACAGATCTGACGACAGGATGGCTTCTACGATCTCCCTGAAGAACAAAGCAGGCATGAGCGCTGCAGAGTTAAAATCAAAACTAAACAGAAGCTTGGGACAGGTGAATTGCTGCTGGGAGATCCCACGGGGGGAGCCTCCCTCCTCCCACGTGACTCCAGGGGGAAAACCACACACACGTACTCGGAGAGGTTGCAAATATACCAATGCTGATTATGTGCTTCCCCTATTGCACAAAGGAAGGAAACACATAAATGGGTTAATTAGCTCCTATGCAGAATTTAATTAGAGCATCTTTGTTCCATAGACTTCAGCCAGAATCTCAATTATCGATCCCTGTTTCCAGGATTTTTGAGCATGGATGCAGATTTATATTTGGAGCACCACACTGAAGCTTGGGGTCTCTTTTGCCCTCCACATGGACATGGTAGCAAATTTTAACATGAAATCTTGATTACTTGAGAGTCATCCCTTTATCACAGGGAACAATGACTCCTTACAGCATGGAAAGGTATTCCCCATTCCAAACTTCTCCCCTTGAATGTATATAATGATGAATTAGCTTTTAGAAAATCCAGAATGGAACCAGGGCCGGGAATTCAGTCATTTTCTTCCCATATGGTTAAGCAATGATGAGTGACCTTGATCATGTAAGTCCTTTAACCTTCACAGCGATCCTGTATGGTAGGTATTCTTATTATCAACAAAATCAGTTCTATAGGAACATAATATTAAAGAAAGTCCTATCATAGGAAGTGCTTTTTTTAGAACTATTTTGATTAAATAACAGAAATCAAAAATATGCTTAACTTACACGAAAGGGGAAATGGTAAGTTTGAAGAAAGGGAAAGGTTCTTGAGGAACCTAAGGCTAGACTTCAGAAAGGACCGAAGTTGGGAACTGCCACCACACCGGACTCTCCAGGGCCCATCCTCATTTTTATGCTATTTTCAGTGACTGCTTTCTTCTCCATTCTGCACAGTGTACACTTCAAGTCCCTGGTCCACAGGGGAGAAGCACATGCGTATAGATTCTGAGCTTTATTGCCTACGCCCTAAGAGATCCTGGTCCAGTATTTGTTCTAATATATCCAGAGAAGCCCAAATGAAAAATGGTGATGCTCACCATGGTGGTGATGATGATGGTGGTGGTAAGAGTGACCACGGACGCCTTGCGATGGATAACCCTATTGATCTGTGTGTCAGCAACGTGGAATGGGCCCCCTCACCCTCTACCCTTCAGCTATAAGAACAACTTTTTTTCAAAGCACAAGAACTACAAGAGTCTCCAAATCTTACTGAACCAGTCAGAAGCTTCCCTGGGTTTTTTACAGGTGTGTAGGAGCTTTTTTAGACTTTGATATTTGCCACAGTATCGAGGTGAGTACTGCACTGTTATCAGGCAAGGTGAGTACTGAGCTATTATTCTTTTTAGCGTACAAGGAAACAGAGCTCAGAGAGCTGACATTTCTTACCCAATTTTGCACTGCTAGCAAGTGGCAGAGCTCTTAGTCAATGTCTCTTTGTACAAGCAAATCAGAATTCAAAATATGTCTTTTTGTCCCGATCACCCTACATTGGAGAATCAAAGTCAGCACACCTAATTTGAAGATTAGGAGTCAGATCTCCTGACTTAAGGTCTCCCACAAAGTATTTCTCTACACTCCTAAGGGGTCTGAAGCATACATTATTTTGTCATCCTAGGCTTCATAGCTTCACTTTCTTTCTAGAATCATTTCTCTTTGGCATTGGGTACATACAATTTTCTGTTTTAATTTTCTACTTAAGTTTCTTATTTCCTCTGCCAACTTCAGTTCTGAAAAAGTGCCCAGAGTTGTAGATGTCAAAGCTTTGAACGTTCAGATTTCCCATTTGGAGTCATGAATTCTTTGCTCCTTCCCTACCTTCTTTAAGAGCATTTCCACCACTCGACCAACTAACTATCAATCACTGTCACCAATTACTATATGCAGGCAGTCACTCTAGATTCACACTGAGCTAGGCACTGATTTCTACAGGGGCTCCTACAGCACATTTCCAGGGAAATTGGAACAGATCTCTTGGGCGAATGGTGCCCTACAAATCATGAATATGTAGTTAACCAGCTGTGAAGCATCTCACACTAGAAGTTGGTTTTAATTCTGCATTTAAAACAAAAGAAATCCATATTGAATTTAAAAGACAACTTCTTGATAATACAGAAGAAAAGTGTGGGCATGAGCCATTCAATAGGAAAATGCTACGTCTCGGCCCCTAGACACCCGTGCTCGAAGTCCCCTCCCACCATGAATAGGGACGACCTGCGTAACCAATAGGGTATTCCAAAAAAGGAGCCTGCGACTTCCAAGACTGTCATAAAAGGCACTGTGGCTGCCACTCTGGTCTCTCTTGAAATGGTTGCTTAGGGTAAAGCCAGCTGTCAGTTCATGAAGACATTCATGAAACTAATGAAGAGGCCCATATGGGGAGCAGCTGAGGCCTCCTGGAAACAACTGGTATCAACTTTTAGGCATTTGAAGCGCTATTGGATGTGAATTCTCCAGCCCCACTCAAGTCTTCAAATGACTATAGCCCCAGCTGACATTCTGACTTCAACTGCATAGGAAATTTTGAGCTACCACCACTCAGCTTAGATGCCACAAATTACTGATCCCTAGAAACTGTGAGATAATAGGTATTTATTGTTGTTTCAATCTATTAAATCCTGGGGCAATTTGTTATGAAACAGGAGATGACTAATATAGCTTTAAAATCCTCTTCTGCCCTGTCCCACCTTAGAGAAGCTGCATGTGTAGAATCCCTAATGATGAGCACATTTGTGCTATGTGCCAGGGAGCCCTGTGACCTGGCTGCAGCAGACTGGAACAAGCGCCCGGTGCACTCATTTGTCTAAGCCTACTGGTTCCTCTTTCAGGAGTTTGTGTTAGGGTGTCTGAAAGGCAGTCAGTTACTGACTGGGTGCTTTTGGAAAAGCAATAAAGAGTTGAAGTTTATTCAGCCACCATGATCCAAGGATAAGCAGAAGGCAGTGGACATCTGTGCCTGAGGAAGAATAACAGGTGCAGAGAGAAGAAAAAGAGAAAAAATAAAGATGTAAAAGTGGCACTGGATCCCAGTGGCCCCTCAGTACCCGTCTGTTCTTAGGGGACTTTAAGGCAACTCCAACTGATCAGTTTCCAGGAAATTCTAGATCCCTTGATTTAAACCAATCTAAATAGCACCTTGAAGGCTTCTGACTTCAAAAGTGGCATGAAACAACCCTTCCAGATGTTTGGATATTTACCTAGAAGGAGGAAAAGTTGTGGACTTGACTCAAGAGGTGATAATTCAGGAGGTAATAATATACTTATCTTGCCCTCCCTTCACTTTAAAGCTAAAGAGTGACTCAGAGAGTGGCTTGCATGTGGTACCCCTGTGATGTAAAGAGGTAATGCTCTCTCGCTGGCACCAAATAGGGACATAGAAAAGAAAATTATGTTGTCTCTAGACACATGTTCACTCCTTTCCACTTGAGAACAGAAGAGCTTCACATAGCTTTTGGGGTGATCATTCCCCTCTGAACCCCATCGTTTGCCATGATGGATGACTGCTGCAGCGGTTGTCAGGAGCTGTGTGTACATCCCTTGTTGCATATTGATAATCCTATTTCAAAGAAAGGGTACTTCCTTGAGAGGCCTCGAATTGACTTTCACATTGAGTTGGCATTGAGATTGAGCCCTCTGAGCACGCTGGAGCCCTGCTATGAGCTTTTAATTTCCCTAAAACAGTAATGCTAAGTACACAGATTATGTTTGAGCTTCTGGTCTGGAGAGAGCTCACAAAAAGGAATCTTTACATGTGAAGGTGGTGAGAACATCTTTCATTTTTCATTGCAAGCAGGTCTCATAATGGACGGTACACATGCATTTGAGAAAATGAGGTCCGTGAGGCGCTCAAGACCAGAGAAAGTTAGATTAGGAAGAGGCAGGTGAGGATGGGGGCGGCTGCAAGAGTGGGTGTGCAGGTGGTGTGTATCCAGATGTGCTTCATGCAGGTGGAGAAGACAGGTGCAAGGTGAGCCTCGCAGACCAGAGACAGCGAGAGGCACAGCTCCTCTGTTGATCTCCAAAGGGACCCTGGAACTGTTTATGTTGTGAATACAAAACGACATCTCCTGCAGGGAATGTTTCGGGCTTCCATAAACAGCCCACGCCTGTATGATTTTATGGTAGAAATTCTCCATAATGGTGAGGGATTTCTACTTACAGGGAGTTTTCAAATGAGCTGCAATGATGTGTCTTCAATAAAAGAAGAAATGAAACATCAGAGACATTTAAAAATGGTCTTGGAACGTGTAGCTATCTTCTTCCTTTAGTGTCTCTGGAGAATATTGGCTGCTTTGTTTTGTGTTCCTTTTTATCAGGACAGGGGAGTTAAGTTTGGGGGCCATGGCTCTGTTAAACCATTCCAGCCTCAACTTTTATTGTCTCCCCTTCCAAATCTACATCCTAGCTATGCTGAACTACTGCTGTTTCCCAGAAACATCATTCACTCCCATCTCCAACCTTGTGCACCTGCCTTTCCATGGACCTTGAGCCCTCCCCAGGGCCTGCCTTTACCTGCCTAACTTTTAAACCCGTTTCAGAGCTCAGTTGAGATGCAGTATCTCTGAGAAGCTTCTCACATTCTCTTCCACTTTTCATTCCACCCCCAAATTCTGCAGTGGAGATCCACATGGATACTTGTCTTGCTCTTTTGAATGCTCAGCCGCTTTGAATGCACACTCTGTCTCTTTCTCTGTAGGATGAGGTTCTGCCTTATTCACCATTTGATTAGCTCCAGTTTCAGCCTGACCAACAGGCACACCTGAGTTAGGCTTTAGGTAAGTGACCTGAGGAAGTAACATGCACAAAGTCTCTTTCCTGGCCAGGTTGTAAAAAAACCATCAAGCATTTGGTTCAGAGGAGGAGGAAGTTATAGTGTCCAGCACCCGGGGTTGGTGTGAACTGCCTAGGATCAGTGGTTGAGGGAGCAGTATGGGGTTTGCTGCTACATTCCCACACTATCATTCAGGTGCGGTACGATATACAATCGCAGCTCTCTGAGCCACTGCAAATGCTTTTCTTTCATCAATTCATTTTCTGCATAAATTACCTGAGGATGGGGATGTTTTCAGCTAGAAACAATGACCGAGGCAGTATCCTCTCCTCTGTGCCCCAACTGCCCCCTGAGCTCCCCCCTTTCATTCCACAGTGTGACTTCTTCTCTCTGAGTGCCTTCCTGTTTTTACTACCAATTTCCTGGGGCCTGGGAGCAAGTATGCATTCTTCATAATTGTATCCCAGTTTCTGTTGTGATGCCTGGTGAAATAAATATTTGCTGATTAAATAAATACACAGATGAAGATTTTTCCAAGAGCCTTTTATTATTCTCTGATTATACTCTTCATTCAGAATGAGTTAACCCCAGAGGGGTGGGGATCAGGGTTCCTGAGTGAGCTAGTTAGCAGCAGAATCAGGTGCACAGTTAGCTAGAGCAGCCAGAAATAAAACAGCTTGGATGTAAAGAAGGTAGACAAGCTTATTGCCAGGCAAGTTCACTATCAGGGACTTCTGCTGGACTGAAGAGGTGTCAGTCCATAAGTGTAGAGAAGTCAGGGGCAGGAGATGAGGTCAGAAACAGGTCTCTGGATGCAGTGCCAGGTGGAAGAAAGGGTGAGCAAGCCGGTGCCTGGTGATGAGTCCAGGGTGATGGTCATAGGCCTCAAGAAGGAAGGTGTGAACCCAGGCCAAGAAGGGAAAATGACCAGGGAGGTTGGGCGCAGTGATGGGTCCAAGGCATGGAGAGTCCACACTGCCTAGAAAGGTTCCCTGGCTCTCACCTGGCCACTTTTCATACTTTAATTAGCTCAGATCTAATGTCCTATCACAAACATTTCTTGGTTTGGATCATTCACTGGGACTTCAGAAATTCCTGCTGTTTCTGTCCAAAGACTTGTGGTGTTAGTATAATTATCTGCTTACATGCCTGTCCAAAATTACACGAGTAATCACTGAAAACAGTAATAGTTATCATTTGCCACCTGCAAACACTGTACATAATTTATTTAATCCTCCTAACCCTCCGTAACAAAGATACCATTATTATCCTTACTTTTCAGATGGATCAGAGAGGTAAAGTGACTAACCTAAGATTGCACAGTCAGGAAGTGGTAAAGAAGAGATAGAAAGTGAAGTCTGCCTGAGTCCTGAGCCTGTGCTCTTAAACTCTAGGTTATAGTAACGTAAGGCCATATTCCAGCAAAGTAAATAAACTCTACTTTCCTTATCCCTGTTCAAGCTCAAGAAGCCACGTGAAGATCTAAGATTGAGAGGAAGAATAGGGACTTGTCTCGAGGAACACAGAGGGTGATTGGCAGAGCTGCTGCCCTCTTGGCTCATCCCGGAGTGGTTGTCTTGGTTTTGGAGAACTGTCTAGGAAGATGAGACTGGCCCCAAGGGGTGGATTCGGGTGGAGGAAGGGGATGCTAGCAACTCTCTCTAGGTGGGCCAAATACCAGGGCTCGGGGAAAATGACTTCTGCACAGAGAGTCTGTGAGACTGTTAATTAATGTCCTGTGAGTCTGGACAAGCTGAGCCATCCAAGCCAGTGGAGCCTGTACAGTCTTGCTGCTCCACTTACCCGACATATCTAGACATTAGATGCTTCAAGGGGAAAATGCCTCTGATCTGCATTGGCTCCATTCCCAAAAAGCTGAGATTTATGGGCAGGCCCGTGGGAGGAGAGTTGAGAATGAATGGCTTTAGGCTCAATTTCAGCTTCTCTGCTTGGAGCCCAACCCCCCTTTTCTGACTTTCCAGCTGACAGGTAAAAGGACATTAGAAGTATGCAATCTTGGGCCTCGCTGTGTCCTCTGGGGTCCTCTTAAATCGAGGTTCCCAAACATAGCTGGTTCTCTTAATTATCTGGAGCATCCTGACAAAGTACATTATGAATCCCACTGAAGACTCCAGCAGCCTGGACACCATAGTTTCAGTAACATCTGGAGGGATGCAGATGATCAGCTGGGTGGAGCAATCCCTAATCTACCAGAATGATAGTCCAGTTTTACAGACAGCAAGGAAAGAAGACAGGCAAGCAGGAAAAATCTGTGCTTAAAACCCTGGACTCTCTGTGCTGGCTTGGGGAAAGTAACAGAGCCTTCCCAAGTTCCAGGATTCTCCCATTTAAAAAAAATCTTAATGCTGGGTGTGGTGGCCTAACCCTGTAATCCCAGTGACTTGCAGTCTGAGCAGGAGGATTGCAAGTTCAAAATCAGCCTCAACAACTTAGTGAAGCCCTAAGCAACTTAAGGAGACACCATCTCAAATTAAAAAATGAAAAAGAAGAACTGGGGATGTGGGTCAGTGATTAAGCACCCTGGGTCTAATCATCCCTGGTGAAAAAAAAAAGTCCTACCAGTTTATTTCAAAGTACCTTTATAAGATGGAAATGTCAAGTTACACAGTTTCTGATACATTAAATGTTTGCTCTTATTAACTAGTAGTGAAGAAGTGGATAAATAAATTGTCAACTGGGATAAATAATTTTGACCATGATCATCAATACTGCTCACCATTCTTTCCTCTGCTCCTTCTAGAGGAACCATTCCTCAGATCACAAGAGACGCCCCTCTAGCTTCAATATGTATGAATTCCCTTGCCCTGATATTGACTTTCTGAGTTCTTCTCTTTTGTTGTCAAGTCAGCCTGCAAGGACTTAAATAGACCCCATGCTTGGCATGCCATCAAAGTCCCTCTGGAGTGGAGCATCTGAGAGTATAGGCCCATCCAATTGTCTAGGGACCCAGAGGCAAGGGTGGCCTGATTCCCAGGGACTCTCTGACCCCAACCTGGAGTAGGCATCTCGACCTCATGTTGCTTGGGTTCCTCCCTGGAAGAGGTCAGATGAGGGCTGGCCATTATGGATGTGCAGCCCTGAATTTCTTTGTGAATGCAGGTGCTTTGTGTCTTTCTGGTGTGCATGTGTGTGTGCACATTCGCAGACAACCAATAGGCAAATATACCACACTGAGGTCAGGTAGGAAAAAAAGACACTAGGTCTTACATAACTCCTTTGATAAGTAGGCAACACGTGTTCATTAAATGGATGAACAAATACATGAGAGAATGAGCAGAAAAATGACTGAACAAACTAGTAAACTTGTGAAGTGTCTCAAATGGAAGTCAGGGGAAATGTCTAAATTCAAAGTCAAGGGCCAACAAACCCATGAATATTTGTTCCTTCATTTGACATGGCATAGTTCCGAAGGTCCTACAGATTTTGTAGTTAGACAGACTTGGGTGACCATCACAGCACAAGTTCTTTAGCCTCTCTAAGCAGCAATTTCTTTGTTAAGAAACCGGGGGTGGTTATCAATTCGCACTTAAGATTGCAATGCACCAGTGCTGCAGAAAAAAAAAAAAAAAAAGATTAAGATGTAGATGAAATAAATAGATATGTTCTGTGCCAAGCACAGTGCCTGCCACAAGGGAATTTCTCCCTCCCTCCCTCCCTCCCTCCCTCCCTCCCTCCCTCCCTCCCTTCCTTCCTTCCTTCCTTCCTTCCTTCCTTCCTTCCTTCCTTCCTTCCTTCCTTCCCCCTGTTCTCTCCTACTCCTTTCCCCCTTCTGTCTTCCTCTTCCCCTCCTTATTTGTTTCCTCCCTCTAAATTTCCTCCTTCTGGATGCAATGATGTGTGGCCTTTCTAAATGCTTTACTAGAAAAGTTAGCACAATTGCCCAGGGCTGGGGTGATGCCTGGGAAGGTCAGAAAGGAAGACATTCTAGATGGGTCTGGGCAGTTTTTCCAAACTTTAAGACATGCTAGGAGTTCACTAACACAATCCAACTCCTTCCAAGAGTCAGTGTAGTGCAGTGGAAATAAAAGATGAGCAAAATAGACAGTTTTGGCATTTCATACAGGTCCTATCATGTTTGTGAACAAGAGCTATGAATCCATCCTGTCTAGTCCTCAGTCTTCCTATTTGTCAGATGAGAGGATTGGATTAAATGAGGACCCATACAACCCAATCCTGCAAGATAAAGATAGAAATAGTTTGCATGCAGGAGGGGGCATTGGAGGAAAGGAGGGCCTCTAGGGAGTCACAGTCAGTCTCCAGATGTGAGGTGTATCTTCTCATATTAGGCAGAATGATAGTTATAATAACAAGGATAACTACCATTTGTTAATCATGACTCAATTCCAGACCTTGTGCTAAAGTGCTTCATGTGCAACATCTGGCATGCTTCTTATAAAACCCAGGGTTGATGCTACTACTATGATTCCCATTTTACAGGTTGTAAGTGACATGCAAGGTGAATGGAGAGGTAGGTGTGAATTCAGACTGTGCGACTCCATGGAGTGGGCTCTTAACAGGTACCATGCCCAGCATCTCTGAGTCCATTTACAACCCAGCAGATACTAATGGCACTGCTGCTACCACAGAACTACTGCAAGGACTAATGGTGGTGATGAAGTGTGATCTTTGATGTAGACATTTTGTGTTTTTATCATAAGCTTCCCCATTGTTTCCAAACACCGTCTTACAGGAAGGAAGACAGTTGGGATTACTCCCATTCAGCAGATTGAGAAAATGAGGCTCTGGAAGTTTATTTGTTGTGCAAGAACATACTTACTAAGTGACAAAGAAAATACTATGATTCTAAATGGAGTCCTTTCCCCTAATGTGATGTCCAAGTGTTCTCGGATTAAAGTATGACTACACCTCTCTGACGTGGGCAGACTGAGGTACGGAGCAGTCCATGTCTTAAGGGAGTTGTGTGTGCCTCAGGTGCCAAGTCCGGCCTCCCTGCTCATCATCTGCTCACGTCAGCTGCTCCTTTCTGCATGGCTGCTGGAAGATTCCCTGGCACCAGACCAGAGAGCAGCCCTTGGATAGATCAGGCTCTCTAACCCACATGCCTCAGTTCAGCACTCAGCAGAGAGGGTTCAGATGTCATTAATCACTGTTCTGTTTCCATGAAGTGCCATCATCTCGTGTCCCAGGCAAAGGCAGACAGGCCCCAGGGAGACACTCTAGAAACCAAAGCCAAAGCATGCGCCCTGGCATCAGACAGTGAGGAAGGGGCGGAGGTTATTGGGGTGTCAGAAGGAAGGTAAAATGTTTAGCACTCCTGTTGGGAAACAGCTTTGCTTAGAGACCTGTCAGGCAACTGGAACCTTAGCCTCCAGGATCAACTCACCCAGAATTAAATCCTGATGCCCTCTGTTGGTGTTTTCCAGTAATGGAAAGATTTTGGAGATTTAGAATGGAGACAACAGTTCGTGAGACACAGACAGAAGACCCATAAGTCCCAATAAACCCCATATACATATGTGCACAAATTCACACATACTACATTTTTATTCTTGTAGTCTGTGAAATAGCATCATAGACTTCGAAGGAACTTATAAACATCTGAGTCTTTTCCCTTCTTTTTGTTCAAATGAGGAAATACAGGCTGTCAGAAGGAAAGTAATTGTCCCAAGGCAAAAACCAGGAGTCTTTCTAATGGCATAGTACATTGAACACTTACTATATGCTGGCAATTTGCCAAGTTCTTTACACACACCATCACCTCTAATCCTTACTTCAACCTTATTTAGTAGACATTAGTTCTCTTCCATTTATAGAGAAGGAAAAAGAGGTGCATAAAACTCATATAAGGTACCTAAAGTAAACTACTGTATGGCAGGTCTAAAATGCTAACTCAGGTGAGCTCAACAACAGAATGTCTGATAACTTCCAACTTAGAGTTAGAGCTTTCAACTTGAACCTGGATCTCTCACCCCAATCCTGTGACCTTTACAAGTATTGTGTAGAATGGAGATGTTTGGTCTTTCTCAGTCCACAAAGAGATACAATGAGCTAATTTTAGGCTTCTCTCCTGGCTACCACTGTGGAACATGTTTGTTCCAATAAATAACTTCCTATTTTTCCACCTGTGTTTTAAAACCAATTTATAGACACAGGAGTAAAAAGAAAAAAAATAATCCTGTCACCTTTGTTATTGATAAAGTGCTCAGATTATGAGACATTGGGGCTGTTGCCCAAGTGAACCTGCTTGTAGTTCATTTCTGAGTAAATTATGCTCTCCTGCCCAGTCGCTAGTATGGTGAACAATCACAGGCCTCTACTCTCAGAGAAAGAATCAGTTCAGCTAGGCTTAGGGCATGGCAACAGCCAGAATGCACCTGCCTATAGGCAGGGAGACCTGAAGCAAGCAAGCAGGCCAACAATCAAACTTGAGCAGAGTAGGCTCTGCATGCTCATTTCTTTAGATCAAACTTGCCAGTCAGGTAAGTTACTTCCTCTGGGACGGGACCAGAGAAAAGCAGGACTATTATGTTCATGGAAGGTACTCAAAATTGTAACGGGAGAAGCTGAGGGCTAGTGGTTATTTCAGGGGTCCACTCATCCCGAGTATATTAGGTTCTTTGCATTTTCTGTAAAGTGTGCCAAGCAAGTTAAAGCTATAATTGGGAGTACGCAGAACAATTGGGTTCCTAAAGAGAGTGATTTTCAAGTGCTGTTTTATAACTAGCATGTGATATGCTAATCATCAATGAATATTTTTCTATTTCCATCAGGATATCCCCATGGGGACTTGATTGAATTCCAAAACATGGACTTCCAGAGTGTAGATTGGCCTTTTCTTAATTAATACAAATGACGGGCCAGGCTCAATGTAAATGAATTACAGAGTTGACTTATGCAAGCTGTGTCCTGACATAAAGGACAGCTTGCATTCTAAGCCCAACTTTTGCCTGCTATGAATTCTCTGAAGAGCTGCCTTTTGGGTGGTAACTTGTCAGACCCATGTCTTGTCATAAGTTGGAGGAAAATCAATCCCTCTATTTGGGAGTTGGACTCAATCTGAAGGCAATGGTCTTGTCACATTTAATTATTTCACACTCCACTCACCAGGCCATGAAAGTGTCAATTTCACCTGCGGGATAATGGGACTAGGGAAGAAAAACTGGCCCAAGTGTGGAAAACAATAAGTTATGGTTAACAACAACAGCAACCTTTAGAAATTAAGAAAGAAAGTTTCCCTAGTGAGAGAGTAGAAGAGGATTGAAAGATATAGATCTGAGAATCGATTTTCTCTTAATTTTACTCATAAAAATATAAGAATTCTAGAAAATATGTGTACATGTGTAGAAAGGGACCTTCGAGCTTATTACCTAACTGCACTAGCTTATTGATACAGTGACTAAGGCATCTCTGAGGGTTTAATAATAATAATAACAATGAACATTATTTATTCAGCATTGATTATGTGTCAGTCATATTTTCAAGCCAGATGGTGGGAGAACAGGCCAGAAACAGTTTTCCAACTACTCTTATTTTTATAATTCTAAATTAAGTATGGACCAAGTAGGAAAAGACTATTGATGTTGTATTTTATATCCCTCTAATTCAAAGAAGTGCAAAGTTCAAATGGTGTTTACTGTTGAACTCCAGAACAGACCACCGACGTTTGACTCTGGTGTAGACTGTAACATGAGATCTCCTTCCACAGGATCAATACTGATATATCCTTTATTAAAGGATAACTGTTGGAAATAGAAAGTTCATAACTTGGTACAATATCTTTGTTCATGTAAGGCTACGACATGAATACGAAATTTCCAAACCTTGGTATTTTCATCCAATTGAGTTGATGGGGGGTGGGGATTGAGGTCCTTAGACTGTACACTCAAAGGTCACAGAAAATGATAATTCGTTCCCAGTGTGTCGATGCTAAAGACAAGAAAGCAGAGGGACAATTTCTATACAAAATAAAGAAGTTAATGTAAGTGTGTGTCTCCATTGCATTCTGTGATTCCTCCTCTTTGGAGGGTGGGAAGCGAGACTGATCTGGTGTTAAAGGGAGCTGGTTCAGACAGATATGGCTTTGCCGTTGATCTGTGCTGATAGTCACTGCACAATTTAGACGGGCGACTCAATCTCTTTCCATATAGTAGTAACGTATATACTGTATAAAATTGTGATATTTTCATCATGTTTCATATCAAGCTCCTTGTCATTAATTGCCTCCACCATGTTGGACACCATCACCCTTGTAAACTTCTAAAACATTTCCATTATCCCGAGCAGAAACTCTGTTCCCATTCAGCAGCGATCTTCCATTCTCCCTGCCCTCCAGGCCCTGCTCAATTTTAATCTACTTTCTGGTGCTATGAATTTTCTTTCTTCTATTTAAGTGGGAACATATTATATTTGCCCTTTTGTACATGACTTATTTCATTTGGCAATATGTTTTCAGGATTCACCCATGTTGCAAGATGTATCAGAAATTTCTTTGTTGAAGACTAAATAATTTCTGTTCCATGTGTAGAGTGCATTTTGGGGATCCATTCACCTGTTGATGAAGAGAGATTACTTCTGCCTTTCAGCTATTGTGAATGGTGCTGCGATGAACTCTGGTGTGCAAGGGTCTGACTTGTTTTTCCTCCTTTTGGGTATACACTGCAGGAGTGGAATTATTGGGCGATGTGCCATTGTGTGCTATCCTTTTGGGGGAGTCGCCTGTCTGCACCATTTTATATCCCCAATAGCAATACAGAAGACCTTCATTTCCCCACATTCTTACCAATCCTTGCTTTTCTTTCTTTTTATTTTAAATTATAGCCATTCTAGTAGGTGCAATGATGTCTTCTTGTGATTTTAATTTGCATTTCTCTAATGAAGAAACAGTGTCTTTGAACCTTTGGATCCCCATTTGCAAAATGATTGAAGTAGTGCTTATCTTGTGGGTCTTCTGTGCAGAGTGAATAAAATTGTTTTGGAACATTAAAATCTAATGAAGAGAGGAGGAGGGCTCTTTTGCTGTTGGAGGGGATGACGCTTTTGTCTGTTCAGATTGCTCCTTCATTTTGGAATAGCCTTTCTTCCTACATGACCAGCTGTTTAAATTATATCCATCCTCCTGTTTGTTCACATGGGAGTAAAGTAATACACATTTACAGTTAGAAAAGCCATCATGTAATCCAAACTTTGCCTGTAAGGATTTGGGTAATATCAGTTTTACCTAATATTTATTTCTCATCATTTTCATCATCAGAAAGAGCCATTTTACAGTCTTCCAATACCAGCGTATCTATTTCATAGGGCCACTGGTTAAAAAAATCACTCTTCCTTTTTTTAGAACATTTTATTTTGACATCTAGATTACATGAAGGATTTAGTTATATTTCCTCTAGCTCTAATCTATTGAAGCAAGCCATGAGCAAAGACAAGGTGGATACCACCGGTAGCAAGATGGAAACCCCCACAGAGCTTCTGATGGGTGCTTGAAACTACAAGGTACTAAGATTCACAAAAAGAAAGCTTTCTGGATGAGATTTTGAGTACAAATGTTTCTGGAATCGAGAGACAACGATTCCTTATGGACCTCCTCCTCTTCTTCTCTCTGCTTAAATTAATCAATGAGGAATGAGTTAACGTATTTGAGTATTTAGACCAATATATGTTACAGATTAAAGACAAAGGTGTTAGTTCTTACCCAATTACAGAATTCTTCATGGGATGTAGGTGTTCATGGTCTTGGAGCGACTGAAATTTGGGAGGGGAAATTGTTCTCTGATACTCAGTTGTAATGGGATAATATTTTGCATTTTTAACATGTCCTTACTTGGCATTGCCATAAATACTGTAGCTTTCTCCTGGACCAGGAGCAGGGAAATTTCACCCCCACCTCTCAGGGAACCACCCTTCTAGCAGAGGGTAAGGAATTCAGTTCTGAGTCTTTGAGTTTCAGAGTCAGATTTTGGAACCCACACTTTTACCATAGTTTAAAATAAAAGAATTTTGAATTTCAGGATTCCATGCAGTAAAAACAAAAACTCATAATTCACCTGATGAACAAATGAATGATAAATTTCTTGCTGCCATAATGCCAAAGACCACAGTAGGGTAAACACAATGCCATGATTTTGGACAAATTAGTTTTGCAAAAAGCCATAAGGGAAAGTTGAAATCTTGACCAGTCACACCTTCATGAAAAACTTGTACCATACCGACTAGGAGAATTCATTGATTACTTTTGGGAATACATGTTCTCTCTTGTCCCAAATACCCTAATAATTTGTTGGAACATTCTTTAGGGTCCTTTGTTTACTTCATAAAGTTTGTTATATTAATTTGCACATATCACTTCTCTTTCTGATCTTAGGACCCTGGAAAACAAGAACTATAGTTTATGACTATGTTAATAGCAAACTGAAAATTTCATGGTACGGATGAATCACAGTAGTTAGGGGTGCTAATGAAAACATAAGTTTCTGGTTCCCACCTACAGAGAGTCTGAGGCAGTAGATTCCTCATAGCTTCCAGAAATCTATTTTATGGGAATTACCCAGGTGATTCTAGTATAATCTGAAGGCCAAATTTATGGAAATATTTGTTTGCATCATTGAGAATTGTGTCCTCTACACAAAACAAATGTAGTAAATGAGTACTGAATTAATGTAAGAGTAGACTAAGGGAATGGTAAACTTCGAGGATTATATCTCCTTTGGGGAATTTTTTTAACACAAATTTTAATCTCAAGAAATTCTTAGAAATAAGTTAGAAGGGAAATAGAAGCTCATTGGTTGAGTGCCTCTCACTAATGCCAGGAGCTTTATAATAATCCTGCCAGGTCACTTGCACTTGAGGGAACTGAGGTTACAGGGCCAATCCTTGCTCAAAGTCAAGGAGCAGAGCCAGGAACCTTGGTTGTTCCAATTTTAAAGTCTATGCTCTTTCAATCCTTCCAAGCCACCCAGGGTAGAGGACTCAGACAGGATCCAGAAATGACCTCTCTTAGTGGTACAAAAAGGAATTTATCTTCTGTGCACCTTAATTTATCATCTGAAAAACAGAAGGAAAGATACTTAGGTAGGGTGTGTAAGGACAATTAATCAGTGGAAGTTTGGGATGTGAGGGGAAGTGTAAAAGTAGCATCTAATCATGCCATTTTTATCATGGACAATAATAACATCATCAACATTGACTAATAACTTGATCCATGAAGCACTGACAATAAGTGCTGATTATTATTATTTATAATTAATAAGGACAAGAGATGAGGTTAATGAGGGTTCTTTGTGGCTTCAAATTCAGTAGAATGAAGGGAAAGGAATTCTTTTATTTATACCAAAGGTAACTGGATTTGGATTTGTTGTCAGTTTGTGTGTTTCTTTATGTTTCCCTTGAAATTCCCTGAGGCCCACTTGGGATAATGCAGTAAATGAATCAGTCTATAAAAAATGCATTTTAAAGTCCACAGCTCTGGCCTCTGTAAAACATGGAGCTGAGACAGTGGCTTATCCAGGAAATGACAGCTATTTTCTGATATTTAGGGGAAGGTATTTGAGAGGAAGATAACCCCTTATAAGTGTGAGCCTAGGAGTTAGTAAACCTCAGAGAGAGAGAGAGAGCTCTGGTTTGCTGCATGAACAGGCTGTGAGTTTAGCCATGGTCTGATCTGCATAACAGGGTGACAGATTTGCTTAGCTCACAGGTTGTTTTCAAAAATGATGTGATGTCTGTGAAAGTCCTGTTGACCATTAGCTCAACCAGCAAAAGAGACCAGAAAGAGAAAACAAAGAATTTGAATCTGAGACATATATACAAATTGCCTGCTTTATTAAAACATGTATAATTAATAAGTTGTAAAGTCAGAAGAGTGATCTGGATCCAATTTTAGAAACTTGCTACTCCAGAGTGATGTCTATGTTGCCTGAAAAGTCTGGCCACTTAGCCAAGACATCCCCTAGGGATCATCTTGCCTCTCTGGGTACATATGAGCTGCTCAGTAGAGACTCCCCTCCTCTGTTCAGGGCAACAGAGATTCAAATACCTTGATAACTTACTTAATGGAATTTTTTTATTGAATACATCTCTTGAATATAAGTTGACCAGAGGAATGATCCACGTTTCATATTTTGATCATTTCTAAACTCAGCACCTATATAGTATAATGCCAAACAGAATTTTGAACAATTAGGATAAAATAGTTCCAATATTAGACACCTGCAGATCAAATGCAAGAATAGCCACAATTCTTATTTCCCTGGATTCACACCCTTTGCAAAACAACTTAGCTGTCCCATTTCCTCAAGAAAAGGAGTCCCCTGCTGGTGAAATGTGGCCTTGGACTTAAATTGGCTAAGAGGATAGGGGGGAATGATAATGCACTGGTTCTGTGTCTAGGCCTCCGGGGTACTTCTGTTCACTTTCTTTGGGAATCTTGCCATTGCCCCAAGACCCTGCCTTATGGAGGGGAGCACAGCTGAGGCCATGGGAGAGCAATTCCTATGGCAGACTGCAGTACATACGTAAGGCAAAGCAAGACGAAAAGAACCATTCTGCAGGTATATAAACTCAACCTCAATAATAATGTGTACTTCCTTAGGTTGTTATGTTTGGGATAGTTAGTTCAGCAGCAGTTGCAAATGTACATAAATACACAATGGAGATTTTCATGTATAATATTTCTTCTTGTGTCATTATGAATGAAGGAAAAAAAAAATGAACAATTCACCTATCATGAGTTTATTGATAACCATACTTGTCCAATCTTTAATTGTAGTGGTTTTAAAAAATGTTCAAATGTGGTAAAATATCATGTTAATGTTCCATCACTGTAACAAAATTCCTGAGATAACCAGCTTATAAGCACAAAATACTTATTTTGGATTATAGTTTTGGAGGTTGCAGTCAAGAGTTTGCCTTAGGTATCAGAGGAGACTTTGAACTTGCACTTTTGGACAATGCTGGAACCGTTAAGACTATGGAGGCTCTTGGAGAAAGAATAAATTGTGAGATGGACATGACCTTTCAGGGATCATGATCAGAATGTTATTATTTGGTGATATGAGGTGTCCCCCAAATCTCCTGTTAATGTAGGGATGTTCAGAGATAAAAATATTACAAGAGCTGTAACCTAATCAGTGGATTAATCCACTTGACAGGTTACTAATTCGAAGTCATGACTGTGGTGATCACTGTAGACAAGTGGGGTAACTGTAGACGAGTGGGGTGTGGCTAGAGGAAATAGTTCCCTGGGAGTCTTTGCTTCGGGATTAGATCTTGTTCTTCTGGCTCCTCCTTCTCTCTTCCTGCTTCCTGGCTACTAGGAGTTGATCAGCTTCCCGTCAACCTGCTTTCCACCACAATGCTCTGCCTCACCTCAGGCCATGGACTAAACCTCTGCACCACCGTCAAAATGGGCTTTTCCTCCTCTAATTTGTTCCTGTCAGGTATTTTGGTCACAGAGATGAAAAGCTGACTAACATACCTCCCAACAGTGCCACCTGGGGACCAAACCTGTACATAGGGACCCAGGGGGGATGTTGCAGACATGAGCGATAGCAAGTATCTAATTGGAGTTCTGTTGTTCATAGAAGAAATCTTGACCATCTGTGATAACAAGAGATGGAATGTCTTATTTTTCTCATCAATTCATTGAAAACAGTAACAAACCTGCTCTGTGTCATGCATTTGGCTAGGTGCTGGGATGGGAAGTCGATGAAGGCACTCCTGACATTTCATCTGGAGTGAATTACTCTCTGGAAATCTGCTTTCAAATATCCCTTAAAGTCAGACCATTTTAAGCTGGTCTCCATGACCAGTACCAATGGATCTCACTGTTTATTTTCACTTAACTCTTTTCCTTTACTGGTGATCACTTTTCTTATTTGAAAAGCAAAAGATGGGGGCTAAAGTCTTGTTCATTGTTTAAGTAATTGAAATGAGTAAGTCTCCTCATCGTTTTTCCCTAGATAGGAATAAGAGGGCTATAATAAGGGACTGCAGGATTTAACTGAGAGCAGTGGAATTTCACTGGTGAAAGTTTGTACACTGGATTTCATCTCTGACTTGTGAAGAGCTTGGAAGTAATCACTTTCATCCTAATTAAAAGTCAAAAGCAGACAAACGGAAAAATCAGTGACCTTTCTTAGACCCATTAGAGAACTAAGGCTGCAGGGCAAATCACCACCCTAAAATCTGGAGAAACAGCCCCATCCAGAGAGACACAACTTTCTTGCTTACCTGGAGCAAAAGTTACTACAACCATTCATTTGTGAAGCAACGTAATGAAAATTCTGAAGAATTTCTGATGGCTGAGTATTGGCTAGCATGGGAGTGAGAAATACCTGGAGACCTCAGTCCTATGGAGTCCCCCATACTTTTGTAGACTTTTCCTCCAGGAAGTCCACCAGGATTTCTTGTTGAAGACCTGCAGAAGAGCTTCTTGGCTCTCTGGAAGATGGATGGAAAAGGAAGAACAATTACTATGAAATCCTCCTAGAGTCTCTCCCTAGCAAAGGTCAACACTCTAAGTGATAAACATTTTCCAGAACTTTATCCAGTTGGTGAAGGACATTTCTATTATTTTAGACCCTCTTGCATTCCTATTTAACCTGAGCAAGCCTTAGAAGCATAATCAATAAGGGTTTGGGTCTCAAGGAAATTAATTGGAAATGTTTTAGCCAGAGAAGAGTGTAGGCAGTGAGTAGCAACACCATACTGTATCCCACAAATTCGTGCCATTATCATGTGTCAGTTACAAATAATTTTTAAAAAGTTATAGTACTTGGAAAGAACCTGTGAAAGTTACAGCACTAAGACAGAACCTCATTAAAATACAGATTTAGTGAGAATTTCACAGTTCAAAGATTGAACCTTGATGTATGCAAATTTAAAAAAATAATTTAGGAGTTCAGAGAATCTCAGGATGGAATGCATTAAGTGACAAAAGAATCTAACTGTATTACAAATATATGGAATGATCTCATTGGAAGAGGTGGAGAGAAAAAGGTGATGACCTAAGTAATTTTGGAAATGATTGGCATCCCTAAGAATAAATGCAAAAGAAACTGTGCACAAGTACTGTACACTAGTGGGAAGAGTTGTTTCTCAAGGAGATGCAGGTTAACAATTTTGAAACCACACACACACACACACACACACACACACACACACACAACAAAGTTAACAATTAAGTAAATAGATAGCAGATAAGAAGAGCCATGTTTCTCTGTCTTCAAGGGGGAGGTTACAGTTAAACAAGGAGTCCTGAATGATCCATGTTGTAATGAACTAGAGTTGAATAAACTCATGTGTTGCTTAGTATTGATACAGATGTATCCCTTTAATTTCCTTGGTCTGTCTAATTGCTCTGGCTAGAGTTTCAAGGACAATGTTGAATAGAAGTGGTGAAAGAGGGCATCCCTACCTTGTTCCAGTTTTTAGGGAGAATGCTTTCAGTTTTTCACCATTTAGAATGATATTGGCCATGGGCTTAGCATAGATGGCCTTTACAATGTTAAGGAATGTTCCCACTATCCCTATTTTTTTCTAGTGTTTTGAGCATGAAGGGATGCTGTATTTTATTGAATGCTTTTTCTGCATCTGTTGAAATAATCTTGTGATTCTTGACTTTAAGTCTGTTGATATGGTGAATTACATTTATTGATTTCCAAATGTTGAACCAACCTTGCATCCCTGGGATAAAACCCACTTGATTGTGGTGCACTATCTTTTTAATATATTTTGTATGCGATTTGCTAACATTTTGTTAAGAATTTTTGTGTCGATGTTCATTAAGGATATTGGTCTGAAATTTTCTTTCCTTGATATGTCTCTGTCTGGTTTAGGTATCAGGGTGATATTGGCTTCATAGAATGAGTTTGGGAGGGTTCCCTCCTCTTCTATTTCATGGAATACTTTGAGGAGTATTGGAATGAGCTCTTCTTTAAAGGTTTTGTAGAACTCGGCTGAGAACCCATCTGGTTCTGGACTTTTCTTTGTTGGTAGGCTTTGATGACTTCTTCTATTTCATTACTTGAAATTGATCTATTTAAATTGTGTATGTCCTCCTGTTTCAGTTTAGGTAATTCATATGTCTTTAGAAACCTGTTGATGTCTTCGAGATTTTCTGTTTTGTTGGAGCAGCTATCCCACTCCTCGGCCTATACCCAAAGGACTTTAAATCAGCATACTACATAGATGCAGCCACATCAATGTTCATAGCTGCTCAATTCACAATAGCCAGATTGTGGAACCAACCTAGATGTCCTTCAATTGATGAATGGATAAAGAAACTGTGGTACTTATATATACAATGGAAGATTACTCAGCCATAAAGAATGATAAAATTATGGCATTTGTAGGCAAATAGATGAAATTGGAGAATATCATGCTAAGTGAGATAAGCCAATCTCAAAAGACCAAAGGATGAATGATCTTGCTGATAAGTGGATGATGACACATAATGGGGGTGGGAAGGGGCAAGAATGGAGTAAGGAGGGACTGTATAGAGGGAAAAGAGGGGTGGGAGGGGTGGGGGGAAGCAAAAGAAAAAAATAACAGAATGAATCAAACACCATTACCATATGTAAATGTATGATTTCACAAATGGTATGCCTTACTCCATGTACAAACAGAGAAACAACATGTATCCCATTTGTTTACAATAAAAAATATTGATGCAGATGGTCACATATAGAACTATTTATAGGTGTGTGCATATGCACAGGTTAATATAGACACATAGTTCCTTGCTTTCCTAGCTGAGAGGCTTTATAAGCAATGGCAGACTCGGAGTCACTAGTAATAAGCACACCTAGTACCTATATCTTGATTAATACTCTTCTTCAATAAAAGCAACCAGAGCTACTTGGAGACATTTCTGATTTTACAAATGGAATAGAATAATAACGTAAGCATAGAGCATCTCACAGTGCCGGAAAGTAAGACACTGTTTATGAAAAACACATAGGGCAGGAAAGGCTCTATGTCAAAGGAATCCAGGAGGCAAATGTCAGACCTCCCAGTGGTCAATGCTGGAACAATTTGAGAAATGCAAGAAAGTTTATGTAGTACCAGATTAAATTTGAGGTATAAAATAAATATCCATGTTGATTTAAATCAATAAGGGAGCAGATAAATGGTGGAACACAAATATCCCATGCAGAAGAATTGCAAATAATTTATATATGTATTCTGTCCTCATGAAGGCAGAGCCCAACTCCCTCCACCCCTTAAATGTTGACTGTGCATACTGACATCTTTGAAAATATTCCAGTATTAAAAGAAGCAAAAAGAGTGCCTCTATAGTGGAGAGACCTGTAACATCCTGTCTTGTCTGTGTGCTCTATCTGGGCATTATCAGTGATGTCATGTTAACAGTATCCACCTTGATAAGAGGTGATGAGGACAGCACATTGCCTCTCTGATCTTTCCCCTCAAAACCCACAAGCCCAGTCTAACTGTGAGAAATACATCAAACATTCCAATTGTGGGATGTTCGGCCAAATACCTGATTAGTGTCCCTTAAAACTGTTGAGATAAAAAAAAAAAAAAAAAAAAAAAAAAAAAAAAAAAAAACAAGGAAAATCTGAGAAGATGTCTTAGTGAACAGAATCCTACAGGGACCTGATTAAAAAAAAAAAGTGAGGCAGGAAGCTGAGGTAAAAAGGATGTTCGTAAAAACTAAGAAATTCTGAATGTTATATGGCTGTTAATTAATAATACTGTATTCATGTGAATTCATTACATGTGACATACCAATGTAATCACAGAGCAACTTGGCTAAGGGTTGTAATAGGGACTCTGCACTATCTTCACAATTTCTCTGTAAATCCAGAAGTATTCTAAAATTGAAAACATTTATTAAAAATATTGCACAGTGCAGTAAGCTTGGTGAGAAGAATATTTTTAGGCAAGAAAGTCAAGAAAATCAGCATAGCGTGGTCCATACTGGGCTTGTGAGCTGAATAGACCTGGGTTCCAAGGTCAGTTCTGCTATTTTCTGGATGTGTGCTGCTACGCATCCATTTATCTGTTTCCTTATATGTTACATGGGTATCATGTAATGGTGTGTTGTATGGCTGGGACTGCCATTGTCATGGTGACCCAATTCTTGGTTTGATGCTGCCAATGATGATTATCAACATGCACAGGAGTGTGCTTGGATAACTATTGACTTCAGGTGGTCCTTTCTTGTATTCAACCCAGATCCATCCTGCTGTCATTCAAACCTATCTATTCTTGGGGAGACAGAAAGCAGATGCTCTCCTTTTCCTGAACAGATGCCACATATTTAGTCAGATTTCTCTGTAGGCTTGGCACTTCTTTTCTACCTTTTGTGTGCATGTAAACAGTTCCTTTTATTATTACAATTGAGGGGGATTTGTGGCTGGAATGTTTATTATGTGTGTTACAAGTAAGTGTTAATTATTTTTCCATTTTGCAAAAACCGCAGATATTCATTACAGAATTTTGATAACATGCTAATCATCAAAAAGAGGAAATAAAAACCACCTACAGTGCTATTGGTCATATGGTTTTATGGCCTGCTTTAAAAACCTAGCATATATTATAGACAAGTGATTATGCTTGTGTTCCTAAGTATTATCATACAAATAATTTGTATTGCTACATAGTATCACACATGCAACAACTGCACTGTAGCTTAATGGCTCAATTTGTCTACTTTGGGGTATTTGGGAAGCTCATTTTATTTACTTATTTTTGATATGATTGATGATGAATTTTCTTGTAGACCAGAAGGAATCTGGTGAATTTCCTTGCATTTCCATGGGCTTATAGCTAGTGCTCTGCTTAGACCAGGAAATGTAAGAGGAAGGGGTGGGCTGTAGGGAGTACAGAATTAATACTTGGGTGATTCACAATAAAATAAAACTTGTGTTTATGCTACACAGAAACAGTGAGCCTCACTTAGAGTCCAGACTCTTGGCTTATTCCCGGGGCACAAATTTCACCCCAATACCTTGGATCTATGGGGGCAGGTGCGCTTTGAAACTAGATAACCTTGGCTCCAAACCTGAGTTCTGCCACACTCTAGCTTCCAGGTTCCTGGCTCTTCATCGGTGAAATGGGGGTAGTCTTGTGAGAACTAGAAGAGATAACACATGTAAAGCACCTGGCACCTCACAAAGGCTAATAAACAAAGGATTACCATCCACTTGAGTGATGTTGGGATTTTTCCACAGCACACAGCAAGACTATTTTTCCCCTGAGCTTTGGTCAATTTATAATATTTAGGCAATATTTCCCTTCTGAGAAGAGGAAAAGGACCATTTTCTCCTACTCTCTTCCTCATCCTTATAACCCCAGACCCTTCTAAGACTCTTGTGACCACAAAGTCACTTCCATTATAATCAGGAGTAGGAAGAATATCTGCCCCTGAAGAACAGAGTTTTACTTCATCAGGGTCCCGTGAAACATGGGTGTCCCAAAGGCTTTCTCTGGAATTTCCTTAACCAATATATGAGTAAGAAAGTAAGGTCATTTATAGATGGGGTATAAATTCCTGCTTTTTTTTTTTTTTTTTTTTCTTTCATTTATCTTTTAAGCTCCACAGTTTTAGACAGCTTCAATTTTATACCAGAAGGGGCCTGAAGAAAAGGACCAAAGCTGTGTAGCCAGGCACATCAAGACTCCAATCAATGGCTCTGCCACTTGCTGGCTTTGTGATCTTGGGCAAGTTAATTCATCTCTCTGAGCCTCATTTTCTCCTGTGCGCAATGAGGATAATGACCAAGGGCTGCTAATGATCTACTTATTAATGTGAAATGCAGAATCTGGTGCCTGTGGCACACAGTAACATTTTCCCGCTTGTTAGGTCTTTGACTCAACCCCACCTTTTTGTATGCACCTCTGTGAAATTTATCCTAGGAGAGAGAGCAGATTATCCATCAGTACATCCCTCTGTTATGCCTTCGGAGTACTTTCATTATAAAAGCTGCATAAAAACCTACCTGATTAATTTTTTTTTTCCAACTAGATTCATCCCTTCATGTATTCTTTCACTCAGCTTGTGCCAGGAATTATTCCGGGTATTAGGAATGCCAAAACAAATAAGATAGTCTTTGTCCCCTGGAAGCTCACAGTCTAGCATGGGAGACAGAGAAGTAAACACCAGATTATTAACAAAGGATTAGTGTGGTGGCAGAGGGATCCATAAGGGCTCAACAGAGCACTGAGCAGGGATACCTAGTGAAACCTCATCCAGGAGGGCAACCTGGCAGAGGGGGTGCTGAGCGGAGCTTGAAGAGCCAGGAGGAGTTAGATTCATGTAAGTCCAATTGTTTAATCTTTATGACAATTCTAAAAAAATTAAGAGTATTTCTGTTTTACAAATGTGGAAGCTGAGGTTTAAATAGACCAAGTTATCCAAGAACACACAGAAGTGTGGCGACTCAGTGAAACCCAAGGAACAGGGCACAGATCCTCATGGTCTTTCCCAGGCCCTGGTGCTGCCTGTCACGGCTGCGCAGTGCAGGCACGGGGCAGGATGGCAGTCTGATGAAAGGGGCCCCTGAGGCCCACCTGCCAGCCCCCTTCAGCACCCCATCCTTTCTTTATCCAAACTGCAGCTCTTCCCTTTCCATGGGCATGTTGGGGATTTGGAGAAGGCCAGGCCTCAGCTCTGCTGAGCCGAGCCCCATCTGTGGGCTGCAGGAGCCTCAGCCACCTCCCACTCATCATTCTTTCTTCTGGGGACAGAGTTATAGCCCCTGGGAGAGGTCTGTTCCACCAGAGTAGTCAGTTACTAATGAGCTTCACACTGTTTCTCCGCCCTCAGCTCCCCAGACATTCTTCCACTCCCAATTTCCTAGGTCACCTTCATCTGGCAGCTAGAGACTGTTGTACATGTGTGTGTTTGGGGACATGCTCAACCTAGAGGCTGGAACATGCTCCTACATCCCCTGGGAATCCATTGCATGTGAGCCAACCACAACGTAGAGGGTTTCAGCCTCTTGCACCGTGGCCAAGGACAGACAAGCCTGGCCTCTGTACCTCAGGCCTGGTACTTCCCTCCCTTCTGGGGAAAAGCCAATTTCCTGATAACCCACTAAGCTCTGGTTGTTCTTTGCCAGAAACCCAGGCCCTTCTACTGATCCTGTGCCTATCACATGGATGATTTCAGAATATCATATGGATTCCAATGGGGAACATGAATATCATAGTAGTTAGTTGCCACTTACTGGGAACTCGCTAAGACACCTCTTATATACCTAATTTGAATTATTTCACGTGCTGCTCACTATGACCCATGAGGTAGATACTATTACTATATTCATGTTATAATGAGGAAATGAAAGCTCATAGGATTAATTTGTCCATCTTCCCATGATTGAAAGTGACAGAGCCAGGATTTCCCTCTGGCAGCTGGAATTCAGAGCCTCTGGTCCCACGTACCAACATGTAGGCAGAGAGGTTCTTATCTGCTTGTTGCTGTGGGGCATTGGACTCAGCACTCCACAAGGACTGGTCAGTGATTCTTCTCAATCAGTCTGTGAGTATGCACTGCTATTATGCCTGTCTTATAGATGAGGAAACTAAGATTCAGAGAAATAAGATATTTTATGGTCACACAGCAAGAAACAGATCTGGGATTAAAGTTGACCTTCCTAGGCATCATATTATATCATCTACCTTGGGTCGAATAGTGCCCCCTAACTTCATGTACAGTGGTCTCCCTTATCCATGGTTTCATTTACTCTAGTTTGGTTATTCAGAGTCAACTACAACCCAAAAATATTGAATCAGAAATTCCAGAAATAGGGCTGGGGTTGTGGCTGAGTGCTAGAATGCTTGCCTAGTACGTGCAAGGCACTGGGTTCAATCCTCAGCACCACATAAAAATAAATAAATAAAATAAAGGTATTGGGTTCAACTACAACTCAAAAGTCTTTTTAAAAAAATCCAGAAATAAACAATGCAAACATTTTAAATTGCTTGCCTTTCTGAATACCCGTGATGAAGTCTGGTACTGTCCCACTCCATCCTGCAGGGGACATGAATCATCCCCTTGTTCAGAGTATCTACACTGTGTACACCACCTGCCTGTTAGGTGCTCAGTGGCCGTCTACACTGTCTTATCGACTCTCCCTTTATCACTGAACTGTGTTCAAGTAAGCCTGATGTAGAAGCAGCCCGAATCACCCTGCCTGTGCCATTTGCCTGTCTTCATCTCCTTGCATAGGCATTGTACCCATCACAATAAAGTGACAATAATGTAAAATGATATTTTGAGACAGAGACTACATTTACATAAATTTTTATAGCATATTATTAGAAATGTTTATTTTATTAATCTGTCAATTTTTGATTATACCTAATAAATAAAAGTTATCTATTTATCTCTGTGTGTGTGTGTGTGTGTGTGTGTGTGTGTGTATACAAGAAAAACGTATGGTTTGAGTCAACTATTTCCCTGCTGGGACTAAATGACCTGACCAGCACAACTGCACAGGAGGAAAGGTTTATTTGAGGGCTCAGGGTTTCAGAGGTCTTAGTCCATAGAAGGTCAGCTCCATTCCTCTGGGCTCAAGATGAGGCTGAACATCGTGGCAGGAGACAGTGGTGGAGGGAAGCAGCTCACATCATGGTGATCAGGAAGCAAAGAGACGCCACTGGTCAGATACAAATATATAGCCAAAGCCACATCAATTCCCACCTCCTCCAGTCACACCCTACCACTTCAGTTACCTTTCAGTTAATCCCTATCAGGGGATTAAATCACTGACTGGATTAAGACTCCCACAACTCAGTCATTCTTCCTCTGAACCTTCTTGCACATGTGAGCTTTCGGGGAACACCACATACCTAAACCATAACACATACATAGGATTTTGTACCATCCATGTTTCCATGCATCCACTGGGGTCTTAGAACATATCCCCCATGGGTGAGGGGGACTACTATACATCTGGAACCTTAGGATGTGATCTTATTTGGCAACAGGGCTTTTGCAGATGCAATTAAGTTAAGATGGGATCATACTAGATTAGGATAGATCCTAAGTCCAATAACTGGTGTCTTTAGGAGTGAAAAGAGAGATTGACTCAGAGACAGGCACACAAGCACTCATGGAAGGAAGCTGGCCACGGAAAACAGGTGAACGTTGGAGTGCTGTAGTGACAGACAAGGAAAGCAGGGATTGCTGGTAACCACCAGCGAGGAAGAGACAGGGAAGGTCTTATCTCTAGAGGGCCCACAGCCCTGCCATCAACTTGACTCAGACTTCTAGCTTCCAGACCTGTGAGATGATTTTATATTTTTAAGACACCAGGGTGTGTTAATTTGTCAGGGCACCCCTGGGAAACTAATGTACCACTTGAGGGCCATGTTAGGTCCTGGAGTACAGGAGACTCAGTTTGATGTTCCCTTCAAGTTCTTTTTGGCTCCAAGAAATATGATTCTATGATTCTTAATTAAACCAAAGGAGGGTTCTGGAACTCCTGAGGTGACTGATTAGGGAAAGCCATAACTGCCAAAGGGGTCTAGCAGCATGAATACCTCCATCATGATGTGGTTCCCTGGAGCAAGGGAAACAAGCTAGAGTTTTCTAAGAAGAGAAGCCTGGATGAATCAGTTATCTTTTAACTCCACTGTTCACAACTATAAAATGAAGATGATTATACCCTTCCAATGGTGACGACTGAATAAGGTAGTGGTTATACTATACCTGCTACATGGAAAATCAAAATACGTACATTAGGCCTTCACTTACATTTCATGGATTGTCCTTTGAAAGTGGTCGTGTATTTAGAGAGATGTTCCCAACAGAAGAGGGTCCAAGGTTATTTAGGGGTAGAAAGTGAGGAGTCCAGGGATGCTTCATTCTACAGGGATGTTCGCACAGAAGACCTATGTTTGTGGGAGGAATAATGCCCAGCAAGATCCAGCAGGTCAGTCCAGCACATTTGCTGACCCTCCAATATGTCCTGGGCCCTGGGCTAGGTGCCATGAAAGGGAGAAAACCCCCAGACGCTGAATGCCAGATTGGGGTTGCTTGCCCTGCAGTGGAGTTTAGCTGTACCTTTCTATATATAGATTCCATCTTTGTCAAGCAAGAGGACTTGCTTGACAGGGCTCTGGTTTTTCAATTCTGAAAAGCCACTCATCCATAGAGCTTGGAGTTTGGGGGGAGAGGAGAGGAGGAGGAGATCTGGCTTCTTCCTCCACCTCTGAGCAGATGGGATCAGAACAGGGCCTTTCCACATCCCCAGCCAAGCTGCCCAGGCCTTGGCAGCTGTCCCAGGACGCAGACAATGGGGTCTGATGGCCTGGCAGTTCCTCGGGCCTGGCTTTTTCTGAGCAGGAGGCTTCTCCTGGGGCTGGCAGAACCATTTCTTCAGACTCAGAAAAGGGATTTGGGGAGAGTGAAGGTGGGACTGACAGCTTCCCTTGGAAAACTAGGACACAGCTTGTGGGAGCCCAGCCCGGTGGCCTGCCATCTGACCCTTCTTCAGTCTCAGCCAGAACGATTGTTCCGGAAGACAGGGAGAACTGGCTGGAGGACACTGGTCAGTTTGGTGCTGAAAAGGGAGGCCAGGGCATGGGCTAAGTGGTGTGGGGTAGTGCAGGAGGGTCAGGCTGCTGGACGTTGTGGGAGGCTGGAATCTGGCACTTCCCTCTGCTGGTGAGCAGAATTGGGGGAGATGGGTAAGAGCAATTTCCCTCTGAGCACACCTAACATAACGAAGGCTGAGCATTAGGAGGGCAGGGTCCCTCTGTCCATGCTTCCTAGAAACAGTCTTGAAGAAAGGAAGGAATCAGATTCCAAAGAGACTCTCTATGGGAGTTGATCCCAGAATCCTGCCTTTGGAAAGTTGAATTTTGAAACCACCCAGGGAGAGTCACTGAATGACAATCCCTCCCTCCATCTCCTGTTGACTCCACATTGCAAACCAAGTCATTATTCCTCATCAAGTCCTCAGCTCCCTCCCATCCTAAGTAGCTGACTTATCTTGTTCTTTTTGGAAATTACATCCGCCTGGCATGATCTCCCTCAACTTCCTTTCTTTCTATCTAAAAATGTGCTGATCTTCAGCCTAGCAGATTATAAACTCCTCAGGGGCAGGGATCCCATTTTATGCCTTGATGTGTGTCCCATTGTCTGACCTAAAAATGAGAGAGAGAGAGGGCGGGGAGAAGAGGGAAAAAGGGAAGGAGAGAAGGTAAGAGGGAGAGAGAGGACAGATAGAAATGCAGCAAAGTAATAGAAAACACAGAAAATCAGAGACAATACTAAAGCTCCTGTTATGTGCTGGTCATGGGGCTGTAGGTATGTCAAGTGCATTTAAGAGGGAAAAGCAGCAGGGTGTGGTGGCAGATGCCAGCAATCCCAGAGACTTTGGGTGGGGGCAGGAGGATCACACAAAGACAGACTGGGCAACTTAGCCCGACCCTGTCTCAACACAAAATAAACCAAAACCAAAACAGAATAAAAACAAAAGCAAAAACAAAAACGAATAAAAGGGCTGGAGGTGTAGCTTAATGGTAGAACACCCCTAGGTTCAACTCCCAGTACAGAAGAAAAAAAAAAAAAAAAGGAAAAGCAAACACACACATCATTGGATTTACTGTTTAAATTACTAAGGGCCATAAAGACTGGTTTACTACTTGCAAAACTAATATATGAACATCGATAATTTTCCCTTTACCTATCATACGCTACTCTCTGCCTTGTACGGGTTAATAAATATCAACAATTAAGTATGTTAGTTTTTATCCTACCTGGTTTTCTATATGTTTGTATAAACATAATCTTATTTTCCTTCTATTTCTTAGTAAAAAAAAAAAAGAGAGAAACAATAACAAGATCTTATCTTTCTATACTTTTTACTCTGCACATTGTCTTTGTAACCTATATATGTTTTGGTCAATACACATAGATCTAGCTCATTCTTCTAATAAGTAAACAACTCTCCATGGAATAGGTACATCTGAATTATTCTACTATTGACAAACATGCAGGTTGGTTTGGACTTTGTTTTATGCTATGATAAACAATTATCTAATAAAGATATTGGATCACATATTCATGCATACTAGTACTTTTATCTCTATGCTGGGTTCCTTCAAATAGGATTGCTATACTAAATGGATACAATTTTTAAATTTTATTAGATACTTTCAGCTTAATTTCTAAAAATGCTGCAGTAGTATATATTCTCACTGGCAATATGAGAGAGTTTTTATTTTCCTACACCCTCATCCGCAACTAGATGGAATCAATCTTTAGTTTTCATGCATCGGATGGGTGAAAATGTTATTTCATTGTTGTTTTGATTTTATTTCCCTAACAACTAGGGAAGCTTAATCCCACTTTAGGATTGGATTGGCCATTAAATGGATTTTATCTTTTGTTATTTTTCTGTTCGTATTCTTTCCCCTGCTCCACTGTCCTTTTTCTGCCCTCACAGGGATGTTCCATTCTCTCTTATTAATTTGTGAGGGCTTATTGTTTATTATGCATTATATATATAACATGGATATATTATTTAATCTTTTGAATGATGATTCCCAAAGTGTACAGAGTGCTCAAGGGTCATAGAAAATGTAGAGAGGGCACTGAATGAAATTTAACACTTTGGAGATAAAACCATGACATTTGACACCTGCCAGATACTAAGCAGCTACTGGGGCATTTATGGTTCATTCAGAGTCTCAATGTTGGATCACACTGCCTTCCTTTCAATGACGTCATATATAAATATATATATATATATATATATATATATATACACATACATATACATATATGATAATATGATACTGGGCTTTAGGGGGTCACTGTACTAAGATATCAAGCATCATGTTTTTATGGTTTAGATATGAGGTGTCTATCAAAAGCTCATGTGTGAAACAATGTACGAGGGTTTAGAAGGTAGGGAATGGCTGGAGAAGGTGGTCACTGGTGAGTGCCTTGAGGTATATATTTCGTCCATGGTGAGGGAGTGTTTCTGCTTACTGAGGACATGCTCCCAGCTGCTTTCTTCCACCACACACTCCTGCCATGATGTTCTGCCTCACCTTGGACTCAGAGCAATGGAGACAGTTGTCTGTGACTGATTCCTTTGAAACTGTGAGCCCCCAAATAAAAGTTTTCCTCTTCCACATTTTTCATGTCAGTTATTTTGGTCATGGTGGAGAAAAAACTGACTAAAACACATAGCAAGGTCAATGTGGATTAGGAAATGGGGAATGCAGTGTCCATTCTTATTCCAAGTTTTGAGAAACTGTAGTGTCCACAGGTGTGCATAGCATGGGATTGATTGCAGTAATACAAGTGGGAAATGATAATATTAACTATTTCCAAATTAAGTGATAAAACATACACGGCGATTATTAAATCATTTGGACGTACAGACTCAATCCACAGAACTGTTAGGTGTTTCCTTTGGCCTAGGGGCACTGTGAAAAGAGTGTCTGAGACACTGAAGGTGCTGCCCTGTAGACTAACCATGGGCGTCTGCTTTGCAACATCTGAGGAGTGGGGTGCTGTCATGTCTTCTTTGCATTCTCTTCACAACTGTCGAAACTCAGGTTCAGAGAAGTTAAGATGACTTGTGCAAGATCAGAGAGTTAGAAAGTAACAGAATTAGGATTTGAACATAACTCCCCCTTGCTCACACACTGAGATTTTCTTGCTACAGAAATCTGACATGACTCATTCAGTGATCCAAATCTTTAATATACCTGGAGCCTCAGAGGAAGGGGACCCTCCTTTCTGAATTACCATCTTCCAACATTGCCTTCGATCTCCCCATTGATTAGTCTTTCTCAGCCCTGTATCTTTAATCTCTTCGCCTCCACTGTAGAAGGCTCTACCCAATGAAAATGTTCAATTCTTATCTTATGAGTAGTGGGGGAAAAACACCCTTGACTTTGATAATCCTTTAAGCCATTTTCCTGCTATAGTATCCTCCTTTTGACCACAAAGTCACCTGTAGTCTGCTGTCAACTGCCCGTCCTCACTTACATTCTGACTTCACCACTCCTTGTAATCCAGCCTCCTAGACTCTGCTGAAACAGTATTCATCACCACTAGAAAATAATTTTCAAATTACAGATGCCAAGAATTTTTCAAGATCCCCATCCAACTTGTCCCTGTGTATATTAGAATTGCATACACTAGGTTCTCAATGCATGCTTGGACATAATTGGTGCTACTGGTCTGTATCCAGCTCATTCTTCTGTTCCAGGCCTGAGTTTGTCTCTAACTGCCTTGTGAGCATCTCCCACCAAATAAAAGTCCTGAAAGAATATCTGGGTAAATCAGTTTTGCTGTCATTCTATGAACCACACATGACCAAGGACAGTCAGTGGTACATTTGCAGTCTCAACCTGAAGGCCAAAGAAACAGGAGAGTCAGTGTCTGAATGCAGGAGAAGAGGGTCATCCCAGCTTAAGCCAAGAGCAAACTGGCCTTTTACCTTTTGTTCTATTCACACCTGCGAGGGACTTGAGGCTGCCCACCCATATTGGTGAGGGTGACCTTTCCTCAGTCTGCAGATTCAAAAGGTAATCTCTTTGAAGAAAACACCCTCATAAATGCACCCCAAAATAATGTTTAACCAGCTTTCTGGGCATCCCTTAGTCCAGACAAACTAAGCATACAAACATATAAAATTAAACAAATAAACATATCAAATTAAACATCACACCCCCCTTGTCCTTTTTTATTTGGATTTTTTTTTCTTTTTTGACTTGATCAAGACAAAAGAATTTTAAATCTCCAGAACTAGGTTTGAGTAACTTCTTATATAGCTTGGAACAAGTAATTTAACCCTGCTGATTCTCACTTGATTCACCTATAAAATGAAATTATAAAAGTAAACAATGATAATAAATCCATTTTATGGCTATTATAAGGATATAATGAGGTATCTTATGGAAAACATCTGACATAGGGCTTGGCACTTGACATTCAAAACCTTAAGATAATGGAAGCTCTGTTGGGATCTCCACTGCCAATCCAGTCACCATAGCCGCCACCTTTTTTACAAGCAGACTTCCTTCCCCTTTACCTGTGAGTTAAAATGTGCTTCAGTGGAAAAAGTCCTGAGTTTGAAGTCAGAAAGACTCGCATCCAAAACCCAACCAAATATTCTATAACCTCAGGCAAGTAATTTCATGCCTCTGAGCCTCTGCACCCTCTTTGACAAAAGGGAAACTTCTTAGTCACCCGCATGGAGTTTCCAATGATACAATAGGTGAGAAGATACTTTATAAATTATATATTGTTATACAAGTGTAAATCCTAGTTTATAATTTAGTCTTATGTCCATGGGGCTATATTGACATCGGAGAAAAGTTCAAAGTCATTCTCTTTTTTTTTTTTTTTTTTTCTATACCAGGGGTTGAACCCAAGGGCATTTAACCACTGAGTGACATACCTAGCCCTTTATATTTTTTATTTTGAAAGAGGGTCTTGCTAAATTGCTTCAGGCCTCACTAAGTTGTTGAGGTTGGCTTTGAACCTGTGATCCTCCTGCCTCAACCTCCTGAGCTGCCGGGTTTACAGGTGAGCATCACCATGTCCAGCTTCAAAGTAATTCTTATTATCCAGACTCAGTCCGTCCTGTGCACATCAAAGGTACAGTATACACCTTTCTGTTGCTAACTTTGATCAAACTGGTCAGAGTGCACAAATCAACAATCCCTTTCTCTATTTTGCATTTACTCTGGGCTCCAGATTCACATTGAACCCCTGGCAAGGCAAGAGATTTAGCTCCACCAGCATCTTTACCTAACACCACATGCTGTCTACTTGACTGATAAGATTTTTGAACAAGGTGAGAATACTTTCCAAGTACCTCCATATCTTAAAGGAAAATTCTCCTGCAACTTTTCAGACACTTTATCTGTGATTAAATATTAACATTCCCAGCCAGCAGAGTTTTCATTGGAAAGTGTGAAATATTACAAGATCCTCAGGAGTTGTTTATTCATGTGACTTCCTGAAGCCAGTGGCAGATCAGGGACACTGATTAGAAATACAAAGGACATTAGGAAGAAAAGAAGCAGAGGAGGATGTTGGGGGTGGGTAAGGAAAAAGAATGCCCTAAGGCAGACAAACCCTTTGACAGCTGTAAGAGCTGGCTGGAAGCTTCTCTTCTTTATTACACTCTGATTGGCAGATAGTTCATGATATTCCCAGATACCCAATGTGCCCTCTGAGATTTATTCACAAGACTCACAAAACAGGGGGACCAAAATTCAACTGTCAGGAGGATATTATAACCAGAATCTGTTTTTAATGCAAAATCTTTAACTTGCCAACTTATCTATCTCCAGAAAAAGATTTCCCTGTCCAAATCCCTGCATCAGAACTTGGTAAAATGTACAGGGCAGAGGAAGGAGTTTGCTTTAACCGATAGCATTCACCATTTTTTTACGGTGTTATTCGTCTAAGTGACAAAGCCAGAAGGCAAACCTATACTTCTTTCTGACTTTTTATTGCTTTTCATCCCAGTGGGAACCAGCAGACAGGGAGGGAAAAAAAAAAAAAAAATCTTCGAATGCTGAAATGTGCTTAAGACTTTTTTTTTTTTTTTTTTTTCCAGAAGGAAGGAGAAAAAAATGGTCAACAAATACGAATCAAGTTTGTTACAGTCTGGAGGAAAATGTTGTTGAAGTTTGGCTTCTGCAGATTCTTTATGACGTCTGTGGATCCAGCTAGAGATGTAGGAGAGAAGTGGAAGAAAAGTAAGAAACGGTCTTGAATTGCATTTGGATGAGAATTAGCGAGTTCAGCATACAGAACTGTGTCTGTCTTATAAGGCAATGAGATCCCCGTCACCAGAGGTTTTCCGGTATATGTCTAATGGCCACTCCACACGGGTCATAGAGAAATTTAAATATTGGAGAGAAGATAGGGTGGATGCCTTTGAAGACCTTTGGAGGTCTAAGAATCTGTGATTCTTTAAGGTTAATTACAAGAAGGAAAGGCCTTTGGTGGTGGGATTACAGGAACCTCATCTGTGTTTGATCCAAATGGATCTGAATTCTGGTCACTTTACTGAATGAGAGGGTATATTTCTGTTTTAGTCAACTTTTTTGCTGCTGTAACTGAAAGACCCAACCAGCACAACTGTGGAGGAGGAAAAGTTTATTTGAAGGTTCATGGTTTCAGAGGTCTCAGTCCATAGAAGTCCAGCACCATTCCTCGGGGCTCCAGATGAGGCTGAACATCACAGGGGAAGAGTGTGGTGGAGCAAAGTGGCTCACACAACAATCAGGAAGTGGGCAGAGGGATGCCACTTGCCAAATACAAATATGTACCCCAAAGCCTCGCCCCCCAATGCTCCACCTTCTCTAGCCACACCCCACCTGCCTTCAATCACCACTCAATCCCATCAGGTGATTAATTCACAGATTGCGTCAAGTCTGTCTGCACCCAGTCATTTTCTCTCTGCACCTTCTTGCATGGTCTCACATATGAATTTTTGGGGATACCTCACATCCAAACCATAATATTCTTCTCCTGGCCACTGAAAACTCACACTCATCTGACAATGCAAAATACATATGGTTCATTCCCAAGAGTCCCCATTGTCTCAACAGTTCTGAGATTGCTCAAAGTCCCCTTCTTAGCCTGTTGACTCAGAGGTATGAGGAAGGAGTTATTGGTCGGGTTGATGGATCCAGGTTACCAAGGGGAGATTGGACTATTATTCCACAATGGAGGTAAGGAAGTGCACTCCTGGAGTGCAGGAGATTCCTTAGGGCATCTCTTGGTATTACCCTGTCCTGTTATTAAAGTCAATGGGAAACTACAACAACCCAGTCATTCCTAGACACATCCTCATCAACACACCCAGAAGCCTCCTAATCTTTACCTCTTAATCCAATCAAGTTGATAATTCAAAGTAACCATTGCAGTATCCCATCTCATAATGGGGGGAGGAGGCTATAATATTAACATTAGCTACAACCACAGTAGTAATAGGTAGTTTATATTTAGTGTTGGCTATGTGCCAATCACTGTGGTAAGTGTTTTTCAAACATTGTCTTCACCTGTCAGAATAATCCTGTAAGAGAGAAAATGCAATTTTTCCTCCCAACTTAGAGCTAAGGGAACTGAAATTCAGACAAACTGTGTAATAACACTAGGACCTTTTTATAGAGGAAAGCTTATAACCCAGGAGGTCAAATCATGTATCCAAAGCCTCAGAGTGTGTATGCAACAGGATGCCCAGGAACAAGGGGATTGGGAGTTCAAGAGTGATATTAATTTTATCTTTCCTTTTTAAGTAAAAAAACTGAAGATCAGAGATGTTCGGTAACTTGTACCAGATTTCACAGAAAAGTGGAGGTAAAACTCAAGATTTTTTGGTTAATTTCCCAGCGAGTACACAGAGATACTTTTAGAAAATCATGTATCGACTTTCAGGCCTGTTTTTCTCATTTGAAAAAGAAACAATATTAAAAATATTCTGACTTGCCTATTGTTCAGGGTTGTGAGGGAGCCCAGTAACAGCAGAAAAAGTACTTTGTGAATTAAGTGTAGAGTCCCTAATGATTATAAGCCTCTTTGTCTCCTGATCATAAGCCTGTCGGGTGGGGAGTGGTTCCCCTGCTTGTTACTGTTTTTCTCTCTGAGAGCAGCAGTTGGAGGCTGACGGCTTGGAAGGTAAGGAAAGGTTCTTCAAGTGTGGGACACAGTGAGTCATGGCCCTGTACCTGTAAGCAGGTGGGAGAAAATGCTGGCCTTCTTGCCTGGCATTGGGCCTAATGGGTCTTAGAAAGTAGAGACATCAGAGGAAAATGTCCTCTGAGTGATCTTGACTTCAGGGGACCCAGCCTAGCAACTCACTATCTGGGTTCTGTCTCATTCAAGTGATGGGGCCTCCCTGACCTCTCTTGTGGCACCTGAATGGTAGTTGTGGGGAAGCTGTTCTAGATCCTCTGCCTGGAAGGCATCTCCACTCTGGACTTCTGCCCTTCAGCCTCTTGATATTCTTTGATTATGGGAGAAGTAATCTGTCCACTAAGATCCTGAAGATACCCCTTCTATCCTCTCTGGTGATCTGAAGTTTTTTCTAAACCAATTCAATGTTGCATGATTTTTTTTCTTGAAATATGGACTCTTCAGAGAAGAAAGCCAAGTGCTTGAGTGTTTCAAACACTTGTAGCATTCTATAGTCCAAGAGCCCTTCACCAAGGGGGCAGAGGACCTAGCATTTTACTTCTACCTCTCCCCAAAGAAGTTACATTTATTCAACAGTCCTGCTTCTACTAAGAAGTAGAAATACAGTAGGAGAAGTGCATCCTAGAGGGAAGCACAGAGTGCTGCAGAGCGCAGAGCAGTCAATCCTGGAGTGAAGGCGTGCAGATGTGGGGGCTTTCAGGAACAGGTTTGATGATGCTGAGTCTTGAAGTATGAGTCAAAAGTGGAGGAAAGGGGAACAGTGGGTTGAAAGATAGAGGTGCAGGAGAAGGCCTGGTATGGTCAGGGAAACAATAGCATCAAGGGTAGCTGGAACACAGGAGGATTCTGAGAAAATGCTGACCAGATCTAGAAGGGTCTTGTCTTCCAAGCTGTGGAGAGTGACTTAATCTTAAGAGCCTGGGAAGGTGTGTTAGTCAGCTTTTCATCTCTGTTACTGAAACACTGGACAAGAACAACTTAGAGGGGATGTTTATTTTGAGTCACAATCTCAGAGGTTTAGTCCATACTATGGGTCATTGCTCTGTGGAAAATCATGGCTTCATGTCTAGACCATAATATTCCACTCCTGGCCCTTAAAAGCTCATGCCCATCTCATAGTGCAGAATATATTTAGTCCATTTCCAAGAGTCCTCATAGTCTTAACAGTTCCAGCATTGCCCAAAACTCCCAAGTCTGTCCTGAGACTCATGGCAAACTCCTGACTATTAGCCCCTGGAAAAATCAAAGGCAAGTGCCATGTATCCAATATATAATGGCAGAGTAAGCATTCCCATTACAAAAGGGAGACATTGAGACATAGATAAAAGGGATGGAACCAAAACAGGATCCAAACCCAGCTGCAGATACTAGGTCCTGTAACTCCACTTCTGGCATCTAGAGCATGTGGCAGTGAGACATGGTCTCCATGGGCTTCCACTGCTTTACCCCTACAACCTTTTAAATTGCAGCCCACGTGGCTTCTCTCTTAGGCTCGCTTTGTACACAGCTAACAGCTTTTCTTGGCAGACTTTCCATGTTACTGGTATCTCCTAACTTTAAAAAGTTGTCTACTGCAGCTTCAGATTTCTTCTCACAGTTTCAGGTATGGGGCATTCCTTAGTGATTTCAACCCTGCTACGCTCTGCCTGGCCTCCCACACCTTCCTTTGAAATCTTGGTGGAAGTCTCCATATTTTAGTCAGCATTTTTTGCTGCTGTGACTAAATGATCTGACCAGCACAATGATAGGTGAGAAGAAGATTATTTGAGGGCTCAGGGTTTTAGAAGTCTTATTCCATAGAAGGCTAGCTCCATTCTTCAGGGCTCAAGGTGAGGATGAACATCATGGTGGGAGAGGGTGATGGAAGGAAGCAGCTTACGTCATGGTGATCAGGAAGCAGAGACGCCAATCTCCACATTCAAAATATAGACCCCATAGCCATGACCCAATTCCCACCTCCTCCAGCCACACCCTACCATTTCAATTAATCCCATCAAGAAGTAATTCACTGACTGGGTTAAGACTTTTATAACCTAATCATTTCTCCGCTGAACCTTTCTGCATTGTCTCACATGGGAGCTTTTGGGGGACACATTCAAACCATAACACCTCATAACCCTCTAACTCCAGCACCTTGCATTCCTTTGAAACCAGCACCACGCATTCCTTTGAAACCAGCACCACATGTGTGATGTCAAGATCTGCTGCCAGTTCTAGCAGTAGTGAAGACCCCTTGGACCATGGCCTTGGAGTGCCTGGACAGCCGAGCATAGTAATACAAATCCTGGAGAAACAGATTTCTAGGTACCCCTGTGAAAACTTGGTGCCCCCAAGGCCTCTTTACAGAGGAATTTTCATGTTTATATACTTGAGACTGTCATGGGTGTGGTCTTGATGATTCCTGAGATACCCTCATGACATCTTTCCTATTGTTCCTTTGTAAAGTACTTAGCTTTTCTTTAGTGGTGGTAATCTCCTCAGCAACCACAACTTTTTTATCCTTAATTTTACCTGTACAACTTCTCTGGACAAACCGAAAGCTTTTCAATTTTTTCCTCTCTGTATTTTTCTCCCAATTCTCACAGTAAACCTCTTTAAGAGCTGCCTGAAGTAATTACTCCACTGTCTGGATACTGAACTGCCTTGAAATTTCCTTCACAAGTTAATTAGTTCATCACCTTTAAATTCAAACTCACAGACATTCTCAGGATATGGACAAAATTAGACAACTTTTTCACCAGAATTTAACATAAATGGTCTCTATTTTAATTACCAATAGGGTTCTCATTCATCTTTGAAACTTCTGAACAGTCTTTTTTGTATGCACTCTCATCACATTCTGGTTTTCTGAATGCTCTGCTTACAAAATGCAAAGGATTCTCCATCAAGCATCTCCAAACTTTTCCAAACTCTTCCCACAGATGGTTACGAAAGCTTCTAAACCACAAAATGGTTAGTCACAACAATGATCCCATTTCTTATTACCAATTTATGTTAGTCAGTTTTGTATTATCGTGACTAAAATACCTGAAAACAACAACTTCCTTTAGAGGAACAAAAGTTTATTTTGAACTATTTCAGAGGTTCAGTCCATGGTTGGCTGACTCCATTGCTCTGGGTCTGAGTGAGCAGAGGTCATGGTGGAAGGCCATGGCAGAGGAAAGCTGCTCAGCTCATGACCTACTTTCTCTAACCACTCTCTACCTACCTATAGATACTACCCATGAAGTAGTTCTAATCATTAATCCATCAAATGGATCAATCCACTGATTAGTTGTAGTCCTCATAATCTAATCACTTCAACTTTTAACATTGCTGCATTAATGCATGAACTTTTTTGGGGGGTACAGAGCATATCTAAATCTTACCAGAAATCACCAGAGAATGTCAACCAATCACGGTGAAGCAGGGTATAGGGGGGTGATACCAAAGGGGTCACTCCAGTTGCAATTTGAAAAACAGACGGGAGAGGACAGTACCAACCAAGACAAGCCAGAACACTGGTGCCTAAGTCCAGCAGAGGACAGGTGAGGCTTCATCTAAGAAAGGAATGGTGAAGAAGAGTGGTGACAATTTCAGGGTAAACTTGATTCTTTTGGCTCCACCTTCCTCAGGTATAAAATGTGGGAATTTCTGTGGTCAGGGCTCCCATAATTTTACTATTAATTTTTCCTTCTGCAACACTTTCTCTATAGACCCCAACATTTCAAGAGGTATGTCTAAGAAGTTACTTTTATAAAGGATAATTAGCTTTCCAATAAGTACCGATTTTAGTTGATATAATTCCCACCAAAAGCAATTAAAGTCTGCTTTTATTGGGGAAATATATGATTCCCGTTAGCATTTTTGAAATATTGGAAAGAGTTCATGGACTGCCATTACACCTCTTGGGCTTTCCTTGCCAGGGAGTGTGAAGCAGAGTTTGGGAAATACTAGATATATTCATCCATAAGGCTCACCTCTGCAATGTGTTAAGTCTAAGAAATAACTCTCTTTGGTAAGTACTGTGTTAAGTTGTAAATCACTCCATTACTGTGAGAGATTGTTGGACTTCATTATGATTATGTAGATTCTCCCAAAATATTAGACCTCAGACACATGAGAAAAGAAGGTGGGAGCTATATCATTTAACACACGAGAAACTGGAGGCTCAGAGAGGTTGACTGATTTGTATGGAAACACCGTCGAATCAGCAGCAATAGCAAGAATTTCTCCCCGTGCTTGGCTCCCTTGGGCATCTGCTCACTTTAAAGATTGAAGATATTCTGTTTCCATCTTCCAATATTCCTATTAGTGGAAAGTGATCCATTCTTGGTACAGGGAGGAAGGAATCGAAAATGGTGCAAATAAAAACTCAAAGGGGATTGGAATTCATAAGTGGGTTGAACAGTGGAGGAGGTTGCCCAGCACTGAGTCCCAGAGGGAAGGGCTAGGTACATGCTGGCAGAGCAAAATCACGGACTGTTAAGAGAAAGTGTTTTGAGGTCACACAATTCAGAGGAGGCTGAGGACAAGATTGTAAAGCCAGTAAGTGGCTGGGGTGAAATTAAAGTGCTATATTACTCTGAAGTGGATGTGGAAGGAACAGCTGGATCCTGAGCTTTAATGTCAAGGTTACTAACTACGATGGGTTTGAACTGAAACAAAGAACATGTGACCTAATAGGTTTTGCCTGGTCCCATTTATATATTAAAGAAAAGGCAACTCTGATTCTGTTTCCTTGTCTCTAAGTTGGGGTAGAAATGGCTCCTATCTTACGATGTCCTTGAAGGAAATAAAAGAACTAATGTTCAGAGCTGTGCCAGGCATGTAGTGTGTGCTGTGAAAGTGTTCGTACTATATGTGTATGTTCACACACCTGTGGCTGCTAAGAGTAAACAGAGGCCACCTCTGAGGAGGAAGAGGAAAGAGGAAGATTAAGCAGGACGTTTTTCCATAATTGTTTTTGCATTTTTATAGACTTGACTTTCATTTATTTTTAGTAAGACACTATTCCTTATAGTTAAATTTTTTTTTCCCCTGATTCGGTTAATATAACAAATAGTTTGGAAAACATAAAACAAACAACTGACACATTTGCACTGATTCTTCAGTCAACTTACACCAATTCTCTGCTTACTTTGTGCCCCGATCCTTTTCTTGGAATTGGAAATAGAATGATAAACAAAACAGACAGACCATCCATCCTTGATTTCCTATGAAAGGAGGAGACATGTGAATAAACAAGTAGAATATCCACTTTATTAGATGGAGGTGTGTTCTGCAGGGAGAAATAAAGCCAGAAAAGGGATAGGAAGGACAAGAGGGAACAGGGTTGAAGGACAGGGACAGCCCTGCAGAGACTAGACATCCTGGTGTAGGCTGACAGTGGGGGTGGGGGTGGCAAGGGGTTTGAGGGAAGAGCACTATAGTCATTATTTCATTAACTCCCTTAATGATCCTTGTTGTAACTCTGGGAGGTAGGTGCCACCATTGTCTTCATTTACACGTAGGAACCTGAGGCTCGGAGCTGGTGACACAGTGGCCCAGCTAGCAGCAGAACGGGGCCCAACCCAGGGCTCTTCCTACAGTGATTTTGACCCTCTCTCCCCTCTACCTATCTCCAGAAAAAGGTTGAGCTGGGGCAGTTTGGGGTGGTGTGATGCCCCCTCAGAACTATGGGTCTGGTGGAACGAGTCCTCTGGCTCTGCCGTGGCACTGCCCCGCAGTACTGGGAGGGGACGCTGTGTGTGTCCCGCCCACCTCTCTTTCTCCCTCCTCCTTCTCCTTCCTGGGATTTCTTGTCCTGAGCCTAGGCAAAACACAGATGGCCTGGACAGAACATAGCAACCCATTTCAAACCCTCACATAAGTCTTCTCTCAACTCTCAGCTCACTCATTGTCCCCTTGACAGGGTGATGCATGGATGGAGGGCAGCGTAGTAAAGTGGCCAGGGCCAGAAATTCAGAGACAACAGCCCAGGTATCCTGGCACCTGCACGAACATGCTCAACTCTCCCTGTGCCTCGATTTCTGCTTTTACCTGGCCTAACTGGCAGATCAAAGGAGAAACAAAATAACTTCATTAGCAATCATGTCATACAGATACTCAGATAATACTCCATGGGATAATATATGTTCTGTCTGTTAGAGACCTAAACCGAGGATTTAGGCCTGGACGATAAAGATAGCACAGACAATGAAAGCGAGATCCCATTTGGAGATCAGAGCACCCAGGCTATCATGTTGTTTTCTAAAGCAAAATCCAATGATGTATGGTGAAAGAGAAAACAATAAATATTTTATTTTGTAACTTTATAGAAAAACTCAACAAATGTAGTTGCAGATACACGGTTCCATACCCACCCCGCTCCCCTTGGTCAGGGAAACACTGGTTGTTATTGGTATTCATTCCTAGCTCTAGTCTTCCCTCAGTAATGCACAGAGGCAGGATGGCCAGAACAAGCTTCATGACACCACTGCAAATGTGCTGCTCCTCTGCTTAGAATCCTTCCATGGCTCCCCATTGCCCTCTAAATAACGTCTGTTCCTGATGATCAGGCCCATCAACATCAACAGATTCATTTCTTATCGTCATTATTATTCCCCATTTCCTCCTGACTGCAGTAAGTGCCAGTCAGTCCAACTCACTTCCTTTCCCCAGATGTGCTGCACTCTGCCTCATCTTCTGGACTTTCCAGGTGCCATTGCTTCTGCCTGCAGATTTTCCTATCCTCACCTCCCCACCTCTCACTGCTGCCCACCTCTGTGGGTGCAAGGCCATCTGCCTTGTCCCACCAATGCCGAGGTCACTCTGTACCACCACCATTGCTTGTGGTCAGTGTCCCCAGTAGGATCATGAGCTCTATGAAGCAGAGGTCATTGCTGTCTTCTGTACTTTCTAATGCCAAACCCACCTGTTTATGGCACAGAGAAGGTGATGTAAGGAAGCATTGGTGAAGAACTCTCATCTGTTGGGTTCTTTCTGTACAGTAGATTCTGTGCTAAGCACTTGATATGGCCATCATTTAATTGCCACAGTTAGGTCAGTGATGGTTCAGAAGGGATCCTGCCCAGAGAGGATACAGGTGTTCTGGGGTGCCAGCCCTTAATTCTTCAGTGTCCAGAGATCCAGTACAGGCCAGGAGAGTGGGACTGGGTGTTAAGATTTGTGTATGTGAGTGAGTGTGAGTGTGTTTGTGTGTGTATGCATGCAGCTGCTATTTACCAAAATGAATGTAATTATATATCAAAATATTTTAACCAGCATAGCTATGTTTAATGCAATCATCCAATTTATTGTCCAAATGGGGACATACGGAATTGAAAGAGGGCACTATTAACAAGTAACTACATCAGTGATTCAGAATGAGTGATTCTGAACCTTTAGCATGTGTCAGGCTCACTTTGGAGTCTTTGTGAAAACAAAAGTTGCCAAGACTTCCCCCAGAATTTCTGTCTCAGTAGGCCTTGGGAGGGGAATGAGAATTTGCATTTCTGGCAAGTTACCAGGTAAAGGCTTAAAAAAAAAAAAATCAGAGTAAAAAATATACAAGGAGAAACAACTACAGAGTCCAGAATAAAATAAAGTGACCTAATTTCTAATTTTGTGCCTTAACTTCTTAGGTTTCCTGACTTTTAATTTTTTATTTTGAAAGTGGTCATTATAATGCATCTCTCTTGAAAAAAGGTGGTATAGATCAGTAGTTCCCCAAATTTTATTTCTTGTTAAATTAATTCCAGGAAATGAAGATAAGTGATCCCCAGGAGAAAAGGAAAGGAAAGGGAAAAAATGCTTCTGCAGTAGAAAAACATTTCTAGCTTAAAGGCACTGAGAAGGTCTGCATAAAGACATTTGCATAATTGAAAATTCTGTTTTATTTCTTCTGTGCACTTCTATCCCTAGAGCGCTCTCATTTTCATTTCATAGAACTAGACTTCCCTGGCACCCAATTTGGAAAATGACTGGAGATGAAAGGGTTTGGGAAATGTAAATAGCTATTTAGACCACAAAAGTATTAACATTTGAATGATATCTTTGTCGTTTGTAATGTACTTGAAAATTTATAGAATAATTTGATTATCTCACAAATTTGGGAACCAGACCAAGAAAGAATAATGGGTATGAAATCCAAGGCTTATTGAAGTTGTCTAAGATCATTTCAAGAGTAACAGAAGCATGATTTGGAAGATAAGCTTACTGACACCCTGGCATCCAGAAACAAAATAGCAAGATATTAGAAATTTTAAGACAAAACAGCAGTCCAAGAGGAGATGTGTACATTCATGTGGCAGAAAAGAGCATCCTAAGAAAGTAGATCCCATCCAGCCAAGAGAACAAGAGAACATATAAAATATTCATCTGATACAAATGAGATAATGAAAAGAAGGAAAATACAACTATTCAAGTCTTCTCAGTCCTGGCCAGATTATTTTTTAAAAATTTTTTATTTGTTCTTTTTAGTTACACATGGCCTGACAGTAGAATATGTATTGTGATGGCCTAACAGATCTGACTCCATGAGAACGTTATAGGCCAGACTCTAAGAGAAATGACTAAACAGACTCCATTTTGCTCTGAGACTCCATGTTATGTAGAAAATAAGCTTCTCCCATGGGAACACCCCGCCTCTGTGCCCATTGTCAGTTACTTGGTGTGACATGTTTAATAATATACAATAGCAACTCCTATGTAGTAAAGAATTGCTCTCTTTTGATTCCTATTGCTACTAAACAATGTACCATGTGAACAGTGATTGTGTGGATGTTAGTAATCATTCTTTAGTTTGTACCTAGGTAAGGGTCATTTTGACCCACTTCCCCCTCTGTCGTTGATCTCATGATGTTAATGTGTAATTTCGAATCATAGCAACAGACACTTATGATTAATGTGATTTTTGGTATAAGAACACCTACAAACCTGTGGTTGGGGCTGTTTTCCCAATATCCACTTTTTGGGGCATTATGTGAGACAGTCAGCCGGCCGGCTTAATAAAGACTCTCAAATTTGGACTGCTCAGTGGTGATTGGTCTGTTCTTAAGTTGTGCCCCATAACATATATATTTTTACTTTTGATACTGGTAATTGAACCCAGGCTGTTTAACCACCGAGCCACATCCACAGCCCTTTCATATATTTTGTGAGAGACAGGGTCTCACTGAGTTGCTTAGGGCCTTGCAAAGTTGCTGGGTCTGGGTTTGAACTCTCAATATCCTGCCTCAGCCTCCCGGGTCTCTGGGAATACAGGCATGCGACACTGCACCCGGCAGTGGAATGTACTGACATATCATACATACATGGTGGCCAGACGATGGTTTGAACGTTGTTCTGGAATTAGTTGGGAAATAGACACTGATATGTCCTTCAATTGCCTGGAACCTGACCCAGTCACTGTGCTTTCATTCATGTGAGCTCCACGTAGGGTCCCATCTGCTATCACAGCTTCAGGTCTTTTGTTGCCATTTCTTATCACATTATGTGGACACCAGCTGCACCACTAGAGAGCTTGGGTTGTCTCGGTAACCCCACTACGTTCCTTGGTTGCTGCTACCCTCTGAATACATGCCTGTGGGTCTCCCTTGGCCCTTGGTTTCTTCAGGGGTGGGGCAACAGGATAGGATAAAAGGGAACCTTTCAAGAGAGGAAGAAGCAGGTAGGTTACAGATTGCCCCTTTTATTTGTTCTAGACTACTATGCTTGGCAGGATCACTCAATATAGCTCCACCTTTCCAATTTCAGTGATGAGAAGTCTGAGGCATGGAGGAGGGAAATAACTTTCAGTGAATCAGAAACAGAAGACTCAACTGCCCTTCTGGACAACACCAAACTTGTGCTCCATGTATTTATGGCTGATTCTCTTAAAACTGAAATCTCAGGGACTCCAGGGTTTAAAGAAAAGCTACAGAAAAGAAAATAAAAGCTAAAGAAAAGAAAAGAAAGTGAAAAGAAGGAAGGGAGGGTGGATGAAGCAGTATTAAGACAGGGCTCTTTGGAACCTACAACCCCTTCACCAGGCACACACTTCAACTCAAGTAGCTCCGGTTTTATGTCGTGTGTTTTGCAGGAGATTGTGTTGGTCAAAGGTCCTGTTCCCCCAAGGAAATCTGAAATGAGTGGTTCCAGAGGAATTCATAGAAAAATCATTCTCCATGTTTGGATGTGTTTTGATTTCCTCGCATGATGGGATGTATTCCATGTGAGCATGGGTAGAAGAGATGCTGGTTTTCCATGCTGGCCACTGGGAAGGTAGAATCTCTCATTCATTCATCCATACTTGAGGCATGGAGTATACAGCAGAGGAAGAAACAGACAAAAAAATCTGGTTCTGGGATGCTTACAGTCTATACATCTGGTGATATTCTCCTTGATTCTACCACCAATAACCTTAGAAAGGGCTTCTCCACTTTCAGCCTCTGATAGGCAGGACATCTGAGGCAGAGGGAGAAGGCATACGACTGTGGTTTGGATCTGAGACACACCCCAACTCCTGTGTTAATGTAGGAGGTTAAATGATTAGATATGAGCACCATAACCTAATCTGACCATTTTAATTTGAACGGACTAAGGGGTGGTAACCAGAGGCATGTGGGGCATGGCTGGAGGAAGATGAGGTCACTGGGGGTGTGCCCTTAGAGATCTTACCTTGTCCCCCAGTTCCTCTCTGCCCCCTGCTTCCTCGTCACTGCGAATCGAGTACCTTCAGGCTGCTGCGCCCTTTCCCATGATCCTCAGCCTCGCTTTAGGCCCAGGGCAATGTGGTCAGCTGACCATGTGCTGAACCTCTGAAATCATGAGCCAAAATAAGTTTTTCCTCCTCTCAGATGTTCTTGTTGGGTATTTTGGTCACAGCAATGAAAAGCTGAGTAACTCCCATATTATGCTCATTTCCCAAAGAGGAGCTCATAACCACATAGCAGGAAAACATAGAACCAAGTCCTCTAGTCTCATGGGGTCTGTGATGCCTGATTCTATAGCTTAGCACAGTTCCTGGCATGTGTAACTAACTGAATGAATTATATGTGAACATTGTTGATGATAATGACAGTTAATATATCAGTTAGGATTCTCCAGGGAGACAGAGCCAGTGGAATACCTCTATATACTTGTCCATCCATCTAAATATATATCAACCAACACCATCATCTATTTTCTATTGTCTGTCTATCTATCTATCTATCTATCTATCTATCTATCTATCTATCTATCATGTGTCTATTTTTCTATCTAACCAACTATCAAGAAAAGAGTGAGAAAAGGAATTAGGAGGGATTCAAATCATGAACATGATGGTAAAGAATTTGGAGTGTGGGTATCTGGGACTGATGGACGGTTTGAAATGGGGCTTACACAATATTCTTATGTTGAAAATATGATTTGTGAGGCCTTACAAATCGAGTGAACATAATATTCTCTCCCCGCCCCACCCTGCCCTTTGCCCAAATAATGGGTTCTGACTGGCACATACCTGCACCAAAGCACTTAGCACCAATTCTCTCAACCGGTCATTAAGTCCACCTCTCCCACAGGCAGGAAAGAATCACAGCTGGAGCACATTCATGGCTCAATCATGCTGGCCATATGAATGTACCTCCTCTGGCTTTTGCATGTGAGGGATCAGGACAAGAAAGCAAGGAATCTCCCCAAGGATATTGAGCTAGATGACGTCAAAGCCAGGGCAGATTCTGGGTTGTTCACACTGGGGCTTTTATTTCCTGGAGACACTTGACCATATCTGGAAACATTTTCATTTGTCACAATGGGGGAAGAGCTACTGGCACCTGTAAGGTAGAGACTGAGGACGCTGCTGAGTCTGTTTCAAACCACAGCCTGTTTCAAGTTCCCAAAACAAAGACTTACCCAGTCCGAGCTGTCCGTCATGCAGAGACTGAGAAGGTTACTGTACACCACGCTGAGATAAAGCTCACATTGGATGGAGCCTCTCAAATCATTGGATTTCCTTACACAGAGTAAACTGAGGTCCAGCAAAGATGAGTAACTTCTCCAAAGTCACACAGTAGAACCAAGACTCATGTCATGGCTTCGTTAACATCCAATTCAAACATGATGTTTATTTCTTCTCCCTGGTTTGATCAGATTTTAGGTGTAGCCTGGGTCTGATGGAAAATGATGAGAGATGCTGCCCCAAGCTTACAGGAAGAAGAGATCCTAAGCAAGATTTCATAGCAGCCAATACCTGGATCAGAAGACACACTGCTCCTAATGGAGCAAATGTCAGGGTCTTCACACATTAACTCAATGAGTATTTGCAGGCTGCCTGCTCCTGATCAGGTATTATGCTATGAACTGGGGATTCCATAATTAATGAGGCATGATCCTCATCACTCAGCACACCTAAGCAAATAAATCCTCAAATGTTGAGGATCCAATGCTTGAGAACCCAGCTCTGGGCTCAAATGAATTCACTTCCTACACCTCTTCACCTCACGCTCTTTGGTGGAGCTTAGGCAAATAACCTTTCTAAATTGTAGTTTTTCTCTTCTGTTTAATGAAGAGAATAACAATGTGTACTTCACAGAATGGTTTTGATGACTGAATGAGAAAATTAACACAGAGCATCTAGCATAGTGCAGGGAACAGCAAAGAGAAGTACTAGTAGCAATAGCACTTATACACATGGTAGCGCAGAACCCGTGTCTCCCTTCTCTTGCCTCCATTAAGTGGCATTAAATAAGTTACTCTGCGTTTCTGAGTCTTGGTCAAATGAAGGGATTGAGTTAGCTCCTTGTGGGCTGTGAATTTTATCTTCTATCCTCTGACTTTGGGACTCCTGAGAATATCACAGTCCTTCTCTTCCAGAACCTGGCTATTCCTTCTACCTTGTACCAGTGAAGTTCAGACACTTATATCACCCACAGCCGAGGCAAGGCAGGGCTGGCTGGATTCCTGCGTTTCAACAAAGCAAAGGTGATGACAAATCTCTGGTAGCCCGGCTTCCTGGGCTGCCCACTGGCTGTCCCTGTCTGCTTGGAATCCATATCAGTGCCAGCCTGCAGTGATCATGAACAAAGCCATTAGAGGGAAGGATGGTAGTGTTTTTATTTTTAACCAAATGACTCATTCCCCCTCCGGCTGTGAGCTGTGGAAGGCACAGGAAGCGAGCAGGAAATGCTAGAAGTGCAAGTTCAGGACACTTTCACCCCGCTGGGAACTGACTGCAGGGGGTGCCTCATGCATGCACCCAGGGCCTAGCGCAGTTTAATCCCCTCTGGGGAAAAACAAAGTGTTTGAACCACAGAAGCTGTTTCAGGGCTGTGACTTTAAGGGCTAGCGGGAAGGAGGACTATCACACAGTCACCAAGTGACAGTGGCTCAGTAAGAACGCTGATAGGGGCAAGGGAGATGTTAATTTTAACATTAGGTGTGATTGGGGGCTGGGAGCATTCTGGATCTTGGTTTCCAAATGTTGGCTTAGATCAGGAGCTATTAAATGGTGTTTTGTGATGTCATGGGTGCTCCCTGGATCCCCCTGTGTAGTTCCAATTCTTGCCTACTTCGTCTGGAGTGCTTCTGCTTATATCTATTTTGCTTATTAAAATCTCAAGAGTTAACATAATTATTGGGTCCTTATTAGGTACCAGGCATTGCACTAAACACTCAATAGGTGTGAAGTCATTTAGCTTCATAACAATCTTATGAAATATTTACAATTACTATTGCAATTTTACACTTTATGAAACAGGCTTCAAGCCAAGGTAAATCATTTGCCCTAAGTCACGAGGCTAATAAGCAGCTTTGCCAGAACCAGAAATCAGACCTGTCTGTCTATAAAGTCCATTTTCTTAACCACAATGCTTCTCGGCTCCTCCTGCTGGGTTTCCGTGTAAGCTTTCATTTTCAAAAAGTGTTCTATGGTTATTTTAGAAGAAATAAAAGTTGGAAAATGACTGATTAGAGGTTCTGAATTCCCTCCCTCCTAGCTCTAAAATTCCAACTTTCATGATTTACAGAAGGAGACCACAGAGTCTGTGTTACTGAGGTTGATGGTGGGGGGCAACTGGCAGATTCTGAGATAATAATAGCAGCTAATATTTGAGCATTTAATAGGCCATGGGATACTCTAAATCCTTCATACACGTTAACTCATTTAATACTTCCACTAACCTTCTGCAAAGTGTGACTGTAATTCCCATTTCTAGATAAAGAAACAGTACACTGAGGTGATAATTCATCCAAGGTCGCATAAATAGAAGGTAACTGGCCAGATTCCAGAGCCAGAGCTCTTCCATGCTATGCTCTGTTGGATGCCTTAGTCTGAAAGAAAACCACTCTCCTTAACATCAGCATTTATTTTCCAACTTTGCACCAATGCAAATTTATGTAAATAGATCTGTGGATCAGCTGCCACCCTGGCATTGGTGCCAACTTCTCCTCAGGGACATCAATGCAACAAAATTTGGCCATTGTCACTGATTTGAGCTTTCATAGTGGTAAACATTTCAATAATTCCCCACATTTGTCAGGCTTGGAATAAATAAATATATATTATATTGCTGTGTCTAATACATGCTGCAATTTTGTATTTTCTTTCTTAGAGATATTTTTTAACTGTGGATAACTGGTATCCACTGAAAATGAGATAATAATACAGCATTTCTATCTTTTATTGCCTTCTATGCACCATTGCTGCATTTGGACCTTGCTACAGTCCTGGAAGAGAGTAAAGCAAAGGTATCACCCTTCCTGCCTGGAGAGGGGAAGGAGACTTGCTTAGGCTCTCACTGGAGTTTTTTGGTGTGGTTTGTTGGCCTATGCCTCCCCACCCCCACTGTTTTTCCCTAATGCCACCATGCTGCTTACTTTACAGGATGAGAAAAAGTTAGTGTCTAGTTTGCTACACAGAAAGAAAAAGAAAGGAAACTGCATCACCTGTCCCTTAAATAAGGTACATGTGCATCCACAGTAGAAGACCAGCATTCTAATAAAGAAGAGAAAAACTAGGATTCACAGAGTAACTGCTCTGACTGGCAGGATGTCCTAGGCTTTCGATGGTCTGACCATATAATTTATCATCTGCATGGGACCCTTTTGAGAATGAAAGGGGTTACTTCAGGTCCACAGGTATAAACTGAGACCAACCTGGGGAAATTAGAATGTGTGGTTACCCTTGCTGAAAAGGGAACATGCATTTTGTATTCACCATATCCCTGTAATGTAGGTGACTTTCATCCTGAGATGAACCTCAGAAAGGTAAAGTATGCCCAGGGCCACCTAGCAAATGCACGGCCGAGTCGTCTGATTCCACAACCCTGGGTTAAGGCAGACGTCAGAGATGTGGACCCCTGACCCTCCAGTCACACAGAGCTAACCCTAGAGGTGCTTGGTTGTCAAACCTTTCTTCTCTCCATCGTGCTCCCAGCAATGATCCTTGGCCATGGGAGCTTGGGTGGGGTGTGATGACAGTACTTCCCCAGTAGAGGGCAGTGTTGCCATGCCAGCCAATGCGGAGGGCTACAGGAAACAGGAAGGAGGCCGGGGCTAAGCAGGCCCGGTGGCCCGTGCAGCATCCCTAAAACAGGCAACCTCCTAGGGCTGTCTCTATGCCAGCTGCTTCCCTGGCTCCCATTCCCTTCAAGCTCACGGTGAATAAACCTGTTGTCCCCCTCACCTGTCTGTTGGCTCCCATGATACAACACCTGAACAAATTCAAGAGCTTTCTGCCACCTGGGGTACAAAGAGACCCAGGGAGAGTTTCCAGATTGGAAACAGGAACGGTTGCCATTTTCTTGTTTGCTCAGAATTACTCCAGAGCTGGGAGCGCTGTTGACATATGTGTTACCACTTAATCTTTCATAAGAAATCCTTTTCATGGGGGAGCTGAGTCCTGGATCTATGCCAACTTAGATAATTACATTCCCCCAGAAGACTGAAGCTGTAAAGGCTTCATTCTTTTCCCAGTGAGAGTTAGGACTTTCAAAGATGCAGGTTAGGCCTGGGGGTGGAGCTGGGGCAGGTGCCAAAACGGTCCACAGGAAAGGAAGGACCAGGGTTTGATGGGGAAAAGTAAACCTCAAAGTGTCACCAAGTATCTTTTTTTTTTTTTTTTTTTTCCTTTCCCTTTGCCCTCATACAGAGTGAGCTTCATTTGTAGTTTTTGTCTGTAACTAGGAATTCATTTTTTGTTCTTTTTAAAAAGATACCTGATTTACAGGGGGTGTGAAACAAAGCAGAAAATGATAAGAGGACAGAAAAAAAAAATAACAATTCAGATGGAAAAAAGGGAAAGGAAAAAAAATCCTTTTAACAATTTCTCTCATCTAAAGTGGTTGGGACAGCAGTTTTCTATTAAGTTCAGCATTTTTGTCAGGAGGGATTGAAAATGCCCTGTGATCCTCAGTTAAGAATTGCTGGTGATTTTATATCCTCCTGCTGGTATAGATCTTAATCAACCAGAAAACCTCAAAATGACAAACAAACAAAAGACAGCTTTGCTCTCTGAGGTTCATTAGCTCAGGCCAAGGTTGAGAAGCATCAGGAGGAGAGAAGCTAGCTGGAAAGAGGCAAACTCCGGAAATCACTTTGTGGATAATGCTGCCTGCTACCATCCCCCAGTCTGCTCTGTTCTTCTTCAAGTAGCCAGAGGGCTGGTGACGACTCAGTGGTGACAGGAGCTGAGGTTGATGATGCAGCTGATGGGGCAGCGGAGGAAGGGGCTTGTGGTATGCTGGCTCATGCAGAGGCCAAAGTTATTTGCCTGTGCTTTCAAGGATACCTGTTGGTGTCATGAGGATCACAGCAAATCCAGGCCAAATCCCGTATTCCTTTTTACCCAAGTAAACCTCTTTGTGCCCATCTCTGATAGATTTCTCGGCACACTTCAGCAGCTTGCTACTACTTACAGTACTGTGTTCCAACTCCTTAGCTCCTTCATGACCTGGCTTTCATGCTTCTATTAGTATCTTGTGCCTCTCCAATCCCTGTTTTCCAGGCATATGGAGCCCCCATTGCTCCTCAGCCTCTTCTGTGTACCACTGTGCTTTCTCAGCTCCTTGCATATGCTCATGTGGTTCCCTTGGTCTGGATGGTCTTGCCTGAATCCTGTCTACTCAGCATACTTCACCTTAAGGACCACCTTCTCTTGAGCCGCTCACTTCCACACTTCACATATCAGCTCCAAATGGAAGCAAATCTTCCTTGCTAGTGAATTTCTATGAAGCTTTGCATGCAGCACATATTTTGTATTGCCATAATATTTAGCATTTGGAAGCTCTTGCCTTTTTCTCCCTCTTCTGTGTGTGCTCCATGAGTATAGGAAATCATCTTCATTCTACACACCGCTTAATCCAATGCTTTTTGTACAGAAAGTTTTAAATGACAATTTTCTGAACAGATTAATGAATACTTTTAAGAATCCGCGACTGAAGGAGTGAATCAAAGTTTCATAGATGCATGAATAAATGACTTTGTGCACGGATGAATAAATGAATTCCTGTACTTATGCATTTAAATATATCTGGGGAGGCCACTATGCAAATTAATCCAGGAATAGATGAATGCTTGCATGAATAAATGAATAAAAACATACATGCATGAATCTGTGAATGAATGACCAAATGTTTGGATTTCTGATTCTTTGGATTGTCTCTCACAGAGAATTTGGCTAAGATACTGCTGTATGCTACCAGTGGATTGTACTTTTACTAAAATTTCTTGAGTACAAAGTAAATTTCTTGAGTACTAATTAAGAATCTTGAATACATTCAGATCAAACAAATCAGTTTTCTTCCTTTACAGTCTTTAGGTGAGACTGGTCCACCTTCATATCAAAATATTAAAATTGGGCATTGATTATGCAATTAATTCTAGGAGGCTTCTCAAGCTGTCTTCCCCTTGACTTCATCTTCATCTTTGTCTTGACTAGGCTTCCTGTTCAATTGTCATCTCTAGTTTCTTTTGAGGATGGTCTCTGACAACCCCAAGCTAAGGCCCCCCCATGAAGGGATGATACTGTGATTGTATTTGTATTCTCTGGCTGCTATTTCCCTGGGAAGATGATACATGATCAGTTCTTATGTGTAACACATAGTGCCCACAGTCTGTGGGTTTTACTGTAATCCACAATCGAGATTATCTGTACTCCAAGTCCTTGTTAGAGTATTTGACTGTGCTTCCAATCAGCACTTCTCAGAGGCTCACTTACAATATCTGATGTCTGAGAGAGAGTTTAATAGACATGCTAACTATTAGTTCTTCTCTAGTCTTCACTGCAAATTAAATACCTGATTCATAGTACCTCAGCCCATGGCTAAAACACTTTCCTTGAGTTACAACTTACATTTTGCTTTTTGCCTTTATGGATGGTCAACGGGAAAACTTCCCAGGAGAAAGAAAAAAAAAAAAAAAAAGATGTGTGCATTTTTCTGAAACTATGATAGAAAAATAGGATCTGCTGTAGCTCAATAGACCTAATATGATAGGATTCCCAATATTAAATAATAGGCCATGACATGAAATTAAATAAGGGACATGTGGGTAATTTTCTACAATGATGTGAGGATATGGTGCAGGATCACCATATCCTCACATCAATAATCAGTATAATCAATAGGGACCGTGTGTCACAAAAGAAATACCAGGGTGGGTCGTAGGGCTGGGTTGCAAGGTATCTACTGGACAAAATGGAAACCCTCAGGTAACTAATGTGTAGTTCTTTGTTTTCTAACTTAAAAGGTGCCAAGGGTGAGATTCTAGAGAACATTCTAGAACAGAGGTTAGCGAACTATGGATAGCCCATGGGCTGGCTGCCTGTGTTATAAGTAAACACAGTGGAACATTATTAGAACCATAGAACAATATATTTATTTTTGTTTTATTCATTACTGTTTTCATTCTGAGTAGACACTATGGTGACCTTGGGATCTGCAAATCAATCCCTTCTCCATAAAAAAGGAGATAAAGGACTTGAGTTTTAAACCAAAGTTTATGTTTAAAAGTTCCTGTACTATCTGAGACTCAGTATCCTCAGCTGTAAAATGGGAATAGTAATTCTTTCTTTGTTATAGGTTTTTTGTAAGACTGAATAAGAAATTGGAAATAACTAGAGTGATGCTGTAAAGAGCCACCAAAAGCCAGGCACCATACTGGTACCACATGAGCCTTAGGGACGAGGACAGCCTGAATTTACTCTGGTTCCAGAAACAGACTCAAATTCCAAACAGAAACCACTGTGTAACTTTCTGACCACTAGAGCCATCCTGAGATTTTAATGCTAAAAACTCTGGCTTAGAGGACAACCACTTTCTTTCCAGAAAGAGAAGGGGTGGGGTGTGGAGGGTTCTCTTGCAGGCTTCTTATTGCACAGGAACTAGACAGAGATAATCTTAGGTGGGAAAGGCACGATGCGTTTCTTCCAGGGCCTCATATGTCAGGTATGATTTTAATTTCAGATAAAGTCCAAACTAGATAAGAATCCTGTAGCTAGTGTGAGCAGATCTCCTGTTTGCTGCATTTGTTCAGGGCTGGCATGCTCCTCCCCTCCCATCCCAGTCTCTAAGCTTGGGGAAACTGTTGCTTTTCTCTCCCATTCCCTTCTGTCCTCCTGTTTACTGATGAAAATCGCCACCTGATACCTGCATTTCTTCCAGTCATGGAGTTAAGCCATTGTTCTTGATCTCTTCACCTCCAGGACCAACTGATGGCAGGGCCTGGGGTTGTTCAGCCTCATATCCCCAGTGCCTACATCGAGTATGTCAATCCCACTTAGATTGTCCAAATGGAGCTGGTCCCTCCCTCCACACAATGCAGAGCACAGGACCACAGTATCTGGTACACTGCACACATTTGGCAAGTTCAATTCACTTTGAATTGAACAAAATTGTGTCTGAGTCTTCTGTGGACAGTGATGAAGCTGTTGTTGATGCCGGTGGCTGTGACAATGACAGGGAAAGTGGTTGTACCGATGATGGACTGGCGGGAACTATGATTAAGAAATCAAGATGAACTTCTGAAAAACATACTGAGATATATTAAGCCAAGAATTGAATAAATGGTCAAAATGTAGCCTGCTGCTGGTATGCTTTGATGGCTGTCAGCTGAGATAACAGTCTATATAAGGAGAACTATCCATGGAAGAGACAAAGTTTGTCTATATTCAGAGCTTAACCAATAAATGATAACCTCCAATATTGAGCTCTGGGAACATGAGGCTTCGACATCTAAGCAGTCTACTTAGTCTTTCACCCTAAAGTCTGCACAATAGTTGCAGCAGGAGCTACTCAGTTGCATGCACCAGTGAAATGAGGTAGGTGTACAGACTTGACTTGTCCTTCTCCATGGAGCCATAATGTACTCAGGTAGGAGCAGAAGCAACCCTGCCCATTGGTATATGTCCAATTCTTAGTGTCTTAGGGGGAGGGTCCATTAGATTAGCTACCAAGGAGCTGGCAGGAATGGAAGCTAAATATGTGGTAGAACATTTTCTCTTGCTATGTTTTATTGTGCTAGGATGCTTTACTAAGCATTTACAATCACATCACAACAGTCCTAGGAGATGAATCATTTTCCAGGTGAGAAAATGAGCTTAGAGTAATTGACTACCCTGAGGTCACTCAAAACACAGTTGTCTGCATGACTCCAAACCCCAAGGTCTTCTACTACTACTGAAAATGAGACCCATGAACCAGATAGATGCTCAATACCCCAGGGAGCTTGGACATATTTTAAAAGTTCATTTCAGATCCACCCAGGCTTAGTGAATAAGAATCTGCATTTTAACAAGACTGTAGGTGACTCACCTGTATTGAAATTAGAGAAGCACTGTGCTCCACAGCACTGCCTCCCTCTTGCCATTCTCTTTTCCCAGAAAGTCAGGCCATGCTCAGTGGTAACACAATGAATAGAAGGCTGGCCTGGGTTTGGGAACTCCCAAGGGACTACATGCATCCTGCATGCTGGGTTGGAATCCTACAGCCTGTCAGACAAGACCTGAGCTTTCTGAGGCTACCAGGCAGTTTATATTGGCAAGTCAGTTGCCCTTACTGAGGCTAGTGTCCCACCACTTTATCCTAACTACCTTTACTGGCATTTGATGTGAAACCGTGGAATCTCAGCAGAGGGGGACCATTTATTCCCCAAACACGTCAATATGTGGCCACCCTAGACCCTCAGAGAAAAAACTGAATTAAAATGAATTGTGCCTAAAGAATTATAGGTGGTCCCAAGGAGAGGAGGGTGAGAAAGGATGAGAGAGAATATTTGAAGAAATAATGACTGAAAACCTCCCAATCTGATGGACACAAATATAAACATCGAGGTTGTTCAATAAACATAGAGATCCACATCGAGGTATAATATAATCAAATTGTCAAAACTGTCAAAGCCAAAAACAAAAAGAAAATATTCATAACAGCAAGAGGGAAGTGACTCATCCTATACAAGGGATCCTTTATAAGATTATCAGCAGATTTCTCACCAGAAACTTTAGAGGCCAGAAATTAGTGTGCAGCTATTTTCAACGTATGAAAAGAAAAAGGGAATGGAGGGAGCCTAATCAAGAACTGAGGTCTTAGTTTCTTCCATCTTTTCACTTTCTGTTCCTCTGACTTCGTAAATCTCCATGTTCCAATCTTCAAGTTCGCTGAGTCTGCTGCTGCTCAAATCTACCTTTGGATCTCTTTAATTTCTTTTTCCTTTCAGTTATTCTACTTTCAGTTCCAGAAATTTGCTTTTTGTGTTCTTTAAGGTTTTCTAAAGTCCTTTTGATATTTTCTTATTGTTTCTACATTATTTTCCTCACTTTATTACCACCTTCCTTTGAACATATTTAAGATGGTTGTTATAAAGCCTTTGTTCAGTAAATTTGTCATAATGTCCTTTTTTAGGAAAAGTTTCTGTCTGTCCATCTATCTATGTATCTGTTTATGTATGTATGTATCTATCTTCTCTTTGAATGAGCCATAGTTTTCTGTTTCTTTTTATGCCTATGTTTTCTATTTGAAAACAAGACGTTTGATTCTATTAATGTGGTGTGTCTGGAAATCAGATACTTCCCCTTTTTGGGGTTTTCTGATGTTTGTTCCTGTTACTGTTTTCGTTTTGTTTTGATTTTTTTATTGTTGTAAAAAGGTGTAAACTTAAGGTGTAAACTTAAGGCCTTTTCAGATCTTTCCTGAGCTTATATCTTTCCCTGGGCATTCATGGCCTCTTTCTAATTTTCTCTGCATATACAGTTGTTTTTGAATGTTCTGCTCTTTAATTGTCTATCTCCAAAACCGGGAAAAAGGAAAAATTAAAAACAAAAATAGAAAGAGAAGGGGTTTAAATATCAGAATGCTGACTCTTCAAGTCCCCTGGGAGCCACTTCAGTCACAGGGACTTGCAACAGCTGAGGAGGTATGACAACAATGACTGCCGGCCTCTTTGCACCTCTGTGATCAAAATTGGCAATTGGCAATCAGCTCATGGTTCCCTGATATGTGGAGGAAAGGGCACCTTTTGGTTACCTGGTGTGTAAACCGCTGCAGTAACATGCTCACAGCTGCCAGTCATGGGGTTGTAGGAGGGAGATGGGTAGTGGCCACTGTGATAACAGCTGAAATTTGGCAAAATCAGCCACAATTTACCATCCAAGCTTTCCCCTGCAAGTTGCAAGTTTTCAATAAACTCAGAGTTCTAAGGGAGTTGTATTGGACAGATTCTGGCTGTGCAATTGTCAAGTGGGGAGACAGGTTCCTGGTGCTTCCTACTCCACCATTTTCTCAGAATCACATGAATGCCTTTTGATAATGTAAAGGTCAAGTCAGATAAATGCCACTAGTAAAAAAAAAAAAAAATATTCCAAAAAGCTCAAAAAGCAAGTTCAAAATTCTAAGCTGAATTTCTCCTCTTTCCTATGTTTATATTATCTATCATGGCTTAAATCTCCAACAGTGACCGATGTCCTCACCCTTCGCTGTCCATAAGGGCCATGGGAACCAGTTCAAATCAAATGTTTCTCCAGTATACATGGATTGGATTAATCCAGATAGTATCAGATGAAGAGAGAAGTGAAAATCATACCTGATGGAAAAGCAGGATGTAGCAGAAGGAGCGAAACAGAATAGAATGACTGAAAAGAAGTCATAAAGGACCCCATGCATGTAGAGGAATGCATGGGAGGTCAGGGAAAGTCAGTGCCGTGGTGCTAAGGAGAGCAGAGGAGGTTACAGGCTGGTTTTATGTGTATGAAGCACTGCATTGCTTCAAATCATCCAACAGAAAATATAGGACACTAGACGCCAGCACATTTTAAAAAGTAGTATTTTCAGAGAGAATCCATTAAAAACAAAACCACTTCACTATAATAAAGCACATTCTATTACACTAGAGAGTATATGGTCCCAGTATGATCCTGTGTAGAGAATGACCTGTGGTTGATGTCCATGTGGCTTAGGCCCCTTTCAGACACAGCATGGTCTAGATTTTGATGGACATCACACAAGTCTAATTGGTAGTGTGCACATCCTCTTCCTACACCAGATATATTTTGGCTGATAGGGCTGTTTAAGCATTAATTTGAAATTATGCAAATACATGTATATTATGTTAATTTAAAAGACAATTTTGAGAGAACAAAATTCCAAAAATATAGTTGCTCCAGACAGAGCAAGTCCAAGACATTCCTTGTAAACTATCTATTGCATTTTCTTGTCTGTCTTTTCTCCCTCCCATTTGTACTCATTAAATCTTTGGGAAAAGCTTTCTTAACATGGGCATTTAAATAACATGGATGCGAACTTAGAGGTCAAACGACTCCCTGAAATTTTAAAAACTGCACATGGGATGAAATGCATTTTTCTTTTCTGCAGAAATTGTCTCATGTTTGCACAGGAATATTCAACTGCATCCACTCTTCCTGCACCCCAATGTTAATATAATTATGGCAATTGGAGGTTATATGACAGGAAAAGAATTGTAGGTTTAATAGTAAGATAAACATTTAAATTTGAACTCCACAAATTCCTGGAGCAAATTACTATGACTTTGTATGTCTTAGACCCCTTTTAAAAAGGAGATAATACCTGCCTAGTGGGTTAGTTTTTAATTCTGATAATCATATAAATATTATAGTGTGTTTAATTTTGTACTTTGCTCAGAGCACATATTCAGAAAGTGATAGTTGATATTTTTGTTGTGATTATTCTTGTCTACACCATTTCTAACAACAAAGGGTGTGGTCATGTCCATGGATTGCTATTCATTTACCTCTACAGCTACCCACCTACCCATCCATCTCCAAATACATTCGTCCATTCCTGCATTTCTCAGTTGCTTGCCTGCTTTGTTGAAAAATCCTTCAGCTTTCCATCTCAGTTTAGCTGATAGCTTAACCTAAACCATTTGTGACAAAGAAAAACAAGACTGAGTTTATTAAAAAAAATCTCCTTTGATCTTTAATCATGGCTGAAGATAATTCAATTTGGTCTTCATTATTACAGTGGTTTATAACCAGCAGCTGCCGCCCCTGACTCAGATAAATGCTTGCCCTATATTATTACAATAAAACCAACTCCATGGAATGAAATTTTTTTCCTCCTTTCTTGATTATATCATCACAGAGAATTAATGTTCTGGGTTTTTTCATTACTGCTTCATTGTAAAAAATACAGACTGAATCCAACCTTTGGTCAGATACTTTCATCCACAATATTGAGGAGTGGGGGAAACTCAGCTGACTGAGTTCAACAGGTGAAAGTTACTGCATGAAATAATCAGTCTGACTTGCCTAACATGTGCCAGGCAAGGATGTTCACAAAGAGAGGCGTACAGAAAGTGTGCAGAGAGCAGAGAGGGAAGCTGTCCTCTTTCCTGTTTGTCTGTGACATTTCTATTTTCACTAGCATGTATTTCAAGTTTCGTCTTAATGATAGGTAGTTGGTTGGAGCATTATTAAATAGTATTTGGCCAGGGAACACATGAGAATCCCCAAATCCTGCCTTACACCATCTATTCCTACTCTCTGAAGGACTCCTAAGGACAATAAGCACAAATGATAATAGAAAACGAGAAATCAAAATTCCATTTTACTTTTGGTGGGGCTCATTCCATAAACCTAATTTTATCTCTTTGCTAAACTGGACTGGAGCACTAGGCTTAGAACTAAGGGCTAGATGGGAGGAGGAAAGAGAGTTCAAATCTAAATCTTACCTTAGGTCATTAGTCTTTAACCTTGATCGGATATTGGAATCACTTGGCAATCTTTAAAGATGTTCCTGTCTGGAATTCACTCCTAAAAATTTGGGTTTAACTGCTCTCAAATGTAGACTTGGGAATCAGGATTTTAAAAACTTCCCCAGGTGATTCTGATGTGAACCTTAAGGAAAAAGTCATGCTTTATAGCTAGTTGTGGGACACCAAAGAGACAATTTCCTGGGACAGTACTTTGAAAACTTCAATATGCAGAGTAATTACCTGGAATCTGGTTAAAATGCAAACTCTGATTTAGTTGCTCTGGGGTGGGATCTGAGATTCTGTGCCTCTATAAGCTCCCAGTGCTGCTGATGCTTTTTTATAAACTATATGTTGACTACCAGAGTCCTAGAGTTATTGATAGAAGAGAGAAGGGGAAGTTGCAGATTTGATCAGTTGATTTACTGATTTGACTGAAATGGAAGCCAATCACAGAAGAGACCATAATTTTAAACATAACCTTTCAATGCTCAAATGATCCTACTTGGGTGTACATTAAAAAATCTTTGTACTGGGAATATTACCTGAACAGATTAGTAACTTGCCTCCTAAACTAAGATGGGATAAAAAGGAAATAGTAAAAGAACATTCCTTCCCAATACATCTCTTCAGTGATAAGAGGGACTGCAAGAGAAGATTCATCCCCACTTCTATATGCTTTTTCCCTCTTCTAACCAATCCTTTGCCAGTGTCTATGTTCTTTCTTTAAAATGTTCTCCACTTCCTTCTCTGCATTTCAGCAATAGCTCATTTTGGCTACGTCATTGACTAAATTGGTCATTCTGTCTCTAATTTCTCCCATGCCAATTTTCTCCACACATTGCTGCTAGATTCATCTTTTTACAGAACAATGGTGGAAATCTGCCACTGTGTTCAAAATTCTCCAATAATTCTCCTCTACAAAATAAAACTAGTCCTTAGGCTGTCATATGAGCCCAGCTCACTGTGTCCTCAGAGGGGCTTTGTCCCAGTTCTTTCAGGCTTGCCATTTTCTGAATATGCTGCCCATGATTCCATTCTTCCATTTACTTATTCATTCACATGTACAGTGACACATTCAAGATATGCAACAGGAAATTTGTGTCACAGTGTGTTTTTATCTGGGAGTATCAGGGAAGGCTTCATAGAGGAGATGATATTTGAATATTTGAATTCCCCAGAAGAATAAATATTCAGGTGGAAATATCAAGAGTCAAGGGAGCAGCAAATGCAAGCTCAAAGGAATGTAAAACAGAAGGTGCTGTGTTAAGAAATCACAGATATTTTGTGGTGTAGTTTTAGGAGCCTAGGGTGAATACTGACGAACAGTGAGTGGACCAGAAACTCAGGCCGGGATTGTGCATCCCCTGAGATGTGCTTTTGGCAGTGGGTCCTCCAGAGGAAGTTTATACTAGTAGAGCTATATTAGGACATATGCTCGCTCACATTTTGACATTTGCCTTTCTTGTCCCTCTCCCCAGAATCTTCTTTCCCTCCATTTCCCTGATGAAGTTCTACTCATTCTTTCATGCTTCAGTTCAAATAACCTTTCCATAGTAGAGAGAATCAATCTTCCTTTCTGCACTTTGGACTCAGGTTACTTTGATGACATGTGTCTCTTTGCCTAGATTTTAAGATATTTAAACAGCAAATATTATGCCTTACTATTCTTTGAATCTCTTTACCCTTCAGCACCTTGCCTTTCTCCTGGCACATGTTAGCTGTTCAATAAACAGTTGTTGAATTGAATTAAATGGGATCAGAAAAGCCAGGCCATCAATTATGGCTTAAGCATTCCTCATCTCTGCTCTCCTTATATTTGACTTGAGTGTTGATCAAAGAGTATTTACTGACAAAGCCATGTGTTCATGCCCATGCTGTCTCTGCAGAGATTTTGCTAAAGAGCAAAGCATTGGGATTTAAAAGTCTCTTGTATCACAACTGAATTGATGTCTTAATTTCCTTTGTCGAGGTTCAAGTCCCCACACTGAGGACCACCAGAAAGCACAGCTAGATCTTTTTATGCCAGGATGATATGAAGAAATGAAGGGGTAGAAACCCTACCAGTCACTCCACCTATTTTTGTCACTAATTCTTTAGGAAACAAGAATCTATTAGGCCTTTTACCAACCCCCAAAGTGCCTAGCATAATAATAGCAGTTATCTTTATGGCAAGCTTACTGCATTTCAGACACTGTGATAAGCATATCCTGTGAATTTCTGCACATAATATTTACAATAATCCTGCAAGGTAGACGTTATCCTTCCCTTTTCATAGATGAGTAAACTGAGGTAGTCTATATAAATGACATGCCTAGGGTCATTCGGTTCTACTACTGGTAAGTAGGAGAAATTGGAATTAAGTCAAGGCTGTCTGACTGCAAAGCCCAAATATTTAACCAGTCTGTTGTCTTAAAGAATTAAAAAATGATGCTCTGAGAGGCCGAGAATGTGTAGACAGGTGTTTGGAAGGCATGGAGAACTTCATGCCAACCAGAAGTCTGTAAATCTATTCCCCCATTGTCATCAGTTCCCATGGATGCAATTGAAGTGGGACACACAGAACATTTGAAAATGTTCCTATTGATTGGAAGTGAATAATTATTACCTTTGCTACATTACAGATTCACTATCAGAAAGTAATAGCAGAAATGCTAAGCAAGATTTATAGCCCTGCTTCATTATTTTTAATGCAAACTATTGATTTTAAAGTGGTATAAGGTATGGCAGTTTATTACAATAAAACAATAAAATAGACTATATGAAATAATTGAGAATAATCTTTTCCCTTTTTTGCTGCGGCTATGGGACATAATGTGCTATGCATGTGAAGGCATTTATGGCAAGCTCTATCCAGAGATGGCAGCTTAAGCACTCTATAAAGAAGCACTTTGGAACCAAAGTATTATAAATAATCGGCAATAAAGCTGGTAAATGGGCCTTTAATTTGATTCCATTATGTCACAGATCACAAGGACCAAGAGGGCCTAGCATCAAAAACACTAACTGCTGAGCTTAACATAAAGGTAAGAATATCAGATGGCCTCTAGCTAGTCTCTCCACCTTGGAAATTTCCAGAAAAGAGCTGGACCATTGGCATCTGGTGTAAAGTGATGCCTTACCTATCAGCCAATGTGTACACAGGCAAACACCCCCCACACCCATTACAAAGGAGTCCTCTAACAGTCTTCTCCTGAGGTATGGTTTCTCCTGGCATCTCCTTGACTTCCACTCGCTGTGTCCATTTTCATAGTTAACAGTATACAAATTCAGTTGCCATTTTTTTCTGGAATTGCTTGTGTCAATTGGGGTCCTAGAGACTGCTGGAATGATATATCATCTTATTGCCAGAAATGAACTATAAAGGATAAAAAAAAAAGTGTTAGACATACTGTACATGCTATGCTAACCAGAGCGCACCTGGAGTAGTGAGAATGGGTCTAGACCAATCTAAAAGCAGATTAACATCTGGAACATGGAGGAAGGAAGAGTAGGGTTGGATCTAGGACTGTTGAAACTGGAGGAGACTCATGGAAATGTGAGAATTATCAAGTAATATCATTAGCTAAAGACTTGTTCTGCGAAGGCCTAGAGAGAAATCTGGTCTTGGGTAGGCATGGTTTTGGTCCTATGTCCCCATTTACAGCTGTGCCAATTTAGGTAAGTGACTAAAACTTACCAGGGCTCCATCATTCATGGTGCAATGAAGATAATATCAATTCCATAGGTTTTGGGGGTCAGTGGTGGAATAATTGAGACAAAACAGATCAAGTGCTTGGTTCAGTTATTGGTATAAAGCAAGAGGTCATAAAATGCTAGCATCAAAAGTTGACAATGAGAAAGACAAAGGTGAAATTGGAAAGCAGATGGCACACTTCTTGAGGGTCTGGAGCAGGATTAGTTAACACTGAAATTGGGGTCCTGGGGTTTGACTTTGTTCTTTAAAATTAGCCAAATCATCCAGGAGATCCAGTTCAAGGACAGATAGTAAGACAAACCTTATCCTTTAAAAACATAATGGATCAATACCTCAGAAGCCCAAAACAGCGCAATGTAAGGGGGTAAGCATGTAAGCATGGGGTCAGACAAAACTGGGTAAACAAAGGAATGAACAGAAAGTCAGAAGGAGTAGGAATGAGAGGTGGCAGCTAGTTAAGATAGCTCCTAGGTTGTTTGTTGCTCACTTTGGTGACTTCTAATCACATGGTGGATAGGATGGATGAATTATAATAATAGTCTTGGGTTTGGAGAGGGCAATGAGAAACAGATTTCAAATATCTTTGAGAAAGAAATTCCTTATAGGTGGAAATATATTGCAGTGAATTTACAGAAGTCTGTATGATACCAACTAAGAGCACAGGCTCTGGAGACAGATGGGCTGGATTCTAATACTAACACCTCCAATTAGACCTGCCTAACCTTTCTTAGCCTCTACTCCTTCATCTGAAAAATTACAATGGGACCTGACTCTGTAGATTAAAAGTATGGAATGAAGCAATGCTTATAATGGTAGGCATTGTCATAGCTAGAATTATCCAAAGATAATATGGGCTTCCATCTACACATGAGTCAGGGGTCAGGAGCTGCTTTGGTTTAGGTGTGGTTGAATTGCCTATGTCCTCTGAGGGTCCTTACGTTAAACATTTGGACCTCAGAGTGGTGATATTGGGAAGTGCTGTGGACCTTTAAGAAATGGGACTGAGTGGGAAGTTGCTTAGGTCTTTGAGGATCTCAAAAGGGAATGTAGGACTCTGGGCTTTTAACTTTCTCTCTCTTTGCTCCAGTTTGAGATTGGACTGTGGGTGCCTACATATACTAAGGCTATGATATGTGGCATATCTCAGCCCTCACTAGAGGCCAAACGCATGGGGTTGCCTGATCTTGGGCTCAGAATCTCCAAAGTGATGAATTAAACAACCCTGTATAAGTTCACAGCCTTAGGATTTTTGTCATAACACAGAGTTGACTAATACAGGAGCTGAAAGTAAATAGGCTCTGATAAACGAATTCATCCATATTTCTTGACAGCAAGTGATACCTGTTTCCCTAAAGGAAGAGCCTATTATCCATTCCTCTATTCATTGGAGAAAGGACATTGATTAAAATAGTTTGTTTTCCTAAGCCCAAGAACATCTAGGGATGTGTCTCAAGTCCAAGTGTATGATCCAAAAGAATCGTTAGGGGAAATGGCCTCTCTCTGGATGTTATGTATGTGTACTAAACAGAGAAGTAGCTGGAACCATTAATGGCAGTTTTAACATCCAATACCAGCAGAGTATTTTGGTTACCAATCTCATTTTGGTTACACATCTCCTCCCCAAATCCATAGAGAAACCGACAGCAGGACTCTAATCCTGTTCTTTGAATCCTGGACTTCTTTCCCCCCTTTCCTGTATCTGATAAAACCTTTCTAGAGTTCCAATCCTCCAGGATCAGTCACAGAGACCCTATTTGTCTCTTGCTGTTCTGAATCCCCAAACTCAAGAATATAGTCAGATCACTAGAGTTTTGCATTTTATAAAGATGTAAGCCTGTGCCCTTTACCTTGTTATTGAGTTTCCCCCTCCTCAGGCCATTCTCTTCCCACAAAAACTTCCCCATCTTGAATGGTTGGTAAACACCGAGGGGCAAGAGCCCCTTCTACTTCATTTTCTCCCATCAGTTCTAGCCCCAGTTATCCTGGTACACAATATTTCCTCTGTGGGTCATGATTTTCATTTATATGAAATGAAACAAGATTTCCTCGAGCATATTAGGCATTCAGAACTTATTTGCTATATAGTAAGTATCACCTCTTTCTTTCTTATAACAAAATATCACCTCTCTTTCTTATAACAGAATCATAGCACCAAGCCAATAAAGCATGATGCATCTGAGTCCATCATTTCAAGCCTACCTTGCACTCTTCCAGCCTCCCTGGCAGGCAAACATGAACTCTGACACAGAAATGGTCAATGAGACACAAGGCAATTCTGCTAGTCTGGAACTTTTAGGAAAATTCTTATTTTCCTTATGAGAGGGAACTGAGGTCCAATTTCCCCCTATAAATGTGCAGAAAGCTGACTTGTAGGCCCCAGTATTACTGAGTCTCTGAAACAATGGCAGCCATCGTCATCTTCCTGGAAACATAATATGAGAAAAATAAGTCTTTGTTTAAGCTATTCTTAGCATTTGGTCTACTTGCAGCTAAATCATTCCTAACCCATGTCAAGGAAGGGGAATGGAATTTTATGCTGAGGAAACCAAATACATAAAAAGGAAGAGGCATAAAAGTGGTTAGAATGTAAAGGGAAGAGAAGTTGTTATAGAATTCAACTATATTCAGTATATTCAATAGTTGGGGAATTGATGGTAAGACAGAGACAAAATTAAAGAGGGAGGTGGGGCTAAGTCGTGAGGTCCCTAAGTGGGTCTTGGTGATGCAGGCTTTACTTGTAAGTCATCTGGGGAGCTTACAAACCTATGCACACTCAGGATCCTCTCCTTAAGATTCAAATTCAGTCGATTTTGATTTTACTTTGTGAGGACAGGACATCATAGTTTTTAAAACTTCCCCAGGTGATTCAGAAGTTCAATCAAGGTAGAAGAGCATCACATGGTAAGGTATTCTGTGACCATCTCTTTGCTTACCTGTTCACCTTCATTCTTCTCCCTGAGTGTCGGGCTTGGCCACACTCTCCTTCTGCTATTCACTATGGGGTCCTCATGTGTTGCTCACGTTTTAGGCTTTACGTGGATATTCTCTCCCTCAGATTCCAGAAGCCTCCCCAGGCCTCCTCAGACCAGTATGTGTGGTGTTCCGTCTTATTCTTTCTTACAGCAGTTTGTGTTTCCTAAATAGAGAGTTCGAAGCTGTGTATTTTATTCTGTGCTTTGTGTGTGCTTATTTATTTACTTACGCACTGTCAGGGCAAAGGCTGTGGCCCATTTTAATCAATGCATGATTGTAAGAGCTCCAAATACCTTGTACAGCATGCCTGGCATACAGTGAGTCCTAAATTATTATTTGTAAAGTTAATTAATAAAATAAAGACTCTGTGACCCAGAGTAAGTGGTAGAATGGTAATATTGTGTCATGGGAGGGAAAGAGTCATCTCAGTGTTTCATCAGAATGCTCCAGGGTGCTACAGAGGGAAGACTGCAGTGAAGCAGGGGAGGGTCACCAGTCGGAGGATCACTGGGGCCTCATGGGAGAGAGCTGGAGAGAGAAGCCTGGACACAGGCACTTGTTCAACTGTATGTACTGGGCACCCAGTTCATGCCTGGCACCTAACAATCCAGTGGATATTTGGAGAGGGGAGGAATGCAGGGTAGGAGGCGTGCTGGTGGAAGAAGAGGTGACTTTATAGGAAGTTGCTTTTGATAGAGCAGGAGATCTCTGGAGTTTCCAAGAGGAAAAGCATGGAGAGAGTGCACACAGAGGCATAGGAAATGAACTCTGCCAAATTCCTCAGAATTTTTGCAGACACATAGAGTGTTTCAAGAGTTCTCAGCCAGTGCATGTATTTCAGGACAGTAGGTGAAGGCAGCTTGTGGCATTTTGTTTTCTTTCTTTGTTAGTAAAGGGAGAATTTAAATGAGTTTAACCTTTGATGATCTGGCGATGGTTAAAATCAACCCACCAAAGTTCAGGCAGTGTCAGATTGCAGACACACCCTTTCCAAGCAGCTCATCTTCCCAGACCTTTCTTTGTCAAATGTCAAAGCCCAAATGAGCTTGTTTGGAAGGCAAATTACATGTTGCAGTCAGTCATTTCTGGTAGCTGGCAACTTCTGCCCCAAATAATTAAGTAATGCAGCAGCAGAAACTCTCTGGCCTTCAAGTTTGGACATGAGCATATATAAATATATATATAAAATGAGTATATATATATATGAGTGTCCCCATAGTCCTGGACATTGGGAGGTTCAGGTCTTGAACCAGATACTGACAATCATCTTCTAAGAATTAATCTTTGCTTAAGGGCTCTGATCTCTTTGATGTAGGGATGAGTCCTAAGTCCAAATTCTAATGGGGCAAGAGAAGAGCGAGAGATTAATTCTCCTTGGATGGAAAAAGGAGGCCAGTACAAGGCACAGAGAGGGATAAAAGGAACAAGTCAAACTTGTCTGTGAAACCAAAGGGAAGCTGGGTCTAGAGAGTCCTGGTCATTGTTCCCCTTGTACCTACCTTTCTCTTTGTGATCTTCATAATAAAGCCCTCAACTTATATTACACTGTGTATTTGCAAAGCCACAAAAGTGCATGGGGCAAGTCTTATTACTGATGTTAACATGAGGAAACTGGGGCTCAGAGAACTAAAGTGGCCCTGTAGATAAATCAAACATGAGCGATGGAGTCCAGAGGACAGACTTGGTTATGCCACAAGGTTTCTGGTATCTGAGGGACACTGGAATGGAGGGAAGGCACTGAAGTTTGAAAACTGACTTTGGGCTGAAGTGTGGTTTGTGTGGCCCTGAGCAAGTCAATCCCTGTCTTTCTTTGAACATATACATAACATTTCAAGTACTTTACTTTTTCTGAAACTGCTTTCTGATTCAGGTGCAGTAATTTCTGACCTCCATGGTTCAAGAAGTTCCCTGTTCTCCAAGTCTCCCATATGACTCCCATTCCTATCTGTCCACGCCATGCGGTAAGAATGATCATTCTAGAACACTGACTTGATCAGATTGAATTATGCCCTTACATGACTCTCCATCACCCCAAGTCAAACCCTAAACCCCATGCCTACCCCACTCACAAAACCATTGAGCTGTGGACCCTATTTCTGAAGTCTCCAGCTCCTTTCTATCTTGGAACCCTCTGTTCTGTTCCTTCCTTGAATTCCTGCATGGAAGACACTGAGAACAGATCTGGTATCTGGCATGTGCCATGGATGTGTTAGCTAGTTCATTTCTATTACTGTTATTGTAGCTTCGGTGGTCATTATCAGCCCTCCCCTGGACCCACTTGGATTTCTAAGCAGGCATCACGTTCCTACTATCTGTACATGTACACGCACCTCTCTTTCCTCACATGAACTTGAACTTTCCTGAGAAGCCTAGCTCAGATGTCCTTCCTTCAGGAAGACTTCTTCGATTCATCCAGCTGAATGATGTGCTTCTTATAATCCTTTGTGCTTCCTTTACTGTCATATTTACCACCTTATATTGCTACTCCTACTTGTTTCCGATTCCATCCCTCCCAACGAGGGCTCATTTTGTTCTGAGTACTGAGCACAGTGCTCGGCACACAGTACATTCTCAGAACACATTTAATAGATCGATGCTACAGCCAAGGCAAAATGAATTGCCCTAAGTGCCTAATTGTTTGAAGCGTTGTGTTCTAGGGTGTTAAATGTCATATAAATAGCCTTCATTCTCTGTTAGTTTTTGAAAACATCAATTATGGATAAGCTGGTTATTTATTATACTCAATTTTATGCCACCAGCTTTTACACTAGTTAGTAAGTGCATGTAATAAATGTCCCCAGTACTGATGCGGTGGCTTCCTGGGAGGAGGGGTGGGCGGAGGAATGGCTTGGGGAAGGTACACAAAGAGTGGCACTAAAGAATTCCCAGGAGCTGTTCCAGCTGAGGAGAATCTGATGGTGAGACAGAGCTACATGTGCAGCGGGGGAGAACCAGCCCCGCCAGGTCCACAACACGCAGAAGCACACACCCTTCTGAATTCACACCGTACTTTGAAAGCCTCTGCCCGTCTTCTGCTTTCCAATGTTCATTTCACGAATATTTTTTGAGCTTATTCTTGTACCAGTTACTGGTGTTTAGAACCAGTAGTGACAAAACAAAATCCGTGTTCTCATGGGGTTTGCTGTCCTGAAGGGAGTCAAACAAAAAATAAGAAGGTAAGTTCACAATGGTGATGAAGGTGATGGTCATAATAATGCTAGAGCTTATTTGTTGAGAGCTTGCTGGGGACCAGGCCCTGGACCAAACACTTTGTGCTAATCTAATTAGTTATTTTTCTCAGTGACTGCATGAACTATATATGTCACTGTTCTGGTTTTATAGATGAGGAATCAAAGGCTCAAAGAAGTTATGTGACTTTCTGAGGTTCAGCTGTGACCCCAAACCATATATATTCTCTCCAAAATCTAGGTTCAGAGGAAATATGAGTGCAGAGAAGGAAAAGAGAATTAAAAACCAAAGGGACTAGGAAAACATGAGGGCATCCTTCCTCTGCATATTTACCAAGTTAGGAAATATTAGGAAATCAGTGTTGCCCATAAATCCTGTGGGTAAAGACCTACCTGGGACATTCGTAGCAATGTCTATTGCCATGCCAATTGTGGAGGAGGGGGAGATAACACTGTCATCCAAGAACTCAGTCATGTACAGAGAAGGCCTAGGGTCAGGCATGTGGAGATGCCAGCGTTGCCATGACAACAGCAATGGCACATGGGGAGATATGTTCCAACATTGGGAATGAGGGTGGTTACTGGGGCTGGCAGAAGGTAATATCAAGGTCAAGGGCATATTTTATAAAACACACCCATCAGGGGTAGATTTTCTGCTTGCATAAAAATCATTTAAATCCTGTAATTTCCCAGCAGAAATCCCTTTATTTTTCAGGAGGAACTTACAGGGGCTTGAGACTTGTCCAGAGTCTGATAAGGAGGTAGTGGCAGAAAAAGGAATAGGCAGCTGGACTTCCTCCTTTGTGCTCTTTCCCTGTTCCTTTGCAGGTTAGGGTTTGCTCTGCTCTGTGTCCTGGCCAGCACAGCTAAGAGCCTCCATGGCCTGGCCTGTAGTTGCCTTCTCCCCAGTTTCCCTTGTTTTTGGCTTCCTCAAGATGCTGCCTGCAGCCCCAGATGCAGGAGTTGTCAGAGAGCCTGCTGGTCACACCTGCTCTGGCTGTACCTGGAAGGTGGGACATCTGCCTCTCTGTCCCACTGGTCTTGCTTGGAGTGGGCCTCTGGCCCAGGAAAATGCACTACAGGAGGACTGGCCTTCAGGGCTCTGATTGGCAGGTCCTGGGCATTCTCCCTCTTTCCCTCTCCATCCAACCCTTCCTTCTTGGCAGCCCAGGAAGTCCCTGGTGAGAAAAATCTAGCTCTGGGCTACTGATGTTTTTCTAGGATAGTACATTTTGAAATGCTATATTCCTTAGAAAGTATCTGATGGTCAAAAGTATACACAGAACTACAGACTACCATGCTGTGGGGGAGGTCCTGTTCCTATACATCTAGGAAAGTGAATAAAAGTAATGTTTGCTTCTACTGCTGGAAAATAATCTTTCAAATATACTTTCAATAATTCATAAAAGCTTTTTTATTTTAGTTTTCCTTCAAAATTAATTATAAAACTAATTAGATTAAGTTTAATTAAAGCCAGAATTAAAAAAAATGAGAATTACAAAAAAGATATCAATTATTGGAATCTTACATGACATGTATACCTATACATACATGCACGCACACACAATACTCATATGTGTATGTGTATGTATGCATTTTAATTCTCATTACAGAGCTAGGATAAAACATCATTCTAATTTTGCAGATGAGAAAACCAAGGCACTAACAAGTTATGTAATTCACTTCAAATCTTGCAATTAGTAAAAGGTAGAAGAGAGATTTAAACTTAGAATAACCTCTGAGTTTGCTTCTCTTCATTATAAATTATAAAAATAATGCTCAAATTTTGGGGTACATCAGAACATCAGAATCACCTGGATGGCTAGGTAAAACACAGGTGACTGATTCAGTGCTCAGGAGTGGAGCTCAAGAGTTTGCATTTCAGACAAGTTCCCAGGTGCTACTGGTGCTGCAGTTGAGGGGACTCTGCTTTGAGAACCACCACCTTACAGAATCTCTATACCTTTTATAATTATGCAATTTAACCCTCATACAACATATGAGGAAAGGATTATTATAATCCCCATTTTCCAAAAGGAAAAAATAAATTTGTGTCAGATCATCCAGCTAGTACTGATTGGGTTTAAATTCAAAGCAGCCTATATTCAGAACCCACACAATTGCTGATCTACCACAGAGGAGTTATTTCCATCTTTTCCTTGATCATATTAACTTATTATATCTTTGATTTTGTTATAAGTAGCAGCACCTGCATTTTCCCACCTTCTGTTCACAATTATAAGGTCAAAATGCAAAAATAAGCAGACTGATATACAGAGATCATAGCCAAGCTGCTGGCCCAGAACTGTTGGCTGGCGTGCAGTGCCACTAGGTGGTAGCTCAAAACGTTGAATGATCAGCAAATGCACGGAAGTCCAAATCCAATTTTTTAAAAAATGTTTTTGTGTAAAATTTAAAAAAAAGAGTAGTAGAAGATTGCTTCTGTTGGCTTTGAGTCTGAAACCAGCTAATCATGGTCATCAGCTGGAATACCACATTCTTCTTTTTATAATTGATGCATAATAATTATACATACTTATGGGGTACAGTATGATAATTGGGTACAGGTATATAATTTTAATGATCAAATTGGGGCAGTTGGCATTTTCCTCTCCTTATACATTTATTACTTCTTTGGGTTGGGAAACTTCAAATTCCCTCTCTTCTCTTTAAAAATGCATAATAAATTGTTGTATATTACAGTCTCCCTCCAAGAGAGCACTGTTTATTGAACGATATTGTGACTATGTCACAAGGGGAGCAGTCACCATTTACAAAAATAAGGACATGTTTCCCCAGCAGCGCGCACACACACACACACACACACACACACACACACACACACACACACTTTCTACTGCACCAACTCAGTGAAAGGAAAGAAACACGAGGAAAGACATCAGACCCAGTTAAGTACTTACACCTGCTAGTTGTCAGGAATGCCAGGTTAGTTGGTTGAAATGATGAGGCATAAGCACGTTTTAAAAACCACAGAACACAGAGGGAGTTGTTTCAAGGCATTTTATTTTTGTTTTGTTGGTGAGGGTAAGAGAAGAGTGAGTTTATATTTTCTATATGTTAGTGTAGACCTCTATTTGATCTGATGAATAATTCCCTCTTTCCAATCTCTCAGGCTTGGATTAAATGGATCAAATGAAATCATGCTTGGTAATCCGTAAAGTGTAATGCCAGAGGGGAGATTATTATGATGAGACACAATGGAGCAGAATGGTCAATGATTTAACTTTGAAGACAGACAAATTGAAGTTTAAATGCCAATTAGGCTAATGGCATTATAATTTTGGAATGTACACCAATCTCTCTGTACTACCTTTTCCTTAGCAGTGAAGTTGAAATTACAATCTTATTTCATGAATGTAACTGTGGGGTTAAATGAGGGAATAAACTATGGTTAAAAGGCTTTACAATTAGATATCATTTGGGGTAATACTGGATTGAGATTTTTTTTTTCCAAAAATCAAAATGTCCAGAAAAAGTCACAACTGTAATGTATAGACCCAAATGCTAAAAGATGCATGAATGCTTGTTATACCATTTTCATTTTGCACCAAAATGGTATGTCAAAATCATGAATAAGAAAATTCATTTTTGTCCAAAATTTGACTTTGGCAAAAATTGTAAATAATTCACAAGGTAAGAAAAGGTCTGCTGGGCAAGAAGTGTGGTTGTGACACATTTGAATATTTAAGGCAGACCTTCTCAGTTGGACTGAGAAGGGCTTCTCTATATCTTGACTTTTTTTTTTTTTTTTTTCTGTGATAGCATAGAACACAAAACATGGCTAAAGTAAAGAGAGGCATATCAAAAGAATTGTAACTTTGACTTCTGGTAGATGAGTTGGACTCTTATCTGATATATAGGAATTCCATGAAGATTTTAAGGGAGTTGTACCAACAGTGGGCCAGAACTTACCACTAATAGGAATTGAGATTACTCATGTTGTTAAAAAGTCCTAAGCCTTAAACTTCCTCCAGTAGGAAACAGGCTAAGATATTTACTTCATAAGACTGTTTCTTATGAAGTAGTCATAACACTTTAGGATGCCAGCAGGCTTGGCCATGAACTAAGGAAAAGAATAAACAGGAGAGCCACTATTTGCTAATCAAAGAATATTACCTGTCTCTAAGGGGGATCTGCCAATATTTATCCAGAATTGTGACAGCAATGGCACTTTTGCCTCTCACCCTTTTTCAGTAAGATTGTCCTCTGTGGCCATTTGGTTTCTATCTCACTATTGTATATTGGGGGAAGATATTCCATTTTTATGACACAGGTTCTTGACTAAACAAATATGATACACAGGAGATATACCTGAAGATTCTTGGTTACAGCTGGACCTGATTTAAATAATAAAATCTTAGGGTCTGAGTCTGATTAAATAATGTCTTTGGTCAGTGGTTCCTCCAAAATTTTTAGTAAACAGTAAATGGAGAAGTATTTCTGATAGGATAGGGTTTTTCATGGCCTCTCTTTGGCAGTGCGGCGGAAGTGGATCCTGGATCTATTTGTGTCTTCCTATGGTAAAACCTCCAGTATGGAAGTCCCTTTTGGGACTATTTCTCCCATTAGCAAAAATTCCTAAGTGACTAAAAGTCTGTCACATTAACATCCTAATGGTTTCCTTTAAGGTTTTTGTTTTGTTTGTTTGTTTGTTTGTTTGTTTGTTTGTTTTAGAACAGTGAATTTCTCATTTGTATCACTGACTTTCCTGATTCTTGAGATAGTGGTTTCAGAGTACCACTTTTGGAATTTCCAACTTCCAAGCCTTGTTTATCCTTTTTATTCTTTTAGAATATGTAAGCCATCACATTGACACTAAGGAAAATATTCCCAGTCACTAGAAGTTGGGAAAATATTACCTTTTTGACAGAGAACTTCTTGATTATTTTTCTGCAACTAAGTTATTAATAACATGTAATTATCATAATAACAGGTATCATTTATTGAGCACTAACTATGCACTAATTACCTACATCATATGATGTTACTTTTACAACAGTCACATAATGGTTTTCCACACAAATAAGTAAGAGAACTACAGGTTTTACAAATGAGGAAACTGAGGTTCAAAGATGTTTTTGGAATCCTCAGAAGTCAGATACCAAATGTCACCTGTAGGTAAGAGAGTCAGAAATGATGTTTCAACTGCATTGCTTCCAAAAAAACCTCCTACTATTCTATACATAAAAATCTGTCCAACTGTAGGGAATGGAAGATGTTCCCCTTGGATATTGATCCATGACATGCTAGCTCACTTTGCGATGCTGTATGTTGTAGAGATTCCAAAAGTCTTTCTTTGGAATGAGATCATCGAGGTAAATGTGGATTCTCCATCTTTCTAACTAGTAGATCTTGAGCAAATCATTTATATCACCACATCAGTTCTTATGCATAAAATAGGGACAAGAGTCACTTGCCCGTACAGTTGCTGTGAAGAGTGAATGTATTAATTCATGACAAGTGCTCAAGTTCTGACACAAAGTAAGGGCTCAGTAAATGTGAGCCATTATCTTATTCTTTTCCCTTCCCTGCCTGCTCTCATCTCCACCTCTTTTCTCCTTATGTTTCTAGATTTTAGGAAAAATAATTTGTCCTCAACTGATGAAGCTGAAAAGTAAACAAATAGCAGGTGCAGGCAGAAGACAGATGGAAGTCACTCCAGGCTTCCTTTTCCATTAGCTCGTAGGCTTGCTGTTTCCCTCACTTGTTCTCCCTGTTCTCCTACACAGCCTCCTCTGGGTCTCTGCCTTAGCTATTTAATTCACAAATTCTCCAAACTTCCTCCCCCACCAACTGTCCTGCCCCATCTTTCCCTTGATATTAATAACTGTTGTCAATTGTAGGGTAGTTGGTTTTTGTAGGACATCCTGCAGACACCCTCTTGCATAACGGGCACGTGATCCTTACGCTGAAGGTATTCTCATATCTTTATTTTTACAGAAGAGAAAATTTGAAATTTGAGATTCTACAGATATATTTTTAAAAAATTTCTGATGGTGATTATCTAATATTTATGTGACATTTAAAAAGGTAAGGCAGGCTTCAAATTGTTTATAAAATATTTCCTATGCAGAAATTCTCTCCTACAGAGAATGGAGAAAATGCCACCATTCACTAAATGTCTATGTTTTAACAAAAACTGTGACTGAATCATAAGATAATATTGTGTTAGGAAACAGGAACCAGGCTGAAGAGTATTTGATTTATTCAATATTAAATATGATTCTTAGTTATTAAATATATTGTGTTTAGTAACAGAAAGGGGTTGAGTCAATTGTGGTGAGATACCCTCTCCTTTGCCTGACCATAAGAGGAAATAAGTCAAGGAGTAGTCAGCTTCTCACTCACAATGGAAGCTCCATGTGGAGCTGCCTCTGGTCAGATGACTGATGTAGAAGAGAAGTCATGATACTATAAAAAGTGTGAGCTCTGTTTGGATATATTGTGTCTGGCATTACATTATATTGCCATCTTTATGGTCTGTGACCCAACACTAGTTCCTCCAGCTCTTCCTAGAAAAAAAAAATGTTGAAACATTCTGTAATTCTTCTGCAGACCAACTTCCTTTGAGTTCTTACATGTTCTATGTTCTCTAATAACTATGTTTGTAAAGGGCTCTGCATGCTGTGTTGCTAGCTCCAGGTTTGACCATCCATGTATCAGTCAGCTATTATCTTGGTTATGCTATATAACAAATAACTTAAATATTTAATTCTTATATTTATCAAGGGTTGTTAACTCTAATCTTGTTAGACTTGACTGGATTCCATATATCTTCTCATTCTGGAAGCCAGGCTGAAAGGGAAGCCACTGTTTAGAACATGCTGCTCTTGTAGGCCTGGCTTAGAATGAAAAACCCAGCCAACTTACATAGTCAAATTGCAAACTTCCTTTCATGTGAAGCAAGCTTGGTGACTGCTCACACCCCCCGGTCCAGTTATGTCACATGGCAATACCCCAAGGCAATGGGGCAGGGAAGTTTAATAATGTCATACTCTCATCAACTTCATTCTTACCACCTCTCTATCGTTGTTACCATTGCTATAATCATTGTCACCTTTATGATCTCAGTGGCTTTACCACCTTCATCAGCAAAACCACCTTCATCATCTGCACCACCCCTACCATTGCCTTCACCCTCAGTATTATAACACATTTGGGGATGTAGCCTCTTTGATCCCCTCTTCCTGTTGCACACTGTATCATACTCATAGAGTTTTGGGAGGAAATAAATTCTTTTTAAGTTTAAGGAAGTGACAGGGATTGCAGTAATCCAAATAATGTAATGCTATCACTCTAACTGTTGTTGGTTCTGGTTGTATAAGTGAGGGTGACCCAATGATTGACAGGTTCAGAACCTTTGGATTCATCCTTCCTTTGAGACAAATTACAGGGTATGTATCCCAGGTGGTTGCAGTAAACCACTTCAGGACCATAAAAGAAATAAAAGTTAATATGAAGCCCACCTTGAAGTGAAAAAGGATGCAGAAAACACTTGGTATTTTTCTTGGTGACTTTGTTGCTCTACTGGATCAATTCTAACTGAACCCTGTACTACCATTTTACATTTCTTGTATATGATGCAATAAATTGATTTATTATCTTAGTCTTTCTCTCTCTTTTTTTTACTAAAATAGATCAACAGCCATATAATCTCATTGATGTCCTTGGCAACTTCATCAACACCAACATCACTATTGCTCAACCATTACCATTTCCATGACTGTCTCCATAACATGCACAGCCTCATCTCTGAGAGTCTTTAATTAGAGATCAAATTGTAGAGGTGAAGGAAAGAAGTACAGGAGCGTGGTAAAGAGTTATTTGTTTTCTGTTCACATCTTTGGCATTTAAAAACAGTCCGTCTTCCTTATTTCATGCACCTTTCATATTGTTAAACATGTTCTAAAAGCAATCCTGGGCATGCATAATGCATTTTATGTTCCAAAACTAATAAAGTGATTTTAGATCTGAAAATGTGTTCTGAAAAAAATACCCAGGACAGCAAAAAAGCCAGTAAGGAGATGCGTTGGATTAGCTCTCTTCCTGACTCAGTCCAGAAAGCCACCTTCCCAGAGTGCCAACCACTAACTTGCAGGCCACCTTGAATATGTGCCTTTCCCTCTCTGCTCTTCAGTTTGTTCATCTTTAAATTGTTACTGTTATTCTAGGTACTCATTAAGTAGTCTAAGGCAGCTTTCTTGTTTCTCTCAAGTAGTGGGGAAATACATTGTGATCTATTTGATATTTTTTTAACAAGTTATATATCTAAGTTTAGTAGCTTTTATAGTCATAAAAATAGAAGTGGTATCATAGACTTAAAACCATTAAGATAAGCTAATCTGACTTCCTTACATTTGAGATAAAGCAACTAGGGTCCAGAGAGGTTAAGTCATTTTTCCAAGACCATCCCTGCAATTTTATTTCCTTTGCCCAGTCCTCATGACCTTAATTTTATCTTTTTTTCCCTCTTGGGATAATCCTGCCCTGTCATCTCTTCTATTAATCCGTCCTCAGTAGTAGGTTACTTTCCCCCCGATTCTTTACAAGACCCTGAGCTCTTCCAAACTGAGACTGCTAAGCACTCATTTCTGCAGCCCCAGCTTGCTTCTTCATCTGAAAATAAATGCAAGTTGAATGAAATAACTATATTGAGAAGGGAAGACATCCTAGACATTGCTGTGCCTCGATAATGCTTTCCCTTACATATTCCAGGTGGCATTTTAACCCTTTAACACTCAGGTTGGAAATGCATTAGGGGTCTGAGTCTATACACCAAATATTAAAAAGGGGTAGAGGAGAAGGTTCAGAGTCCCCTAAAATTCACTTCATTTGCCTCCAGTTTGCCTTGCACTTCTGACACACGTGTAGGTAACCATCGATAATGGATGTAACTGGTTACTTGGTAATGTCACTGTGGAATCGTCAGTTCTGCTAGCTGATAATCACCCATTAGCCTTCCTTGTCCAAAGCAAGGAGGGCGCTGCTTCTCCATGCCCTTTGCTGACCTCCAGAAAATGAGAGTCTAAAGGGAGGCTTTATTTTGCAATTATAAGGAGCAATGTAAATGGGGGCCATTTGAAAAGTGGCTCCCTAGAGTCCTTGACGTGTGCTGAGATCTGTGATGGAGGTCATCAGCTTATTCAGCTGTGAGCAACCTGTAGGGGTCACAGTGAGATCACACACCAAATTCCATGTCCTCCTTAAAAGAAAGGGGGAAAAGTCTACATTCTGAGAACTAGTACTTCAGCTTCTCCACAGGGAGCTAGAGATCCATCTCTTGCTCAGTCTCCTGTCTGGAAGTTGAAGCTAACAGACCAAGATGAATATGGATGAGCTTGCCTCTTTGTGACCTTCTTCGACCTCTTCTCCTCTTTCAGACACAAACAAGGTCATGGCTACAGAATAGGATTCTCACAGAATGCCCTTCCCAGAAGGTATCATGTCAAGAAAGCAGCTGTGGAATAGTGGACTGAGAGTCAGGAGATCTGGGTTCAAGCTCTGATCCTGCCACTTCTTGATGTGTCATTTTGTCATTTAGCATCTATTTATTCATCTCTTATGCTGAGATAATACCTACTTCTCTGGATTGGTGCAACTTCTATAAATGATATAGGTAAGATAATGTTATGTGCCCTTTTTATTGATTTAATAGCCATCAGGTTGGGGAATATATTGATTAGGACTGTGAACTCAATGGACAGTGTTTATCTAACTTTAGGATACACAGAAACATCACTATTATGAGACAGATTCTAGACCTTAAACCCTGAGAGTCAGATTCAGTAGGGGTGAGTCTGAGAATTTGCATTTTTAACATGAACTCCAGGTGATTGGGATGCAGGTGGTTCACGATCCATACTTTGAGTAAAATGTCAGGGGGAAGCAAATGAGCAGCAAGCAAACTTAGCAAATATTTGTTGATTCATTGATTGACTCATCGGGGACTCCAGCTCTCACCTGGAGACGAGACTGAAAGTAGGCATCATTTTATCCCTGAAGTAATCAAGAAAGCTCTCCTTCTGTCTAATTGCATCCTCGTCTGGAATAACCGAAACCCCTACCTCTCAGTAAAAATGAGAACAAGTGATCGGCAGCCCTGTCATAAAAACCCCTTATATATTTGCAAGAGCGGTTGCATCGCCCCGTAGACATCTCATCTTTTCCTAAGACAACTCTTTCATTTGCTGTAATTTCAGTCGCTACTGTTTCAATAAATAATCCCGAATGATTAAAATCCTGATAAAACAGGAATAAGGACTAAAGCATGGCAGAAATCAATGGAACCTTGGAGTTTTTCTTTTAAACCTCAATCCCTCATTTTACAGAAATTAAAACCTAGAGGTTATCTCTGACCTGCCCTCATTTCCTGCATTCCATAGCCACTTTGCCACTACACAGCATAGATTCTAGTGCATTTTATACCTTTTGAACATCTGACTTTTTCCTGGTATTGTGCTGGACACTGTAGGGAATGGGGAGATGTGTTAACCCCAAAGACCCGTCCTTCATTAAAGCAGCTCACTGTCTGGTGGAGGAAACATCAAGCTAAAGGCCAGCTGGTAGACAACACAAGAATTGTGAGCAGGCAATATTGTCCCTATTTTACTATGATGGAAACTGAAGTCCAGAGCAGGTAACTAAACCAAGACCTGATAGTACCTGAAAGAGTCTAAATTTGAAACATGTTTTTTAAATTCATTCAATCAAAAAGTTTTTATTGTAGGTTTACCAACCATGTGCTTGTTCAATGCTACCCATTTGCTATATGATCATGCCCACATAATGTCAAGCCTGGTGCATAATAAGTCATGTCAGAGTTTAGGGTCTACAGGCTGTCCATATCCTCCTGGTCCTTAAGCAAATGACCGACTGAATTGCAGTCAACCTGAGAATTTCAAAAGGAAAAGAATAGTAGATCCAGAGAGCTCAGGGAAGGAAAAAAAGATTCTTTCTTGTCTAACAGAGGTGAAAATGTAATCCAAGGAAAGTCAAATTGATCTTTCCTTACTCTTGGGGAGCTCAGCCACAAAAGCCCCTCCAAGATGGATGGCTTGTCTTGAGGCTGTAATTTAATTTGCCACAATTATGTTCCTAGCAGTCAAATGCTGGATCTGAGAGGCAAAGAAACACATCCTGGTTGCCCCCACCCACGTTAAATGTTGAATTATCTTACAGTTGATAGTTCCCTAGATTCCTCGACCTTTAAATGCCGAACACTACATGCCTGTTGAATTTTAATCAATTTATTTTTTTCAACTGGAAATGTCAGACTTCTGTATGGAATTACTTGGTGCTGTTGATGTGACAAAGACTCAAAGTTCAGTATCTGAAGTCATGGAATAGCAGAGGAACCAGCATGCACCAGGAAACATAATTTGCAGGTGGCCAAATAAGGACGTAAGAGAACATCTATTTTTCATAAGCTTTCACTTAGAGGTTGGGAGACCTGAATTTATTTTGTTTCCTCTCTTCCAGATTGAACAAAGCTAGCCAGACTGCTAATGACTTGGCCCGTGTTATTAAGAAAGATTAAGAGGGAAGATGATGCCTTATTTATAAAGTGCCTACTGTGGGTCTGAAAATGTAAACCTCTTTTAAATCACACTCAGCTCTGTAGTATAATCAAGAAGCTATGATTCCAATTTTACAGAAGGGAAAATTGAGACTCCAAGAAATGTGTGAGTCACTGCAGAGACTGTCAGTGGCACAGTGGTGTTTTAACCAGGAACTCATGACTGCAGAACTCATGTTCTTACCCTTACTCAACTGCACAGAGCTGAGTCAGCATTTTACTTATTTATTACAGTCCATCTTCAAGTATGTTTAAATAGCACAATTGGATGGTTCCTGTCCTATCTACTCTTGGCTTAACTAACCCAGTGACTTCATATGTGTCTATTTTTATATTCAGGTTTATAAATTGCATAGTACTTATTTTCTACAACAGACAAACAAAGAAGCAAACAGCAACAATAAAACAAAACCAAACAAGTCTAGCTCTTAGTTGAACACCCGGAAATGTTTCTAGCACATAGTAGGTACTCATTAAATATTTACTGATTTTTTTTTTTTCTTTCTTTCTCTCACTATTTTTCTCTGTCTTCCAAAGCCTTATATTCCAGCATTTATCTCTAGGTTAAGGAAATGTGAAAATAATCTCAGAAATTCATGGGTCTTCTCCTTTACTGAGCCCTTATTGTGTTTCTCACTGGTTAAATAAACATTAAGTTTCAGAACAAACCCCAATGTAATAATGGACAATTAGGATGTCACCAATCACCATCCGGTTGATCTTGTAAGATAAGGATGTTAGCCAGGCCCACAGCTCCACAGCTCCATACTCAGCCTGTGCGCCCACTCTTTTTCTAGAATACCTACCCAGTTAGCAGACTGTAAATTCCTAGGCAGGAGTGAACTTGTCCAGGGCATCCTGCCTCCATCCACGCCCAGCAGGAGATGCTAAGAACTTATTTAAGCAGTTAACAACAGGCAGGCTTAATGCTTTCCATTGGTTCTTCCATTAGCTGGTCCCCTAGGGAAAGAAACATGCAAATGGAGATGGCAAGCTATTTGTCTAGTTCTCTCTGGTCACTTGCTCCTCATCTCCTCAAAGAGCAGTGAGCTCAAATGCACACAGTGGTGGTGCAGAAAATATCAATGTGCACAGGTGCTCAGGAGAATCAGGGAGGGGAAAGGCTATTGCTTAGCTTCGGTGGAATGGTCCTGGGCAAGTTGGTCCTGGCTTGCTACATCTTCGCATTTTTCAGACAGATTCTGAAATCTAGATGTAACTGTGAAATCTGACAATCTTAAATACTGTTTCAAAAGTTCTAAAATTAGTATGTAGCTGTGGAAACTTTACCTCTTCAGTCCTGCAGTTTCCTCTAAGCTGTTTTTTCTGACCCCTCACCCTCTCTTCATGTTGTTCCTGCTCTGTATCCTTGGCCCTCTGACCCTAACTGTACACATTTGGCAATGCCTCTACTTCCAGAAGGCTCTACCCAGCTGCAGCTGACCTTCTTCTCCATGTAGTTTCCATGACAGGTTATACAAACTTCAATAAAAATCTACTTCACTAAAGACTTTGAGTTCCTTGGATTTTACTAGACTTTTCATTCCCTTTGTCCCATATCATATATCCCTAATACTCCATGAATGTCTCCTGAAGAAAAGGTTGAGTAAGTGAAAGGGAGAACTAATAAGAAAACCAAAAGGAAGCCTGGTGTGATAGACAATGGATCACTTTGGAGACGAACTTGGGACTTCGTGTTCAAATTTTCCATCTGCCACTTATTAACAGTGTGCTCTTGGAAATGCTACTCTCGTTGTTTGTAAAAGAAAGACAAAGATTTCTATACTGCAAGGTTGTTGTGATTGAAGAAAATGAGGTTCAGAGCCTGGACCTGTGCTTTTATTTCTCCTATTGCCATGATTCTCAAGCATGTCTAATCTAAGAAATGCTGAGCTGTCCATTTTGGAAACCATGCTGATTCCAGGGCCCATTGAGACAGGTTAAAAATACATGGCAGGAGGAATAGTCTAGGGATAGGCATTCTTATAATCAGGAGAACCTGGGAAACAAAACACTCTCATGGCTGCCACTGTATATTTCCATTAGCAGCCTTCCAGATGTCTCAGGGACATCTGGGGTCAGCCTTACTGCTAATACTGGGGAAAATTTTTTTTTTTTTAAAAGGACTGTATGCTTGGGGTGGGGGAACAAGATTTTATTTTTCCCTTTGTCCAGTCCTGAAGCTGTTTTCTCAGTAAAAGCAACTATGGGAGATTCAAAAAAGAGTTTTTCTTTGAAATTATTAAAAATGTATTTGCTGATTCCTTAGGATTTTATCAAAGTAGTACTTCTGCAAAATAAGCAGGGTACAGAGAGCATGTGTTTTCTTATATGTGAAAACTGAAATGAAAAAAAAAAATAAAGAAAAAGAAAACAAACCAAAAAACTCCTGAAAGTAGAAGATGAAGATGAATTATCAGGGGATAGAGAGGGGAGTGGGGAGAAGGAGGAAAGGGTAAGAGAAGGGAGGACAACATGGTCAGTGCCCAGTATATGCAGGTGTGGACATATCACAGCCAATCTCATTGACCTGTACTATTAATATTAGCAATTATAGTAAAAACTGTTCTCAAAGGTTGGGATTTTTCTGTTTTGTTTGTTGCTCTATCCCCAGAATTTAGACCAGACCCTAACACATAGGTGTTCAGTCCACCTTCTTTGACTTAAGATCAGAGAAATCATTTTCCTTCAAGAACAGGCTCAGAGCCTGAATATCAGCTGGTTCTTCTTCCTCAGATCTTCTCTCACAGAGTAAGGACAGTAAAACCAGGCAAAGGATCCTAGGTTTCAGTTCAAAACCACAGTAGCTAGAAGTTTAGCAGAATATTTATGGTTCTATTACTGTCTGTCTCCTAATTAGTCTCTTTATGGTTATCCAAGGGCCTATTTCCATGAAACACATTTAAAAGACAGGAAAGTATCATGATGGCCTTTGAGATAGAATCCCAGGAATGATTCTGATGAAAACCAAGAGAGGAATCCTGATTTTTTGTTTGTGGAACTACAATGGAAAGAACTAGAAATGACTTATAACTCAATTGGTATACTGGTTGAAACAAGAGCGACAACAGTAAATTGGAAGATAGAAAAACATTTGGCATTGACTAAGTACATTTGTTATTACAATCCAGGAGAACAACATTATGATAATCAACTGATTAAATCAGGAGTTATATGCAATTTGGCAATTTATCAAAAATAATTCAGTATAAAGAGAAAAGATAATGTTCTCTGTCAAATTAGGAGGCAAGATAAGGGTTAGTAACCAGGTGGTCATAAAAATAAAAGCAATAAATAAAATAAATAGCAAACAAACACATAAATTAATGTATCAATATACAAGAGTGAATACCTCAGGACCAGACAATACTGAATATGTAATTGAATGGGATGATGGGGAAATGTTATGGTTTAGATGTAAAGTGCCCATCAAAAGTTCATGTGTAAGACAATGCGAGAAGGTTTAGAGCAGAAATGATTGGGTTATTAGAGCCTTAACCCAATCAGTGAATTAATCCCCTGACAGGATTAACTGAATGCTAACTGAAGATAGGTAGGGTGTGGCTAGAGGAGGTGGGTCCCCGAGGGTGCCATTGGGGTATATAGTTTGTGTCTGGTGAGGTGAGGCTTTCTCTCTCTCTGCTTCCTGATCATCATATGATCCATTTCTCTCCACCACACTCTTCAATTATGATGTCCTGCCTCAACTCAGGCCCTGATCAATGGATCTGGCTCTGTGAACTGAGACCTCTGAATCCATGAGTCTCCTAATAAACTTTTCCTCCTCCAAAATTGTTCTTGTCAGGTCTTTTAGTCACATCAGTGAAAAAATGACTAAAACAGAAATTGGTACTGAGAAGTGGGGTCATTGCTGTGACCAATCTAACCATGTGGTTCACAAACTTTTGGAGCTTTTTGGAATTAGAGGGAGGAATTTTGAGATGTTTAGAAGATGCAAGCTTGATTCTTCTTGAATGGGTTCTTGATTACTGCTGTGGTTGCCTGAGGACATCAGACTCCAGCTCCTTCACTCTTCCAAAGCAGACTTGGCCAATGATTTTCTAGGGCGTTTCCAGGCCTCAGGTCCTAAACTGGGGGTAGCATCATTGATCCCTCTTGTTCTGAGGCTTCAGCATCGTGGGCTGTGCAGGTACTAGTTCTTCCAGCTCTCCAGCTTACAGACAGCTATCATGGGACTGTCCAGTTTCTGGTTGTGTAAGTTAATCTGGTAAATCCCCTTTTATAATCATGTATACACATGTATATATAGTGTTGGTTTTGTTTCTCTAGAGAATCCTGACCATTATAGAAAAGATAATTTTAAATTTCACAACCATTTCAAATAAAACAATCTTATTTAGTTTTTCCTATTTCAACATGGTTCCTTTGGTAGAATATCTTTTATTTACTTATTTCTCTCTTTCCTTTAGTAGAATTATTATTTGTCATGTACCTCTGATGTATCTCTAAGTAGAGCAGGTAGAGATTACATCCCTACTCCACTCCATTCCATTCACTTTGAGCTGGGCAATGCAGCTTAATGTTAACAAACATGCCGTGAATAGAGGATTTAAATGTGATTCCTTGATTTGTGTTGGTCTCTTATATTTTCTTTCCCTCTATTCCATTGGCAGAACAGGTCTCAGCTTCTGGGTCCAGAATTTAAAAATAAATAAACAAATAAAACTATTACATGAATTTGATGAACAACCTGAAGCAAAGGTTATCTTCCCCCAACTTTGCAGACAACCCATAAACTCATGAGTGAATCAGGAACATGAATGATTGCTGGAAACCACCAAGATTTTATGCAATATTATCAAAGTAATATTTGATTACTACAGCCCCCATATATTAATTAACTTTTCATTGCTGTGACCAAAATTTTGACAAGAAAAACTTTACAGGAGGAAAGTTTATTTTGGCTCATGGTTTCAGAGGTTCAGTCCATGGTCAGCTGATTCTACTAGTCTGGGTCTAAGGTAAGACAGAACATCAAGGTGGAAGGATGTGACAGAAAAACACTACTCAGTTCATGGTGGTCAAAAAGCAGAGAGAAAGGGGAAAGAGCCAAAGGCAAGGTGAGCCATGATCCACTTACTTCAGCCATGCCCCAACTGCTTAAGTGTACGACTCAGTTAATCCATTTAAACTAGGATGAACTGGTTAGGTTAACAGCTCTTACAAACCAATAATTTTATCCCTGCATATCCCTGCATTAAAACAACAGTTTGGGGGAGACACCCTATATTCAAACCATAACACCCCATGAACTTTTTACTTCTGATGATGAAGAGTATTGTTCAGAGTGAAGTTATTCACATTACATGATTGCCTCAGTCTCTTGTATGCACAGACCATGGACTGCAGGAAACAATTCAATTTACTGCATCTCTGGTAGAACCTGATATAGCTGCTTTGGAACAGACTGGGCAGTATGTATAACGGAGGACAGTCTTAAACTCTAAGTCTTATAATGGCCCTGATTTTACCTTGGGCCATATGATATCATGCCTAATTATGCCAGATGTCTTCATTGCTTAAGAAAGAACATATTATGCTGCAATGATAGCCAACCCAAGGTCTCAATGTTTTAGCAAACCTCAAATATACTTTTACTCATGCAAATTCCAAGTGACCCTCCAAAGCAACCATCCATATAACACTCCATATGGTGACTCAGTGACCTAGGTCATTTCATCTAGAGGTGTGACCTCCATGGTCAATGTGGAAGGCAAAGAGAGTACAAAGAGGTCTTATAGGTAAATTTCATTTCAGAAATAACTTATATCACTTCCTCCACATATTATTGGTCACAACTAGATTCATGGTCCCAGCAAACTAACTTCTAGGCAGTAAGGAAGTAGGAAATTAACTTGTGCCCCAGAAGAGAGTAGAACTGGGTATGGGGAAACTCTGGAACCCTCTACCACAAAGTCATACTGTCTATTTTATTAAATGAGGGATGTAATCAGTGGGATGTCAATGTATGAATGATAATTACTGTGCTGAAACCACAGGACAATCATTTGCTGATGGATGTGTGAACACAATTTTTAAAGAGTATCCCAGAGGATAACTAATGATATATACTTTTTAAGTCAATATCTCTATTAACATGAAAGAATATTCAGCAAGTGCTCACTGGCACTCTGAGCAACAGAGGCTTTGGAGAGGCCATTTCCTGTACCTCAGTCTAGGGTAATGAACCTATCCAAGATAATTGGATTCCCACAAAGAGGAGGGCACAACCTTTTGATCCCTTTTGGGAGCAGAACTGTGAAGGGCAGGAGGTGGAAGGATGGTGCATTTAAGTCTCTCCATAGACCTAGATGGCTTTGGGGTAGATAAAACTTACCCAAATTGCTCTGAAGTCATCCAACCATTAAAAATTCTATGAAACAAAGATTCGTGCTAAACTGAAAAGATACCATGTAGACATGCAGAATTCCTGAAGGGAAAAAAACCAACTCTGTTCCAGAGGTCATGGTTGGAGGGAAGGGGTTGATATGGGAATTTGTAGCCATGTCTCACAAGCATTTAGCTGCTGGATAATGGGCTGCACTCTCCAAAAAGACATCAGTGTCCAACGTACTGAAATTGTGAATTGGGCAAAATAACCACTGGGATAATAAAACTGTTTTATAGGCTTAGAAAAATAGAAAGCACTGTTTCAAAATGAGTCATACTATACAATTTGTAGGTCCATACAGGAAGAAAAATTGGTAATAGTTAGGGAGTTAATAAGAGGGAGCTAGATAAAAACTGTGCTTTCTTGTCTTGGGTATGATTTTATTTACAACATCTCTACTGGGTGTAAAAAAGTAAAATCTGGCTGGGAAGTAACATTGTCTAGACATGACCCCCAGAAGTATAATTTTACTTTCCTTTTTCCAAGCAATTGTGTTAAATTTGTAACTACCCTAAGCAGCCACACTTTTTGGGTGTATATTACTGGACTTAAGGTTCTGTTTTCCCCTGCTGAGTTCTGAGTCGAAGAGGCCTGTTCACTGTGGCTTCTGTAAAAGTATCTGCTTTTGTTCAAAGAACAGTGGGTGTTATAGGTGACCATGGTTATAACGCTGAGAAAAGATGAGGTGATTCCATATCGGGCCAAGAAATCTGTATATCCAAGAAAATATGTAAAATGTGCATCTGCCAGTGCTCTTGGGAAGCAACTGCCTTCAAGGCTCTGGGATTCTGGACGGTTAGCACCACCATACTGAAGATAACTGGCATATATATCAGACAAGGGCTACAGCATTTGGTCAAAATTTTGAGCTAGGAATGTTGAGAAGTGTGTCATTCTTGAACTTAATGTTCTAAGGTGAATTATAATTTGTCTTATTTATATGTCATCTTGCAAAATTTAGGGAATATATGAACACAACTATTTACCTATGCACATATATACACACATATATAATATACTATATGTGCACCTCACATACACATATAATACACTATATGTACACCTATACGTTGTATATGCATATACAATATACTGTGTGTATATAATATGTATATGGACATGCAACTGAAAGCGAGGATCTCTGAGCTTCTGGGGTACAATTTCCCCAATGCATACCTGGCACTTTGTCATTTCTGGGTTGATTGTTGTAATTTTAGTGGCCCTGTGTTTAGTGGCCCAGGAAATACCAGCTTTCTTTAATTAAGCATGAATCTTAGCCAAATACAAGGGTTTCAGGGTCTTACAGAGCTGAAGAGTACTGCTTTCACCTTTTTGTCCCAATTAGTAATGAAAATTAAGTGACTAAATGTGTCAGATACTCTTGGAAAATCCTTCCCAGAAAGTCATTTTCAGGGTTACAAGCATTCCTCTGTCTGAGGTCAAGAATGGACTAGATTTACTTTTATGCCGAGAACAGAGAACACAAGGTGTAGGAACTTCGAGTCTCAGGAGATAATTTATGTAGTTTATCCTAAAGGTAGAAGATAAATATTGAGACATTCTGCAGTCTTTGTCTTTCATAATGACATGATATTTTTCATACTTACTACTTTGTCACTTTCCCGTTAATTAATAGGAGAAACCTGACCTACTCTATGATATTTCTATGAAAGAGAAGAGGAATTCTAATTTACAGAGCTGCATATGAGAACAGAAAAGTTATAACTGGTTGCTATTACTGTCCAAAATGTTGAGGAAATAGAAAAAAAATGTTGTTCAAGAAACTATCTTTCTTTACATGTCTTTGGAATTCTACCACATTCACTCATCACCCCGTGGAAAAATCCAAGTGCATCTTCGGTGATCCCTAAAATATCAACAGCCTCCTGGTATTCACAGTTCTTCCATTTTTCTTATCACATCTTCTTCTTACTCCTTGCACACAAATTACTTATCTCATTGCTTGCAAATTTTCCTTTCTTGCTGTCATGAAATCTTTGGGTGTAGGCATCTCTTTCTTGAAGTAACATAGAACTCACAAAGAGGTTGAATACCATCATGGCTAACTTAGATGGAATATGACAATTAAATGTTTTAATTGGGGAGGTTCATCACTTCTTGTCTTTATTTTTTTCTGTCTTATGCTTGCTTCTCTGCAGGGAAGAGGAGCTGCTATTTAGCCATCTCTCTCAAACGACAAAACAGATTCTATGTAAATTTAACATTGCATGTAATCAAAGCCCCTGGATTTTCTCATTGGTTATCTCCTCCTTGGGTGCACAAGCCACTGAACTCCCCTCTCTCCCAAGATTCCATCATCAATAACAACAGCACACACACACTCCTTTTTCTTTACCTGATACTACATCCCTATTATTCCTTGATTTCCCAGCAAACTCAAAATCTTTCCCATTTTTTAATATAGAGTGGTGAAGTTCTCTCTTGGTCTATCCATATCCAGTGCATTGTACATTGTTAATCAGAGCAACCACTATAATTAAGGGGTAAAGCTATTACTAGAGAGGAACCATCTTGCTTCCCTAGGAGAAGTTTCAAGTAGCCGGGACTTTACACAGTGGAAAAGAAAAAACAAAAACAAAAACAAAACAACAACAACAAAACCACACAACTCTGTGAGAAGAGGTATGTTTCTGTGGGGTTTATTGCTGAAACCTCCAAGAGTGGAATCGTGCCTGGTTAATGGTAGGCACTCAATAAATATTGGCTGCAAGATATATCAGTGAGTAACTGGCTTATGCTTTGCACTGTAAAATAAAGGGTCAGAGGGTGCAAAGAGGCTATTGGCTAGTAGTGGAATTTAAGGTCCAACTGATATTGGGTAATGGATATATTTCTGGGGAAATTGAGCCTTTTATCCTCAAAACACCAGAGTAATGCCATCAATTAGAAGCATATATAACTGTCGTCTCTGGGTTTCCACACCTTCTCCTTCCACAGCCAGTCTGTAAAGGCAGCACACACCCTGCCTGCTCCCTGCACAGGCTCTGCATCTCTGTCATTCTCTTCACCTATAGCACTCTTCTCTCTTTCCTACCACACTCTTCCACACCACCTGCACACACCTAAGCAGACACACGTGTGCAAATACACTTGACCTAGTGAATTCCTGTGATTTTGAGTATCTCAGCTCAATATCACTTCCTCACCAATATCTTTTCTGCCCCTATCCAATCTAGCTTCTCCCATTAGATATTCCTTAGCATATCAGTGTAGGTAACTGTATGTGTGATGTGACGAGATAAATGTTCTTTTCCCCCTTTCCATGAATATAGGCCTGCCACACTGCTGGGCACTCCATAGGCTATCAAAAATTGCCCACTGAACCAGGTGTGGTGGTGCATGCCTAAAATCCCAGCTACCTGGGAGGTTGAGGCTGGAGGGTCTCAAGTTCAAGGCCAGTCTGAGCAACTTAGCTAGATGCTCTCTCGAAATAAAATTAAAAGTGCTGGGGGTTGAGCACCCCCAAGTTCAATCCTCAGTAACACACACACACACACACACATGCGCGTGCGCACACACCCACACACACACACACATTAACATGATAACTCATTTTTCTGAGTGAATCATCATCTACCTCTAAAACTGACATTAGAATGGTGAATTGAACTGGAGGTGAAGACTTTAAGTCAATAGCCAAGAATACGACAAAAACAACTCTAGAGAAACTCCCCACCATGCGCCTCCCTTGCTAATAGCAAGCACCATTCACATTTAAAAATGAGTCTGGCTGAGGATTATTGATTTCTCTTTGCTCTGCTCTGGGCTTTGTGCTGAGACTCCAGCTTTCAAGAGGTAGAACACCCTGCCCTGATTCCACTTGGCCTTGGTTTGCCTCCAGCTCAAACATGCCTGCCCAGCCGTCAGATTTAATTAAAGGGCAAGACAATAGCAACAACAACAGAAGCCAGCTAGTTGAGAGCCCTTGCTTGTTCTGGAAAGAGGGGATTTTCAAAAGGCAAATGAGCAGGGCAAAGGTCCCTGGTGCAATCAGTCTGCCGGACAGTGGAGGAAGCAGCATCCTATGTGTTTGGACCTCCTGTCCCGTAGGCAGGCAAGGTGGAAAGGACAGATCTGTCTCCTATGGTCTCAGAGGGCAGAAGCCAGAATTTCTGAAGATAGAATCAGAAAGAGGACTTCATCTCTGATGAACTTGGGGATATTTCATCGAAGGCATTTGTACCCACAGCCCCTACTCTAGGCCTTAGCACTGGTGGACAGCATCTGGCCCTGTAGGGCAGCGGGGGTGGTTATGAGAACAGTGGGAAGCCAGGTGGAGACCAGGGAGAGCGAGGCTAGGGAGGAAGAGGAGGAGGAGGAAGGGCCACTTGGAGGTCATGTTGGGTCCTTGTGACTTCTGTTAGCCCCTCACTGCCACAAGCTGTTTTTTCTTCCCACTGTTCCTCCCCACATTCTTCCCCAACTCTGGCAGAAACTTTATCCTCTTCCCTTCTTTACTCTGGTTTAGCAGTGCAACAGCCACTACCAACCCTCCTGGTGATCTGAGAACACGTGTTGCAGAGAGGGGAGGAAATCTGAGGGTAATGGTTAAGAAAGAGGAAAGGGTGAGGTTGTCCCCTAGGTTGGTGTACCCTCTAAGAAATAACTCCATTTTAAAAGAGCTGGGTGTTGCTTCCGTCTTGTTCAGTTTTTATCTGAAAAAATTGCAAGTGAAAACTGAAAGGAACTCTAGAAACTGAAGGAAAGCTCTAGTGAGAACATTTGTAGCCTCCATCTAAATTGAAAGTTGCTAGCATTTTGCCACATTTTCTCTATCTGCTTGTGTGTGCATGCACACAGCACATACATATACCCCCCCACACACACGTTTTGAAGCTACTTGCCGACACTATGACCTTTCAACACTCAATATTGAGAATTTATTTGTAGAGCCTAAGAACCTTGTCCTTTGTAACAGTACTACCACTATCACACCCAAGACATATAACACAGATGTGGTGACTGCCTGACATGTAGTTCACATTTAAATTTCCCAAGACGTCTCCAAATATCCTTCATAGCTCCTTTAAAAATAGAGGATACAATTATAGAGCTCTCACTGCATTTGATTTATGCATTTCTTTATTCTCCTTTAATACATAGACGATCACTATCTAATTCATTCATGTATATGTTATGTACCTATGTATGTATCTATTTACCTGTATACCTATCTATCTCTACCCTAATTATTGTATTTTGTTATTGGCAATTTTTGAGACTCTGAGCTAATTGTATTTAAGAATGTTGCCAAATTTGGGGTCTTGTGTTCCCTCATTGCAAGACACTTTTAAACATTTTTGGCGCTATCTTGCGTAATTAGCCCTGATTGACATCAGCAGGCACGTCATGCGTTTACCCCATTACTGTTGTTGCTATGATTCATCACTTGGTTACAGTGGTGGCCACCAGGTGTCTACATGATGAGAGATCTCTTTTCTCCTGTAATTAAGAACTGACATGTGGGATGACAGTTTGGATTTCTGTGAATATCCTGCTATTCAAGAACTTTCCACTCTATGGCTTAGACTTCTCTTATTGGCCCCTTATTGAATAAATTATTTCTCTCATGGTTACAAAATGGTGATTTTTCTATTTCTATCATTCCTTCTTTAATTGTTTGACATATATTCTTCCATAAAGAGCTATTTTATTTTTCAGGGTTTGTGTGTGTGTGATTGTGACTTGAAGAAGACCCCAGACTATATAGGAATGCAGCCCATACTATCCACCCCCATCTGCTTAAATGGATCCCTACTTGGTTGAATGCTTTTCTTTATAAGTGGTCCTTGCTGTGAATCCCAAGTCTCCAAGATCTCTGGGTGGGTGAATACCACAGATGCAGGCTCCTTCCTGAATTGCAGAGTGTAAGGAATTCACCCTTGTTGTAGGAGGAGTTTGAGAAATCTACCCAGGAAACAAGGTAGGGAAACCGTACACATGATGGCATTGCTAGGGGATGTGATGTGGTTAAGTCAGTCGGAGACCATTGGGGGTGAGTAGAGCAGAGAATATTAGGGGCCAGGTTGCAATGGTTGCAATTACTGGGATGCATGAAACACTGTCAAGTCCATAAAATTTAACTCCTTGAGCACAGTGAGAAAGAAAAGAGGTATTAAAGAGAATGTGTAAGAACTGGAAGTTCCAATGGATGCCAGAGACAAATAGGTAAGGAAAATACTGAGGCTTCCCATTGTTCTTTAGAATTCTTTGAATTTAACTAAATTAAACAGATTCATTCACTTCCCCTCCATGGAGTCCCTTTCTAGGAGAAATCTCCCTGGGTTAACGAAATCTAATACCTGATGAGAGCAACCCCTTGTGCAGAGGTGATTGTCCACTATGGCACCCTTGAGCCTCCTCTGGGTCCCTGGACTCAGTGGGATTTCATCTTACAAGGCATCAGTAACGAAGCTGAGATGTAATACTCTTTCCATTTCTTCCTGGCAAGGAAGTTCCCGCAGAGATTAAAGCAGTGGAAGGTGAGCACATGTGTGGGTGGGGGTCATGGTGGCAGGGAGAAGGTGGAGACAGGTGTTTAAGGCCCTGGAACAATTGGTACTAGGTGGGAGCAATTTTGAGATTAGACTTTGGTTTCTGCTTTTTTATTTTATTTCATTTTATTTTTTTTTTGAAAAAAGAAACGTCATGCTGCTCTCTTGTAATCTCACCTCTGCTCCCACAGTTTCGAGCTGGTTCATTTCCGACCCACTTTCTTCATCTCCTTCACTTGTTTCCTTCAAGAGCAGTTTTAGCTCCCAACCTCAGCCAGTACCTTGCTTAAATTGCTTTAATCTCCAAGTGCTTCTTATATTGATTTTAAACAGTTAAGCTGCCAATCAACTTCTCTCCTTGTGCAGCAGCTGAGGGCAGAGAGATTAAAACAACAAACAAATAAGGCTGGAGTGGAGAAGTGGGTTAGAATTTTCAAATGCATGTCACCAGCTACCGGCAGCTCCTCTTTGCCCCTCCCACCACAGAGGTGCAAGATTATCATGAAGAGACGGGGCCTGGCTTTGCCATGTGAATAACAGTCAGTATGTAATGAATGGTTGATCTATGCCAGGAATCATTCGAAATACTGTACTCACTTAATCCTCTCAACATTCTCTGAGGTAAATACTATAATTATGCTCTTTTAACAGAAGAGAAAACTGAGGCATAGAAAGGTTACCTGCCCAAGGTTACACAGCTAGTTAATGCAGACCATGATGCTAATATCAGTTGGGCTCTAGGATAGAGATTTACTGCCAGCAAGCTCTTAAGACCCTTTTGCATTGCCAAAAAACTTCTACCTGCCTGGAGCACAGAGTGGAGCAGGATTTCCATATTCCATGAAAATGGAGGGAAGTCAGTAGCAGTAAAAAAAAAAAAAAAAAAAAAAAAAGAAGTGAAAGTTACACACCCTTCAACTATTGAAATGCATTGAATTCTGGACAAGTATAAGCACTGAATGTGACCATGGAGTTATAGAGGTGGCTAAGATGCAGCTGTAATTTACAGGGACCTCAAAGTCTAACCTCACTGATAATCCATCTACTGGGAAAGACGATGGTGGAGGAGGAAAAAAAGAGGCAAGCATGTGATTGGAAGCTCTTTGTCCTTCAAGTGATGACTCCACTCTCACCTCTTCCAGGAAGCCTTCCCTCACCACCTCTGCTGCTTCTCTCTTATCCTGTCACTTACTGTTGAACATTGCAACAGTTGGACCACTTGTTTGTCTCCCCCACTCTATCAGGGCTGAAAAGTGACTTCCTGAGGGTCAAATCTGGTCCGCCACCTGTTTTCATAAATCACATTTTATTGGATCACAGCCATGGCCCTTTGTTTACATGTTGTCTGTGATTGTTCTGGAGTAAGAACAGCAGAGTTGAATAGTGAATCTGAGTCTCTGGCTTGTAAAATCAAACTGTTCACTATCTGTCCCTTTCCATAAAATGTTGCTGACTCCTACACTAGACTATGAAATTCTTCAGGGCAGAAGCTTGACCTTCATTTCTAAATCTGTAGTAGACAGCACTGCAGGAGGAGGTAGGGTCACTCTTGCTAAAGCTTACATCTGCTGTCCTTGCAATAGCATCATTTATTTTTGGCCTGGGGGTAGATTCCTAAAACAAAAGGTTCCTGCTGGACAGAGAGGTGGAGGGGATGTTGCAGCTCCCACCCAACTTCCCGTCTCAGGGCACATCCTAACGATGACACGGCAAATGAATGGCAATTTTGCAACTAAACTCAGGTCTGCCGAAACCATCCTGCAGGAACTAAGACACATAAAGAAGAGAGGGTTGAGGACAGGCAGAAGGAACGAAGTGGAGACAAAAGAAGACTACTCCACATGTGGGATGACTTGCCACTTTAATTTTCCTAGGGGGTGACATAACGTCTGTGACAGGGAGGTTATTTTGGTCCTTCATTAGGACTCTTATTAACATGGTGTTGGGAGTCTCTATCTGCACCTGCTGTGTCAGAGATCGTAAGGTGGTGTTTATAATGTCACATCTATCTTGGGAAGGACGGGATGGGAAACTGGTGTGAAGGTGGGCAAGCAGCAGACTGGATGGTGGGTTGAAATTACCTGCACAATTTCCGTGTTCTGGGCTGGTAAGTAGCCCAGGGTGTTTGAATGAACTTTCCATCCAAGCAGTTGCTGGCAGGAGGGTCATCCATCTTGAAAGATAACATTTCTGCCTGAGTGGAGCACCAGGAAAGGGCTCAGATGGGCTGAATGCTGCTGGTGCCAGGGCCAGCAATTTCCCCCCAAGTGGTGCCTGGGGAGCAGTGCAGAGTTTTCAATGGACTGGCTACAACCTGTAGAGGGGCCTAGGATTCAGGAGGGAGATGTAAACCTGCTGAAAAGAAGTGATCTATGATCCCTAATTTGTATGACTGAAAGATTGCTATAGAGGGACAGGTGGAACTTGGTTTCATTGTTCTCCAAGATCTTGCTGTGTTGGGTTCTTTGCAACTTGGATTAAAGAGCCCTGGATCCTGAGAGAGCCTGTAGTCCTCCTTAGCCAGTAGGCAGCTGAGAATCTGCTTCCTCCTCATAGTCTGAGGGTCAGTAGGACTTCAGGTTTAAAGAGGTGCTAAAGGTCATGAAGTTCTCTCACTGAACTGACAGACTTCAATGAAGGAGTTCTAATGACTCATAGTGAGCAGCTTGACCTTGAACGTCTCCTTTCTTGAGGAACCGAGATTTTCCTAAAGCTCACCTTGATCTCTTGAGCCAAATTAAGTATTAGAAAGTCATAGCCTGTCCACTTCACATCATACCAGTAGCTGTCTCCTTCATGCTGCAGAGTGAGTCCAAATCTTGCTCTCACACAGTGTCTTACGTATTTAGAGATGGTTTCCTTTCTACCCCTACCACCCACAGCATGAGTATTCTTTCTTTTGTTATATAATCCCATTTCCTTCAGCCTTGCCATAGATGTGGTTTTTGATTCCACTAACAATTTTAATAGTTTTTTTGGAAACATGCCTCAACCTGTGTTTAGCCTTCTTTGAGTTGCTATCCAGAATGAATACAGTGATTCAACACTTCTTTTCCTCTGCTCCATGAGCTTCTTTCATAAGGCAAGATACATTGAGAAAGGATAATCTCAGATGTCAAAAATAATCTGTTTTTAGTGAGAAGCTCTCATACTCTTATTGGAAGGGTAAACCCCCAAACAGGAAGCACTTAATGGAGGGGAGTTAGCCATTGTGCACCCCTCACCTGATTTCACAAACCCTCCCCGGTTATTGCAACATTGAGTGTTCTTGTTTAGACCTAGTATTAAGTTGTTGCTGTTGCTTTTTTTTAAATTCAATTTGCAAAAATTTTTTCATTAGTTTTGAAATTATTTCTTCCAAGAGATTGCCCTGGAAAAGAAACAGAAAAGTAAGCTGAATGGATGTAGAAAAGATGAAAAGCTGGTCAGCTTTCACCGCTCACCTCCCAACAACCCCTTCTCAATGAATACAGCACTTTGAACATGCAGAGCTAATTTTCTTGAGCAAAAACATTGAGCTTCTGTTTTTATCTTTATTTTTTTCTTTCCAGTTTTGGCAAGACTCCTTATTCTCCTAGCTATTCAAGTGATTCCCAAGACATTTTATGGACAAAAGTGTGGCATTTTGTTTAGACCAGAATTTTTTCAAAAGAGCCAAGCTGTAGGAAGTTGGCCATGGAGGGATCCAAGAAACCAGGAATTCAAAGTGCTCACTTCCTGGATGAGGAGGACGTGAATAGCAGGCACAGCTGACTGTGGCGGGTTGGAACACGAGCCGAGGTTTCCTAATGGTCATTATTTGCCTTCAGCTAAAATTGAGCTCTTACCAAAGATTTTTATTTCTAAAGGATGGTAACATCAGAAACAGTCATTAAAAATTTGACAGTTTGCGTGGTGTCTGGATTTCCTTCTTTTGTTTCTTTTGCTTTTGCTTTTCTTGTGACTTTTTACAATAAAATGTTTCTCAACAATGTCTGTCTCAGATCCATGGTGGAAGGGGGTGAAGATAGGAAAGGGCATTATCCAAAACTGCAGTTGGTATTAGTGGGTTCTGCGATCCTAGGGACCACGTGACCACATGAACTCAGAGAGAGAGGAGGCAAGGACCCTGAAGTGGGCCACAGTGAAGCCACCTACACAGGGTTTTGGGAACCCTAGTGTGCCAGGCACAACTTGTTTGACTGTGTCCCACTGTCCTTCAGGCAGGAAGAAGTCAGAAGTCAGTCACCCCTGCAAAGAAAGTCTCTCATTTAATCTTAAAATCATGTGTGGATTGTAGCTTGTACTTCATAATACCACAATCTATACCATCTAAGATGTATTTGTTTTTTTAATATACATACATTTTTTTTTTAGTTGTTGGTGAACGTTTATTTTTATTTATTTATATGCAGTGCTGAGGATCGAACCCAGTGCCTCATACATGCTAGGCGAGTGCTCTACCATTGAACCACAACCTCGGACCGACATATTTGCTTTAACACATTGTTATTTTATTTGTCATTAAGTAAAAGCCACTGCAAATTAAACTGTTGCAGGGCATCGATTGTAAAATGTGTTCTAATTCCAAAGGTGCTAAAACACGACTGTCTCAGAATCAATGCAAGACAGGATATTTTCTGTATTTAGTATAAAAAAACATTATCATCCTCTTCTCCTTCCAATTTTAAATAATTTTTGCTAAAAAAAAGTTGAACCATGTTTCTGCTTGGGTTTTCTGTGCTTAGCAGCACAACACCACAAACCTCTAGAAGGATTCTTCCTCCCATTTAAGAAGCACAATTTTTAAATCATTTAAAAATTAAAGAAAAGGAAACATTAATTATACCTGGAATCTGTGGTATGAAGCATCATTTTGGGGGGTGGGTTGGGTGGGTAAATAAAAAGACATGGACTCTTTTTCAGTTAAAACTCTTTGAACCCAAGAGTATTGAAATATGTTCAAACAAAATCTTGTGTCTAGATTTACATAGCAGCATTATTTGTAATGGCTAAAAAGTGAAAATAACTCAAATATCAATCAATTGCTGAATGGATCAACAAAATGTGGTATTTCCATACAATGAAACAGTATCCAGCCATAGGATGGAGAAGTACTAATGCATACCACAACACAGATGCAGTACCCTCAGAGGAAGAAGCCAGACAGAGAGGACTTCATGTTATATGACTCCAATAACATGAAAGGTCCATAATAGACAAATCCATGGAGATAAAATAATAGTAGTGATTGTCAAGAGTAAGAGGAAGGGGGCAATGGGAAACCAGTACAGGGGTTCTCATTCAGACCATGAAAATGCTCTGGAATTAGCGATTATAATTGTACAGCATTGTGAATGTGCTAAAAGTCACACTTCATTGTACACTTTAAGATGGTTAAGATGGTCAATTTTGTTATGCTGATTTTATTTCAATTAAAAAAATATGTAAAAATCTACAAAAAAGTCCTCTTGTGTGTTTTTTGTTTGTATGTTTTTCTGGTTAAAAACAGAAACATCTGTATTCAGTTCAGTCTATTTAGCTCTTCCTGGCTCTTACTCCTAAAAGGGACCCCTGAGGTCCTGCTGGAAACCCTGGGACTTAGGGAGTCAATATGAAACCAGAGGCCATAACCTCACCCCTTCAAGTGGGCTCTGCCTCTGCCCTCTCCCAAGTGCATTGGAAGACCCCAACTCACCTTTTCCCAGGAGGAGGTCCTCTGCATAGTGAGGACAGTGGCTGCTCCAACATATGTCCCACCTTTCCTTCTTTTCCTTCAGGTGCTCCAGGTTCAAACTTCTGCACTGGCACCAAGATCCTCCCATGTTCTGTAGGCGAGTTTTATACCATCCCACATCCATCAGGAAAGTCCAGCCATGAGAATCCTCTGCTGGAGCAATTTCTCCCAACCTCCAACCCTGTCTCAAACAAGGCTCATGAACACACATTTCACACACATGTGTAGGGTATGTGTTTTGCTCAGCCCCAGGGGCTACATTGGTCAGAGATGTCCAGTCCAGCCTTCCCCAAAACCAGCAATTCTCAAGAGATGATCATGGTATGCACTCATCCTTTTTCTCACTGTGACTTTCCTACCCCTGCCTCAGTACTCCTGGCTGACAGTGCTTCTGATTCTTACCCAGGATGGTCTTTTTCTCACATCTGCCATTGGCAACCTCCCCTTCTGGTGACCCACTCCATTGGCTCTCCTGAATACACTATATAGAAGTAGCCAGGAGACCAAGCTCCTTCTACATTCACCAAGAAGGAGCCCAGTATGCTGATTCTTACTTCTTTCCTTATGTAATTTTTCTCTGCTTGAAATAGCATTCCCTCCTCATTTAGTCTGATTAACTCACTCATGTCTTAAGGTCCAGAAAGTGGAGGCCTGAGCATATGTGAAATGACTCATCTCAGCTCCTACTCTACACAAATAATCATGGTAGATTAAATATACTAAAAGCAAGCACCACACAGACACTGTCTTGCATAGAAGGGAAATCTGCAAAGCCAGCATTGAAGGGGGACCCTGAGTTGGAACAACAAATAGAGACTATTGAAAGTGGTTATACACGGATATGACTCATGGATGAAAGCAGTATCCTCAAAGAACACCCCATGTAGGGAATGGGGACTATGCACCAGCCCCCACTCCAGGGGCATAAGTGGAACCCCATGAGCAATCAGATTCCTTGGCCTGATCCTAATATGCCTGTGGGATTTAACTATCCATAAACTTTGGAGTGCTAATACTCCAAAGTAAAGCATTAATATTAAGAGTAGGCTTCGCATTTGGCAGATTTATAGGGATGTTTCTATAATACAGAATGTATGAAACAACAAGAAACCCTTACCGAGATGCCCTCCTTATATAAACTCTACAGGGAAACAAACCACAGAGAAGGGAGGCAGTATCTGGAGCAAATGGAAAAATCCATGCAGTAGAAATTGGACAAGTGTACAGGGTAAAAGAGACCTCAAGTAAGCATGTTTAAAGTGACAAAAAGAAACTAATGAAGGTAGAACATATAAGGTAATAATAAATGAATATATAGAAAGAATAGAAGGATTTAAAAATATTTAAATAGAAATTCTACAAATGTAGTTGCAAGCTGGGGTAGGTGGTGCACGCCTATTCTCCCAGTCACTTGGGAGACTGAGGTAGGAGGATCACAAGTTCAAAGCCAGCCTCAGCAACTTAGTGAGGCCCTGAGCCACTTAGTAAGACTCTGTGTCAAAAACAAAACAAAACTAAAAAAAAAAAAAAAAAGGCAGAAACAGACTGAGGATGTGGCTCAGGGGTTATGTGAGTTCAATCTCCAGTACAATAAATAAATAAATAAATAAATAAATAAATAAATAAATGTAATTGCAAACGTGAAAGATCATCAAATGAATACTACGACTGACTAGAAAATAATAAAATTAGTGAACTGGAATACAGCTCTGAGAAAGTCACCTGGAATATAGATTACTGATACAAAATTAAAAATGAAATTATACCTAGAGAATAGAATAGGAACATCCAGAACATATCTGGTAGAACCTAACTCCAAGTCAGAGTGGTATTCATAGGGAAAAGGATAATTTCCATAATCCATATAATGATTTATTGAGTCAGAGGCAAGACAACTAAAATTAAGTACATACCTGAAATATCTTCTATCAGTATGATATAAAAAGACAAATTGATAAAATCTACAAAAAAGGGATGATTATTCACCTGACTATTGGCAATGGAACATCCTATATACAGGTTAAAATGCAAACACTTTCAGATAGCAAAGAAGGAGGAGGAGGAGAAGGAGGATAACTTAGTTGTCTGCTCACTGGCCTCTCCAAAACAACTAGTAAATGAGAAACTGGAGTAAAAACGAAACTGAGCATAAATGGAAAGTGTGAGATATAAGAAGCAATATTGAGTAAATAGCACTAAAATAAATGCAGCCAATACTGGTAAGTATAACTTCAAATATATACATACACATGTATCTGTATACACATATGCACATCCACTAACTGAAGAGTTAAAATGATTCGGAAAAAATACTTGCCAATCATGTGGAAGATAGGAGGAGGAAATTTCATAGTGAAAGGGTCCTATGCATCTCACAGTGTTCACATAGAAAGCAGAAACACTGATTAATTTTAAACCATATTAAATATAGTATGCATGTTTGAATTGAAGAGCATTCTCTAATCCAAATGGAATGTATAATTTCCAATTAAAAAAGAGGAAATAAAGATAACACTATAAATCTAGTAGAAGGCAGGAAAGGAGACAGAATGAAATCAAGATAAGGCACAGTAATGGATTGCTATTTAGCAATGTAAATGAATGTGTAGATCTGCAAGCATTAACAAGAGCAGATCACAAAGGCATAGCATTCAGACTAAAAGAAAGTTCACAGGGTGTCCCTCTGGTATTAACATATTGCCTTTTCTAATGCATTAAATCATGCTATTTGAGCTTTGTGGATATGTAAAAGTAAAAAAAAAAAAAAAAAAAAAAAAACATGTGATTGCAAACTTCTAACATTACTAGGATAAGAATTGCTTCTGATGATGTAAGAAGAAGTTTAGAGTTGAAAATGCTCATAAAGTGATTTTCTACTATATTGGTGAACTTAAATTCTGTGTAAGTTTGGAAGCATTTATGAAAAATGTGACATTGGTTAAATCCAATAGGAAGGAATGTTTCATTTTATTGTGTTACTCTTCTACCTTACCCTGCTCCAAATTTGAAATACTCCCTGCCTAGGAAGAAGATTCAGTTCAGGATGACACTCAGGCTCTGGATCTCTGGTCACATCTGATACTTTTCTCCTGTACTCTCACAGCCCTATACCCTTCCCTACTACAGCACCTACCTGAAGGCTTAGGTGGTGTTCTCTAGAAGTCTGGCCTTGAGGCTGAGGTTTGGGTTCATGGGAAATCAAGGACTTCAGTAAAATCCTCTAAGGGATGAAGTGAAGCAGAATAAGAAGGGAAAAGAACCAAGTACAGGAGTGCTCTGAGGCAAAGCCTACCCTTGGCATGTTCCACACTGACAGAACACACTGTTGAGGTAAAACAATGGATACTGCTACCTCAGTATCCATCTGGCTATGGGCTGCCCCCTAGTGGAAGAAGGTGACCCTAGGCATCCAAGTACAGTTCTCCATGAAGGGTCTAAGAACTTAATTCAACAGTCCACTCACAGTAGCTAGACCTAGGTGCACTCACCTTGTGATGCAGCACAGAGTGTCTCCCACCCTGTAACACCACATGCATTCATTTCCTCTCTACCTTCCTAAACCATGAGTTAATTAAATCAGGGGTTTGGGTGGGCAACTCAAGCTTGCCCAAATCCTACTCAGCTTTTTGATCTCCAGACCTAGAACGGTTCTTCTTATCAGAGATTTTAATGACATGAAATCACCTGAAATACAAAGATCCAGCAATGACAAAGACAATGTCAGTAGGAAAAAGGTCAAAGGACTGATTTTGTTTTTGAATTTGTTTTTGATTTTGTTTTTGGTAGGATATTGACTTATTGACCTTGTAGAGATACATGTGTGCATGTGTCCATTAATTAAGCATTTAACAACTACCTTGCATCAGGCACTGGGCATTAAAAACTGTACCTATTATGCTTATGTTCTCAAGGAGGTTATACTATACTCAAATGAATAGACATCTGATTCCTATTGACTATGTATTGAGAGTTCAACTTCCAGGGCCTGTGGGAGACACCATGCTGAATTAATTGATTCTACCTGCACATGAGTCATGAGGGGAAGAAGGGGAAATGGTCCACATTTTTTAAAAATCTGATATTCAATAAGCTATTATAAATATAATAAATCAGTATCAATAATGTTGCATATGTTCAGTATATATAGATATATACTCAATTATATATAGATATAATACCTTCATTCAATTATTTATCTGTTCATTTCTTTGAGCAAATATTTAACAAAAACTTACTGTGTACAAAATACTGAGAGGGACTAGGTATATGGTATTGAACAACACAATATTGCTCATAAATTTACAGCTGACAGGATAGAAAGAAGGGCAAACCTCCTAGAGTTACGCATTAATAGAGGTACAATGACAAGTTGCAGGAACTCTATGAATGAAGGAAACCAAGGGCCATCAGGTGAGGTAATGGAGGGGATGCTGCTTTGCATTCAGGAGTCATGGAAGGTCTCCCAGAAGACTTGAATTTTTTTTTTATTTTTTATGAATAAAAAGTAGAATAAGAAAGTGCAGAGTGAGGGGAAGAGTGTTCCAGATGTGGGGAAAAGAATTCCATAGTGTCTGATGCCGGCTGGTTGGAGAATTGTGGTCAGGATCACAGCATGAATTACTCTGCAGGCTTCTTTATTTATTTATTTATTTTAAAAATTTTGATCCATTGTACACAAATGGGGTACAACTTTTTGTTTCTCTGGTTGTACATGAAATAGAGTCACACCATTTGTGTAATCATATATGTACACAGGCTAATGATGTTTGTCTCATTCTATTATCTTTCCTTCCCCTCCCCCACCACCTCTCATTTCCCTCTACACAATCCATTCTTTTCCATTCTTCCCTTACCTCCTCCCCGCACCTGTTATGTATCATCATCCACTTATTAGATAAATCATTCTGCCTTTGGTTTTCTGGGCTTATTTCACTTAGCATGATTTTCTCCAACTCCATCCATTTACCTGCAAATGCCATAATTTTATTCTTCTTTATGGCTGAATAATATTTCATTATATATATATATATATATATATATATATATATATATATATATACACCTCAGTTTCTTTGTCCATTCATCTGTTGAAGGACATCTAGGTTGGTTCCACAATCTATTATGAATTGAACTGCTATGAACTTTGATGTGGCTGTATCTCTGTAGTATGCTGATTTTAAGTCATTTGAGTATAGGCCAAAGAGTGGGATAGCTGGGTCAAATGGTAGTTCCATTCCAAGTTTTCTAAGGAATCTCCATAGTGCTTTCCAGAGTGGCTGTACCAATTTGCAATCCCACCAGCAATGTATGAGTGTACCTTTTCCCTCACATCCTCACCAATACCTATTATTGCTTGTCTTCTTGATAATAGACATTCTAATTGGGGTGAAATGAAATCTTAGGGTACTTTTGATTTGCATTTCTTTTATTACTAGAGATGTTGAGCATTTTTTCATGTATCTGTTGATTGCTCGTAGATCTTTTTCTGTGAAGTGTCTGCCCAGTTCCTTAGCCCATTTGTTGATTGGGTTATTTGTATTCTTGGTGTAAAGTTCTTTGAGTTCTTTATAAATTCTGAAGATTAGTGCTCTCTCTGAAGTGTGCTTGGCAAAGATTTTTCTCCCACTCTGTAGGCTCTCTCTTCATATTGTTGATTGTTTCCTTTGCTGAGAAAAAGTTTTTCTAGTTTGAATCTGTCCCAATTATTGATTCCTGCTTGTATTTCTTGTGCTTTGGGAGATTATATTTCTTTCCAAACACAAGGACATGCTGCAAGGAGATTCAATCAGAGGAGTGACATGATGTTGTTTTTTAACACATTAGTCTACTGGAGACTGAGTTGGAGGAAATAAGACTGGGTTGAAAGGAAAGATCAAGTGTTGTTCAGTAATCACCTGAGAGTGGCTTACCATAGGAAAGCTATTTCAAAAGATTAGTATGGGAGAAAGTGAGGTATTCTAGGCAGAGAGAACAAGAGTGGCCAAAAGTTTGCTAATGCAGAAGGACTTGGTTCAGAAAATGGCAGGAAAGAGCACGACATTGGGTATGACAGGTGGCATGGTGTGGAGATGTGATCCGCAGGATACGAGATGGAAAAGTTAAGCACACACGGGAATGGAAGCATTTGAAGCTAGTCCGGTATTAAAAAGTAATTGTTGGGGATTTTCAGGAGTGAAATACCATGTCCAGACCTGTTTTTTCTTTTTTTCTTTTTCTTTTTCTTTTTTTCTTTTTTTTTTTTTTTATAAATATCTCCAGAATTTTGGGAGCTCTGTAAAGGAGAAAAAGGAGTTGGTGTTGGAGAAAGAGACATTTTGGGAAAATTGAAATATATGCAATCTTTTTTTAGCATCTCTAACAGATCAGTTTAAGAATATGAGTATGCATTATGTATAATTTGGGTTGTTTTTAAAAGGATCATGTTTGTTATATTTAGAACTGTGAAGGCTTGGGCGACTCTCGAAATAGATTTTATCTGCCCATTAGCATGGAGATGGAGGGGTAGTGTCTGTGCTTGGTCAACAGTGTTGCCTTGTCACATCTTATCATTTCCAACATGAATTTTTATATCCCTTTTATAATTAAGAAAGGCAATGCCTATTTTATTTTATTTTTATTTTATTTTTGGATGGCATGCTCTTCTGTCCACGAAAGTGTCCTTTGAAACAAAAAGTAAAATAAAGGAAAATAAAACTGGGAAAATGTGGAACAGTTTACACTATTCATGGTGTGAAATCATAAGGAACATGTGTGTGTGTGTGTGCGCATAAGTGCACGTGTGTGTAGGTCCCTATTGAGGCTTTCTTTTGTACTTTAGATGTGTTTTTTTAATCAAAGCAGTGTCCTTTTCCAGGATTTAGTACATTTGTTCTGTAAAGAGCCAGATAATAAATATTTTAGGGGGGGAGGAAAGATAATAGAATGAGACAAACATCATTATCCTATGTACACGTATGATTACACAAACGGTGTGACTCTACTTCGGGTACAACTGGAGAAATGAAAGTTGTACTCCATTTGTGTACAATGAATCAGAAAATAATTTAAAAAAATAAATAAATATTTTAGACTTCGTGGGCTATACGGTTTTTGTCACCACCACTCAACTCTGCTGTGTACAAAAGCAACCACGGACAGTATGTAAACAAATGATTATCACTGTGTTCCCATAAAGCACTGCACTTGATTGACAAAGACAGCTGTTGGGCCACAGTTTGTTGACCCTTGTCTGTGACCCCCAAATCTAATATCACCAGGGTTTTGCTGTAACTCAACAAGTGTCCATATCTGATTTTGTATCCAAAACACACTTCACAGAGCATTGCAATATGTATGGAAATCACTTAACAAGCATTTCTTAGTTAAATTTATTTATATTCAGTAAAGTCAGGACCCAGTACAGGTGAGCTCCAGGTACAGCAGTCTTTCATCTTAAAGTCATGAATGTTTCCTTCCCAATTCTCACTTAATTTTGTGTCCACCCAATTTTAATTCATCTTGAGTATTTGTTTTTAAACTTTTTATATGAGGATGGATACGGTGCCCCCATTGAATAAGAGAAGAGGAAAGGCGGATGCAGGAGGAGGAAGAGGAACTTGAGAATAATGAAGGAGATGTGCTGAGTGAAGGGAGGGAGAGGGACCACATTTTACTTTCTTCATTAGAACTCATGGTCCAGGCTCTGTGCCAAAACATTGCAAATATCATTTACTTCCCTCACTAGACCTATGGAGCTCTGATCACCATTTGAATATTAACAAGGAGACTTTCAGGTTTGGTTTCTTTACAAGCAGTTGCTGGCACCAATATTGGAATGCAAATAGTTTGCCTGAGAGGCAGTTCCAGAAAACCAGGTGAGAGAGGGAGCAAGCCATTCAAGACAAGGAGGTCTGTCAATAACGAATGTGCTGGTGCAGAGGCAATGTACTCCCAATCCCTCTGGGGACCAGCTAGAGGTTGCAGAGTATGCATCCTAACTGTCCCACTGAGGATCAAGGAAGCTGTGGTAAGTGGATGTCAGTTCTCATTTCCCGTTGGTTAAGTTTGCTCCTTGGTCATTATTAACTCCTTGCATCTTTCATCCTGCCCACATGTGGGCTGGTACCATTCCTGAAGACTGAGACAAGATTTGGAGAGGATGAACAGATGCTGGAGGTTGGAAGCTGATGATGTCTACAGGAAGTGTCTTCTGAACCTTTAGAAGGTCTCTGGCATGGGTCACAGAGATATGAGTGGGACAGTGTATGCTCTAGACACTGAGGGCAAAGTCTTTAATGCTTGATGCATTTTTTTCTGAGTAGTGCTTATTATTTATTCCTCTGTTTTCTTTACTCAGGATCATTTTCAGTCCTGGAGCCAAAGAGAAGACTGGAAGCCATTTCTGGGAGGGTGCGTTAACAAATCATTCTACCTTCTCCAAGAGGTCTCTCTTCCCTGTATGTCAGGCCCAACCAAGCCTCTGGTACATTTTAACAGGAAAGAATTCAGAGCTAAATAGCCACAATCCACTAAGTCATTCCCAGTCTGTTTAACTTCATGGAATATAAATGCAAAGTTTACTAAGTAGCCCTGTCATTAGATTTCTGTTTCACAGATAAAATAATGGTTATTTTAATAGCCAGGGAGGAATGTTTTGTTTGGAAACATGGAGGTAGAAACCCAGGTATTGAAAAGATAGTATTTTGAAAAAATTAAGTGCTTCATAAAGTGTTAACTACTATCAATATCACTGTTGTTGTTTATAATGCCTATTATATTTTAACACACACTCTGCTTTAAATCCATCTCCCAGAATTGGCATCAGTGAGGACTGATTTATTTAAAGCACAAGGACTAACATATGGGAAAGGCAGGAGACTTTGTTTCCATTTCCTCCAGAGGACTGATCTACGACTAAGTGGGGGAGAAACTCCAAAATCACCATCAGACATAGTAAAGAAAAACTTTCTAACAGCACTCTATTTTTAAAATTTTTTATTTGCTCTAATTAGTTGTATATGATAGTAGAATGCATTAATACATTTTGATAAATCATACATAGATGGAGTATAATTTCTCATTTTTTCTGATTGTGCATATTGTAGGATCACAGGGTCTTGCAGTCATATATGTACATGAGGTCATAATGTCTGTTTCACTCTACTGTTCTTCTTACCCTCATACCCCTTCCCCTCCGTTCACTCCCCTCTATCTAATCTAAAGTAACTCCATTCTTCCCTAGCCTCCCCCTGCTTATTGTGAATTAGTATCCACATATCAGAGAAGACATTCGGGCTTTGTGTTTTGGGGTTTGGCTTATTTCACTTAGCACGACATTCTCCAACTCCATCCATTTACCAGCAAATGACAGTCAGCACTCTTTACACTTAAAGCCACACCACCTTCCAAAACAGCAAGCTCCCACCAATGGAGAGGCTAACTTGCTGTAGTCAGGATGGTAGGTGAAGACAGAGAAGAGATACTCCTTGAAATAGCTTTCTCTGCAGCCTGATAGCCTAGACTCAGTCTTGACTGTATTACACTTACCTGGTCTGAGCTTTAGTTCTCTGATTGTAAAATGGGGATACAGATAATGTGTTTCTGTGGTAGAGCAAAATGGGAAATTTTTGAAGAACTGACAGGCTGTGGTTTTGCATTCTGATATAGGAGCTCTGTATACTGATATTTAACCATAGAGGCTTGCAGTGGCTAACAGGTACATTATAGATAACCACAGTAGCAGAAGCAGGAAACAAAACAATGGGGACAGAACAATCCCTCGGTAGACTTAGTGCAATTAAAGTCTCTAAGCTATATGAGCTCAGTCTCTTGGCTATTAACAAGCTTGCACCCATATAAGGAATATAGCATGTACACTCCAATAAATTTGCACCAACTACCTTGCCTTGATGTACCCTAAACTTGCTAATGAATCAAAGGAAAATCCCTGCTATGCTTGGGGCTCAGACTTTGGTAATTATCCTTCTGGGCTGTGTCACCACTAAGAAAGTATTGCTTCCAGATCTCAGTGTCCTGACTCTCATTTCCTGCTATGTTTCCAAAGGTTTGCATTGTGTAGTCCCCAAGATGATGTATGTAAAATGTCTCACCATTTATCTTTCAATTTATGTGTTGTTTTTGTTGTCAAGGAGCTAACAACATGCTTTGTGTAGAAATTCTCTCAGCAAACACATACTGCACATACTGAGTTCTGTATATCTTAAGCTTGAGGAAGACTCTGAAACACATGAAGGCTACAGCGGGTACTTTCCCATAAGGATCTTCCAGGGTGCAGGACTTACGTTCAGGGATTTCCTAAGGATTACTCAGTCCAGGGAGACTTTTGGACCTGAGTTTCAGGAAATGGCACATCTGACTGAAGCCCCAGCAGCTCTGCCTAGGTCAGGGTTGATCTTATGGTGACAGAAACAGGACAACCATACAACCTTGTGTTGTTTCTACTGGGTTAACAGGCAGGCCAGGTAAACTTCCCAGGAAAACAAGTCCCACATGTTTGTCCAGGACAATGAAAAAATGAATGCTAAATTCAGCCTTAGAGGTTAAAAATAAAATCTCAAAACTTCTGTCAGCATACATGGAATTTAGCTCATCTTAAGTTCATGAAAACAGAAGCTAAACAGAGGCAGGAAAGAATTGCTGTTTTATTTTTTAGCATTTGCTAAAATATTCCTTAGATACTTTATGCACACTGTAATATTTAACCTGCTCGTTTACCTTACAGAATAGATACTACCACGATCACTGTCACCATTTTATAGGGGAGAAATTAGAACTTGAAGAGATTAAATGACCTACATAGGGTCAAGAGTACACAGGTGGGGAGCCTTCCAGGCTAAATGAAGATTATTGGGGAAATATCCACTTGCTGACCTTTTTCTCTAAGTCAGATAAGGTGCTGACTGCCACTCTGGGGGTTTTGTGGGAACAGCTGTGCATCCTGGCCCCGATATCTGCTGCTGACTAGCTTCTGCCCTCTGTGCCTCCCCATCTGTAACCTGGAATCACACCTGTCTACAAAATTGCTCTGAGATGAATAATATGAAGTGGGAAATGAGAACAGAGGTAGTTGCCATGGAAATGTGGGAGTCTTTGTACAGTCAATTCTGAGTGGTGACACAAAGATGTGTGAAAGGGGACACTCTCCCATGGCACTGTGAGAGTGGGAAGATCACAAGCAGGACCCTTTCTTCAAAGGCAGCAGTCAGCTGAGCTGACCCAGGTCTGGCCGCAGAAATGACCTGGCACTCCTAGGCCCACACTGAATGTTATTTACCAGTTGTGTTATCTTGGACAAGTTCTTTAACCTCTCTTGAGTTCAACTCCCTTTTAAATAACAAAGTCAATTTTGTAGGATTGCTGTGAATATTAAATGAGTTAAGTGTCAGATATTAAGTAAAACATTTTAAATAATTACTACTATCTGACTCTCCGCGTAACCTTGGATTTCTCCTTCTTCATGTCTCTATTGAGGTTTATCCAACATGAACAATGGGCCAGAATGTGGATATTTTCCTGAGTGGGAAGCTGAGCCATGGTGAGAATAAACAGTGTGGGTCAACTTCAGCCAGGTCTGACTTTGTGGAAAATCAAATAAACAACCGTATTTCAAATCCCCACAGGGTGAAGTATGGGTAGGGGTCATTCTTGCTCTGCCAACTACTGGTTTTCTTTCCTGCACATTTGAAAAGAATTTTTCACTCATGAAACAAAGTCCATTATTGTCCAATATGGAAGCAGGTGTAGGAGTCTTCTATTCTCCTTTCCCTTATGATTGATGTTCATCCTGGCCTGTGGCTGAGAAAGCAGTTGTGTGTTAGAAGGTTGCCAGCTGAACCGTAGTGATATCTGGGGACTTCGAGAAGAACCAGACCCAGATGCGTCAGCAGGAAGAGCCCTGCAAAGAAGTCTGAACACAGACAGGGGACGAGGACTCCTGGCTTGTATGGTGGAGATTCTCTGTGCCGACCAACGATTTTAAACGCACTGACTGGCATTTGACATCTGTCAGATATTTCACACTCCTATTCATCTGTCTCTCTTCATCTCTCTCTCCCAAAGAACCCACAAAATGGACTAGAAAATATAAAACCAATGAGCTTCCAGCAGATGGATCCTGGATAAAATGAAGTCAGGGAATACAGTGATGATGGACGCCAATCCCGCCATGGTGAGAAGGGTCTTTGAGGCAAGGATGTTGGAGTTGAGCCATGGATGGTGAGGAGTTGCAGGTCAGCAGATATTCCAGAGAAAGACATTCTTGGGAGAATAAATAAGTGGAAAAGTCAGAAAATGGGGAAACAATTTGGGGTATCTGAGTTGTGGCTTGTGGGTAGTGAAGAAAGAAAATTTTAGAGAGAGGAGAGCTCTTACAGCTCAACTAGAGAGGATTGCCTGGCTCTCAGCTCCAAAGTGAAAATTTCAGTGAAGAGAATTATCACTTCAGCTTGGGTGTGGGGTGCACCTCTAGCTCTTAACCCTGCCAAGGGATCAGGTTGAAGTCTGAACACGTAGCTCCACTGAGAATCATGTGGGGAAATTTAAAGGAACTTGTAAGTCCCAGAGAGGGGAAAAAGAGAGAGGGAGAGCACCGTTTCCCCTAAGTAAAGGAGAAAAGCTGGTAATTAGAATGAGAGTTGCTCTTTACCTTTTAGGGTTCTGCGGGTCCAAGGAAATTTGGCTTTCATGGCTGCCTCATGAATTAGGTGGTATAGGCCATCCTATTTGCACAGTAGGACAGAAGACCCACGGTACAGAGGTCGAAGAGCTTCACATAGGTCATAAGAAGCTAGCAGGACAGAGAAGCAGTTTCTGAATTCTAAGACTTTGTGTCTTGAATTCTTGTTTGTGTATCTATTTAGTTTATTTGTAATTAACTATGTTCTAATAGCTTTTGTCTTCCAAAAGGTGTCTGTGTTCAAATAACTTTGGAAAAACCAAACTACTATCTTTTGGAGATTTTAAAATCATATCTCATTTTTTTAAAAAAACGTCCTTAATGTACAGTATTTATTAAAATGTCTTTGGCCACTGAATTTACTTTCTAGTGTAAGATATGCTAAATTCCTTTAGTCACTCCTCATTCATTTGAAAATTATAGGTCAAATACCTACTCTAAGGTACAATGGAATGTAGAAGCAGCCTGAAATCAAAAGTCTGGTTTAAATCCAACCTCTGCCTAGTGATCTTAGGAAAATCACCCATTTTCAGAACACTGGCTTCCTATTTCATTATCTATAAAATGAGGAGATTAGACTAAATGAGGCTAAAGTTTCTTCCTGCTTTAATAGTCAGTGATTTTATTTCCATTCCCCAATGCTATGAAAGTTACAGACAAGGAGGAATATGGCTCCTTACTTCAAGGAATTACACTTCGCTTCATTTGCAAACAGAGAATATGTACACACATACACACACACACATACACACACACACACACACACACACACACACACACTACCCAGGATTGTAAATGTGTGATTATATAGTCCTAATTATATACAACCTTGATCATCTCAAGGTGAGACTGAGGATAATGTTGTCTGATTGTTCGAAGAGGAGCACAGCAATGTAGAAAAGTTACATGGTTTCCACAAGGTCATGCTATATTTAATTGCAATTGCTATTTCTGCATGTGTCCATGGAAGTTTGGAGTTTCAACAAGTTAACCCATTCTTTAAAATAAAACTTATGCTGTTGGGGAAAAAATGCAAAATGTTTAAAATAAGAACTAATTTTCGAATAACATTTTATAGTTTACAAAGAGCTTTCCTTGGACATATTTCACCCAATCTGCACTCGCTGATATGTACATTGCAATGGCCACTGTCTCTGCATAGATTGGAAAGCTATAGTTCAGAGGGATTATGCTGCTTGTTTTAGGCTACTAAGTGGATGGCTGCTTCTGACCCCCTTTGTAGCTGGCTCTTTCCATTGTTCTGCCTACACTGGTCTAGCACAAACACTGCATTCCTAGACCAGTAGGTCAAACAGGGACACCTTGAGAAGAACCCCTCTCTATATTGGAATTCAATGTCACAAAGCAGAATGGGAGAAAATGTATACCCTCCATTACCTCTTATCTTTATCATCTGAATATTCTCATTCCCAATTTTCTTCTGGCAGTTACGATATCAGAAAGGCAAAGTGAATAAATGATGTTGAAGGGATACCATATCCTAGCCAATATTTGTAAACTCACTCACTGGGCATTTGCACCTTGATGTCAGGACATAAAAAATATACCAACACCTTATCTACTACCTTGTTCCTTCTACCCTGAGTTTCCTGGACGTTATGATTTTCATAGAACTATATGTAAACCAGACTATTACACAGTAGAGAACATAGTTGGAGGTAAAAAATTTCCCTGTCCCTGTTACATAAGGGTTGTAGAGTATTGGTTGACTTAAGTATTATAAACCTCAATTTCCTAATCTGTAAATTGACGTACCTATCAATTGACCTACTGATAATCAATTGCTATTATAAACATCAAAAAAAAAAAAAAAACCCCACTTGACTATGTATATTAATCTTCCATGAGAGATGCACACAAGAGTGAATACTGCTTGAAGAGTGATTAACATATGGGTAGCATTTGAGGAGAGTGTTCGTACAAAAGCTCAGTTTTTGGTGTAACCAGATAAGGAAAGAAAGCATTGCTGAGGAGAAAAATACCTAAGAGCAGAAATGGCTTTGTTCTACAGAACTCCTTTTTGTTCCTGTATTTTTGAAGTAGAATTTGACCTGTATTCAAGAGATGATGTGGCTGGGTGGGTGCTGGAGTCAGGATGTGTAGAAGACAACAGAAAGTGGAGGAGAGCAATGTGAAGGATACAAGGGAATCAGTCCCCAAGAGAGGATGGCGCGGATCACCCTGCAGGTGAATCACATCCTTTCCCCAAGGACTTCCATGCCACATCTGGGTAAACACACACTGTTAGTTGTCAAGGCCATGTGCTCCTTCTACCTTGTCTAGAGCCTGTCAGTCACAGCTTCTGAGCTCTGACAAAGGGGAAGAGTTTAGTGACATGTCAGCTCTTATATACAAGCATCTGCAAGCAATGTGACAGCAGCCAGAGCAGGGCTCAGTGAGCACTCTCCAGCTGGGATGAGAGTCCAAATCCCTGCCATAAAAATAATGCTGGTGTTTAGCAACAGCGTTTGAATTTTACCACCTCTGTTATTTCCGAGGGGAGAGCTCCATCCAATTCGATATTTTCCAAAAAAGCAGGTATAGATTCTGGAATGGACCAAAACTTCAATAGATGGTCTTGAGCAAGTCATTGTACTTTTATGAATGTCTTTTCTTTTTTTCTTTCTTTATTTTTTTTTCTTTTCAAAAATAACCCTAACCCTTACTTTTCACAAAGAGTAGTTACACTTTATAAAGGTTAATCGGTCGCTAATATCAACCAGGAAGTCAGTGTCCAAGCCACCTTCTGAACCTAAGAATTTGGGCTATCGGTTTAGTAGTCTTTTTCACCATTTCCTTCATGTCTCAGAGGACAGAAGAAACTGCACTTTTTGTCCAAATGGTAGAGATACATATATTCTAATGACTACCTTCTATGCCTAGCAGATAAATGGAACTGAAAGGTTTTATGTCAAATTGACTACTTAAAGTTAGGGCCAGGTTACCCACGACACAGAGATAAACTGAAAATCACAAGCTTCTGCCTGTTGCTGCAGGTGGTCATTTCCACAGGGCTGCATAATCAGGGAGGAGGGAGGACACAGACATAGTCTTAAGATCAAGAACACTACCACACAGCCCCTGCTGCCATGGGTCCCACATCTGAAGAACTTTTAAATTGATGCTTCTTGGATATATATATATATCCTCTGTTTTATATATATATATATATATATATATATATATATATAAATTTGTTTTATATATATATATAATTTTTTTTTCATCACAGACAATCTTCTTGGTGGGAGGGGAGAGGAAATACAATTAAAATGAAGTGGAATTGATAAATGGGTATACAAAATACAAAAATGAGAGCATTGTGTTAGATTTCACAGAACTGAAATTCCTTTGTCAAATTGATATGAAAGTTTCAAGCACCTTTCTCTAAATTTCTGTGCTTGTTTTGCCAAGGTTCCATACTGCTTGTGGTGCAATATCAGTCTGTGGCCGCACTTTGAATAGGGCTGCTGTGTATCACTTCAGAGTAGAAGCCCCTCACAAACCTTCTGGACTGGAGTCCAGGAGGAACAGGTGCAGGCAATTACAAGACCATTAATATGCTGTATGATTTACACATGTATGTTTATTGTCTGATCCCTCCCTCTGGACTGTAATCTCCATGCAGAGCGAGAGCTCTTGTGGTGAGTGCACACATGCACATGCACACACATGCACACACACACATTCAGGCTTTCAGGCCTGGGGGTGTATCTCAGCAGTAAAGTGCTTTCCTAGCATGTGTCAGGCTCTGGGTTCGATCCCCAGCACCCCAGTAAAACAACAACACATGAATTCATCATGAACAAAATCATTTCTCAAATGTATGGTGAAGATTTATAATAAAAATATGTAGGTTGATCCTAGAGAGGAAGACATGAATCACAGCAGAAATTAGAAAACAAGCAGAAATCTGAAAGGAGAATATGGACACACACAATCAAGAATCAATTAGATTAATGGATAATTAATCATTTCAATAAAAACATACATAATGGAATAAACCCTAGTTAAGAAACAATGAAAAATAATGATTTGGAACAGAATAACTAGAAGCTCATCCAGAATCCTCCAGAGAATCAAGTAAGGAAAATAAAACTAACAAGAAAAAAAAGGGATATGGAGTAGACTCAGAAGCTCCAATTTAAAGCCTTCAGGGGTACACAGACCTCATGGGGCCCCCGGAAAATGGAGGAGAAATTTTCAAGAAGTATTTTCTGGATTCTTCTAGAACTGAAGAAACACATTTCCACAAATCAAAAAGTTAATTCAGAAGAATTCATTGTAACAAACCAACAGCTATTCATGAAGTGAAACATAAAGGCAAACACCAGTCTTAGAAGTTAGCAGCAATGAAAGACAAACTTGAATATGAGGCAGGAAGACAGCAAGTTCAAGGCCAGTCTTGGCAATTTAGTGAGGTCCTAAGCGACTTCGCAAGACCCAGTATCAAAATGAAAATTAAGGAAATAAAAAAAGGATGGGACTTAGCTCAGTGGTAAAGTGTCAGGGTAGGGGATGTTCAATAACCAGTACCAAAAAACAACAAAAAAAGAATGAGATGATTTATTTTTTCATTTGGCTATCATGGTGTGCAAAGATCACAGAGTGAACATCTCACTCTTTGGGGGATAGTATTTCATATCCAGCTAAGCTATCAGCCATGTTTAAAGGCAAGATAAAACATTCATTTAAAAATGCAAAGACTGAGAGCTTAACACTGTAAAACTGTTGCTAGAAGAATTAATGTATGCATTTTTTTATTAAAAATCATAAATTTACATAGGGCAATGTTGTTTGATTCGTTCTGTTATTTTTTCCCTTCCCCCCACCCCTCCCACCCCTCTTTTCCCTCTATACAGTCCTTACTTCCTCCATTCTTACCACCCTCCTTATCCCTAACCCTAAACCTAACCCTACCCTAATGCTAACACCTCCTACTCCCCATTATATGTCCTCATCCGCTTATCAGCAAGATCATTCGTCCTTTAGTTTTTTGAGATTGGCTTATCTCACTTAGTATGATATCCTCCAATTTCATCCATTTGCCTGCAAATGCTATAATTTTATCATTCTTCATGGCAGAGTAATATTCCATTGTATATATATGCCACAGATTCTTTTATCCATTCATCAACTGAAGGGCATCTAGGTTGGTTCCAAAATCTGGCTATGGTGAATTGAGCAGCTACGAACATTGATGTGGCTGTATCTCTGTAGTAGGTTGATTTTAAGTCCTTTGAGTATAGGCCAAGGAGTGGGATAGCTGGGTCAAACGGTGGTTCCGTTCCAAGCTTTCTGAGGAATCTCCATACTGCTTTCCAGAGTGGCTGCACTAATTTGCAACCCCATCAGCAATGGATGAGTGTACCTTTTTCCCCACATCCTCGCCAACACCTATTGTTGCTTGTGTTCTTGATAATCCCCATTCTAATTGGGGTGAGATGAAATCTTAGGGTAGTTTTGATTTGCATTTCTCTTATTACTACAGATGTTGAACATGTTTTCCTATATCTGTTGATTGCTTGTACATCTTCTTCTGTGAAGTGTCCGTTCATTTCCTTAGCCCATTTGTTGATTGGATTATTTGCATTCTTGGTGTAGAGTTTTTTGAGTTCTTTATAGATTCTGGAAATTAGCGTTCTGTCTGAAGTATGAGTGGCAAAGATATTCTCCCACTCTGTAGGCTCTCTCTTCACATTACTGATAGTTTCCTTTGCTGAGAGAAAGCTTTTAGTTTGAATCTATCCCAGTTGTTGATTCTTGCTTTTATTTCTTGAGCTATGGGAGTCCTGTTAAGGAAGTCTGATCCTAAGCCAACAAGTAGAAGGTTTGGACCTACTTTTTCTTCTATAAGATGCAGGGTCTCTGGTTTGATTCCGAGGTCCTTGATCCATTTTGAGTTGAGTTTTGTGCAGGGTGAGAGATAGGGGTTTGATTTCATTCTGTTGCATATAGTTTTCCAGTTTTCCCAGCACCATTTGTTGAAGAGGCTATCTTTTCTCCATTGCATATTTTTGGCACCTTTGTCTAGTATGAGAAAATTGTATTTATTTGGGTTTGTATCCATGTCCTCTATTCTGTACCATTGATCTACCTGTCTATTTTGGTACCAATACCATGCTGTTTTTGTTACTATTGCTTTGTAATAGAGTTGAAGAGAGGTATTGCGATACCCCCTGCTTCGCTCTTTCTGCTAAGGATTGCTTTAGCTATTCTGGGTTTCTTATTCTTCCAGATGAATTCCATAATTGCTTGCTCTATTTCTGTAAGGTACATCATTGGGATTTTAATTGGACTTGCATTGAATCTGTATAGCACTTTTGGTAGTATGGCCATTTTGACAATATTAATTCTGCCTATCCAAGAACCTGGGAGATCTTTCCATCTTCTAAGGTTTTCTTTAATTTCTTTCTTTAGTGTTCTGCAGGTTTCATTGTAGAAGTCTTTCACCTTTCAATGTGAGATTGATTCCCAAGTATTTTATTTTTTTCAATAAGATACAGCATCCCTTCATGCTCGAAACACTAGAAAAAATCGGGATAATGGGAACATTCCTTAACATTGTAAAGGCCATCTATGCTAAGCCCATGGCCAATATCATTCTAAATGGTGAAAAACTGAAAGCATTCCCCCTAAAAACTGGAACAAGGCAGGGATGCCCTCTTTCACCACTTCTATTCAACATCCGTCTTGAGACTCTAGCCAGAGCATTAGACAAAACAAAGAAATTAAAGGGATATGAATTGGAAAAGAAGAACTCAAACTATCCCTGTTCGCTGATGACATGATTATATATTTAGAGGAACCTGGAAATTCCACCAGAAAACTCTTAGAACTCATAAGTGAATTCAGTAAAGTAGCAGGTTACAAGATCAATGCTCATAAATCCAATGCATTTTTATACATAAGTGATGAATCTTCAGAAAGAAAAATTAGGAAAACTGCCCCATTCACAATAGCATCGAAAAAAATAATGTATGCATTTTAAAGAAGAAAAATGTGAACATAGACAATACAGAAATGATGATAAAGGTAAAATAAAGGAAGAAAATGAAAAATTTCAATCAGTGCAGTAATTGATTAAATACCAGCTAATCTAACTAAACTTAGATTGTAAAATTAATCTTAATTGTGTGAATAGTGAAAATTAAACAGTAAGTGCCATGATAGTTCCTGGTGTTCAGTGATATATCATCTGTTCTAAAGTATTTGTTACATTTATGAAATATTAAAATTTGAAATACTTTTAGAAATGGTTAAAATTTAAAGTTACCTTTTTGTGTGGAAAAAAATAAAGAGAAGCTACTAAAATTTAGATATATAACTCCAAACTCCCTAAATTTCATAAGAGAATAATAATATTAAAAGATCCATACAAGAGGAATCAGGGAAAAAAAGGAAAAAGTTGTTAGAAATAAGTTTAAATATATATATGTAATTTCACTTAGTTTAAATGAAAAAAAATTGCCATTATAAGATAAAGTATCAGACTGGACTTTGAAAAAACACTTAAAAATCACATAAGTTTGGAAAATAAAGGAAAGAAATACTAAACTGATGAAAAAGAATGAGGCAATAATGTACCCCCCCCCCCAAAGTATCCAGATCAAAAACATTATTGGTGATAAAGGAATACATCACTCAACAAAATAAAAAAAAATACCCAGCAGAGCAAATAATAAAGAACTTGCATGCAATTAGCACTATATCCTCATAATAGAAACACAAAATTTATATTATTATTTGAAAATTGGCAAACAACCTATCATCATTGGTATTTTTTCTTCTTTTTTGTATCAGGGATTGAACCCAGGGGCACTTTACCACTGAGCACCATCCCCAGCCCATATATATATATATATATATATATATATATATATATAGAGGTAGAGTCTTGCTAAGTTGCTTAGGGCCTAAGTTCCTGAGGGTGGCTTTCAACTTACAATCCTCCTGCCTCACCATCCTGAGCCACTGAGATTACAGGTGTGTGCTACTGCAGCTGGCATTATTAGGAGATTTTGAAGTATCATTATCAGAAACTGATAAATAGAAATGGTCAACAAAATTAATGAGCTTCATTATATATTTATTTGTACATATATGAGTATATATAAAACTCTGTATTCAAAAGTGGTTAATATAATTTCTCTAAAACACTTGAGGTGCACACATATATAAAACATATACAGACATATGTATAAATTTATGACATGTGTGGCCATAAAGAAAGCATAAAATATTTCACAGAATTAATATTGAATAGACTACATTTTCATTCTGCAACACAATTAATTTAGACCTTGACAATAAAACAGTTTAAGTGCTCAGTGACTTTCCACTTGATAACTATGATAAAGGAAGAGAAATACTTTTTAGGGCAGTAGTTTTCTCATTGACTGAACATTGGAATCATATGCGGAACAGGGCTATAATAAATACTGATGCCTGGCTCTCACTCCCAGGGATTCTGGGGAAATTAGCCTCTGGGGTGTTTCTCCTGGGGTCTGAGAGTTTTGAAAGCGCTCCTGGTGGTTTTAAATGTGCAGCCAAAGCTGAGTACCACTGAACCAGGATCTGGCAATATTTTTACCCTGTAAGTGTTACAGCCTTTAAAGATGGGATAACAAAGACAAATGTTTTTGCTTTTGTTCAAGAGTTATTGACAAGATACCATCTCTACTGAAGGCCAAGTGGCTGGTGAAGCAATCCCCACAGAGCAGCTGTTAAGAGTGCCTTCAGTCACGGTGACCAGATTCCTCCATCTGTCCTTCGTCGCCTTGGTTTACAATCACACACACATCTTAATTGACCCTTACACAGAAGGCATCGGATGGTGAGCTGCTGTGGGCTGCATGTGTGAAGGGGTCTGAGTCAATCATTTTGCTCATCCTCTCATGGGGAACGAAAGTAGCAGACACATGGAAGCATCTCTCTTCCGTGGAATCATAAGGCCAGATGTGACCAGGGATGAAGTTCTCCCTGAAAATGAGTGAATCCAAATGTTCTGGAGTTGGCCAAATGCAAAGATTAATGACTGAGATTTTCAGTAATAAAATTCTATATGGTTTGATAAATTCCAAGTAATAAAATAGAGTGTAGGAATATGTGGTCTTTGAAATTAGACAGTTTGGGAATAAGTCCCAGTTTACTTAATGGGTTAGTTATGTGACCATAGGCCCATAATTTATCTGTAAAATTTGTGACATTTAAATGAGATGATGTAGATAAAGTGCTTAGCTCAGTATTGACACATAATAATCATGTAGCAAATGCTATCCATGATTATAGTTATTGTTGTTATTTTCTAGTAATTTTTCCAAAGGTATATACCATATGGGTCTTGCTGGCTGTCCGAGTTTGGAAGCGAATGCATCTTTCTTCCATTTGAAGGGCTATAAGATAGGCCAGGAGCAATGAGAAATCTCTTTAAAAGAAGAAATATAAAAATATTAAGTACAGAGATGAAGAGAGACATTTAGCAACAAAATATCTCAGCAACACCTCTGTCCAGGTTTCTATGGGCAGGGATCTTTCTTTAAAAGAGGTCATTCTACCTGAAAAAGAGACTAAAAGTTCAGAATAGTGATTGGTAGATGTTCCTTTTTTCATACCATTAACCCAACAAACAGAACAAAAAAACCACTGAAACTTATCGTGGCCTCGGGCATTGAAACAGAAAGCTATGTATCTTTTGCTTCCTAGAATTTTCATCCTTTTTCCTAACAAGATGTGGGCAGACACTAACACATTCTGCCATCGCCCTCTTTTAACACTGCAACCTGGATACTGAGATGTCATGATTCATAGGTTTCAATGTGGGCCTAACATGTCACTCTCTTTTCTGATATTTCATTCATTTCTAAGACTGTTCTAAGTCTTCCTTGCAGCCATCGAATTCAAAATCTTCCCTTTCCCCGCTCATACATGAACAGGACATGCCCATCTCCACTGTGTGTGAAGGCTTCTCTCTCCTGCTCTCACGCTTCTTCATTAAGCAGTAAGTGTTAAGCACCCACTATGTGCAGTGTACTCTACATTAGGGATAAGGGAAGCAAGAGAAAGTCCCTGATCTCAAGACAGAATTTAGACTACCAAATGGAAGCACAGTGGGAGAAACAGGCTCTGATGCCAAAGCAGAAAACAGGAGCCTCAGGCTGACTTGAGGACAGAGGCTTTCTCAGGGCAGGTCATGTGGGGCTCTAAGCTGAGGGACAGGGAAGAGGAGGAGCATTCCCAGCAGGAGGTCTCTGGAGACCCAGGAAAGCCATGATGGAATGGAGCCTGCAGCAGGGGACCTCCTGGGTAGTCCTTTGGATTTCAGGGTAAGGTATTTAGGCATTTTCCTGAAAACAACAGCATGCCATTACAGCTATGCTTTCTATGAAGTAGTCCCTAGAGTCATGTGACCATGACGACGTGGACATTGGCTAGCCCTAATTGAGATGTGCTGACACTAAAATGCACAATGAATTCAAAGACTTAGGACTAAAAGAGAATACGAAAGTATCTCATTAAGAATTACCGTCTAGATTACAGGTTAGTGGTATTATTTTATATATTGTGTTAAGTTAAATACAATTACAGTGGAAATATTTCTACATGTTTCTCGTTACTTTTAAAAATGTAGCTACAAGAAAAATGAAAATTATACAAGTGGCTTGTATTTATGGTTTGTTCAATATTTCTTCTTTCTCTCTTTTTCTCTCTCCCTCTCCTCTTTTTATTTATTTGTTTTTGAAACCAGGGATTGAATGTAGGGGTGCTTAGCCATTGAGCTACAGCCCCAATCCCCTTTTATTTTATTAAATTTTGAGACAGCATCTTGCTAAGTTGATGAGGGCTTTGCTAAATTGCCCAGGCTGGTTTTGAACTTGCAATCTTCCTACCTCAGTCTCCCAAGCTGCTGGGATTACAAGCATGCTCCACCACACCCCGTGTTGTCTGATGTTTCTATTGGCTTTATTGAGGGCTTTTGAAAAACAGAATAAACCATCAGACTCAACAATATTATTGAGAGATGGATATTTCCTTAATCTAATAAATATATTGCTTAACAAAGAGAACCAACACTAAAGTATTTCCATTAAAGTTAGAAATAAATACGAAGTCCAACATCAATAAGAATGACAAAGACAAGAAAACTTTAACCACAATTTAATATTCTTTTACAGAAGGTGCTGGGCAGTGCCACGTGATAAGAGAATAAATAGAAGACATAAACATTGGGAATGAATATGTGCAATGATTACAATTACAGATAATATGATTGTATATTTGGGACACCTAAGAGAATAAAGTGAAAACTTACAAGTAATCAGAGAATTCCATAAAGCATATGAGAATAACATTAACAAGCCAAAATCAATAACTTTTGGGAACCCAAAGAACAAACATTTAGAGAATGTAATGAAAGAAAACACTACTTTTATAATAACAACAAAAAAGAAATACTGAAGCTCTATAGGAATGGAAGACATAATGTACTGTGAACAAATTGACTGGTAGAAAGACCATGTTCTTAGATAGGAAAATTCAATATACTAAATTAAATTTTCATTTTTGCTTTTGGTACCAGGGATTGAACCCAGGGGTGCTTTACCACTGAGCCACATCCCCAGCTCTTTTTATTTTTGTTTTGAGACAGGGTCTTGCTAAGTTACCTAGGGCCTCAATGAGTTGCTGAGGCTGCCTTTAAACTTGCAATCCTCCTGCCTCAGTCTCCCAAGCTGCTAGATTACAGGTGTGTGCCACCACACCTGGCTAAATTTTTTTTGAGTTAACTATAGATTAACATACAGTTGCATGAAACAATGTATATTCTACCTGATTTCCCTAATGATAACATATTACAAAATTATACTTGCAACATCACAAACAGAACATTGACATGATACAGTCAGGATTTGGGACACTTCCATCTCCACAGTGATCTCTCCTATGTTCCTTTTATAGCCAGACTTGCTGCTGGTCCCCTTTCCCTCTGGCCTTAACGCCTTGGCAATGCTAATATGTTCTCCATTTCTATAATTGTTTCATTTCAAGAATTTCTTATAAATGAAATCATAGAGTATTTGCCTTTTGGGAAGGATTTTCCACTCAGTCTAATTACCTGAACATTCATCTAGAGATCTGTGCATTAATGTTTTATTATTTTCATTGCTAATTTGTGTCCATGTTTCAGTGTTGGTTTTTCTTACCCCAAATTCATATGTTCAAACCTGATAGCCAATGTCATAGTATTCCAGGGCAGGGCTTTGGGATGTGACTAAGTTATGAGGGCACCATCCTCATGAATGGGATCGGTGCCTCTACACAGGTTACATCAGTTCGAGAGAGTATCCTTCCCCCTTCTGCTGTGTAAGTACACATGTGAGTGCCATCTATGGAAAGCCATTCCTCACCAGACACAAAGGCTGCAGGAACCTTGATCTTAGTCTTTCCAGTCAACAGAACTATGGGCAATACATTTCATTGCTTATAAATTACCCAGTCTTAGGTATTTTGTTATAGCAACTCAAATGATCATGCATCATCGATCATTTAAGGATTCTCTCATTGATAGACACTGGTATTGTTTATAGTTTTAGGCTATTATGAATAAAGATTCTATAAATTTTGTGTATAGTTCATTGTATTATGAAGATCTTTCAAAAAGTGCCTGAGCATTTGTAGAACTTTTTGCCTAGCCTCAGATTCCAAAGATGTTTTTTTCTAAAAGATTATTGTTTTACATTTCACATTTAAATCTGCAATCTCTTGTGGGTGTTTTTGTGATGTGTGTGAGCCCTCTCCCCTTTCAAAACCTTCCCGTCCCTTCTCCTTGTCTCTTTTCCTCTCCCTATGGGTGTCCAATTGCTCTGGTACTGTTTGTTGAAAAGTCTATTCTTTCTTCAATGTAATTCTTTTGCACTTTCTTAAAAAAATAAGTTGGCATTATTTGGATGGATCTATTTTTCAAGTTTTTTATTCTGTTGAATTGATCTCTGTATCTATCTCTCTACAATATTATACACTTGCAACTGCTGTGGCCACATAGTCTTTAGTCAAATAGGCTAATTCCTTTCAATTTAGTCTTCATTTTTAAAAATTGTTTTGCCTATTCTAGGTCCTTTCCTTTCCTATAAATTTAAAACTAATCTTGTTAATACCAACCAAAAATATTGCTGATATTTTTATTCAGAATTGTGTTGGAAGTATTTATCAATTTGGGGAGAACTGATATCTTTACTGTGTTTGAGTCTCCCAACCCATGAACAGAGTGACTTCAGTAGATCTTTTATTTCTCTCAAGAGTGTCCTAAGGTTTTCAGTATAAAATTTGTGGGCTATTTTTAAGTTAAATTAACACCTAAGGATTTTTTATGGATTATGAATGGCACGGTATTTTACATTTTGATGTTTGTGTATTCTTTGATAATATAAGAGCATACAATTGAATTTCATAGGTTTCTCTCGTATCTTGTGAATGTGCTGAAAATTAGTTTATTACTTTTAGAAGCCTGTTTTTGTTGTTATGGATCCCTTTGATTTCCTATGTGTACAAGCATGTCACGTAAATAGCAATAATTTTGAGTCCTCGTTCTCAAACCATCTGGCTTCCATTTGCCTTTTCTTTATTTCTGACAGTAGCTACTATGTGGAATAGGAGTGGTGAGCATGGGCATCCTTGCCTTGTTTCTGGTCTTGTTGAGAAGGGCACATTGTGTTTCAACAAATTTTGTCAAACGCTTTTTCTGTGTGTCATTTGATATGATCATGTAATTTTTCTTCTTTAGTCTGTTAAAACACTGAATTATTTTGGATGACATTAAATATTGAATCAGTCTTCAGTTGGCTGAGATATTGAAATATCTGAGTATTGAAAAGCCTATGACTCTATAATAAACCCCACTGGGTTAGAGTGCATAATTTTTTGTATGTATTGCTGAATCCTATTTGCTAGTGTTTTATTGAAGATTTTACATTAATGACCATGAAGGATATTTGCCTATAGCTTTATTTTTCATCTTTGGACTGTTTTTGTACAGTTTGGGTTTGGAATGAAGGTGATTCTAACTTCCTTACATGAATTAGAAAGTGTTTTCTTCTCCACTTTCTGCAAGACAGGTGTAGGGTTGTTGCTAATTCTTTGTTTAGTAGATTCTCCAGTAAAAATATTGGGTGGAGCCTGAAGATTTGTTTTGGGGAGCATTAAAATGATAAATACAATTTCCTTAATAATTTTAGGACTATCCAAATGACCTATTTCATATTGGGTGAAATAGAACAGTTTGTGCCTTAAAGAACTGATATATTTCATTTACAGTTGTCAAATTTATGTGTGAAGAGTTGCTGAGAAATTCTCTTGCTCTTACATTTATATTCTGAGATCTGTAGTGATATCCTTTTCCATTCATAATATTAACAATTTGTTCATTTCTATCTTTGTCAATTGTTTAATCATTATAAATAATCGACTTTTTATGGAATCTGTTGTTTTCACTTACAATTTTATTGATTGCTGTTCTTATCTTTATTATTTCTTTCCTTCTCCTTGCTTTGGTTTTATTCTGCTCTGTTGTTTCTATGGTTTTCTTTAATTCTTAAATTTGTTGAGGCTTGTTTTATGTCTTAGAATATCATCTACATTGGTTTATGTTTCATGAGTGCTTAAAAATATGTGTTTTGAAATGAGGAATGATGTTTTATAAATTTCAACTAGATCCTGGTGTATGTCACTGTTGATACTGTTGTATGATATTGCTGTAGAGTTAGTTCTTCTATACCCTTTCAGATTTTCTGTCAGTTGCTAAAAAGGGGTGTTGAAATCTTCAACTACATTGTGAATTTGTGTATTTCTTATTTCAGTTTAATCAGTGTTGCCTAATGCACTTTTCAATTCTGTTCTTTGAAGCACGTACACTGGTACGTAGAACTGGTGTCTTCTTCAGGGAATGATTCCTTTATCATTAGAAAATGCCCCTCTATCTTTCATAATTCTCTTTGCTCCGTAGCTTATTTGATATCCATATAAACATTCCTGCTTTGTTTCATTAGTTTTCTATGATATATCTTTTAATCATTGTAGTTTTAAAATTTTTTATATAATTTGTTCTAATTAGTTGTACATGACAGTAGAATGCATTTATAAATTTTAATAGATCATACATAAATGGAGTAGAATCTCTCATTTTTCTGATTATACATATTGCAGAGTCACGTCACTCATGCAGTCATACGTGTACATGAGGTCATAATGCCTGTCACTCCACTATCATTCCCTCCCCCACACTCCCTTCCCTGTCTTCACTCCCCTCTACCTAATATAAAGTAACTCTATTCTTCCCTATCCCCTCACCTCCTTATTGTGGATTAGCATTTGCATATCAGAGAAAACATTTGACCTTTGGATTTTTGGGTTTGGTTTATTTTACTTAGCATGATATTCTCTAACTCCATCCATTTACCAGAAAATGACAGAATTTCAGAATTTCATTCTTCTTTAAAGGTGAGTAATATTCCATCATGTATGTATGTGTATGTGTGTGTGTGTGTGTGTGTGTGTGTGTGTGTGTGTGTATGTGTGTGTTAAGTTTTTGAGTGTTTTATAATTCCTAGAGATTAATGCTCTATATGAGGTGCATCTGGTAAAGATTTTCTCCCTGGTAAAGATTTTTTTCTGGTAAAGAGGCTCTCCCTTCACATTGTTGATTGTTTCTTTCATTGAAATGAAGCTTTTTAGTTTGAGTCCATCCCATTTTTTGATTCTTCATTTAACTTCTTGTGCTTCCGGGTTCTGGTTAAGGAAGTCAGAACCTAGGCCAACATGGTGAAGATTTGGGCCTACTTTTTCTTCTAGTAGTTGCAGGGTCTCTGTTGTAGTGCCTCAGTCTTTGATCCACAGTGAGTTGATTTTCGTGCGGGGTGAGAAATAAAGGTTTAATTTCATTTTGTTACATGTGGCTCTCCATTTTTCCCAGCACCATTTGTTGAATAAGCTGTCTTTTCTCCAGGGGGTGTTTTTGGTACCTTTGTCTAGTATGAGATAAGAGTATTTATTTGGGTTCATCTCTGTGTCTTCTATTCTGTACTACTGATTTACATGTCTGTTTTGGTGCCAATATAATGTTGTTTTTATTACTATAGCTCTGTAGTATAGTTTGAGGTCTGGTATTGTGTTGCCTCTTGCTTCACTTTTTTTTTTTTGCTAAGGATTGCTTTGACTATTTTGGGTCTTTTATTTTTCCAAATGAATTCCATGATTACTTTTTCTAGTTCTAGGAAGAGTGTCATTGGGATGTTAATAGGAATTGCATTGAATCTGTATAGCATTTTTGGTAGTATGGCCATTTTGACAATATTAATTCTGCCTATCCAGGAGCATGGGAGGTCTTTCCATCTTCTAAAGTCTTCAATTGTTTTTTAGTATTCTGTAGTTTTAATTTTAGAGGTCTTTCATCTCTTTTGTTAGATTGTTTCCCAAATATTTTCTTTTTTTTGAGATGATTGTGAATGGAATAGTGGTCTTTATTTCTCTTTCAATGGATTCATTACTGATGTTTAGGAATGAGTTTGATTTGTGGGTATTGATTTTATATCATACACTTTGCTGAATTCATTTATTAGTTCTAGAAGTCTTTTGGTGGAAGTTTTGGCTCTCCCAAATATAGAACTTATCATTGGCAAATAGTGATAGTTGAGTTCTTCTTTACCTATTTGTTTACCTTTAATTTCTTTCTTCTCTCTAACGGCTCTGATTAGTTTCTAGGACAATGTTGGATAGATGTGGTGAAAGAGGGCATCCTTGTCTTATTCCAGTTTTTAGTAGAATGCTTTCAATTTTTCTCTATTTAGAATGATGTTGACCTTGGGTTTAGCATAGATGACTTTTATGACGTTGAGGTATATTTCTACTCGCCCTATTTTTTCTAGTGTTTTGAACATGAAGTGGTGGTGTATTTTGTCAAATGCTTTTTCTGCATCTATTGAGATGATCATAGATTCTTGTTTTTAAGACTATTGATATGATGAATTACATTTATTGATTTCTGTATGTTGAACTAACCTTACATCCCTGGAATGAACCCCACTTGATCATGGAGCACTATCTTTTACATATGTTCTTGTATGTGAGTTGCGAGAATTTTAGAGAACTTTTGCATCTATGTTCAAGAGGGATATTGTTCTGAAGTTTTCTTTCCTTGATGTGTCTTCAGTTTTGGTGTCAGGCTGATATTAGACTCATAGAATGAGTTTGGAAGGTTTTCCTCCTTTTCTATGGAGGGAATAATTTGAGAAGTATTAGTGTTAATTCTTATTTGAGGGTTTTGTAGAACTTGACTGAGAAACCCAATGGTCCTGTACTTTTCTTAACTGATAGGCTTTTAATGGAGTTTTCTATTGCATTACTTACAGTTGTTCTAGTAAAATCGTGTATGACCTCCTGATTCAGTTTAGATAGGTCATATGTCTCCAGAAATTTGTTAATGTCCTCAATATTTTCTATTTTATTGGAGTATAAATTTTCATAATAGTTTCTAATTATCTTCTGTATTTCATTTGTGTCCATTGTCATATTTACTTTTTCATCACATATTTTATTATTTTGAATTTTCTTTTTTTTTCTCTATTTGTTAATGTGGGTAAGGGTTTATCAATTTTATTGATCTTTTCAAAGTAACAACTTTTTGTTTTGTCAATTTTTAAAATTGTTTCTTTTGTTTCAATTTTATTAATTTCATCTCTGATTTTAATTATTTCCTGTCTTCTACTGTTTTTGGTGTTGACTTGTTTTTCTTTTTCTAGGGCTTTGAGAAGTAATGTTAGGTTATTTGTCGACTTTTTATTCTTTTAATAAATGAGCTCAATGCAATGAACTTTCCTCTTAGTACTGCCTTTATAATGTTCCAGATATTTTGGTATGTTGTATCAGTAGTCTCATTCACTTCTAAGTATTTTTTCATTTCATCCTTGTTTTCTTCTATTATCCATTCTTCATTCAATAGTGTATTATTTAGTCTCCATGTTTTAGAGTAGCTTCTATTTTTTATTTTATCATTGATTTATAATTTCAATCCATTATGAGTTGATAGAATTCAGGGTATTATCTCCATTTTTTTTTTTTTTACTAAGTTTCTTTGTGGCATAAGATATGATCTATTATAGAGAAGGATCCATGTGCTGTGAAGAAAAAAATTGTATTTGCTTGTTGATGGATAGAATATTCTATATATGTCTGTTAATTCTAAATTATTGATTGTGCTACTTAGTTCTATAGTTTATGTATTTTTGTTTAGAAGATCTCCAGTAGTGAGAGAGGTGTGTTAAAGTGACCCAGTATCATTGTTTTGTGGTCTATTTGATTCTTAAAATTGAGACTCACCTATGAGATGAGTCTCTTGGAGACAGCATAATGTTGGGTCATATTTTTTATTCCAATCTGCAAGTCTATGTCTTTTAGTTGATGAGTTTAGTCCATTAATATTCAAGGTTATTACTGAGATATGACTTGTATTCCCAGTCATTTTAGTTTACTTCTGACTTTCAATTTGATTTAGTTTTCTCTTTTGATTATTCCTTTATGGTAGTTTTTCTCTTTGCTGGTTTTCACTTTTTTTTTTTTTTTTTTCACTTCATCCTCATGGAATATTTTGTTGAGAATGTTCTGTAGTGCAGGCTTTCTAATTGTTAATTCTTTTAACTTTTGTTTATCACAGAAGCTTTTTATTTCATCTTCAAATTTGAGACTTAATTTTGATGGATATGAAATTCTTGGTTGGCACCCCTATTCTTTAGGAGCTTGAAATGTGTTGTTCCATGACCTCCTAGCATTGAGGGTCTGGGATGAGAAATGAGTTGAGAACTGAATTGGTTTTTCCCTATACGTAATTTGCTTTTTTCTCTCACGGCCTTTAAGATTTTATCCTTATTCTGTATTTTTGTCATTTTCATTACAACATGCCTTGGCGTGGGTCTGCTGCAGTTTTGTACATTTGGTGTCCTGTATGCCTCCTGCATTTGATTTTCCATTTCATTCTTTAGATTTGGAAAATTTTCTGATATCACACCACTGAAAAGATTGTGCTTTTCTTTGGTTTGTGTCTCTGTTCCTTCTTTTATCCTGATAGCTCTTCAACTTGGTCTTTTCGTGTTATCCCTTAATTCTTGGAAGTTCTGTTCATGGATTCTTACCATTTGCTCTGCATGGTCAACTTTATTATCAATATTAAATATTGGGCCCTAACAAATGCAGTTGTGTTGTCAGTGGCTACTCTTATTGGGGCATCTTGCTTTGTTGGTGGCTTTTTGTTCTCTTGTTTTTTCTTGTTGCTTATGTGATTTCTCATCTAGTTGTATGGATCTGAGGCAATACAGAGTCTACCCTGTAGACCTATATTGTCACTGGAGATTCCCAGTATCCCACCAATAAGAGGGAGACCAATATCAACAATATCCAGTGCAAACAATATACAGCCTCAAATCTGACAGTTCCCCCCAAGGCCCTTTTGCTATAAACAGCAATAACTGTCCACAATAATAACAGAAAATTTGCCAAATGGATTTAAAATCTCAAATAGTGGACAAAGAAAGAAGAGAAGAGAAACAGTGCAGGACATGGTGTTCATGAGGGAGAAAGAGAGAAGTTGGAAGCAAAAATCCACAGAAAGTGTGGAGGAGGAACCAACAGAGATTGGCTTTTAGGTGGAGAAAAGGTAGAAAGGGAATCTAGGAAGACAGACAAGCAAGAATACGAATACATATAAAGAGAAAAAAAATGATGTAAGAATATACAGCAGAACTGCAAAACACCATGCATATATCACCGTCTTCCACAAACGGTTGTACAAAAACCTCCTACTCCAAATATGGTGGTGAGAGATGCCAGAGAAGAAAACTAAAGTAAAATAAAATAAATCTCAGTGGAAAATGAAACAACTATCTCCGCCAACATCTGAAAGCATCTCAGTCTTGTCTCTGACTTCCCACAAGACCGCCTGCTACAGATAGGCCCTGACTGACTCAGTCACTATTTCATCAATTTGTGCCTCAGATCACCTAGCTTTGGTCACGTTGCAGTTCCAAGATCTCAATGCCACTGGAATTTGGAGAGGGACCACCAAGGATGAGCAATCCTAAGAGACAGTAGCTAGATGGCATCAGCCCTCACTCCCAGGAGGAAGACCCCAGTCGCAGCCAAACCCGTATGCACCCCAATGCTGAACCTCCAGGTCCTGGCTGGCGTCCCAGACAGAGGCAGCCATGCCCCAAGATGGCAGTGGCAGCAAACCCCCAGGCACCCCAAACAGGTTTTGGTGGGCATCTCAAAATGGATTTGGCCACCAACCAAACCTGGAGTCTCCCTGGCAGGGGACCTCTGGGCAGTGGTGGAAGTGGTAGTAGCAGGAGTTGGTGGCAGCAGGCAGGGAGTCAGCAGCAGCTGCAGACGTTGGTGGCATTGGCAGCAGGTGGGCACAGAGGCAGCAGTGGGGGCGGTGGCAGCAATGGCTGCAGCTGCAGCAGCACCCAGAGAGGAGGCCACCAGGTGACCTCCAGGGAGCACAGTGGTTTTGGCGGCAGCAGTATAGATGGCAACTGGACGTCTGAGGCAGCCTTGGGGACAGCATTTCTCCAGGTGATAGTGACTGCTACAGCAGCAGCAGCAGCAGCACCTGGAGAAAAGACTTCTGCGCACCTGCGGCAGTGGCGTGAGGGGCGGCTGTGCCCCAAGAGAAAACCTCTGGGCAATGGCAGAGGTGCGCACAACAGCCGCGCCCAGGGAAAAGACCTCTGCAGCAGCGGGCTCATGGGCAGCTGTGTCCCAGCGCCCAAGAGAAGACCCCCAGATGACAGCAGTGGGGTCTGCCTTATCACTGTACTTCTAACTTACCCATTTCATTATATCTGAAGTATTTCTTGTTGACAACACACATTTGATAACTTCTAAAAATCTGCTCTTGCAGTCTCTGTCCTTAGTGTATTTAGATCATTTAAATTTAATATGGTAATTGTTATATTGGAGTTTAAAATTCTCTATTTTATGTCGTGTTTTATATTTATTATCTCCGTTTTCTACTTCCTCTTTTTAGTGTTATTTTTCTGCTTTGCGGGGGGTTATATAAACAATTTGGAATTCCCGTTTTATGTAGAGGTATTTTAAGTGTGTAGTGGTTGTTCTAGGTATTACATTATATATACCTAGCCTAACTAGCATACTGGTATTGACATTTCGCCAGTGTGAAGTGTCAAACTTCACATCCCTTTACCCTACCCTGTTTATCATATATTGCCTTAAGTAGTTCTTCCACGTACATTTAAAACCACATCAGTTTTATAAAGATAGGCAATCCCAAAGAAGAAAATGTATTTCCCTTCCCATATGTTTGCTTTTTCTTCCTTCATGATTATCTCCTCTTTGTCATTTCCTGTCTCTATAGAGAATTTCTTTAGTTTTTCTTATAGAGTTGGACTGCTGATGACAAATTCTCTTTGTTTTCTTTGTCTGAAAATGTTTTGCTTTTACCTTCATTTCTGAAAAATATTTTTCTGGATATAGAATTCTGACTGGTAATTCTTTTCTTTCAGCACTTGAAAAATATTGTGGCATCTCTAGTCTGTGATGAGAAATATGCCTTAATGGAGTTGCTTTTCCTCTACAGGTAAGATGTTATTTCCCTCCCTGTTTTAAGAATGTAGTTTTTCAGAAACATTTTTTTAGAAATTTGTCTATAATGATTCTTTTATTCTTTAAAAAAATGATATATAAAATGTAGAAATTCTACGTACTTGTGGGGTACTGTGTGATGTTTTAATATAAATAGTGTAATGTTGAAATCAGATTAAATACATCCATCTTCTCAAACATCTACTGTTTCTTTTAGGAGAAAACATTCCATACCCTTCTGCTAGGTTTTTGAGGTATTCAGTATATACAGTACATAATAATTTCATGGATTTCTTTGGGTTGATCTTATCTGAAATTTCCTCAGCTTTTGGATTCTATTGAAAGGTTAATTAAAGCTATACTAAGACAAGGGATTTTGCTTTTCAAATAACCCAAGACACAGACTTCTGACCGTACATTTTACTGATGAAGGTATTAGGAGAGAAGCAATCTTGCACATTGTTGGTAGGAGACTAATTTTGTAAAATTTTTGAAGCACTGCCTGAAGGTATACATCTATATTATAAATGCATCTATAAATTAACAATTCTACCTCTAATAATTAATTGTATATAACTATCAGTAATGTGAAGAGAGAGCCTACAGAGTGGGAGAATATCTTTGCCACTCATACTTCAGATAGAGCACTGATTTCCAGAATCTATAAAGAACTCAAAAAACTCTACACCAAGAATGCAAATAATCCAATCAACAAATAGGCTAAGGAAATGAACAACACTTCACAGAAGATATACAAGTAATCAACAGATATATGAAAAAATGTTCAACATCTCTAGTAATAAGAGAAATGCAAATCAAAACTACCCTAAGATTTCATCTCACCCCAATTAGAATGGTGATTATCAAGAACATAAGCAACAATAGGTGTTGGCGAGGATGTGGGGAAAAAGGTACACTCATACATTGCTGGTGGGACTGCAAATTAGTGCAGCCACTCTGGAAAGCAGTATGGAGATTCCTCAGAAAGCTTGGAACAGAACCACCATTTGACCCAGCTATCCCACTCCTCGGCCTATACCCAAAGGACTTAAAATCAGCATACTACAGAGATACAGCCACATCATTGTTCATTGCTGCTCAATTCACCATAGCCAGATTGTGGAACCAACCTAGATGCCCTTCAGTTGATGAATGGATAAAGAAACTGTGGCATATATATACAATGGAATATTACTCCGCCATGAAGAATGATAAAATTATGGCATTTGCAGGCAAATGGATGAAATTGGAGGATATCATGCTAAGTGAGATAAGCCAATCTCAAAAAACTAAAGGACGAATGATCTTGCTGATAATTGGATGAGGACATATAACGGGGCGGGGGGGGGGTGGGAGGGGTTAGCGTTAGGGTTAGGGTTAGGTTTAGGGTTAGGGTTAAGGAAGATGGTAAGAATGGAGGAAGTAAGGACTGTATAGAGGAAAAAGAGGGGTGAGAGGGGTGGGAGGGGTGGGGGGAAGGGAAAAAAATAACAGAATGAATCAAACAACATTACCCTATGTAAATTTATGATTACACTAATGCTATGCCTTGACTCCATGTACAAATAGAGAAACAACATGTGTCCCATTTGTTTACAATAAAAACATTAATTGTATATAGGTATGTAAATATATGAAAAATGATTAATAGTTTGCAGCATTGTTTGTAAGAGTAAAGATTGCAAACTACCTCTATGGCTATTAATAGGTCACATCTTAAATACATAGTAATTTGCATATAATGGAGTATTAAGAAATTGAAAAGGTGGGGACCCTTTTCACATATAGGTGTTAAATTATCCGAGTCATATTGGATGGAAAAAAAAGTTAGAAAAAGGATCAATAGAATTCTGGTATTTGTGTAAAAAATTTAAAGGGATATCTGTTTGTGTGTGCTTCTATATAAATGAAATTCGTCTAGGGAACATACACACAGGAAACAGAAAGCTGGTCACCTTTGCTGTGGAGAACTGACTTGCTGAGGAATGGAGTTAAATATAATTTTTGCATTTTGAACCATGTGTATATTTTAGCTATTCAAAAAAACAGATCTAAGAATCTTTATGAGAATGTTACCATACGTCGGGATGCATCAATAAAGACTTTTCATCCAGAGGAAAGGGAGTCAGACAAGAATATCAGAAGAAAGGAGAATATCGGCAAAGCCATGAAGTAAGATAATGTTGTTAGTAAGAGCAGCACTAAAGTGAGAAGTCTAGCAGTAATGTGAACTGGACAAGCATGCAGGCTCTTTTTAAAAATTTTAACCCTTTTTGTTGTAGATGGATGCAGTATCTGTATTTTATTTATTTCTATGCAGTGCTGAGGATCCAACCCAGGGCTTCACAAGTGCTAGGCAAACGTTCCACCACTGAGCTACAACCCTAGCCCCGCATGATAGGTGAATTAAGAAGCACCTACAAACTGAATTATTTCCTATCTAGAAGATCAGAAACGATTTTCTTAACTTTTCTGAGCTTTAGTTTCCACATAAGCAAAAATGGTAATAATTCAATAAATGAGGAATGATTAAATAAATAGGTAAATGTGCACCAAATAACAGTGTGGCAGAAAGAGGTATTCATTGAAAGATAGTTATTGTTAACTTTTTTCTTATTTATAACAATACATACATGTGAATAAAATCTTACTTTTAAAATAAAATAAAATAAAAAATAAAATAAAAAGTAGGATCATACTTTATAACCATAAAACCTTCTCTGCTAATTGTTCTTAATTTAAAATATGAGAATCTTTCCATATCAGGGCATATTATATTATCTCAGTTCTTAAAATGACTGAGTATTGATCCTTTGTGTGCAAGTACTGTGATCTATGTCATTATTCACCCAGACAGGGGCAGTCAGTTTGTTTCTTATCGTCAATTCTTACAAACAAGGTTGAGTGAACACCTATAACTTAGGTTTCCTTGCACGGATCCTTCAGAATATTTTCATAAATCAGATGATTTTTATTTCTATATAAGGGATCAGGAAGTTTGGTTAATGAATAAATTTCCTCTCGTATTTCAACAAAGCTTCTCAGAACTCTCTTTCATTTCAAAGTGAACCTACCTGAAGGTGTTCCTCGGTTGCACTAGGGAGTCAAAATCACCGATGTCACCCCAGCGGAGAGAATCCTGGTTCCTGCAATTTCTCTAATTGCTCTCTTCAGCTTGATGGATGGCGAAGGGAGATAGACCCTGTTGCAGGGTCGTTTCTGGAGCTATAATGGCAGATCCTTCTTAAGTGAGCAAAACGTGAGCAGCAATGCTGGTAATGAGGTGGGGAGTGGAGAGATGAGCAGCATTCAGGGTCTGGAAACATCCTGATGAAGAGGACCACCATGGAGCAGAGTGACGAAGAGCATGATTAAGAGCAGCCTGGTGGAGCTGGGGAGATAGCTCAGTCGGTAGAGTGCTTGCCTTGCAAGCACAAGTCCCTGGGTTCAATCCCCAGCACCCCCCCACCCCCCCCCCCCCAAAAAAAAAAAAAAAGCCAAGAGCAGCCTGGGAGTGAAGTGGTCCCAGGCACAGGAGAAAGAGCTCGGGAGCACAGCTTAAGGAGGGCGGTTGGAGGGATCTCAGCCCGTTGGCCCTTAGGGCTGGAAGGAGGCTGGATGCCCAGGGACAGACGCAGGGACTCAAGGCTTCTAAAAGCCATTTTTTGAAGAGTTTTTAAACCTATATAACAAATAACCAAACAAAAAACCAACAGAATAGTGTGGCAAACAACCATGTACTCAGTTGCTTAGAATTAACAAATATTTAAATTTTATTGCTTTGCCTAGTACTTAAGGCGCAAAACATAAAACTCGAGGGTTTTCACTTCTCAGAGCCCTCCGTTTTCAGTTCACCAAAATGTTATGTATGTGAGTGTGGGGGGGCAGGGGCAGGGAATGTGCTTTCATAGTTGGTTAGTGTCATGGTTTGGATGTGAGGAGTCCCCAGAAAGCTCACATGTGAGACAATGAAGGGTTCAGAGAAGAAATGATTGGGTTGTAAAACTCTTAACCCAATCAGTGAATTAACCCCTCATGGGAGTAATTGAAGTGGTAGAGTGTGACTGGAGGAGATTGGAATTGGGGAGTGGCTTGGGGTATATATTTTGTATCTGGAGCGTGGAGTCTCTCTCATTCCTGATCACCATAACCTGAGCCGCTTCCCTCTGCCACACTTCCGCCATGATGTTCAGGCTCACTTTGAGCCCTAAGGAATGGAGTCGGTCTTCTATGAACTAAGACCTCTGAAACTGAGAGCCCTCAAATAAACTTTTTCTCCTTTAAAATTGTTCTGGTCAGGTCCTTCAGTCACAGCAGTGAAAAAGCTGACTAAAACAGTTAGTCCTTCAGATAGTATCTAAAAGTGGGTTCCAGTTGTTCCTCCCTCATGATGCCACTCCATCAAGAGGTGGAGACATTTCTCCTTTCCTTGATTCCAGGCTTGTTACAGGCATTGATCTATAGAAGGCAACAGAAAGGACATTTTAGGTCCTCTGAACCAGGTTTCAAGAGACTAGAAGCCTCTGATTCTTCTCTCTGCCAAGCTAGCTCTCTCGTAAGAAGACCAGACTAAGACCACTGTTTAGGGAGGGACTGCAGCCTAGCTGTGAGAAAAGTCTGTGTGGAAGAACTCTGAGGCTCTGGATATGCGAACTAAGGTTTACTGTAGCTTCTAACTAGAGCATTCACTGGAAGCTGAAGTCAGACGAGGAACAGATTCCACCCAATGCTATAGAGAATAAAAGATCCACCCCTCAGCTAGGTCATCCAAAAGAAAAAAAAAGGTAGCTATTATCTTAAACTACTGTGCTTTGGAGCAAGTTTTTATGCAGTTGTAGGTCAATGAAATAGACCAAAGTATTTACACCCATCAAAATATTTATGTGAAAATCAACCACTGCTTCCACTAATGATCAAAATGAACCTCTGTCAGACTTGCACTCCCACACTGATCACAACAGCGAACGATGGATGTTTAAATCAACTTTCAGTTGCTGCAACCAAAAATCCTGACAAGAACAACTTGGAGGAGGCAAAGCTTACTTTCATTCATGGTTTCAGAGGTTCGATCCATGGTCAGCTGACTCCACAGCTTGAGGTGAGGCAGAACTTCATAGTTGAAAGACGGTGACAGAGGGTGACAGAGGGATGCAGCCTAGGACATGGCAACCAATAAGGACAGAGGGAGAGAGAGAGAGAGAGAGAGAGAGAGAGAGAGAGAGAGAGAGAGAGAGAGAGAGAGAGAGAGAGAGAGATAATGTGCTCCAGTCATCAGGGACAAATATAAACCCCCAAGACATACCCCCAGTGACCTATTTCATATAGTCACAACCTACCTCCATAAGATTACCACCCAGCTAGCTAATCCATATCAGTGGATTAATCCACTGATTAGATTATGGCTATCATAATCTTACCCTTTCACCTCTGAACATTCTTGCATTCTCTCATGCTTTTGGGGGACATCTCGTGTCTGAACTATAACAATGGACAAAATATTAATATCAACATCTACAAACTGTTATCTGAAGCAATAAAGAATGATTCAACTTAGTCGTATCCTAGAGAGGGAGTTGACAAGCAAAAGAAAAGAGAAGTTTTCTTTTTCATGGCTTATCTCAGCATAGGGAAAGCCCTAGTTGGCATTATTCAGAGAATCTAAAGATTTGATAGAATATTCTTGGTAATTCTGCTTACAAAAGCAGTAGTCAAAATTTGGAGTCATCTCAATTGCTGGAAAGTGAAAAGCAAGTCTTAGAAAGGACAGAGCCAGATATGGAGAGCCCAGATTCCGTTTGTAAATTATTTTCAAATATCTGATTTACCACTAAATCACTGATGCATTGAGGAGGGATTAAGTAAATCGACTATGGCCAAAATAACTGAAATGAGATTGAGGCTGCTGCCCAAGACACAGGGTTTGCGCTTTTTGCCCAAATAGATTAACCTCTGTTATTACAAACAAACACTAACTTGCTCTCTTTAAAATATGAGATAATCTTCCATCTTCAGAACTTAATGTTTGCAATTTCAGAATTCAACCCTAAATTACTTGGTGTATGAAAGAATAGGAGTCTGAGACACACCTGTGAGTGGATGATGTCTACACCAACAGCAGAAGCTACTTCCCTAGGCAGTATGGCCACTACTACTGCAGGTGTCAGCTACTGCACACCTACTGCAGGAGTCTGCTATGGGCCACCACCTCCCCTGGGGAAAATCTTCTTGCCTGCTGCTCCCACCATTGAGGACCATTGAGGCTAGAGTAAAAGAAGAATACCTCTTCCTTTGCTTTGGCCTGTAAATTTGCAGAAGGGCATCCCATTGGTAGAAAACCATACTGGAATGCAACCACAAGATGGTACAGAAATGTGGATGATAATCTCCTAAACCTTGTCATCCAAGGGAGCACTTAGGAACACAGGGATGTTGTGAATATGAACAGACAATACTCAACACACTTACTATTATCATTGTAAATTTGAGGAAACAGGAAAAAACATGGAGATTTAACATTTAGAGTGCTTGCCCAAATCACACCCCAACTGATAAGCATTTGCGTTTGCAAATTGTGACTGCAGAGGTAAAGTTATTCTTTAAAATTTTTCTCTATTTTGTTTTTTATGTATTATGTTTATCAGATCATTATGGTTATACAGAGTAGTTGGGTTCATCTTGAGAAAATCACACCTGCATGGAATTTGATTTCAGTCCCAAATCCCCCTCCTTGATCTCCTGTCCTCCTTCCCCCTATTCTCCTCCCTCTGGTCTACTGATTTTCCTTTCATTCCTCTGCTTATTTATTTTTGATTGGTATATTTTACATTGACATAAATGTGAAGTTCCCTGTGGTATATTTATGTATGCGTATAACGTGACTTTGTTAAATTGACTCCATATTTTCTCTCCTTTCTCCTCCTCCCTTCCTCTCACTCTCCTTCTTCTACTCCACCCATCTTCCCTATATCACTGTGACATCTGATCCTCTTCTGCTTTCTTTCTTTCTTTCTTTCTTTCTTTCTTTCTTTCTTTCTTTCTTTCTTTCTTTCTTTCTTTCTTTCTTTTTTTTTTCCTCTAGCTTCCACATATGATTAAGGACATTTGACCCTTGATTTTCTGAGTCTGGCTTGTTTCATTTAGTAGAATGTTTTCCACTTCCATCCATTTACCAGCAAATGCCATACTTTCATTCTTTATGACTGAGTAAAACTCCACTGTATATATATTCCACATTTTCTTGATCCATTCATCTATGGATGAGCATCTGGGCTGATTCCATAATTTGGCTATTGTGAATGGTACTGCTATAAATATGGAAGTGACTATATCACTGTAGTATGCTGATTTTAGTTCTTTCAGATAAATATCAAGGAGTGGGATAGCAGGGTCATATGACTGTTCCATTCCTTACTTTTTTTTTTCTTTTCATTTTTTTTGGTATTTGGGATTGAACCCAGAGGTCCTTTATCACTAAGCTATATCCCTAATCTTTATTATTGTTATTATTTTTCGTTTTGAGACAGACTTTTCTAAGTTGCTGAGGCTGGTCTCAAACTTTTGATTTTCCTGCCTCAGCCTCTTGAGTTTCTGAGATTATAGGCATGAGCTACCACACCCAGGTTCTTTCCTAGTGTTTTGAGGAATCTCCATGCTGCTTTCCAGAGTGGTAGTAATTTGCAGTCCCACCAAAAGTATGAATTTCTGATATCAGATTCTTAATCTGATGGACAATCACCTTGGTTTAAATTCTTCACTAGTATACAAAGCTAAAGAAAATATATTTATTTTGGGGTCTACATGCTAATTAATATGTTGATAGCTTAAAAATACTGTTAGCTTTTCTTAGACTCCCTACGTTATTGCTTTATAACTAAGACTACCGCCTAAGTGCAGAACTCATGTTTGTATTTATTTTTCATAACAATGTCAGTGCCAGATTCTGACTTCAGCTTTTCCTGTACTGGAAAGCAAGCTTGACGACATGAAACTTGCATGCCCTAACGTTGGAATGGCAGAATTTGTTCTTCATCTGTCGTTGTCGTCATCCTCGCTTTAATGTTTACAAGGTCAAAATTTCTTTTCCAACAATGGGTTGTAACCAAAGATATGTTCATGGAGTAAGAAATTAATTCATTGGCTTAGTTGACAAATTAGGAATTTAATTTGACATCATGGAAATGATTTAGTGAAAGGGAGTATCACAGGATCTTAAATATTACAGGCTAATGAGAAAATTGTACTGTCAAATGCTTCATAATAAATGGTGAAGCCCAAATGACCTCATGACAAGCTATTGGGACAGTCTCGGCAGTTAGAACAAAGGAGAGTAGTGGGAGAATTGTGGTCAGATGGCATGCACTGGGAGTCCCAAAACAATAAAAGCAAATAGCACCTGGCATGTGCCTTGCATTTAGTGCTATATTTAAATTTTGAGTACAGCCCCAGCTTACCTATTTTTTGGGACATATTATCTAATATGAGATTATCAATCAATTTGTGAGCAATAGTTTGAAAATGTTATGTATTTAAGTAAAGGAATAAATAATAATATAAATAATAATAAATATAAATATGCTAACCTTTAGGACCCCATTGCAAGGTATTATATTGGCTTCACCATAGTAAACAATAATTATAAAAGTTTAGGTTGGTATGGCAACAAGATTTGTTTCCCATTAACACAGCAGTGCAAGGTGAGTGTATGTTGTCTTTATGTCACTGTTCAGTCACTCATCTGTCTTCAGAGTGCCATTCTCTGAGTCCCATCAACATCATCATTCAGGCAGGTAGATGACATGCAAGAACTCATGGGATATTATATGAACGCGAAGCACACACTGTCCCTTCACGGGCCTAGGAAAGTAAACAGAGTATGCAGTCTTATTTGCCTAAAAACCCAAAGGATACCTCTTGGAACAAGGAGAGTAACTTGAGGTTAAGGGAGAGAAGCACTGAAAAAGGGTGAACCCCAGAGGACGGTGTTTGAGAAATCTGAATATAATTTTCCCCCAATTCTATGTTGACTTTTATGTGCATCTGTCAGTGGAAAATCTAAGTAGCCTATGGACAGAACAGTTCCTGGGGGCCCTACAGTTCTGAGAAGGGACTCCTGTAGTGTCCACCACATGGTAGACAGAATTTTGGGTTTGACTTCAGTTATGTAAGATGAAATTGTAAATACTTTTGGCTTTCACTGAAATGAAGAAAATACAGGTTGCAGGATTAAGATTTGGGAGAAAACTGAAATCGACAACTTTTCTAAGACCCAAATCTAAGCCTCTAAGATTAGGTGATCTGTCAGTAATTTAACTACTTGTCAGAATAAAATTCAAGACTCAATAAAGGAAGATAACTTAATCCAGAGTCTTTATACCCCATCATCTAAAATGTCCAATTCATAATAAAAGAGTTATTAGGCTTTATAGTAAACGTGGTGATGTAATCTGTAGTCAAGAGAAAGTAAACATCCGATAGGAGACCTATTGATATCTAGCATGTTGGAATTAGCAAACAAGGACTAATAAACAAAAATGATAAGTAGGTTAGGAAATGTTTAAGAAAAGCTTAATGTAACTATAGGAAAGTTGTTGAATTTCAGGAAAGGATATAAAATTTCAAAATGAAGTAAAAAATTCTAGAACTAAAAAAAAATATTTTATCTGAAATAAAAATAATTGGATAGAAGACAAGTACATTGAAACAGAGATATCAGACCCTTCGTAACCAGCGTCATATTATCAAGCAACTAGAATATGTTCATTGGAGTTACAGAAGGATAAAAAGAGAAAGAGTAAAGTAGGAAAATACACGAAGTAATACTGTTACAAGCATTCTACATTTAATCAAGAAGAGCAACTCAAAGATCCAAGAAGTTCAGAATATGTTATGCAGAGAAACATGAGAAAATCACATTTAATCACCATAGTTAAACTTTATCAAAATCCAGGGGGAAAAAAAAGAAAAAAACATGAATAGTAGAAAGAGAAAAAATATATATCACATGTGGAGAATGCTGACTGAATTCTTACAAGAAGTAATTGAAAACAGTGATCAATGTGTTCATGAAAAATTAACCAAAATAACTTAAACTAGAATCATTGATCCTGTAAATATTTATCTTAAAATTGAATTGTTTTCTGACAAAAAAACATCAGCAGCATGTTTTCCACTCTGAGAAAAAACTAAAGATAATTATTTAGGCAGGAGGAAAATCGTCACAAAAAATCAGATGTATGGAGAGCAAGGAAGAACAGTAAACATGATCAATTTGTGGGTAAATATATATAAAAATATCTTTCTTCTTTCCTTAGATTATTTAGAAATCAAATTGGTTGTTTAAAGCAAAAGTTATAACAAAGTGAGACATATGTAAAATAAAATGAAAAACAAAAGAGTATAAATGGAATTATACTATAATAAAATACACAAATATACAGGAAATGGTTTAATATTAGTTCAAAATATGCTGTGAGAAGTTAAGGATAGATTATTTTAATACCTGGTGTAACTAGCAGAACCACAGAGGGATATTGTTTTTAGTTTGTTTTTTGTACTAGAGGTTAGAATGAAATACTATAGTATTTGGTTAACCCGAATAACAATGGAATCAAACAACAGAAACAAAACAATAGGGGATATATGTAGGAAAACAACAGGAAGGTTGTTCAGTAGTCCTCCCTTATCCACAGGAGATGTGCTCATGAAAAATTAACCAAAATAACTAATAACTAGAATCTTTGATCCAGTAGATATGTGTCTTAAAGTTGAATTGTTTTCTGACAAACAAAAATCAGGAGCATGTTTTCCACTCTAAGAAAAAACTAAAGGCAATAAATTCCATGACCCCCAGTGAATGCCTGGAACCACGGATAATACTGAACCCTACATATATTAGCTTTTTTTCCATGTATATTCCTATTATAAAGTTTAATTGGTGGATGAAATACTATGATATTACCAACAACTCAGAGTGGTAAATAAGGGTTACAGAATTATGCCGTAATACGCTTGCCAGTGTTGCTTCTCTTTTCCTAAGTAAAAAGGGTCCTGGAACACAAGCACTGAGATGCTGGAGCAGTTGACCTGACAACTGAGACAATTACTAAGCGACAATGGGCAGGAAGCAAATACAGAATGGACCCTCTGGACAAAGGCCTGATTCACACACCAGGCAGAGTGGAGAGGGACCGTGTGAGATTTCATCGTGCTACTTAGAACAGTACACGATTTCACCCTTAGAGATTTTTTTTTTTTTTTAATATTTTAAGAACATGGTTGACCACATGTGACTGAAAAACCATGAAAGCAAAATTGTGGATGAAGGGGTATTATTTAATCTTAAAATTCAGATTTATTAATAATCACACTAAATATAAAAGGAGATGTTTTCTCCAGATGCATCGGCTGTCCATGCCATGGCCCAGAGGTCCTCTCTGGGGGGCAGGATGCAGCTCTCCCTGAGGCCTCTGCCACGGAAGTCTGGAGGTCTTTTTCCTGGGCACCGCTGCTTGGGGTGACACTACCTTCGCCCAGAATTTTTCTCTTGGGACACAGCTGCCCCTGACACCTCTGTCACAGGTGCAGGAAGATCTGTTCCCTGGGAGCTGCTATTGACACTGTGGCAGCCACCATCCCCCAGCATTCTGCTGCCCTCAACGCTGCCTTGGATGTCCAGCTGCCATTCATACTGCTCCTACCCCTGACACCACTGCCTCCAAAGCCACTGTCACTCCCTGGAGGTCACCTGGAGTCTCCTCTCTGGGTGCTGCTGCAGCAGCAGCCATAGCTGCCACAGCTGCCACAATCCCCCAAGCTGTTGCCAATGCCACTGACTTTTGCAGCTGCTGCACGAACTCCCGCTACTTCCACTTCCACCACTGAGGTCCCCTGCCAGGGAGACTCCAGGGTTATTTGCACCACATGGCCACATCTATCTTGAGGACACCAACCAGAGTCTGGGATTTGTTTGGGGTTCCTATGGATTTTCTGCCACTGCTATCTTCAGGCACTGCTACCCCTGTTTGGGGACACCAGCCAAGAGCTGGAGGTTCAGTGTTGGTTTGCCTATGGGTTTGGCTGCAATTGGGGTCTTTCTCCTGGGAGGGCAGGTTGCCCCATCTAGTTACTGTCTCTTAGGATTGCTCATCCCTGGTGGTCTCTCTCCAAATTCCAGTGGCATTGAGATCTTGGGTTTGTAACATGGTTGAACCCAGGGCATTTGAAGCCCAGAGTGGTGAGACAGTGACTGGGTCTGCTAGTGCCTGTCTGGGCCAGTCAGTTTTGTGGGAAGTCAGAGACTGGGCTGAGAAGCTTTTGGACACTGGCAGAGACAGTTGTTCAATTTTCCGCCAAGATTTATTTTAATTTTATTTTTTTCTACTCTGCCATCTTTCTCCAACATATTTGGAGCAGGGGTTTTTGTGCATCAGTTTTTTGAAGACAGTGATATATGCATGGTGTTTTGCAGTTCTGCTGTATATTCTGGATATTCTTATATTTTTAATTTTTTTTCCTTCTCTTTATATGTATTCTTATTCCTGCTTGTCTCTCTTCCTAGATTCCATTTCTACCTTTCCTCCACCTAAAAACCAATTTCTGTTGGTCCTCTTCCATTCTTCCTGTGGATTTTTGCTTCTGGATTCTCTCTTTCTCCCTCATGAATTCCATGTTCTACACTATTTCTGGTTCTTCTTTGTCCCACTATTTGAGATTGTAAATCCATTTGGCAAATTTTCTGTTTTAATTGTGGACAGTGAAACTCATCATTGCTGTTTGTAGCAAGAGGTCAGTGGACACCTTAGTGGGACCTGTTAGATTTGAGGCAGTATATTGTTTGCACTGGGTGTTGTGATATTGGTCTCCCTTTAAGGTGGGATACTGGACTCTCCAGTGACAATAAAGGTCTACAGGGTATAATCTATATTGCTTCAGACCCATACAACTAGATGGGAAAACACAAGCAACAATATGGGAAAATACAAGGGAACAAATACCATGAACTAACCAAGATGTTCCAATAAGAGAAGCCACTGACAACACAATAGAAGAAATGTCCAAGAAGGAGTTTAGAATGTACATAGTTAATCAGCTCTGTAAAGTAAAGGATGGTATAAAGAGTGAAATCAAAGAGAAAATGCTGGAAGTGAAAGATCACGTCAATAAAAAAGAGATTTTGAAAAAAAGGACAAAACAACAGCAGAAATCCTAGAAATGAAAGAATCACTAAATCAAATTATAAACTTAGTGGAAAGCATTACCAACAGACTAGAACATTAGGAAGACAGAACCTCAGACATTGGAGACAAAAATATTTAATATTGAAAATAAAGTTGATCATGCAGAGATGATAAGAATCCATGAACAGAACTTCCAAGATTTATGGGATAACAAAAAAGATCAAATTTAAGAGTTATCAGAATAAAAGAAGGAGCAGAGACACAATCCAAAGGAATGCACATCTTTTCAATGACATAATATCAGAAAATGTCCCAAACCTAAAGAATAAAATGGAAAATCAAATACAGGAGACTCACAAGACCACAAATGTACAAAACTACAACAGACCCACACCAAGACACATTATAATGAAGATGACTAAAATACAGAGTGAAGATACAATCTTAAAGACTGTGAGAGAAGAAAACCCCAAATTACATTTATGGGAAAACCAATCTGAACAAAGAGGTGAAAGACCTCTACAATTAAAACTACAGAACACTAAAAAAAGAAATTGAAGAAGACTTTAGAAGATGGAAAGACCTCCCATGCTCCTGGATAGGCAGAATTAATATTGTCAAAATGGACCATACTACCAAAAGGGCTATACAGATTCAATGCAATTCTATTAACATCCCAATGACTTTTTTTTCATAGAACTAGAAAAAGCAATCATGAAATTCATTTGGAAAAATAAAAGACCCAGAATAGTCAAAGCAATCCTTAGCAAGAAAAGTGAAGCAGGAGGCATCATAATACCACACCTCAAACTATACTACAGAGCTATAGTAATAAAAACAACATTATATTGGCACCAAAACAGACATGTAAATCAGTAGTACAGAATAGAAGACACAGAGATGAACCCAAATAAATACTCTTATCTCATACTAGACAAAGGTGCCAAAAATATTCACTGGAGAAAAGACAGCTTATTCAACAAATGGTGCTGGGAAAAATGGAGAGCCACATGTAACAAAATGAAATTAAACCCTTATCTCTCACCCCGCACGAAAATCAACTCACTGTGGATCAAAGACTGAGGCACTAGAACAGAGACCCTGCAACTACTAGAAGAAAAAGTAGGCCCAAATCTTCACCATGTCGGCCTAGGATCTGATTTCCTTAACCAGACCCCTGAAGTACAAGAAGTTAAATGAAGAATCAAAAAATGTGATGGACTTAAACTAAAAAGCTTCATTTCAATGAAAGAAACAATCAAAACGTGGAGGGAAAGCCTCCCAATTGGGAGAAAATCTTACCAGATGCACCTCAGGTGGAGCATTAATCTCTAGGATATATAAAGAACACAAAAAACCTAACACACACACAAAAAACAAATAACCCAATCAATAAATGGGCAAAGGAACCAAACTAACACTTCACAGAAGAAATATGAATAGTCAAAAAACATGAAAACATATTCAACATCTCTAGCAATTAGAGAAATGCAAATTAAAATTACAGAGATTTCATTTCACACCAATCAGAATGGCAATTACCAAGAATACAATCAACAATAAGTGTTGAGAAGGATTTGGGGGGAAAAGATACACTCATACTGTATTTGCTGGTGGGAGTGCAAACTGGTGCAACCAATTATGGTAAAGCAGTATGGAGATTCCTCAGAAAACTTGTGAATGAAACCACAATTTGACGCATTTATCCCACTCATCAGTTTATACCCAAAGGACTTTAAAATCAACATCCTACAGTGACACAGTTACATTGATGTTTATAGCAGCTCATTCACAATAGCTATGAAACCAACCTAGATGCCTTTCAACAGATGAATGGTTAAAGAAAGGTGATATATATATATATATATATATATATATATATATATATCTGTATCTGATATATATATCTATATATATATCTGATGGAATATTACTCAGCTTTAAAGAAGAATGAAATTATAGCATTTGCTGGTAATAGCTTGAGTTAGAGAATATCAGGCTAAGTGAAATAAACCAGACCCAAAAGCAAAGGCCAAATGTTTTCTGTGATATGTGGAAGCTAATTCACAATAAGGGGAGAATAAAAAAGAGTAAAGAAGAATAGAGTTAATTTATGTTAGGTAGAGGGGAGTGAAGGAAGGCGAAGGAGTATGGGGGTAGGAATGATAGTAGAGTGAAACAGGCATTATTACCTCATGTACATATATGACTGCATGACAGATCTGATCCTATAATATGTATAATCAGAAAAATGTGAGATAACATTTCATTTATACATGATCTATCAAAATATATAAATGCATTTTACTGTCATGTACAAGTAATCACAACAAATTTGAAAATGTAAATGAAGAACACACTGAATAAATGGAAGATTCTCAGACCAGATTAAAAAAAAATTGTCCTAGAGACAAGATGGCAGATAATGGGAAGTGGCTTTTCTCACAGCTCTGTGACTGGGGTCTCAGTGAGAAAACTACTTCTCTGTGAGGTAAGTTTAAAAACAAACAAACAAACAAACAAAAACAACACTCACCAATACTCAATATTGAACAGAGAGCCTTGAAGATTGAGGAATTTTGGGTACATCAGAGAAGGCTAAGGTATAGAATGGCAGTGAGTTCTGGGTGGCAATGCAGAAAATTACTACACAGGGTCAAAAAAGATCTAAAAGTGCTAGGAGAAAGTCTTGGCGTGGGGAAACCAGGATCATGAGGGGCAGCCTGCCCTGGGCCAATCCAGAGGCTATTGAGTCCATTAAACTGGTGCAAGAAAGTCATAGTCTGCCCATGGTGTGCGGAGGCCAAGTTGGAGACATTTTAATGCCTCCTTGAGGACTGAGGCATGACCTCAGACCGGGAACTTGAATCTGTGAGTTTGGAGATGAAACCAATACATGAATCTGGAAGACACCAACCACTAGATCTGAACTGAGCGTAGCAAAGCAGGAGAATCTCTGGCATGGACACCATTTTGACTGGGGTAATACAGATCAGAGAGATGGGAGAAATCCTGCCCCACCTCTTCCATCCATGGAACCCAGCAGTATGCAGCACCAGCTGCAAGGAGAAAACTAAACCCCACAGAATGACTGAGCTCAGTGCTCAGAAACAGTTCTTGAGAGGCCTAAAAAGCGCAGTACCCTGTCGTCAGCTTTTCCACTGTGTGACTAAAAGAACCAACCAGAAACAATAGTAGAGGAGGAAAAGTTTATTGGGAGTTCATAGTTTCAGAAGTCTCAGTCTTTGGACAGCTGGCTCTATATCTTGGAGTTCAAGGTGGGACAGATCATGATGGTAGAAGATCTTAGTGGAGGAAGGCAGTTCACATGATGATCAGAAAGCAGAGAGAGAGTCCACTCAACATATACATAGCTCAAAGCCACACCTCCAATGCCCATCTCCTCCATCCACACCCTACCTTTACTTACCACTCAATTAATCCCTATCAGGGGATTAATTTGCTAATGGGTTAAGACTCTTATAACCAATCATTTTCTTCTCTGAACCTTCTTACACTGTCCCACCACATGAGCTTTTGGGGGGACACCTCACAACCAAACCATAACTATCCTGATCAACAGTGAAGGCTGATTCCCTCTTCCCAAAGAGGTGTCCTGGGAGAGTAGTGGAGTCCAGTTCCTAGAAGTGCATTGATTAATTAATGACAATGAAACACCTGGGGAGATACCAAGCAGATCCCCAGGCCTGGGAGCTCCACTTTCAGAAATTCATCTCATGGAAACTAGCAGCACTGAGACCCTGAAAGTGAAGCTGAAAGCATCTTCCACAGCTCCTCACACCATCCCACTGAGAAGGGAAACTGAGAAATAGAAAGGCATTTGTGCACAGTCAGCAGACAAATAATCTCATTGACTATTCTGTTATTTTGTTTTTATTTTTGTTGTTGTTTTTTCTTTAATGGTTACTGATTGATACAAGATGAACATTTATAAATTTGCAGACACATATATTTGTTTTGGCTTTTCATTTTTAGCATTGGTTGAAGATAGCTTTTTATTGTGGTATGTTTTTTTGAGGGTTCTGGTTTTTGATTATTATATTTTGGATGACATTTTTTCCATTTTTTTATTAAAATCATAAATTTACATAGGGCAATGTTGTTTGATTCATTCTGTATTTTTTCCACTTCCCCCCACCCCTCCCACCCCTCTTTTCCCTCTATACAGACCCTTCCTTCTCCATTCGTACCCACCCTCCTTACCCTCAACCCTAAACTTAACCCTAACCCTAACGCTACTCTCTACCCCCTATTATATGACCTCATCCGCTTATCAGCAAGATCATTCGTCCTTTAGTTTTTGAGATTGGCTTATATCACTTAGCATGATATCCTCCAATTCATCCATTTTGCTGCAAATGCCATAATTTTATCATTCTTCATGGCAGAGTAATATTCCATTGTATATATATGCCACAGATTCTTTATCCATTCATCAACTGAAGGGCATCTAGATTGGTTCCACAATCTGACTATGGTGAATTGAGCAGCTATGAACAATGATGTGGCTGTATCTCTGTAGTATGCTGATTTTAAGTCCTTTGGGTATAGGCCAAGGACTGGGATAGCTGGGTCAAACGGTGGTTCTGTTCCAAGCTTTCTGAGGAATCTCCATACTGCTTTCCAGAGTGGCTGCACTAATTTGCAACCCCACCAGCAATGTATGAGTGTACCTTTTTCCCCACATCCTCGCCAACACCTATTGTTGCTTGTGTTCTTTTTTTTTTTTTTAATGAACATACATCAATTTTAATGTGTTTTCCAAATTTTCTGTCACAAATATGTATTGGTTTTGCAATCTGAACAAAAAGCAATGGATACTATTGGGGGGTTTTAATTGCAAAGAGAAAGTAGAGAGTTAAGCAGCAATTATTTTTATAATTTAGATACATGTGCATGTAAAATGGGGGTTTATCTTAGGTAGGTTTTTTTTTTTTTTTTTGCTGAAGGATGGGAAATCATTTTTTTTTTTTTATTTTATTGTAAACAAATGGGATACATGTTGCCTCTCTGTTTGTACATGGCGCAAAGGCATACCATTTGTGTAATCATAAATCCACATACAGTAATGTTGTTTGATTCATTCTGTTATTTTTTCCCCTTCCCCCCACCCCTCCCACCCCTCTATACCCTCTATACAGTACTTTCTTCCTCCATACTTGCCCCCCTCCCTAACCCTAACTCTAACCCTAACACTAACCCTTCCCTCCCCCCCATTATGTGTCATCCTCCACTTATTAGCGATATCATTTGTCCCTTGTCTTTTTGAGATTGGCTTATCTCACTTAGCATGATATTCTCCAATTTCATCCATTTGCCTGCAAATGCCATAATTTTGTCATTCTTTATGGCTGAGTAATATTCCATTGTGTATATATACCACAGTTTCTTTATCCACTCGTCAATTGAAGGGCATCTAGGTTGGTTCCATAGTCTGGCTATTGTGAATTGAGCAGCTATGAACATTGATGTGGCTGTATCTCTGTAGTATGCTGATTTTAGATCCTTTGGGTATAGGCCAAGGAGTGGGATAGCTGGGTCAAATGGAGGGTCCATTCCAAGTTTTCTAAGGAATCTCCACACTGCTTTCCAGAGTGGCTGCACTAATTTGCAGCCCCACCAGCAATGTATGAGTGTACCTTTCTCCCCACATCCTCGCCAACACCTGTTGCTTGTATTTTTGATAATCGCCATTCTAATTGGGGTGAGATGGAATCTTAGGGTGGTTTTGATTTGCATTTCTCTTATTACTAGAGATGTTGAACATTTTTTCATATGTTTATTGATTGCTTGTACATCTTCTTCTGTGAAGTGTCTGTTCATTTCCTTAGCCCATTTGTCGATTGGATTATTTGTATTCTTGGTGTAGAGTTTTTTGAGTTCTTTATAGATTCTGGAGATTAGTGCTCTATCTGAAGTATGATTGGCAAAGATATTCTCCCACTCTGTAGGCTCTCTCTTCACATTACTGATAGTTTCCTTTGCTGAGAGAAAGCTCTTTAGTTTGAATCTATCCCAGTTATTGATTCTTGCTTTTATTTCTTGTGCTATGGGAGTCCTGTTGAGGAAGTCTGGTCCTAGGCCGACATGTTGAAGATCGGGACCTACTTTTTCTTCTATAATCTGCAGAGTCTCTGGTCTGATTCCAAGGTCCTTAATCCATTTTGAGTTGAGTTTTTGTGCAGGGTGAGAGATATGGGTTTAGTTTCATTCTGTTGCATATGGATTTCCAATTCTCCCAGCACCATTTGTTGAAGAGGCTATCTTTTCTCCATTGCATATTTTTGGCGCCTTTGTCTAGTATTAGAAAGTTGTATTTATTTGGGTTTGTGTCCGTGTCCTCTATTCTGTACCACTGATCTACCTGTCTATTTTGGTACCAGTACCATGCCGTCTTTGTTACTATTGCTTTGTAATAAAGTTGAAGTTTCGGGTATGGCGATACCCCCTGCTTCATTTTTCCTGCGAAGGATTGCTTTAGCTATTCTGGGTTCTTATTCTTCCAGATGAATTTCATGATTGCTTGCTCTATTTCTGTAAGGTACGTCATTGGGATTTTAATTGGGATTGCATTGAATCTGTATAGCACTTTTGGTAGTATGGCCATTTGTACATATTAATTCGGCCTATCCAAGAACATGGGAGATCTTCCATCTTCTAAGGTTTTCTTCGATTTCTTTCTTTAGTGTTCTGTAGTTCTCATTGTAGAGGTCTTTTACCTCTTTTGTGAGATTGATTCCCAAGTATTTTATTTTTTTCGATGCTATGGTGAATGGGTAGTTTTCATAATTTCTCTTTCTGAGGATTCCTCACTTATGTATAAAAAATGCATTGGATTTATGAGCATTGATCTTGTAACCTGCCACTTTACTGAATTCACTTATGAGTTTCTAACAGTTTCTGGTGGAATTTCCTGGTTCCCTAAGTATATAATCATATCATCCGCAAATAGGGATAGTTTGAGTTCTTCTTTTCCTATGCGTATTCCTTTAATTTCCTTGGTCTGTCTAATTGCTCTGGCTAGAGTCTCAAGAACGATATTGAATAGGAGTGGTGAAAGAGGGCATCCCTGTCTTGTTTCCAGTTTTTAGGGGGAATGCTTTCAGTTTTTCACCATTTAGATGATATTAGCCATGGGCTTAGCATAGATGGCCTTTACAATGTTAAGGAATGTTCCCACTATCCCTATTTTTTCTAGTGTTTTGAGCATGAAGGGGTGTTGTATTTTATCAAATGCTTTTTCTGCATCTATTGAAATAATCATGTGGTTCTTGACTTTAAGTCTATTGATATGGTGAATTACATTTATTGATTCCGGATGTTGAACCAACCTTGCATCCCTGGGATAAAACCCACTTGATCGTGGTGCACTATCTTTTTAATATATTTTGTATGCAATTTGCTAAAATTTTATTGAGAATTTTGCATCAATGTTCATTAATGATATCGGTCTGAAATTTTCTTTCCTCGATTTATCTCTGTCTGGCTTGGGTATCAGGGTAATATTGGTTTCATAGAATGAGTTTGGGAGGGTACCCTCCTCTTCTATTTCATGGAATACTTTGAGAAGTATTGGAATGAGCTCTTCTTTAAGGATTTTGTAGAACTCGGCTGAGAACCCATCTGGTCCTGGACTTTTCTTTGTTGGTAGGCTTTTGATGACCTCTTCTACTTCATTACTTGAAATTGATCTATTAAATTTTGTATGTCCTCCTCGTTCAATTTAGGCAATTCATATGTCTCTAGAAACCTGTTGATGTCTTCGAAATTTCTATTTGGTTAGAATATAGATTTTCAAAATAGCTTCTAATTATGTTTTGTATTTCAATTGTGTCTGTTGTGATATTTCCTTGTTCATTCCGAATTTTGGTGATTTGGGTTTCTCTCGTCTTCTCTTTGTTAGAGTGGCTAAGGGTTTATCAATTTTGTTTATTTTTTCAAAGAACCAACTATTATTTTGTCAATTTTTTGTATAGTTTCTTTTGTTTCAATTTCGTTGATTTCAGCTCTGAGTTTAACTATTTCCTGTCTTCTTCTACTTTGGTGTGGTCTGTTCTTCTTTTTCTAGGGCTTGAGCTGAAGTGTTAGGTTGTTTATTTGTTGATTTTACTTCTTTTATTGAATGCGCTCCATGAAATAAATTTCCTCTAAGTACTGCTTTCATAGTGTCCCAAAGATTTTGATATGATGTTTCTTTGTTCTCATTTACCTCTAGGAATTTTTAAATTTCCTTCCTAATATCTTCTGTTATCCATTCATCATGTAATAGCATATTGTTTAATCTCCAGGTGTTGGAGTAGCTTCTGTTTTTTACTCTTTCATTTATTTCTAACTTCAAACCATTATGATCTGATAGAATACAAGGTAGTGTCTCTATCTTCTTGTATTTGCTTACATTAGCTTTGTGGCATAATATATGGTCTATTTTAGAGAAGGATCCATGTGCTGCTGAGAAGAAAGTGTATTCGCTCTTGGTTGGATGGTATATTCTATAAATGTCCGTTAAGTCTAAATTATTGATTGTGTTATTGAGATCTATGGTTTCTTTTGTTCAATTTTGTTTGGAAGTTCTGTCCAGTGGTGAGAGAGGCGTGTTAAAATCACCTAGTATTATTGTGTTATGGTCTATTTGGTCTCTGAAATTGAGAAGGATTTGTTTGACATACATGGATGAGCCACTGTTTGGGGCATAGATGTTTATGATTGTTATGTCTTGCTGATTTCTGGTTCCCTTAAGCAGTATGTAATGTCCTTCTTTATCCCTTTTGACTAGTTTTGACTTGAAGTCCACCTTATCTGAAATGAGGATGGATACTCCAGCTTTTTTGCTGATTCCATGTGCATGATATGTTTTCCCCCATCCTTTCACCTTTAGTCTATGTGTATCTCTTTCTACGAGGTGAGTCTCTTGCAGGCAACATATTGTTGGATCTTTCTTTTTGATCCAATCTGCCAGTCTATGTCTTTTGATTGATGAGTTCAGGCCATTAATATTCAGGGTTATTATTGAGATATGATTAGTATTCCCGGTCATTTGGTTCATTTTATTTATTTATTTATTTATTTATTTATTTTGAGACGACTTGGTTTCTTCCTTTATTTGACAATTCCTTTAGGATGGTTCCTCCCATTGCTGATTTGTTTCTTTGTTTTCATCTCTTCCTCATGGAATATTTTGCTGAGAATGTTCTGTAATGCTGGCTTTCTTTTTGTAAATTCTTTTAGCTTTTGTTTATCATGGAAGGATTTTATTTCATCATCAAATTTGAAGGTAAGTTTTGCTGGGTATAAGATTCTTGGTTGGCATCCATTTTCTTTCAGGGCTTGAAAAATGTTGTTCCAGGCCCTTCTAGCTTTTAGGGTCTGGATTGAAAAATCTGCTGATATCCGTATTGGTTTCCCCCTGAATGTAATTTGATTCCTCTCTCTTGCGGCCTTTAAAATTCTGTCTTTATTTTGTATGTTGAGCATTTTCATTATAATGTGCCTTGGTGTGGGTCTGTTGTAATTTTGTATATTTGGAGTCCTATAAGCCTCTTGTACTTGATCTTCCATTTCATTCTTCAGATTTGGGAAATTTTCTGATAGTATTTCATGAATAGATTGTTTCATTCCTTTGGTCTGTTTCTCTAAGCCTTCCTCAATTCCAATAATTCTCAAATTTGGCCTCTTCATGATATCCCATAGTTCTTGTAGAATTCTGTTCATGATTTCTTACCATCTTCTCTGTTTGTTCAACTTTGTTTTCAAGGTTAAATATTTTATCTTCAATGTCTGATGTTCTGTCTTCCAGGTGTTCTATTCTATTGGTTATGCTTTCTATGGAGTTCTTAATTTGGTTATTGTTTACTTCATTTCAAGGATTTCTGTTTGGTTTTTTTTCAATATCTCTAACTCTTATTGAAGTGATCTTTTGCTTCCTGATTTGCTCTTTAACTGTCGATTGGTGCGATCATTCAGTGCCTGCATTTGCTCTTGGATCTCGTCATTTGCTTCCCTGAGCATTTTAATTATGTACATTCTGAACTCCCTTTCTGTCATTTCTTCTGCCATGCTGTCGTTGGGTTTCATTGATGTAACATCTAGATTTTGTTTGCAGCATTTTCTTTCCTGTTTTCTCATATTGTTCAGGTATCAGTTGACCGCTGTGATATTGCAGATTTCCTCTATTGTCTTATAATATCCCTGAAGATTTCTATTATATCCCCTCTTAGTCTTCAGTAGCCTGAAATCTTTCCTCCCTTTTGGAGGAAGTTGATCATGCAGTGCTCACAAGGGAGCTGACTCCCTTGGGGTGGTGGCCTTCTGGTGGGGTATATTCCCTGCTAGTGGGCAGAGGTACCTTCACTTGCTGATGAATGGTCATCCAGAAGGGAAGTAGGTTGTGGGCTGATGCAAGACCAGTTTGGGCCTGTGTCTCTGATTTTACGGTCCTTTTGGGAGAACCTCACCCAACAGGGAGGAGTCACCCGGGGGGGAGGTCTCGCTGGTCGGTTTTCCTCCCAGAGGTTCCGTTCAATTCACAACTACCGCCTGGGCTGGGCAGCCTTCTTCTGCAATGTTCCCAGGGACCCGGACCTACCTCCTGGGCCTGGAAGCCTCACCCTTCACAAACGAATCTCCTTCGGCTGCCTCTCCTCAGAGAAGCTTCCTGCAGTCCTGGAGCCTTCGCTCCACCCCTCAGTTTGTCTGTGGGGCCCTTCCACCAAGAAGCCGTCTAGGACCCTGCTCTGCACTTTTCGCCTGGCTATGCGGCCCCTCCTCTGAGCAGCCACCTGGAGCCCCTTACAATCGCTCCGAGTCCCAGTGACCCGCCACACGCCTTTTCCTCTGGCAGCCACCTGTTGTTCCGTGCGGTCGCTCTAAGACCAAGTGACCCACCACGCACCACTTTCTCCACCAGGCAGTCACCCAGAGATCTGGTGCGTCACGAGTCCCAAGAACTCACTGTGCACCTTCTTGTCCCAACTGCCTCCCGTAGCCCTGGTGCAGTCACTTCGAGCCCAAGCACCCCGCCGCGCTCCTCCTCCTTCTCCAGACAACCCCCTATGTTCAGGAGCGGATGCTCTGGGACCAAACCACTCACCACGCTGTTCCACCGGATAGCGCCCAGAGCCCTGGCGCAGCAGTTCCATTCCAAGCGACGTGCCGAGCCCGTATTTCTCCTTCTCCTCTGGGCAGCCCCCTGTGTTCAGGGGTGGTCACATTCAGTCCAAACAGCTCACCAAGCACCTTCTCCTTTGGGCAGCCTCCCAGAGCACGGGTGGGTTGCACCGAGTCCAAGCGCTGTGGTGAACAGCCACCTCTCCAATGCTCCCAGCTGTCTGCGATCATGCTCCGGCGGGGGGAGGGGCGCCTCGCCGGCAGTTCTACTTTGCAAAGATCCCTGCTTTTTGGGGCTATCGCCCAGTTCCAGGACTCCTGCCCCGTCCGGGCGCCTTGCCCAGTGGGAGATTCTCGCCCGGCTGCTTAGAGTTGGTCCCAAGGCTCTCTATATCTCCTCTTCTTGAGTCCTGAGTCCTGGAGCAACACGAAACGCAGCCACCCTCTAGTCCGCCATCTTGAATCCCGCTTGTGTTCTTGATAATCGCCATTTTAATTGGGGTGAGATGAAATCTTAGGGTAGTTTTGATTTGCATTTCTCTTATTACTACAGATGTTGAACATGTTTTCCTATATCTGTTGATTGCTTGTACATCGTTTTCTGTGAAGTGTTTGTTCATTTCCTTAGCCCATTTGTTGATTGGATTATTTGCATTCTTGGTGTAGAGTTTTTTGAGTCCTTTATAGATTCTGGAAATTAGCGTTCTATCTGAAGTATGAGTGGCAAAGATATTCTCCCACTCTGTAGGCTCTCTCTTCACATTACTGATAGTTTCCTTTGCTGAGAGAAAGCTTTTAGTTTGAATCTATCCCAGTTGTTGATTCTTGCTTTTATTTCTTGAGCTATGGGAGTCCTGTTAAGGAAGTCTGATCCTAAGCCAACAAGTAGAAGGTTTGGACCTACTTTTTCTTCTATAAGATGCAGGGTCTCTGGTTTGATTCCGAGGTCCTTGATCCATTTTGAGTTGAGTTTTGTGCAGGGTGAGAGATAGGGGTTTGATTTCATTCTGTTGCATATGGTTTTCCAGTTTTCCCAGCACCATTTGTTGAAGAGGCTATCTTTTCTCCATTGCATATATTTGGCCCCTTTGTCTAGTATGAGAAAATTGTATTTATTTGGGTGTGTGTCCATGTCCTCTATTCTGTACCATTGATCTACCTGTCTATTTTGGTACCAGTACCATGCCGTCTTTGTTACTATTGCTTTGTAATAGAGTTGAAGATCTGGTATTGCGATACCCCCTGCTTCGCTCTTTCTACTGAGGATTGCTTTAGCTATTCTGGGTTTCTTATTCTTCCAGATGAATTCCATAATTGCTTGCTCTATTTCTGTAAGGTACATCATTGGGATTTTAATTGGAATTGCATTGAATCTGTATAGCACTTTAGGTAGTATGGCCATTTTGACAATATTAATTCTGCCTATCCAAGAACATGGGAGATCTTTCCATCTTCTAAGGTTTTCTTTAATTTCTTTCTTTAGTGTTGTATAGTTCTCATTGTAGAGGTCTTTCACCTCTTTTGTGAGATTGATTCCCAAGTATTTTATTTTTTTTGAGGCTATTGTGAATGGGGTAGTTTTCCTAATTTCTCTTCTGAAGATTCATCACTTATGTATAAAAATGCATTGGATTTATGAGCATTGATCTTGTAACCTGCTACTTTACTGAATTCACTTATGAGTTCTAAGAGTTTTCTGGTGGAATTTCCAGGTTCCTCTAAATATATAATCATGTCATCAGTGAACAGGGATAGTTTGAGTTCTTCTTTTCCAATTCATATCCCTTTAATTTCTTTGGTTTGTCTAATTGCTCTGGCTAGAGTCTCAAGAACGATGTTGAATAGAAGTGGTGAAATAGGGCATCCCTGCCTTGTTCCAGTTTTTAGGGGAAATGCTTTCAGTTTTTCACCATTTAGAATGATATTGGCCATGGGCTTAGCATAGATGGCCTTTACAATGTTAAGAAATGTTCCCACTACCCCAATTTTTTCTAGTGTTTTGAGCATGAAGGGGTGCTGTATTTTATCAAACGCTTTTTCTTCATCTATTGAAATAATCATGTGATTCTTAACTTTTAGTCTGTTGAGATGGTGAATGACATTTATTGATTTCCAGATGTTGAACTAACCTTGCATCCCTGAGATAAAACCCACTTGATCGTGGTGCACTATCTTTTTAATATATTTGTGGATGCGATTTGTAAAATTTTGTTGAGAATTTTTGCGTCGATGTTCATTAAGGATATTGGTCCGAAATTTTCTTTCCTCAATGTGTCTCTGTCTGGTTTATGTATCAGTGTGATATTGGCTTCATAGAATGAGTTTGGGAGGGTTCCCTCCTCTTCTATTTTATGGAATACTTTGAGAAGTATTGGAATGATCTCTTCTTTAACGTTTTTGTAGAACTCGGCTGAGAACCCATCTGGTCCTGGACTTTTCTTTGTTGGTAGGCTTTTGATGACCTCTTCTATTTCATTGCTTGAAATTGATTTATTTAAGTTGTGTATGTCCTCCTCTTTCAGTTTAGGTAATTCATATGTCGCTAGAAACTTGTTGATGTCTTTGAGGTTTTCTGTTTTGTTGGAGTATAGATTTTCAAAATAGCTTCTAATTATGTTTTGTATTTCACTCGTGTCTGTTGTGATATTTTCTTGTTCATTCCGAATTTTAATAATTTCGGTTTTCTCCCTCTTCTCTTTGTTAGTGTGGCTAAGGGTTTATCAATTTTGTTTATTTTTTCAAAGAACCAACTATTTTTTTGTTAATTTTTCTGATTGTTTCTTTTGTTTCAATTTTGTTGACTTCGGCTATGATTTTAACTATTTCCTGTCTTCTACTACTTTTGGTGTTGGTCTGTTCTTCTTTTTCTAGGGCTTTGAGCTGTAATGTTAAGTCGTTTATTTGTTGATTTCTACTTCTTCTGTTGAATGCGCCCCATGAAATAAATCTTCCTCTAAGTACTGCTTTCATAGTGTCCCAGAGATTTTGATATGATGTGGCTTGGTTCTCGTTTACTTCTAAGAATTTTTTAATTTCCCTCCTGATGTCTTCTGTTATCCATTCATTGTATAATAGTGTATTATTTAATCTTCAAGTATTGGATAAGTTTCTGTTTTTTATTCTGTCATTTATTTCTAATTTCAATCCATTATGATCTGATAGAGTACAAGGTAGTATCTCTATCTTCTTGTATTTGCTAACAGTAGCTTTGTGGCATAAAACATGGTCTATTTTAGAGAAGGATCCATGTGCTGCTGAGAAGAAAGTCTATTCGTTCGTTGTTGGATGGTATATTCTATATAAGTCGGTTAAGTCTAAATTGTTGATTGTGTTATTGAGATCTATGGTTTCTTTATTCAATTTTTGTTTGGATGATCAATCCAGTGGTGAAAGAGATGTGTTAAAATCGCCTAATATTATTGTGTTGTGGTCTATTTGATTTCTGGAATTGAGAATTATTTGTTTGACGAACATGTATGAGCCAATGTTCGGGGCATAGATATTTATGATTGTTATGTCTTGCTGATTTATGCTTCCCTTAAGCAGTATGTAATGTCCTTCTTTATCCCTTCTGACTAGTTTTGGCTTGAAGTCCACATTATCTGAAATGAGGATGGATACTCCAGCTTTTTTGCTGTGTCCATGTGCATGGTATGTTTTTTCCCATCCTTTCACCTTTAGTCTATGGGTATCTCTTTCTATGAGATGAATCTCTTACAGGCAGCATATTGTTGGATTTTTTCTTTTTAATCCAATCTGCCAGTCTATGTCTTTTGATTGATGAGTTCAGGCCGTTAACATTCAGGGTTATTATTGTGATATGATTTGTATTCCCAGTCATTTGACTCATTTTTGTTTTTTGACATGATTTGGTTTCTCCTTTATTTGGCTATTCCTTTAGGCTTGTTCCTCCTGTTGCTGATTTGCATTGTTGTTTTTCATCTCTTCCTCATGGAATATTCTGCTGAGAATGTTCTGTAATGCCGGCTTTCTTTTTGTAAATTCCTTTAGCTTTTGTTTATCATGGAAGGATCTTATCGTCAAATCTGAAAGTAAGTTTTGCTGGGTATAAGATTCTTGGTTGGCATCCGTTTTATTTCATTGCTTGGTAAATGTTGTTCCAGGCCCTTCTAGCTTTTAGGGTCTGGATTGAAAAATCTGCTGATATTCTTATTGGTTTCCCCCTGAATGTAATCTGATTCTTTTCTCTTGCAGTCTTTAAATTTCTGTCTTTATCCTGTATGTTAGGTATTTTCATAATAATGTGCCTTGGTGTGGGTCTGTTGTAATTTTGTATAATTGGAGTCCTATAAGCCTCTTGTACTTGGTTTTCCATTTCATTCTTCAGATTTGGAAAATTTTCTGATATTATTTCATTGAATAGATTGTTCATTCCTTTGGTTTGGTTCTGTAAGCCTTCCTCAATCCCAATAATTCTTAAATTTGGCCTCTTCATGATATCCCATAATTCTTGTAGATTCTGTTCATGATTTCTTACCATCTTTTCTGTTTGGTCAACCTTGTTTTCAAGATTAAATATTTTGTCTTCAATATCTGAGGTTCTGTCTTCCAGGTGTTCTATCCTATTGGTTATGCTTTCTATGGAGTTTTTAACTTGGTTTATTGTTTCTTTCATTTCAAGGATTTCTGGTTTTTTTTTTCTCAGTATCGCTAACTCTTTATTAAAATGCTCTTTTGCTTCCCTTATTTGCTCTTTTAACTGTTGATTGGTGCGATCATTTAATGCCTGCATTTGCTCTTTCATCTCCTCGTTGGCTTCCCTGATTGTTTTAATTATGTACATTCTGAACTCCCTTTCTGACATTTCTTCTGCTGTGCTGTCATTGGGTTTTATTGATATAGTATCTAGGTTTGTTTGGGACATTTTCTTCCCTTGTTTCCTCATATTGGTCAGATGTCAGTGGGACTCTGTGATATTGCAGATTTCCTCTATTGGCTTATAGTGTCCCTGTAGATTTCCAGTGTATCACCTACCAGCCTTCAGTAGCCTGAAGTCTTGGAGTAACTTGATAATGCAGTGTTTCCGAAGAACGCTGCCCCTAGCCCGCTACTGGTTCCAGGGAGAGAGACCTGGAGAGGTCTCTGGCTGCCCTACCCTGGTCCCAGAGTCTGCTTGCGGGTTGGAGGTCTTCGCTGGCTTGGAGACTTGTGGCTGGCTCTGCGTAGAAAGGCTCTCCCTGGGCAGTGTGCTCCGAGAATCTAGCCTGGAAAGACGCTTCCCGCCGGAGGGAGCCGAGCTGCTTGCGGAAGTCTCTGGCTGCCCTGTGCTGGTCTCTGGAGCAACCTGCGGGTGCGCCGGAGCTGGCTGCAGGGTGGGCCGGAGCTGGCCACATACTGGTTCTGTGCAGAAAGGCTCTCACTGGGGGGCCTGCTCTGCGAAGCTGGAGAATCTGGCCCCTGTGGTTCTGTTTTAGTCCAAGTCTCTCAATGCTTCCCCTTCTTGAATCCTGGGTTCTGGAGTGACTGGAGATGCAGTCACCCTCTAGTCCGCCATTTTGTATTGCCCTCCTGGATGACATTTTTATTGTCTCTTTCACAACTCTGTTTTCCTTTGTTTCTATTTCTTGTTTTTTCCTTCTTGCTAACAGCCAAACTCTAGTTCTCTCTCTCTCTCTCACTCTCTCTCTGTCTCTCTCTCTCTCCCTGTAATTCTTTTACTTCTATTTGTTGCTCTTTCCCCTTCATAAACCCACCCTATGTCTCCTCCGCATTTGCCCCATTCACCGTTTGAACCTACAAACCCGTTTCTACCACCCCATTTCTTTTTCTTTCCTCTTAAATAACTCTAACTCTATGCTTATATCTATTGAAATATATTTTTCTTTTCTCATTTCTAGCATTTTTTGAGGACAGTTATTTTTCATGGATCAGTTTTTGAGGACTCAGATGTTTGGATATTATATATCAATTTTGTTCTTGTAATCTTTTATTTCTATTTAAAATTTTCATTTTATACATTTTTTTCTCTCACATACCAATTCCCTCAACTCTCCTTTTCCTCCATTAACAGCCAATCCTGTTGTTCTCTCTTTACTCTTACTCTAATTGTTTCCTTCTCTTTCCCCTCCTTCTTTCTTATAATTATTCTATCCTATGTCACATCTCTGTTCACCACTTGAAATTGTAAACTCTTTTGTAAACTTACTGTTTTCACTGTGGGCAATAAATGACCATATAATTTCTGATAATCGTGACAATCAACATTGCAGATTTTATAGCAATAGCTATTCAGTTTTATGCTGTAAATTGTTTGCATCAGTTCTTATTATCTCTCTCCTCCTAAACTGTGAGGTACTGGAAATTTTCAGGAACTCCATAAGTCCATAGGGTAGAAACTCTACTGTCTCAAAATCAACTATTAGATGATGGCCACACAAACAATATGAAAAGGCAAGGGAACAAATTGCTCCAAACAAACAAAAATTCTTCAATAACAGAGTTCATTGACACCTCTGTGGAAGAAATGTCAGAGAAGGAGTTTATTCATGTTCATAGTTAAAAAATCTGAGGGAACAATGTAAAGGAGAAAATACAGGAAGCAAAGGGTCACTTCAATAAAGAGAGATTTTGAAAAAAAAAAGCAGAAATTCTCAAAATGAAGGAATCAATAAACCAAATCAAAATTGCACTGGAAAGAATCACCAGCAGACCAGACCACATGGAAGACAGTTTCAAACAACAGAGACAAATTATATAATCTTGAAATCAACGATGACCAGGAAGAAAAGATGTTAAGACACCAGGAACCGAACTTCCAAGAAATATGGGATAACATGGAAAGACTAAACTTAAGTTTTATTGGGATAGATGAAGACTTGAAGATACACACCAAATGAATACATAATCTTTTCAATGAAATAATGTTTCAAAATTTCTCAAGCATAAGAATGAAATGAAAAACTCAAATACAAAAGGCATAAAGGACTCCAAATATACAAAATTACAACAGATCCACACCGAGACACATTATTATGAAAATGCCTAAAATATACAATAAGAATAGAATTTTAAAGACTGTCAGAGAAAAATTACAGGTTACATTTAGAGGGAAACTAATTCAGATCTCAGGTGATTTCTCAACCCAGTCCCTTAAAGCTAGGTTTTGCAATAATATATATCAAGCTCTGAAAGAAAATGGATGTCAACCAAGAATATTATACTCTGCAAAATTAAGCTTCAGAATTGATGATAAAATTTAAAAAAGCTTATATGATAAAAGTTAAAAGAATTCACTACTAGAAAGCCTGAACTACAAAGCGTGCTCAACAAAATATTTCATGAAGAAGAAATGAAAAATAAAATTGAAAACCAGCAAAGTGAGGAATTACACTAGAAGAATAGTCAATCAACAGAAAAACTAATTCAAATTAAAAATCAGAAATAATTAAAAATGACAGGGAATAAAAATTATTTCTCAATAACATTGAATGTAAATGGCCTAAACTTATCAATCAAAAGACATAGACTGGAAGACTGGATTAAAAAACAGACACATCCATATGCTGTCTGCAAGAGACTTGTCTCAGGCAAAGAAATCTACAGATTGAAGGAAAAAGGTTGGAAAAAATGTTATCATTCACATGGATCTCATAAACAAGCAGGGGTTTCGGATAAAGTGGACTTCAAGTTAAAGTTAATCAGAAGGAAAAAAGAAGAGCATTTCCTACTGTTTAAGGAAACAAAAATTAACAAGCCATAACAATCTTAAAATTTTATGACCAAACAATGGAGCATCTATACACATAAAACAAATTCTTAAGAATCTCAAAAATCAAATATACCACAACACAATAATAATGAGTGACTCAATATGCCTCTCTTCTCTGTCACCAATCAATGGATCTTCCAAAAAAAATAAAATAAAGAAGTTATATAACTAAAAATACAATTAATTTTTTTGACTTAACAGACATGTAGAATATTTAAGTCATCAACAACTGAATAAACTTTCTTCTCAGCAGCACAGGAATCCTTCTCAATAACAAACCAAATCATAGGCCACAAAGCAACTCTTAGCAAATACAAAAAATAGAGATAATACCTTGCATTTTATCATATCATAATGCAATGAAACTAGAAATCAAAAATAAAATGAAAACTAGAAGCTCTTCTAACACTTGGAGACTAAACAATACCCTATTGAATGACCAATGGACAGCAAATGGTATCACGGATGAAATTTTAAAAATGCTGAGAGATAAGTGACATTGATATTTTGATAAAACATCAAAATCTCTGGGATACCATGAAGGCAGTTCTTAGAGGAAACTTCATTGCATGTGAGCTCATTAATCAAAATAATAGAAAATCAACAAACAAGAAACCTAAATTTAAATCTCAAATCCCTAGTAAAAGAAGACAAAATAAACATAAAAAGCAATAGAAGACAGGAAATAATTAAAATCAGAGCTCCTTCAATTGATGAATAAAGAAAATGTGATATATATATATATTTATATATATATATATAAAAGATGGAATATTACTCAATCTTAAAGAAGGATGAAAATGTGGAGTTTTCTAGCAAATGGGTGGATTGAAATATGCCAATCACAAAAAAACCAAAGGCCAAATGTTTTCTCTGATTGGTGGATGCTAATTCACAAAAATGGGAGTGAGGTATGGAAGAATAGATTTACTTTAAATTAGGCAGAAGGGAGTGATGGGAGAGGAGGGGATATGGGGATAGGAAGGATAGTAGATAGACTTTATTACCCTATATACACTTATAACTATATGACCAGTGGGATGCCACATCATGTACAACCAGAAGAATGAGAAATTATACTCCATCTATATATGATGTATCAAAGTGAATTCTACTGTCAGGTATAACTAACTAGAACAAACAAAAAGTAAAATTAATGAAATGTGAACCAAAAATATAATTAAAAAACTGATGAAACAAAAAGTTGATTCTTAAAAAAAAAGGTGGTTCTTTGAAAAAAAATAAATAAAATTGATAAACCCTTAGCCATGCCAACAAAGAGAAAGAGAGAAAACTCAAACTACTAAAATTTGTGATGAAAAAGGAAATATCACCACGGACACCATTGAAATATAGACGATAATCAGAAACTACTTTGAAAACCTCTACTCCAATAAAACAGAAAAATCATGAAGACATTAACAAATTTCTGGAGACATACAATCTATCCAAACTGAATCAAGAGGACTTAGAAAATTTAAACACATCAATTTCAAGCAACAAAATCAAAGACTCCATTGAAAGCCCACCAGCAAAGAAAAACCCAGGACCAAATGAATACTCAACAGTGTTTTACCAGACCTTAAAAAAACAAACAAACAAACAAACAAACAAAAAACTTACATCAATACTCCTCAAATTATTCCATTAAATAGAAAGGGAGGGAATACTCCAAACTCATTCTATGAAACTAGTATCACCCTGGTCCCAAAACCAGGCAAAGACACATCAAGGAAAGAAAACTTTAGACCAATATCCCTGATGAACAGAGATGCAAGAATTCTAAATAAAATAGTGGTAAATCACATTCAAAAATAGAGTAAAAGATAGTGCACCATGATCAAGTGGGGTTCAGCCCAAGGATGCAAGTTTGGTTCAGCATATAGAAATCAATAAACTTAATTCATCACATCAGTGGACTTAAAGATAAGAATCACACGATTGTCTCAACAGATGCAGAAAAAGCATTTTGCAAAATTCAGCATCCATTCATGCTCAAAGAACTAGGGATGGTAGGAGCATGGCTCAACATTGTAAAAGCTGTATATGCTAAACTCAAGGACAACACCATTCTAAATGGAGATAAGTTGAAAGCATTCCCTTTAAAAACTGGAAAAAGACAGGAATGCCTTCATTTACTATTTCTATTCAACATGTCCTTTAAACCCTAGCCATGGCAATTAGACAAAAGAAAGAAATTAAAGGGATACAAATAGGAAAAGAGACCAAATTACACTTATTTGCCAATGACATGATTCAATATATATTAGGCCCAAAAACTCCACCAGAAACTTTCTATACCTCATTAATGAATTCAGCAAAGTAGCAGAGTCTAAAATTTACACCTATAAATCAATTGTGTTCCTATATACCAATGATGCATCAGTGAAAAGAAAATCAGAAAAACTATCCCTTTCACAATACTGAAAAAATTAAAATACTTTGTAATCAATCTAACAAAAGAGGTGAAAGTCCTCTACAATGAAAATCACAGAACACTAATGAAAGAAAATGAGGAAGACCCCAGAAAATGGAAAGATCTCCCATGTACTCAGATAGGCAGAATTAATGTCAAAATGGCCATAATACCAAAGGTGCTATACAGATTCAATGCAATTCCTATTAAGGTTCTGATGACTTTCTTCATAGAAATACCAAGAACAGTCATGAAATTCATTTGGAAAAATAAGAGACCCAGAATAGCCAAAGCAATCCTTAGTGATAAAAGTGAAGCAGGAAGCATCACAATACCAGACCTTAAATTATATTACAGAGCTATTATAATACTATTATATTATAGTAACAAAAACATCATGGTATTGGCATCAAAGCAGACATGAAAACCAAAGATGCAGAATAGAAAACACAGAGATAAACCCACAGAAATACAGTTACCTCATACTAGACAAAGGTGCCAAAAACACAAATTCGAGAAAAGATAGCCTCTTTAACAAATGGTGCTGGGAAAACTGGAAATTCATATGTAGTAAAAAAAAAAAAAAAAAAAAAAGAAAGAAAGAAAGAAAGAAAGAAAGAAAGAAAGAAAGAAAGAAAGAAAATTAAATTCCTATCTCTTGCCCTGCACAAAACTCAACTCAAAGTCAATCAATCAAGGACCTAGGCATTAGACCAGAGACCCTGCTCCTGTTAGAAGTAAAAGTAGGCCCAATTCTCCATCATGTTGGCTTAGGAACCAACTTCCTCTATAAAACTCCTAAAGCACAAGAAATAAAATCAAAAATCAGTAAATGGAATGGTCTCAAACTATAAAGCTTCTTCAAAGCATAGGAAATGATAAAAAAAAAAAAAAAACTGAACAGAGAGTCTACATAATGGGAGAAAACCTTTGCCACCTGCATATCAGATAGAGCATTAATCTCTAGGATATATAAAGAATTCAAAAAACTTAACACCAACAAAAAAATAATCCCATGAATAAATGGACAAAGGAACTGAACAAACACTTCACAGAAGAATAAATATGAATAGTCAAAAACCATGAAAACTTGTTCAGCATCTCTAGCAATTAAAGAAATGCAAATTAAAACAACACTGAGATTTCATCTCACTCCAGCCAGAATGACAATTATCAAGAATACAAATAACAATAAATGTTGGCAAGGATGTGGGGAAAAAGGTTCACTCAAACATTGCTGGTGAGACTGCAAATTGGTGTAATACTATGGAAAGCAGTATGGACATTCCTCAGAAAACTTCAATGGAACCACCATTTGACCCCATTATCCCACTCCTCGGTTTATACTCAAAGGATTTAAAATTAGCATAATATAGTGATACAGCCACATCAATGTTTATAACAGCACAATTCACAATAACCAAGCTATGGTTAACCAAACCTAGGTGCCTTTCAACAGAATGGATAAAGAAAGCATGGTATATATGTACGGTGAAATATTACTCAGCCATAAAGAAGAATGAAATTGTGGCATTTGCTGGTAAATGGATGGAACTGGAGAATATCATGCTAAGTGAAATAAGCCAATCCCCCAAATCCAAAGTCCAAATGTTCTCTCTGATATGTAGATGCTAGCCCACAATAAGGGCGGGTACGGAGGAAAGAATAGAAGTTCATTGTATTAGACAAAGGGGAATGAAGGGAAGGGAGATGGGAGGAAAATGGGAAAGACAGAAGAATGAATAAGACAAAACTTTCCTTCCCTAGTTTAAGAATACACAACCAGGGTAACTCTACATCATGTACAACCCCAAGAATGGGATCTGACCTAGAATAAGTTATACTACATGTATGTACAATATGCCAAAATACACTCTACTGTCATGTATATGTAAAAAGAACAAATTTAAAAAATTGTCCTGAATATATGCTGTTTACAAGCAACACACTTTATTAAGATACAGAGAAGTTCTAAGTAAATGTACGGAAAATAGATTTGCTATGCAAATTTTAAACCAAGGAAAACTGGTACTGTTATATTACCATTAAACACAGTAGATTTTCAAGAGAAAAAGTAAAAAGGGACATTTCAAATCATGGGAGTCGATTCATCAAGAGGGCACAAAAACCTAGTGTCTCCTTAACAAAGGAGTTTCAAAGTGCTTGTATGGATGTATTGGGAGAGACGAACAGCAATTATAGTTTGCAATTGTAACATGCAAGTGAGCTACAGAACATTTAGACAATATTGTCAGTTTGTCACAATTCATAACAGCAGAATAAACATTGTTTTCAAAGGAATATGGTACACTCGCCTAGAGAGAGCATATACAGAATTTTAAGTCCAATTCACAGAAAAGCCTCACCTGTTAAGGAATTCTCCTTAGCCACCTGTGTTCCACATTCCAGATTCAAACTCTCATAATCCCACTGGGCATGATTTCCCACTTGGAGACAATTGTAAATTAGTGGGTCCTGATTGTCTTTTTTGGGTGCCTGCTAGTCTCTCCAATGAAGGAGTCTGCTTTTCCATCCTGGCTATATGTCTCCTGTAAGAATCCCCCCGAAGCTGTATAGAAGGCACCTCAGGATTGTCTCTCTGAAGGAAAAGTGGGGAAACTTGTGTCCAGTGGTACTGATGGTTCACGACTCTGTGGACCCAGTACAGGTCCAGGTGTAGGATTTTATAAATCTGACGTATTTAGTTTATGAAAAGACCAGACATATGTATTCTTTCAACTCCAAATCAGAGAACCAAAATGATAAGGGTCATTGACCATTTTATGCAGGAAAAATAAAATCTACAGAAACATCCCATTTTTATTTCTAATACTTGAAATGCCATATTTCTTTAATAAGAAGATTCATGTTTTGTTTTGTTTTTCAGTTCTATTCAATGTCAGAAATTCTCTTTTCAAACATTGTTTCTTCACCGTTTCACTGCTTTTCTGCTGCTTTCTTCTAGAAATTAACTGGAACATTCTCATTTTGACTTAAACGTCTCATAATCTCTTTTCTCCTCGTTGTTCTCCCCTGCTACATTTTGAACAATGCCCTCAGGATTTGTCTTCAGTTTAATACGACTATCCTCAGCTTTGTCTGATCTGCTGCTTATCCTATGTGTTGTGCAAAGGGTCCCCCAAAATAAATGCAGCTGTCAATAGACTGCGGAGAGGAGCCATTTAGCAAGAGAGCGGCTGACGGCACCATGGGGTTCTGTTCAGGAGAAGGCCCTGTCCCTCCTCTTCTCTCTTAGCTGGGCCCTCCTGCACTATGAAATGATGCAAATTCAGACTCACCTCTGTTAACAGAGGCTTACAGGACAGGCCTGACTACCACCCAACCGCCCTGGGACTTTGATTTTCCTTTTGGCTCTCTGAATCTCTGATCAGAGATAAACTTTTTGACAGTTTTATAGGCAATGGCTGGCGTTTCTTTTAGTCTTTTCACGGAGGGGAGTCGCCCCCTTCAGAGTCTCGGTTTTATTTGGAGATCTTGATCACCACTTTTTGTTGTTGTTTGCCTCATGTAGAACCAAAGCTCTATTTTTCATGGCTGCCAAAATATTGAAATCACATTCTTAATCCCAAAGGACAAAAGTGGGAGTCAAATGCTCTCAGTTTTCTTTGGTTGGTCACACAATATTCATCATTCTTTTCTCTTTGTTTCTGGGATGTCAGGATTTCTTTCTTCCTTTTTTAATCTTAGCTTTTTTCTTCTTTTGAAGTAAGTTTTGTCTTTAACTTTCTGTCATGAAGGTCATTGTGCATTTCCATGCATTCATGTAAGATGAGTGCAGATTGGTTCAAAGGAGAACTGAAAAGCATAGGCCCAAGGTGCACCTTACCTGGTGTACTCTGGCTGGCATGTGAAAAGGGACTTGTGGTAGAGGCAAAAATGGACTCAGAAAGCAGGTGAAAACAGGTGATAGGGACGGCTACCATATGATGAGAAAGCACCAGCAGCTAGGCTGTGTGCTGAACACTTCACTTACTTTATATACCTACTTCTTGCAATACCCTATATGGTGTCATTATGCAAGTACTAGAGAGAGGAAATTGCTCAAAATCACCAAGATACTAGGCAGCAGAGAGGAGCTACAAATCCCGTTTTCCATGATTCAGAAGTCAATTTCCTTGACACCAAGCTGTCCTCCAGAGTGATCCATCCTTCACCCTTCAATACCTGTACTCAGGACATTAGTGAAAAGAGAATGATTGACAAGACAGGGACAGGTTTCATAAAATGAGTGAGGAAGGAGACAGAAAGAAACTGGGAAAGGCAGAGGAAGGATAAAAAGGAGGGAATACAGATCTTTTGGGGATAAAATGCTGGGTTATAATCCTTCTCTGCCTACCACTCCCTGGGTTCCCCAAGAGACATCCCTCTTTGGGACTCAATTTCCCCATCTAGAAAATGTGGGACAATGGAGTCCAGATCTAAAACATCTTCCTTCTCTGACCACGCTGCCAGGTTTTCCACAGCAGGCACAGTGGCCAAAAACACACAGCAGGACCTTGTCGATTCTGTATCAGCAGGAGAAGAAAAGGTGGAGAAACCACCTCCGGCCAAACTCGTTAACAGTTGTTTCATTAATCACAGTTTGTGTTTCAAATCCAAAGACAATCTGTCCAATTAACATTAAAGTTCTGGCAGCCATGAAGAGACCTTTAGAAAAGGCAATTTGACACAATTGCTAATAATGCTCCCATTTAGAAAAGTAGCTCCCAAACATAGCATTCTCCTGGTGACAGCTGGAGACCTGTCCAAAGGAGCAAGATGGGCTTCCGGCACCTCCATCATTTGACCCTGTCTCTCCATACAGCTTCATCTCCCTAGGAGCCTGTTATATGCCAGCTGTCCTAGCAGGACAGTCTTCCAGAATTCGCCACTGTCATTCACACCTCTGTGCCCCTGTCTGAGCCTGCAGCTCACATGTCTCCCCAGTTGCTCTGTGTTCTTGTCTAAGCTCCTCCATATCACTTTCTGCACCCCACTTCTTGCAACAAATAATATTCGGTCTGTTGAGTCTTGGGTTTGCAACTTCCTTCCATTACTCACTAACTTGGCCATGTTTTATGCTCTTATCTTCAAGTAATACGTACACATAGCCAAAAACACTCAAATGATACACAGAATTATATGACAAAATCTAGTTCTCTTTCTCTTCCTAACTTCCAGGATTCTACTTGGATGTAATCTCAGTTACCAATATCTTGTGATATTTTTTTCCTGAAAATGTCTGTATGAATGTATAAATTAATGAATGAATAAATGAATAAATAAACAAATTCCTCACAACAAATAATAATACATTATGCATACTCTTTTACACCTGGTTGAACAATATATCTTGAAGCTTGTTTCTTATCAGTGCACACAGATTTTAGCACAGTCCTTATGACTTTGGACAAATAGATTGAGCTCTCTGGGTCCATACCTACTCCCAGGGTATGTAGCCCTTCGGTCATTTTGTTGAATTGTCTGTTGGTACTTTATGCAATGTTGGCCACCGATTATGGATGTTTGTGGGAGAATGACTGTTTATAAGGAACATTGTGGTAGTAATTTGAGAGTAGTGCCTGACAAGTAGAAGGTAGCTAATGTGAGATTCCTCTTTCTTTTCTCTGAAATAACATAGCAGGCATGGGCTAAAACTCACTACAGAGTATTTAGCGTCATGCTGCTTTATTTACCAATCTTTGGTGTGTGTATGTGCGCACTTACATGTCACATCTCAGCCCTGATCCACCAGGAGCCTTAAGACCATGCTTAGAATGAGTCCTAGGAAAGAAGATAAAGTCAGTCAAGAGAACTTTCTCCAGCCCACCCAAAGCACCAGACTCAGGAGCTTTGGTTGAGGGTCCCTGTTGTGCCAATTGCTTTGAGCAGTCTGTGACTTTTCTCAGGCTTTTGCCAGCCACTTCTCTGCATGAGAGGAGTAAGTTATTTTTCTTGGGTAGGATAAGCCAATGATGCACTTGAAAGCACCGTATAGGAGGGGCACCTTTAACAGTGAGAACACTAAGGCGGGGATCCTGCCTTTGAGCTTGATATCATTGACCCCCTACCTCATAGCTCTTGTCTGACTGCTTTCCCTGCTTCTGACATATTCCAGAAACAGGGACCAGGTAGCAGAAAGTTCCAGGCAGAGTGTAATAACAGAAATTCAGGCAGAAGTACAGCTTTGCTTTTGTGCTTTGCCCATTCATATAGATCCCATCCTACTGTTAGAGATTTGGAGAGCAGTCTGTGGAGCAGGAGAAAGCAAGGATCAGACAGACTCAGGAGCCTAGAAAAAGACTGAAGGTCATGGTGAATCCCCATTCCTTGAGTCAGTACTGTCTGCTCTAGAAGGCGACTGTTCCAGGAAAGCTCTGCTGGTTGGTAACAACAACCTGTTTTACAAATGGTGGTTAATTTCAGTGAGAAGTGCAGTGTTGGGGAAGGAGGGGGACTGTGTAGTTTCGACACTGCCTAGGTATCTATGGCGCAGCCCAGAACATCTTAAATGCTGAATTTGAGGCTGATGATATATTTTCTGTCCTGCATGGGAAGGTGTGTGTGTTTGTAGGGCGGGGGAGGAAGTCCTTTGGGAGAATTACCCAAGAAGTAGAGGGAAGAGATCAATCTGGAAGCCCCAAGCACTGTAAACTTTCCCCTGGCTTTCTCAGAGGGTTGGGCATCCCGTTGCTTCCCGGTAATTACCAGCTGCAACTGCGCTCAGCAGGCTGAGATGGCAGGTGATGCCGCCTCCCTTCCCCTCCCTGCTCCTCCCCCTGACTGACTCTCCTTGGGTGCCCTTGTCATTTTTCCTGCAGATTCTTGCTGGCCCTGGCCAGGCAGCAGGCAACAGGAGTGTCCTGTTGATTTTTTTCCTCGTTTCCCCATGGAATCCTTGAAGTACAAGCAGAGGAGGGGAGTGAGAGGAAATGAAGGGGTCCTTAGATATCAGGGGAGGAGATGACCTTTGAAACCATCTTTTCTGGGTGACACCTGAGCCATGCAAGCCTGCAATTTCCTCTATGAGTGTGCAGCCGCGTCACGTAAGGCCCTTAATGACAGTGTGGGCGATGGATGGCGACAGGGCAGTTGAAGTTTAAAATACATGCCAAGGAGATATTAAAAGCCATATAACTACCTTGAAGGGATGAGAACAGGCAGGAGAGCAGGGGAGAGGGGCTGAAGTTTCGCAGGTGTCTGTGAGGGTGACGGAGTTCTCTTTTCTTCATCCTTTACTGTTCTGCACCTCAACTCCTGATGCTTTGTAGGCCCTCAGTATTTCTCCACATTTTTCTGTTGCCGAAGTCACTATCCTAGCCCAGACCCCAATTACCTTTCTTCTTGACACTTACAGTAATAGACTCCCTGCCCCCAGGCTCCACCACTTCCAGTCTACCCTGCAGATGTCACCAGATTGAACTTCCTAAAGTATCACTTTGCACATGTCATTTTCTTGCTTAAAATCTTCAACGACTCCCCATTGTCTGTAAAGTAAAGGCTAAAAATCTTGCTTTGAATATGAATGCTGCCCAAACCTCAGACTTCCTGTGTCCCCTGTGAAGGCTGGGGCCAGAACTTACTCAGCCCTCTGTCCCCTAACTCACGTGAATGTCAGGAGGAAAAAGATTTATTCTTCGGCACTGATGATAATAAGCACTCAAATGATATTTGTTGAGTGAAAACATTAATTTACTCATTAAGGGAGTATGGAATAGTAAATGATTGGTGCCTAATAAATCTTTCTTGAAGAAAGATATGGAGGGAATCATCTTGGGGAAGAAAGACCATATTATATTAGCATGGGAGCAGAGGGTAGATAGAGGCCAGCAGACTCCAGGGTCTCCAGACTCAGAATAGGGCAGTCAGAACTTGCAGAGGGAGCTATGGATGGAGGAATTAAAGCAGCAGTTGTAGGTGACAAGAGCTTCAGACCAGGTTTTGGGAGTAGATGACCGAGCATGGAATGGAGCTCAGGAGCCCATGTGGGAGGACCAGGAGTAGAAATCCAACTGGGTGAGGAGCCAGGGATACAAAACTGGCACATCAACCAGGATATGCTGGGCTATTTTAAAAACTATGATGACACACTTATTTTGTGTGAGTGGCACTTGGCTTTGGATGTCATAAATGTTCTTGAGACTTGGATGAAAGCTGAGGGTCCATTTGTCAGAAAAGTGAATAAATCCCTATGATTTTACACCCTTCCTAGGATTGAGATAGTTTCATGAAAGCCAATCCCCAGGCTAAGAAAACCTGTTTTCTAACGTATGGATATCTCAGGGCTGGGGAGGTAGCTCAGTTGGTAGAGTGCTTGCCTTGCAAGTACAAGATCCTGAGTTCAATCCCCAGGTCTTGAAAAAAAAAAAAAAAGTATGGATATCTCAAATTTGCATCAGAGTGGCTTATTTTTGTCATTTATTAACATGTTGAATCCTTGCAACTCTTTGAAATTGGTAACCACTTTTATTCTTTGGTTAAAAATTTATTTATTTATTTACTTTTCCATTGTTTTGATTTTAAGCCTCAGTGTGATGCGTGAGATGTGACAATATATTTAGGGGTAAAAGTCAGATCTTTTGGTTTCTGGTTGACTTTTTTTTTTCCTACCATAATAACCTGTGCTAATATTTCTGCATGGACCAGAAAACCCTTTAACAGATATTCACTGAGTACCTGTTAAGTGTTTGGCTTTGCATTGGGCACGTGAGCTACATGACTGAGCAGTGACAGACCAACAGTTGATGTGCAACTCCACGTGAAAAATCAAGGTCAGTACTTGCCCCTTCTGAAAGCCAGAACTGGAAAAGGTTCTGGTCACAAAGCATTCACGCATTCTAGGCTTCATGAAAAACCACGATCCAGTGGGCATTGTCCTTGTGACCAGCTGTCGAAAGTAGATTTTATATCAGCTGAGCTTAAACATGCCTCACTCTTCATCACTAACAAATCAGGAACTCAATTAATTTTTGTTTATTTTTTTTTTGTGATTAAGAAATACTAGGTTTGAAATTCTTCTACTTTCTCATCTTACCAGGATAAAGAAGGCTCCAATAAGATATCTAACTCATGTTTGCTCAGGAAAGGACTAATTAAAAATCAAACTAAGGGGTGGGAGCCCCATGCCCTGTTACCAGCTTTGTTATGGGGGTGTTCTAATATTTTTTCTGGTCCTCAGTTTCTTAAGTCTCTATGCTCCTTCTGGGTCCTGACGTGTAAGTGGCTTTTAGTGCTGAGAGTGTTAAGACTGGCTGAGAGGAAACCTTTATAATTGCAAGGTGGTAAGACATAGATGGTGAGAGAAAACTCGCCCCCACAGTGAGCCGCTGCTCTCTCTGACTTGGAAGCTGAACAGTTCTCAGGTGAGTGGGAGTGTGGGAAACAGAAAAGGCGAGAAGGAAGAAGAAAGCTCAGTTTCTCAGCAGGAAAGGTGCAGGGCAGATCAGCATGTTGGATCAGTGACTGCAGAATGCCTGGCCACACTTCTTTCGAGAAGGTCAGTACTCTACAGAGCCAGGGCAGCCACACAGTGGCCTTTTAAAGAGTAGATAACTGGAGAAGTTGCCACTGAGCCCACAAGGGTGGGATAAACTCAGATTCCTGATAAATCCAATGAGAAAGGGACCTGGTTATACCTGGTCCACATCCCCTCGCCTACTTTGCAGGTTAGGGACACTGGGGTTGGGATTGGTGACCAAGATCACAGAAATTGCAGTCAGCAGAGCCACAACTAGGTCCCAGGACTTTGGGACATGAAACTTTGCATTGTTGCTTGAATAAGAGCAAACTCTTCCATTGTTCTCCTTACTGCCTCCTTTCGCAAAATCACCAGCTTTCTTCAACCTGCCACTTGCTTAATATATTAGAATAAATAATATGATCAAGGCCGCTATCCCTTCTTGACAGCACCGGATCTGGCACCTTGGTGACTTGAAAGTGTGACTCATGAAATTCTTTTTAGTATGCTTAGGGGTAGATGTCAGGGATTTATTCAGTGCTGTTTATAAATGGTTTAGTGTTTATAATGTTGACCAATTTATATCTTGGGGTTGAATTTTTAATTTAAATACACTTTCTTCCATTTACACTTTTCTTTGTTCTCTACCTGGTCAATTCTCTCTCTAACGGAAATATTAAAAACTTTCCTCGTTTTTTAGACCAAGAATATCTCACATGAGCCCCAGAGCAGCTTTTGGGCACCAGCCCCTACAATGCCTGGGCTTCTTGGCTGATTTACACCCTACATCCTTCTTCCTTTGCCAATCTTACCTCAATTTATTGAAATAGCTATTGGCTAAAGCAATCCAGCAGGTCCACTTGCCTTTGTCCTTGAGGAAAAAGTGACCTCGGGCACACTGTTTAACCTCTTTGTTCTCAGTGGGATCTTCTGAAAAAATGGAGACAAAGATAAAATCCCAACTTCTAGATTATCGCAAGGTTAAATAAAAACATTATCTTTTGTGTATTCACTGCCAAAATAAATCCTTTACACATCTGAATTCACTTGTTTATCATAATTGTTCTTAGTATTACACCCTTTCCACAGCTGAGAAAAATGGTCAGAGAAATACCCAAAAGATCAGGAAGCCAACCATCTGAACACTCATCTGTATAACTCATAGAACTCTTCCCTTTTCTAGAAATTATTGTGAAGCTTTGGTCCTCAGTCAGGGTGCTTTGGCTTCTTAGAGGATTTTTGACAATGTCTGGAGATAATTTAGTTAATTTAGTTGTTACACCTTGGTGGGAGGCCCTATTGGCATCTAGAGGATAGAGACTAAGGATGGTACAAAGCATCCTACAATACGTGGGTCATATCCCCTGACACCAAATATCAATCATTCCAAGGTTGAGAAACACTGCTGTGTTGAATTCCATTGCATGAATTGTCCATGACACATTCTTGTAGATGGACATGATATGGTGTCTGTAAAGGTCAAGTACATAGTCAACATTCTACTAATGACAGCTATTGTCATTATTACTGCTACTCCTAGACCCATTTCCTTCTTTATCCTCACTTTTTTTGCCACCATCCCAGATATTGTTAGATGAAGGTAACATGTCCCTCTTTCTTTTCCATGACCCATTACTTAGTATTTGACATTCATCATTTATTTTTCTGGGATATAGGCATCCTTGTCTTCTTTAATAAGCTGACATTTTCCAAAGGAAACTGTGTTTATTTTCTTTGTCTCTCGCCAAGTATCAGTATAATGGCTGGCCATTCACACTGAGAAACTGAATCATTTTGTGAGGAAAGATGGGCAGGAACTATTTTGCCTGTTTTGTGACTGAGGAAACAGACTCAGAGTGCCCAAGTATTTAAGGCCCTATGAATTATAAACAATGAAGTTACACTAGATCTCATCTCCAAGTTCAGAACTAGCTCACTTAGTTGCTATTTATGCAAACAACTGTCAATCCCTAGAACAGTTACCCATTCTTATAGAGATACCTTTCTAAGAGAACTTTGGATGCATGACGCAAAACAGATAAAGAAATTGGTTCGAATGTGTAACTCGTGCAGAGATGTCTATTGTAGGGTTCACACGAAAGAGTGGAAGAGAGATGACCAGAGGGCCAATCTGCTGGAGAAAATTCTGGCAAGGAATCCAGGCACCTGAAACTGAGACCTGGGGTTGAGTTAGCTGGGTGTGTAACATTGGAAAATCATGACATGTCTTTGCTCCTCGCTTTCCTCATCTGTCATATGGAGAAGACATGGTGACCATCCTACTAGCACACGGGTGGCTTGAAGAAATGTATGTCAAATACATCAGTTCTTGCCATTTAGAGTGGTTATGTTCTATAAAGGGCTGGAATTCTCAGATATTGAACCAGTGCTCTTGAGGAAAATATAAGATCAGGTTCCAGTGGGCCTCGGGCCACAACATTTTTATTAAATAATTAATATGCAGTCTTGTTCTGTGTGCTTTTGTTTAAAGACATCTTATTTCATATACACTGCCAATTCATTAGCATTGAACTCAATAGCCCACGACACTGCAACTCAGGTGTGAACAAAGCTTATCTAACGCTTGTTTGTTTGCTTGTTTGTCTTCCCTGTAGTGCATATTGTAGCCTTCTTACACTTAAGAACACTAGACAGCACTTTCACACCACATTTGGGGAACATTTTAATAAGTAAAATTAGCACCGACAACAAAAAACTCCACAAAAAAATGCAAGAAATGTGGTACTAAATACATCAGGAAAAGACCACTGGTTTATGGGATGAGCATGCAACAAGAGGAGAGAGCAATGCCTGGCTCTGCCTTAGCTGGAAATATGTACCTGGGGCTCCTCAAATTTTTCACTGCTGTGCACATGTCTGTGAATGACCACACAAATGTGCTAGCATAGATTTGGGGGTTTCAAATAAATTTCAGCAAGTAGACAAATTAGCAAACATGGAGTAATGAAAGCACGTAAGTTTGCTTCTGGGTAAGCTGAATCTACTGGGATGCACTCTCCAGAGGGATTATTAACACAAAGTGGGATAGCCTACCTAAAACATTTGCCTTCAGCTCTGTAACCTTAGGGTAGACATTTGCCTTCTCTGTATTTCAGTTCTTTATGTATATAATAAAGGTAACTCTCCCTGCAAGTAAAGGTTCAGGGACTTATGTGACTTGCCCAAAGACAAGTGGCACAGAAATGGTGAGGCCAGCTCAATTTATTTTAAGGAGCTCTGATGGACTTTTTTTTTCAAAGTTCCATAATACCATTGGAAAGACAGGAGAAAGGCAAATCCAGATGCACCAAAGACTGCATTTTTTACCTATTGTCTGGTTGCTACTATATATTCACTTTGCTACTCAACATCTCCCTTCTAACAATTAAGGCGGTGTTTATATTTCCCAAACCCATCTCTAAATGGAACTCATGTGAAGGAAGGGGACCAATAGGAAGCTTGGATGATATGACCATCTGTTCTCACAAATAACACACCTCAGTTGGGCTGCTGTCAAGGACTGGGGAAACCTGAAGCTAAATGGTATCCCAAAGCATTGTGAGCATACCTTCATCTTTTTCTCAAGTTAACTCTGGGGAAGTCCTTATTAAAAACAGCTTCCTTCTGTTCATCTTTTCTTTGGTTAAATAATATTAATGGTTAGGATGGCTACTGGTATCCATTGTGCCGTTCTATTATGAATCTCAAGGAGAAAGAATGTGCATATCTTAGGGCAGAGTGAAGAAAGTGGATTGTCTTGAGCCCTTTTTCTCATATAGTAGAATATGCTTCAATCCCATTGCCTAACATTTTTACTTGTTCATTGTCATAAGCTAAAAACCATAGTCACATTTTATCAGCAGGCAAGGTCTTCGTGTCTTAAGTGTACAAACCAGGCTGTGAGCTACTTTTTGTTTTCACTTTCTGTACTTTATGTCATCTATTTTTAATAATTGGTGCTCATCTATTTGAAAGGATGAGTAATTTCTTCTTGAGTGAAAAGTCTAGCTATCGCTGCTGTCCTTTATGACTTGTTTAGGACTGGACGCAGGCTGGACAGTTTGGGCCACTTTAAACCTAGAGGCCCTGTGAAAATGTCTTCCTTCTTATTGCCTCTTTTTTTTTTTTTTTTTCTTTGACACGGGTTGCTGTGATTTTTAACTTACCTTTGTTGATATTGCAAAGGCGACATTCTGACTTTGAATAAATCTTCAATGAGAAAGAGGTCAACATTCCCACTTAAGACTTTTGGAAGGTAGGCAATGTAACATAGTGGTAGAGTGCTTACCTAGCATGCATGAAGTTCTGGGTTCAATCCCCAGATCTTCCAAAAGAGGAAAAGCAAAACACAAAACAAAACAACAACAAAAAACTTCTGGATAAGCTAAGGTCTCTAGGTAGGCTTTTATTAAGAAAGTCATGATTGTCATCTTGCTTTGTGCTGATGTGTGTACAATTCCCTGGCTATAGGACCCTTCGTTATATGTCCATGGTCTACCAACCTTACAGTCACCTCTGTCACCATAATTATTTTTATTCTCAACATTATGAAGACTTGTCTACTTCTTACTGAAAGCCATAATCACCATGGGTCATATCCTACCACTCATGCAGCATTATGATTGCTATACGAGAGACCTCCAGAGGCACAGGGCTTTTCATCAATCAGAGATGATTGACATAGACCTATCTGCCCCTTTCTGTGGTCACCTGATGCCCAGTGCACACCTGATTGTGTTTACCTACGGTTCTGATGAGACCCAAACATGACAAACAACTCAGAGATTATGCAATCCCTCCATTTTTGGAAAATCCCCAAAACAGAGAGGTGTAGAGTGTTCAACTGGGAAGGTGGCAAACAATCCAGACATGGTTTTGGAAAAGCCAACTGCAGCCATTTTTCTAACATTTTGACTTTGATCAAATATCACAGTTTTGCTCCAAGCAATTTTGCTCCTAATCATTTAACTCACATGTGGTGGTGAAAGGTACATTATTTGATCATGTTTTAGATTCATTGACATTCAGCCCAAACAGCCTGGCCTTGTAAGAACAGTCCAATTTCACAGATGCCTGTAGGCAGCTGCTAAGCTGTTGCCCTGCGCTTCAGAGAGGGGAATGTATCCCTTCATTCAACAGACAGAAATGCCTAAATCAGGAGTATGCGGAGGAAGAGGAAGAGGAGGGAAGGAAAGAGGCAGAAAAGTGGGAGGTGAAAAGAAATCCATTTTGCTCCTTTGCTCACCTTTTTCATTCCAAACTGGGGAGTCATCTGTTCATGGGTGAGAGAATACAAGGAGTCAGGGCAGGTTTGTAATCAAAGGTACAAGGTGGCACAAAGGAAGAGACATCGGCTTTGGGCAGATTGAAACCTGAGAACTGGCTCTACCATTACTCTACTGTGTCATTTTATTAAAATTTCTCAGCTTCCCAGCTTCTCAGTATTCTCAGCTATAAAATAAGGATCAAATCTCTGTCTTTCTAAGGTTGTTATATGAATTAGAGGAAACACACCTTGTGGAAGTACCTCATGTAGCACATAGCTTGGCTTTCAATAAAAGACAACTGCTAGTATTATTTTATTCAATCTGTTTTTTAAAAATTTTTATTGGTAGATATTAAATATGCATACTGATCCACGCATATAACATTATTTGATCACTTTCACTCTGCAATAACTTCTCTTAAATCCTCTTCCCTCCCATTGGCCCCTTCTTTTACCCTATTGTTCTCTCTATTCCATGATGCTGCTTCTTTGCTTTCTTCTTTTTTCCCCCACTAGCTTTGGTATGTAAGACAGGACATATGGTACTTGTATTTCTGACTTATTTTGCTTAACACAATGCCAGCCAGTTTCATCCATTTTCCTGAAAATGACATAATTTGATTCTTTTTTATGGCTGAATAAAACTCCATTGGGCATACAAACCACATTTTCTTTATCCAGTCATCTGTTGATGGCTATCTAGGCTAATTACATAATTTGGCTATTGTGAATTGTGGTACAGTAAACATGGATATTCATGTAACTTGAAAATGTGTTCACTTTAATTGTTGGATAAATATGAAGGAGTGGTATAGCTGAATCATACAGCAATTCTGGTTTGAGGAACCCCCATACCAATTTCCATAGTGGTTGTACTATTGATGATGGCCATTTTGACTCCAGTGAGACGGAATCTGTTTTCTTGACAAAGGTGCCAAAAACAAACATTGGAGAAATGGTGCTTGGAAAACTGGATAGTCCTATGTAGAAGACTTAAACTAACCCCCCATCTCTTATCTTGCACAAAAGTCAACTGAAAGATTTCTGTATAAGACCAGAAAATTTCAAAGTATTAAAACATAGGGGAAACACTTCAACCTACAGGAAACAGGCAATAACTTTCTGAACAGGACTCCCATCCCTCAGAAAATAATAGCAAGAACCAATAAATGGATGGTATTGAATTAAAAAGTTTTTGAAAATAGCAGAGGAAACAATTGACAGAGGGAAGGGACAACACACAGGAGAAAATCTTTGCCAGCTACTCTTCGAACAGAGGATTAACATCCAGATTAAATAAAGAACTTTAAAAAACCCCTCAAAACCAAAGAATAAAAACCTATCCAGTAAATGAACAAAAAACCATTCAACCAATGGGCAGATGAGCTAAATAGACACTTCTCAGAAGGAGTGCAAATGGCCAAAATTTAATGAACAAATATTCAACATCTTTGGCTATCAGTGAAATGCAAATGAAACTAGTATTCTGTAATTCCAGAAACTGTATATGTATGAGGACACACCTGGTGCCCTGGATGTCAAAAAGATGCTGTTACCTGGTTACCACAATAAAGCAGGATGGTTGTAAATCTAAGTCTGACCACACCTTTGCTTTTACTCTGGCTGCTCAAGCAGAAAGCTTGAGGGGTCATCTTAAGTACTCTTTACCTCTCTCTTTCTGTACTAGTCACTTGCTTAATCCTTCCACATTTATTGCTAAAATATTTTTCAACTCAAATCCTCATTTCTGTTCTCACTGCTCTTACTCTAATTTGGAAGCTAATTATCTCCATCTCAGGTTGTCGTGGATATTCCTAACTAGTTTCCTCTAAACTTTCTCCACTTTAATTTTTCAAAAAAGGTACTTTTGAGATAGCTTTAATTCTACCAGTGTTTGTTTGCCCCATAGTATCTATTACACAGGATCTTATTGTTTTTCTTGGTAAGTTAAGATTATCTAGATCTTGACTCTAAGTTCCCTTTAGACCAGTGATTCCCAACTGGGGTGGTTTGGCTCCCCAGGGGGCATTTTTAAGTATTGCAATTTGGGAGGGGGATGCTACTGGCATTTATTGGAGAAGACTAAGGATGCTGTTTAGCATCCTATATTTCACAGGGCAACTGCTGGGAATATAGGATTATTTAGCCCAAAATGTCAGTAGTGACAATGTTGAGAAAACTTGCTTTATAGCTGAGGTAATGCTCATGAAGACTAATCCAAAGGCCAGAGCAAGGATAATAACAGAAAAGCTAAATACTCTGATGTTAGCCAATAGATGGGAGACAGAGAAAAAGCAAGATGGACTATGAGCCAGTAATAAAGTACCAAGAATAAGCATGTCCTTTGTTTTATCACTTGGTGCACTTGTAGGAGATGAGCATGGACCATAGAAGAACTGGGCTACGCTAGGCAGCTGGGTATGCAAAAACCTTCAGGAGACTGTTGGCAATCCAGATGTGAGGTAATTAGGTTGAGGGCTGACATGAGGGATATGGGAAAGCAGAGGAACATTCCCTCTCTGCTAGGCCATCACCACTTTTCTTTCTGTTAAGTGCATATTGCAAACAGGTTAATCATTGCTCTCAGAGACAGGAAAAGAGATTTGCAATAAGTAAATGCAAGAAATATATAAGACCATTTCTAGAACTGTAAATTTATAACTTCAGCATAGACGATCAGATTAATTCAAGTAGCAGAAATTCAATAGTAACACTGACAGTAATACTAACAATTATGATAGTGATTTAAATTAATATATCACCCTTAACCTGAAGAATTTGATGAAATGAAAGAATTCAAATTAAGTTTCTATAGTGATAAAAGAAATTGTGTGATAAAATCTTTATTGATGCTATTTTCAGATGAGATATAAGTTGCTATAGTTCCAAATGCAAGACACTGGGAAGCATTTATAATATATTTATTTTTTTCTTTTTGCAATAAGCCACCAAATGTGAGGTAATTTGAAGGGAGAATTAAATGATAAGATTTATATAATAAAGCTACAGATGCACACCTTCCCAGTGTGAGAACAAGCAAAGCTGAATTTCTCAGGTTTCCAAGGCTTGTTTGTACTTGCATTAGAACTTCTGTGAGGTGACATGTATAATTAATCACTAATATTATTATTAATATCTCCTAATATAGAAGATGGATCATTGTGTATCTAAATTGTGCCCTGCCTCGCCTGTTAGCTAATTAAAAACTGAGCCCAACAGTCAGGGAGAAATATTAATGGGATGCAATTTAGATTAAATCTTAGTTCATAAAGAGATTGCAAAAATAATTGTATGTTTTGCCATGAGGAATACCTGTTATGTAAAACCATTTCACTACCAATTCCCTCACTCCTCACATCAAATGAATGTCTGTTCTGTATTAACATGTTTATTTTATCTCAGGTTGTCAATAAGACCATTAGAGAACATTCAGCTTTGGAGATCAAGAAGAAGCAGTAAAGATACAAGTGTAAATTACAGGGCGAAATGAGAAATTTATTTTTAACCTCATAGAGAATTGGACTTTAATGAGACACTAGTGTAGGTTTGAAATGGAAGGTTTGCAGCAGGAAAAAGCAAGTTAAACGTGATTACTAAAAAAATCTTGGTGTTACATGCTTCTTTCTAAATGACCCTAGCTTACCTTTGGGTCATACTGAGAAGTATGTATGTGAGCACACACACATGGCTTATGTCATTTTATGTCTACTGTAATCTAGACTTCACCAGGTACCATCACCATTTTGCAGAGTAGGAAACAGATCATTCAGGAAAGACAAGCAATGTCTTCAAGGTCACACCCTCCCACAGTCTGCCTCATCAACATTAGAGAAGTTTTTGTAACTAGATGACTAGTATCATCAATATTGAACTGGGTATATTAAAATGAGTTTTTGTTACATTAAGAAAGTAGTACATATTTTATCTCAGTTGATCTTCCAAGTTGATCTTCTCCAAGCTAAATATAATCTTTAAGATTAAAAGATTATTTTTAAGATTAAAACTGACTTGCCCAAAGAATCCATTGGTTCAAACTCTAGCCCATGTGTTCTGAGTGCACTTTCTGTGTAAGACTCTGCTATTCTGAAATGCAGCTACTGGGTGAGTGGATGCCAAATCTCTCAGACCATTTGACTTTCAGTAATACATGTGAAACTCCAATGTAAAGAACCAGATAAGCGAGCACTCCATATTGAAATTTTAAGTACTGCTAGGGATAGGGAAAGGAATTTGTTGTTGTTAGGCTATCTTTTTTATGTATTTTAATTTTGAATAGGTTCTTTCAAATTATACATGACAATAATCCATTTTGACATAATTGTACAAGCATGGAATATATCTTGTTTGAATTCAGACCCATTATCTCTCTTTACCCTTCTCCATCTTTCCTTCCTTGTTGGAAATGTGACCAATGTGATTCACTGTCCAAATGGAAAGAAGCACAAAAAAAGAAAGTCTGTAAAATAAATGGCCAGTGAAGTGTTTTCTGGAAGATTGGAGCAGAAAGAGGCAATAAGAAAATAATTCATCACTTAAAATGTGCTGGTGTCCCTTTAAATGCAATCTAATGACTTATGACTCCTGCGACCCTTCTTGATTACTGCCTGTTGCCACTCATTATCACCATGGAAACAGCACTGTTGCCAGCTGTGTGCTTAGTAGTGGGGTGGAGGCGGTGCTGCTGGCTGGGACAAGAGGGTAGGACATGTGGGACTCTAGATTCACAAGATTTTTTTTTTTTTTTTTTGCACAAGGAGAGAAATTGCAAGACTGCGGTTCCCTCCCTCCCAGGAAGCCCCTAGGTGGGGAGTAATCCAGAGGGGAACACCAGAACAGATGGTCTCAGTGCCCTTGTCTCTCTCTGGAAACAGAATAAAATGAGATGAGAAACACTCCAATCTGGAAGATAATCCACCGGGCAGCAGAAGGCACAAGAAAGGGGCAAACTATGTGCAAACTTCATTAACACAATTTCTCATGGAGATTCTTCAAGCATGTGAGCCAATCTCCTCCACCGCCTCCTTTCCAAGTTTCTACTGTACAAAGCTCCAAGGGTGATATGCAAAATCCATCCAGCCTCTCCCTACCCTACTCTATTTCATCTCTATATTCCTTCTACTTTGATTTTCTACCCCCTCTTCACTTTCTCCCATATATGTCCCTTAGCCTTTCATGCAACCTGCTACCTCTGACCCCTCTGTCATATCTAATTAACAGTCCTAGCAAGTTAGACTAAGAAGGGAGGGAGACATAATCTATTCCAACCACCTACTATTATAGGCAATAAAACTGGTGTCCAGAATGTTTTCAGGAACCCTGAAAGTCACACAGAGCTCAGAGCAGAGTAATACTAAACCCAGCTCTCCAGGTTCCCAGTTCTGTGCTTCCTCTAATACATGGTTCCACTGTATCATAATTTTCTTCTTCACTCTTTTGGGCTAATTCTCTGCCATACTAAAGTACAGTCAAAACTCAACTCTCCAGTCTCATTACTATTTAGAGCAGAGTAATCCTTGTTTTCATAGAGTGATGCTCTCTGCAGATCTTAGTTTGCTCCAGAGATGGCAGAGGATTCATCCTCATGAGATACTTTGGAGGGAGGGAAATGGAGACAAGACAGCTTCATCATATTTCCACTTTAGAGAGAGCATTAAAGTCCCAGGACTTGAATAGGCTTGAAATGGGTATATGAAAGAGTGCTAGGGAAATCAGAAAATGATCAGTCTGCAGTGCTAAACTCTTCTTGGGCTGCAGTGTGCTGGGGGAATGAGGGACATCTTCTCTGAGTTTGCTGCAAAAGTGTTTCACACAAACATCATTTGGTAAGCACAGGGAGCTTTGCACATGGTATCTCATTCAACTTCTAAGATCTCTGGAGAATGAGGACAGTTGATCTCTGTCATTAAGATGGAGACAAGCGGGAGAATTTTAAGTATTCAGAACTTGGAGAGGGCTGATGTGAATCTCAGTCCTGACTGTGCTGCTGGGTTGTTGACTGAGGAGCAATTGAGTCCCTTCTTTTTCCTGAACATATATGTCTTTGCGATCTCAGATTGTTGGACAGGGTTACTTCCTACAATACCCTTACCAACTTCAGCCTAATACTAATGAAGAAGGAAATGCTACTGTTTGTTGAACCTACCATGTACCTTGGGATTTTACATACATTATTATCCCATTAATGCTTATAAGTGCTGATGTAGGTGGATATTGCTATCTACATTAGGAATTCCAAGAAGTCAAGGAATTTACCCAGAGTTGTTATATTCTAATTGATAGCATAGCTAGGATTCATAACCAGATCTGCAAAATCAACACCATTTTTCCAAATGACAATATCTTCGAATGTTCTTGTTTTGCTATCTTAAAATCTGCACATTCATGTCTTCAAAGGGTATTTACTAGGCACCTAATATTGGTAACTTATTAAGGAGCTAGGGATACAGTGACCAGAAGAGATGACAGTTCCATCCTCTTGGATCTGACAATCTGTTTTATGCATGTGGGTAGGCAGACAGTATGCAAGCAATCTGAGAAATATGAACTTAAATTAGATAGATATTGAGTCTCTGAAGAGAATACATAAGCTGGTGGGATGAAGTCACTTCCAGTGGCTTCCCTGAGCTGGTGATATTTAAGCTGAACATGAAAACATAAGAATGGATTATCCATCCAAAGAACTGCAAGTGGAGTGAGTCAGGAAGGGAACAAGGAGGATAGAATTACAAGAAGAATTCCACTGGAAAAGGTGAAGGAACATAAATCCCAGCGAGCAAGGAAGACAGGCACAGAGACTGTGGTCAGAGGGTTAGGACTTGTAGGCACTCTGACTTCTGGGCTTCACTTTAAGTGTAAGAAGATATCAAAAGGATTTAAACATATATCTTAGGGTGGACATTGGTGAATATATCCTCTCTGCAGTCTGCATAAGAATGGTTTTAATTCTTCAACACTACTATGGGGAAGTCAGTCTCATTAAGAACTTCATGGCCTTATTCCTTTACTTCTGAGTCACTTTCAGATATTCTAGATATTACATTATTAGTGTTAGTCACCTTAATATTGATCCGAGGCTGCCTTCAAGATTTTTTTTTCCTCATCTTCTCAGTACAGAGAGTACTTGTGGAAGGTTCTAGTGCAGGAGTTCACAAATATTTTGGACCTCGTGAGCCATGTTGCTCAACTTTACCCTGTAATGTGAAAGCAGTCATAGACAATAAATAAATGAAGAAATATCTTTCTGTTCCGATAATAGTTTTCACACACTGAAATTTGAATTTCATAAATCTTTATCATGTCAAGACACTTATTAATTTTTAACCTGGTTCACAGGTCCAGCAGAACAGGCATGACTTGGCTCACAGTCTGTGTAGTTAGATGGAGACTGTGATGTATGGTCTACTTTTCACACAGTTTGCTACTCCTCTGTTTTCACATCTCCATCTGCTGAGAAGAGGAGAGAGAAGCTTTCCATATGTCAACCCACGGTCAGTTTGCTGTATTGTCTTCTCACCACTCCGTAGGCTACTACTCATGGGAGTAGCAGAACTGCTAATGCCCACCCATCTCGTCTCAGCTCTTATCTTTCTCATGGAAGTTGGATCCCTTCCAACCAACAGAACCCATATTCCTTGCCTGAGGCCTCTCTCTGCTATCCAGATCCTACTCTTCCTACATAGCAGCAAGCTGGGAGGTCTAGAGAATTAACATTTCCCTGGGAAAATTTCAAGCAATAATTGAAAAGAGTCAATGGATGAAAACCTCATCTCCTCCTCCTGAATCATCCTGCGGTGTGTGTCCATATTTCCCCTAAAATTTCCCAGGATTTAGGTCCAGTTTCTTCAGTGGTAACTTGCTTGATGATTTGTCTCTGTGGGTTACTTCTCCCTCTGTTCACTTCCTTACACCCTGTACAGGATCACTTCCCTAATAAACTGCCTGAACTTTAATCCTTGCCTACGGCTCTGGTTTCCTCCAAACCAAGGAAATGAATATGTAATCCCTTTGGGTTATCCAGCACCCCATGTTGGCCCTATTTTGGGATGCATCTTGGGAATTTTGGCAGTCCTTTTCTAAATTGTTAGAAGCTAATATGTCTTCAATTGCCTGACGCTCATCATTGTGATGGGCTGACAGATCTGACTCCATGAGATTGTTCTAGGCCAGACTCTAAGGGAAATGACTAAACAGACTCCATTTTGCTCCAAGACTCCATCTTATGTAGGAAATAAGCTTCTCCCATGGGAACACCCCGCCTCTGTGCCCATCATCAGTTACTTAGTGTGACATGTTTAACAATACAGAATGACAATTCCTATGTAAAGAAACATTGCTCTCTTTCGATCCCTATCGCTCCTAAACAATGTACCATGTGAACAGTGATTGTGTGGATGTTAGTAACCATTCTTTAGTTTGTACCTAAGTAAGGGTCATTTTGACCCACTTCTCTCTCTGTTGATGATCTCATGATGTTAGTTTGTAATTTTGAATCATAGCAACAGACACTCATGATTGATGTGATTTTTGGTATAAGAACCCCTAAATCCTATGGTCTGGGCTGTTCTCCCAATAACCATTTTTTTGGGCATTGTGTGAGACAGTCAGCCGACTGGCTTAATAAATACTCTCGAGTTTGGACTTCTCAGTGGTGATTGGTCTGTTAAGTTGCGCACCATAACAATCATTGAGAAGAAAGATAACATTTAAGCTCATGCTGTTCTAGAGCAGAGAGCAGAATAGGATCATAAAATGTAAGTATAGAAAGGTACAACTCAGAAAAGGAAGGGAGATTTTTGTGGTCATATTTATTAGGGATTGTATTGGTCTACCTGATGAGTCAATGAGTTCCTAATCAATGGATATATCCACATGGCATTTACCTGGTGACTTCTTAGTAGAAATATTAAATTGCAGCTGACCATTTACTGGGGACAGGCTGGCATATGCTTCATGGTTCCTTCAGACTTTTGGATTCTTGGATCTTGAGATTAAATATATAAATCTTAAAGCTGTGGGAAAATAAAAATACCAAAATTTTAGAATTGATATATTACAGAAAATCCTTATTCAAGTGTGAAGACAGAGTTTAGGAAATTATTCCTTACCCAAAACCTCTTAAGTAATTTCACAAAATAGTTTCTAAAGGACTCTGAAATTGTTGTTGTGGACAACAGTGACTCATGGCCCAGTCTGCAACATCTTCATACCTGCAGAGAAATTGACCCAGAGTTAGACAACCAAAATCTCCCCCAGGAAGAATTATGGCACAATTATCTGACTTTTCAGTGTCTTTCTATTATTCATCCTAGAGAAAACTGTGGGCAAAAAAAATACACACATATATATATATTTATTAATTGCTCTCAAAATCACATTAAATATTTATTGGGGGTAATTCTCTAGTTATCACCACTAGTTTCAAACCCTGGTTGTGTGGGTAAATCTTATTAGTGTCATATTCATTGAAGAGACCCATCTGAGTTGGGCAGTTGGACAGTGGATCTTTCTTATTCCCTAAAGTATGAAATTTTAAGATTTTACTTGGAAACAGGCAAGGGTAATGGAGGTTAGGGGTTGCCAGAAAAGGAATTAATCATTTTGAATCTTAAACAATAGAGTTAGAAACATTTTCAGAGAATGCCAGATCAAAAGCTTGCACACCAATGTCCTAGAGGGGAAAATGGGATTAACATACCAGCCACTGTCAGCTAACCAGCATTGTTAATTCAGTTCTGTTCCTATTTCATGAAGTAACAACTGAATTTCAACTTTTTAAAATATTAAATAAAGGAATTGATGTATGAAATGCTAAGTTCTCTTTAAAAAACGTGTGATCCACAGTTGCATTTTTTATGATCCTTTTCCAAAGTATGCTTTCTTATACATTACTCAGTTACATGAAATATATAGACACATGGCAATTATATAAATGAATATATGTGTTCACAAGTATAAAAATGTGCAAGTTTATGCATATGTTTATAGATGTTTATGTTCATATAAGTATGTACTTATACAAAAATCTTGTTCATATATATTTAAATATCTCTATGTGTACAGATATCTGTATATTTCTCCAAATTATGTGTATAGGAGAGTACAAAAGGAGCCTTAGGAATATCTAGTTCAAGGAAGACTATGTTAGAATAAGTTAGAAGGAGGGAAAAAAGCAGTTCCATCTTCACTGGTTGAAGACTTCCTGAAGTAGGTAGAATTCAATTTGACTGAGTATGCTAAAAATCTTGTGGATATATAGTGACAGGAGCCTGTGGTCTAAAAGCAGTTCTGGATGTGTGTGGAATGATCCTTTTAAGATACCATTAAAGTAGTCATGACAATTAGCATAGGATGATATCTCAGTTAGAGCAGAAGATGTAATGGTTAATTTGAATTGTCAACTTGATTGGATTAAGAGATGTCAATGATTAAGAGGCCTCTGGGTGTGTCCACCAGGGCATGTCTAGGAATGATTGGCAAGTGGAATAGTGAACTGAAGTGGAGCCCCTTCCTAAGCATGGGCAGCACCACCCAATAGGTTGGAATAGAAGCTGGAAGAACAAGGAAGCAGATGCAAGCCTGGCTCTTCTTGAACAGGTTCTTGATTGCTGCTTCCTCTGAGGATATCAGACTCTTGCTTCTTCAATCTTCCAAAGAAGACTCTGCCAGTGATTCTCCAGGTAGTCTCCAGAAGCCTTCATCTCCAACTAGGGTAGCACTGTTGTTCTGGGGCTTCTGCATCTTGGAATGTGCAGTTGCTGGTTCTTCCAGCTCTCCAGCTGCAGAGTGCCATTTTGGACTATCCAGCTTCTGGTTGTGTAATCCAATTTAACAAATCCCTCTTTTATAATCATACTTCCTGTTGATTCTGTTCCTCTAGGGAACCCTGACTAATACAGAAATTGGTACCGGGATTGGCTCTGGAGAAACAGAATTGTAAGGATGAAATTCCTTTGTTGGTTTTGTGGGTTTTGGAGTTGACTGTCTGAATTGGTTAGACCTAAAGTTACTCAAGTCTCTCCTACTGGTACTGTGGAGAGCACTGATAATCCATGATGTGAACTGTTCAAAGAGGTTTGTAAAGTAAATGCATTTGATGCTCCCAATTCACTGCTTATGAAAAGCAAAGCATTTAGTGACTCTATACATGATACCTTTGAACAGTTCTGGAAAACTAAGAAATATGATGAAGTTAGTTGGTTTCTTCTGGCTTCACTGGACAAAGTAACAAGGAGAAGGATGAGCTCAGAAATTCAGTTTCTCAGCTGCAGACATGCCTAACTGCTTTGAAAGTTACTAGGTGTGTTCTAAAAGAGACTCTTCTGTCTTGTAGTCATAAGGGCTGAGGTTGCTGAAAACCAAACATGAACCCTCATCCTGAAATTGGCTGAATTAAGACAAAAGTTTAACTCTCAGCTTCGGAAGGTATATGTGGTTAAAGTGAGAGCACTGATTGGAAAAGAGTGGGCTCCTGCAAGTTGGGATGGCAATGCATGGGAGGAGCCTGAAGTGGCTGGGGACGTTGAACTCCCATATTCTGATGAGTTTATTTTGCCAGAATTTGTTGAGTCCCCATGTTTAGCCATGACTAAGGCGTCCCTACCCTCACCCTCTGTGGCATTGACTTCTCCATCCTCCCAGGAGGGAACTAATCCTGCTTTGCTTATGAAAACAATAAAAGCCTTCTGTGATTCAGCTACTCAGCATGAAGATGTTGATAATCCTCAAGACCCACCCTCACCACCCACTTTTGCCTCCAGGCCTATAACTAGATCCAAATCTAAGCAGGTCCCTAGAGGTGAGGTATGGAGTGTGACCCATGAGGAGGTATGCAACACTCGGAAGGAACGTCTTGAGTTTTCTAATTCATACAAGCAGAGGTCTGGGGAACATGTGTGGGAATGAATTTTAAGGGTGTGGGATAATGGTGGAAGGAACATAAAGTTACATCTGGCTGAATTTATTGATATTGGCCCATTGAGTAGAGATCCTAGATTTAATGTAAAAAAGGTACCAATAGTTTGTTTGGCTGGTTGGCTGAAGTATGGATCCAAAGATGGCTGACAATAAATAAACTGAAAATGCCTGACATCCCTTGGTTTACTGTGGATGAGGGAATTCAGAGACTCAGAGAGATTGGAATGCTGGAGTGGATCTGTCTTGTACGACCTTCTCCTCCATACTTGGGGTAGGGGATCCAGAAGATGTGAGCTTCACCAAAATGATAAGAAACAAATTTGTGGGTGGGGCACCAGCGTCCTTGAAGAGCTCTGTGTTGCTCTTCTTTGTACATCAGACCTTACTGTGGAGATATGGTCAATCAACTGGAAGACTTAAATGCAATGGGAATGATTGGATCTCGGGGAGAATGGGTCCAAGTGGCAGCCCTCAATCGCCAAAGACAGGATGGTTGTAGTTACCTTAATGGACAGCAAAGGGGAAGAAATGGGCACAATGTTCTGACTTGTGTAGATCTTTGGTGTTGGATAATTAATCATGGTGTTTCTAGAAGCCAAATAGATGGGAAACCCACCAAATTCTTCCTTGACTTATATAAGTAGAAAAATTTCAGGGCAAATGTACAAAAGTCTGCTCTAGATCATAAGAGCAGAGACCCATAGTCCCTCAACCACTTTGTGGATTTGAGTCAATTTACCAATCCAAAACCCCTTCAATGAAGGGGAGGTCAGGTCCTCTTGAGAAAGGACCCTGGTATAGTACCAGAAATCTTTACTGTTAATCTTTCTCCCATCCTTCCCCAAAGGCACCTAAGGTCTTTTGCCAGGGTAACTGTGCATTTGGAAAAAGGCAATGGTCAGAACTTTCGGGAACTACTAGACACAGGCTCTGAATTGACACTGATTCCGGAAGACGTGAAATGTCATTGTGTTCCTCCAGTAAAAGTAGGGACTTATGGAGGTCAGGTGATCAATGGAGTTCTGCTCAAGGTCCAACTTAACAGTGGGTCCAGTGGACCCCTAAACTCATCCTGTGGTGATTCCCCCAGTGCTGGAATGTATAATCAGGATAGATATATTTAGCACTTGGCAAAACTCCCACACTGGTTCTCTAACCTGTGAAGTGAGGGCTATTATGGTGGGAAAGGCCAAATGGAAGCCTCTGGAGTTGCCTATACCTGGGAAAATAGTGAATCAAAAGCAATACTCCTGGAGGATAGTAAGGATCAGTGCCACCATCAAGGACTTAAGGGATGCAGAGGTTGTGATTCCCACAACATCCCCTTTTAACTCTCCTGTTTGGCCTGTTCAGAAGACAGATGGGTCTTGGAGAATGACAGTTGATTATCATAAGCTTAATCAGGTGGTGACACCAATCACAGCTGCTGTATCAGATGTGGGTTTTTTGCTTGAACAGATTAATACATCTCCTGGTACCTGGTATGTGGCTATAGATTTGGCAAATGCTTTTTTCTCCATCCTGGTGCATAAGGACTACTAGAAACAATTTGCTTTCAGCTGGCAAGGCCAGCAATATACCTTACTGTCCTTCCTCAGGGTTATGTCAACCCTCCAGCACTCTGTCACAGCTTAGTTCATAGTTATTGATCACCTTTCTTTCCCACAAGGAATTACCCTGGTCCATTATATTGGTGACATTATGTTAACTGGACCAACTGAGCAGGAGGTTGCAACCACTTTGAACTTGCTAGTGGAGCATTTGCACGTCTGAGGATGGGAAATAAATTCCACTAAAATTCAGGGGTCTTCGAGTTCAGTAAAATTTCTAGGAGTCCAGTGGTGTGGCACCTGCCAAGATATTCTTTCTAAGGTAAAGGATAAGTTGTTGCATCTGGCCCCTCCTACAAATAAGAAAGAAGCACAATGCCTAGTGGGCCTACTTGGATTTTGGAGGTAGCATATTCCTCACTTGGGTGTGTTACTTTGGCCCATCTACCAAGAGACTAGAAAAGCTTCTTGTTTTGAGTGGGGTCAGGAACAGGAGAAGACTCTGCAAAAGGTTCAGGCTTCTGTGCAGGCTGCTTTGCCACTTGGGACATATGACGCAGCAGACCCAATGGTACTCAAAGTATCAGTGGCAGATAGGAACGCTGTCTGGAGCCTTTAGCAGACTCCCATAGGTGAATCACAGAGGAGCAAGGCCCTGCCATCATCTTTAGATAACTACTCTCCCTTTGAAAAGTAGCTCTTGGCCTGCTACTGGACCTCAGTGGAAACTGAATGCTTGACCATGGGCCACGGGTTACTATGCGACCTGAGCTGCCCATCATAAACTGGGTGTTATCTGACTCACCAAGCCAACAGCAACAGCACCTCATCATCAAGTGTAAGTGGTACATATGTGATCAGGTATGGATAAGATCCAAAGGTATAAGTAAATTGCATGAAGAAGTGACTCAAATACCCATAGTTCCTACTCTAGCTGCGGTATCTTCCGTCCCTCAGCATGAACCTATTGCTTCATAGGGTGTACCTTATGATCAATTAATAGAGGAAGAGAAGACTAGGGCCTGGTTCACAGATGGTTCTGCACGATATGTAGGTATTGCCTGGAAGTGGAGAGCTGCAGCACTACTGCCCCTTTCAGGACAGTTGTGAAGGAAAACTTCATAATGGACAGAACACTGGGCAGTGCATCTGGTTGTACATTTTGCCTGGAAGGAAAAACCATCAAATGTGTGACTGTACACTGACTCATGGGCTGTAGCCAATGGTTTGGCTAGCTGGTCAGGAAACTGGAAAGAACATCATTGGAAAATTGGTGACAAGGACATTTGGGGAAGTGGTATGTAGATAGACCTCTCTGAATGGAGGAGGATTTTAAAAATCAGGTAGATTGGATGATCCAATCTGTGGATAGCAGTCAGTCTCTTTCTCCAGGCACCCCTGTCATTGCCCAATGGGCTCATGAACAAAATGGTCATGGTGGCAGGGGTGGTGGTTTTGCATGGGCTCAGCAGTATGGACTTCCACTCACCAAGGTTGATTTGGCTACAGCCACTGGTAAGTGCCCAATTTGCCAGCAGCAGAAATGGACACTAAGTCCCTGATATGGCATCATTCCCCAGGGAGATCAACCAGCAACCTGGTGGCAGGTTGATTATATTGGACCCCTTCCATCATGGAAAGGGCAATGGTTTGTCCTTACTGGAATAGACATTTATTCTGAGTATGGATTTGCCTTCCCTGCACGTAGTGCATGTAGTACTTCAGCCAAAACAACCATTTGTGGACTTACACAATGTCCATTGTCCTGGTATTCCACACAGCATTGCTTCAGACTAAGGAATTCAATTCACAAAGAAGTGAGACAATAAGCTCATAATCACGGGATTCAATGGTTTTACCATGTTCCCCACTATCCTGAAGCAGCTGGTTTGATAGGATGATGGAATGAACTCTTGAAGATGCAGTTGTCAATACCTTGCAGGGCTGGTTCTTCAGAAGGCCGTCTATAATCTTAATCAGTGTCCACTATATAGTACTGTCTCTGGGTGTGTCCATGAGGGCATGTCTAGGAATGATTGGAATGTGGGATAGTGACCTGAAGCAGAACCCCTCCCTAAGCATGGGCTTGAATGGAACAAAAACTGGGAGAACAAGGAAGCAGATGTAGATGCAAGCCTGGCTCTTCTTGAATGGGTTCTTGATCACTGCTTCTATTGTCTGAGGACATTGGACTCATGCTTCTTCACTCTTCCAAAGTGGACTCTCCAGTGATTCTCCAGGTAGTTTCCAGAAGCCTCAGTCTCTGACTAGGATAGCACTGTTATCTTTCTTGTTTTGGTGCTTCTACATCTTGGACTGTGCAGTTGCTGGTTCTTCCAGCTCTCCAACTGCAGATTGCCATTGTGGACTATCCAGCTTCTGGTTGTGTAAGCCAATCTAATAAATCCCCCTTTTAGAATCATACTTCCTGTTGATTCTGTTCCTCAAGAGAACCTGACTAAGACAGAAGACAACAATGTTAACATTAGCTGTGTTCCAGCAGTCCTCTTCTGCTTAGCATCTGTTTTCATCCAGATTCAAGGAATAACTGCAAATTTTGAAAATAAATAAAGTGTATTAGGAACATAAGTGCTAGGATGATAAATAAGATGTTGCTTCTCCTTTAAAGAAACTGACAGCTTGTTAAAGAATAAATATTAAACAAAAAATTATTAAAATGGGTACTAAGTTCAGAGTAGCGAGGAAGGGGTAGAGGAGGACAGTAGCACAAAAAGAGCAGGCAGCCTAAAAAGTATAATGGCAAATAAGAGCCACCTCCATGAGTGCAAGGTGCACAGAGAGTCAGTGTTGGTAAGGTGGAACCAAGTGTGGCAACACTGGACTAAAGATCAAGTACTGTGTAAGGTACTGGAAATACCATGTTTAAGGCTGAGAAGCGCCATAAAGTTATGCATTGTTACCTGGTAGAAGCTAGTTTGAAGGTAGGTCAGACTAAAAATGGGGAGAGACAACCTATTGTCATTAGCTAGATGAGAAAAAGTTTGATTTGGAACACAGGCTTAAAGTGGAAGGCAGAGTAGAGGACTATATTAGCTTCCTGTGGACACTGTAATAAATTACAACAAACTTAGGGGTTTAAAACAGCAGGGATTTATTCTCTCACAGTCCTGGAGAACAGTTCAAAATCCCTGGGTCAGCAGGGCCATGCTTTCCACAGAGATTCATGGAGATCAGTCTCTACCTCTTCCATCTTTGGGTGGTTGTTGGCATTACTTACTGTTCTTTGCTTTGGGTCACATCACTCTACATCTCTGCCTTTATAGTCACATCACCTTCTTCTCTATGTGTCTTTTTCCAAAAATTGTTCTAATTAGTTATTCATGACAGCCGAATGCATTTTGACATATTGTACACAAATGGAGCACAACTTCTCATTCCTCTAGCTGTACATGATGCAGAGTCATATAGGTCAAGCAACAGTATTTGTATATAGAGTAATGATGTGTGTCTCATTCCATTATCCTTCTCACCCCACACCCCTCCCCTCTCCTCACTCCCCTCTGCCCATTCTGTTCCTCCGTTCTTCCCTAGTGCCCCCACCTCGCATTATGGATCAGCATGCACTTATCAGAGAAAACATTCAGCCTTTGGTTTTGGTGGATTGGCTTATTTGGCTGAGCATGATATTCTCCAGCTCAATCCACTTACTGGCAAATGCCATAATTTCATTCTTCTTCAAGACTGAGTATATTCTATTATGTATATATGCCACATTTTCTTTATTCATTCTTCTGTTGAAGGGCACCTAGGTTATTTCCATAGTTTAGCTATTGTGAATTGAGCTTCTATAAACATTGATGTGGCTGTGTCACTGTAGTATTCCTATTTTAAGTCCTTTGGGTATAAACCAATGAGTGGGATAGCTGCGTCAAATGGTGGCTCCATTACATTTTTTCTGAAGAATCTCTATTCTGCTTTCCATAGTGTTGCACCAATTTGCAGTCCCACCAGCAATGTATGAGCGTACTTTTTTCCCCACATCCTTGCCAGCACTTATTGTTGCTTGTATTCTTGATAATTGCCATTCTGACTGGAGAGAGACAAAATCTTAGAGTAGTTTTGATTTGCATTTCTCTAAATGCTAGAGATGATGAATGCTTTTTCATATATTTGTTGATTGATTGTATTTCTTCTTCTGTGGAGTGTTTTTTTCAGTTCCTTAACCCATTTGTTGATTGTTTCCTTGGTGTGTTGTTTGTTGAGTTATTTCTATATCCTGGAGATTAATGCTCTTTTGGAGGTGAGTGTGGTAAAGATTTTTTTTTCCATTCTGTAGGCTCTCTCTTCATGTTATTGGTCTTAAATCTCCCTCTGCCTTTCTTTTGTACCCGATATTTGTGATGACATAGGAGTCATCTCAATAATCCAGGATGGTTTTCTCATCTCTGTCCTTAATTAGTCAAGTTTGCAAGGACCTTTTTCCAAAATAAGGTAATATTTCTGAGTTCCAGAAATCAGGATGTGGACATACTTTGGAGATACCAGTTAGCCCACTGCAAAGACTCTTAGTACACATGTATAGGATGAAAAATTCAGTATCAGAAAAGATCAAGGAGCAAAGTAAAGTCTGATACATAGAGTTCTACCTTAGGTACCTGGGTGCATGATTATGCTACCAAGTGGAATAGAAGATATTAAAGGGCAATAGGTTTATTAATTATGATGATGAGTCTTATTTAGGACTTAATAAGATTAAATTCTTCTTGGTCATTCAAGTAAAGACATATGATTCTGATATTGAAAAGGGCAGTCTGGCAGGAGATATTTATTTGGAGCCACCATTTACAAATAAGACTTGGAGCCAATGAGATAACTTAGAGTGAGTGTGTGGTAACGTGAATAGTAGGTCAGAAATGTCAGGCTAAGGAACAGTAACCTATAAAAGGAAGAAAAGGACAAGGAAGCATAACAGAGACTTAAGGAAGACAGAGGAAATGGTTCTGTAGGAGATGGGAAGAAGATGAATACACAACCTTGAATGTCAAGGAAAATAAAATATCAAGACTCAAACACTCCAAATTGTCCAATAAAACAGAATCCAAAAAATAAAGTTTGACATTTCCTGACTCCCTGGTCTTGCACTAAGGGCTTTAGAGGCATCTGGCGATCCTCATGAATGTCCCCTGAGGAAGGTGCTTTCTCTCCACTGATGGATAGGAACTAAGACTCATAGAAGAGTCTTTGGTTCAAGAAACAAAACTAGTCACGGTGGCAGAGCTTGGCTTAAATGCAGGTCTGTCTGACTCCTGCATATATTATCCTTTTCAATCTCCTATACTCTCTCCCCTTTTGAGAGTAATTGAGAGTGAATGGGAAGAGGGAAGGAAAGGACACAAATGTATCAAGTATTCACTGATAAAGACTGGTGGATAAAGGAAAGGCAGAGTCCCATGCTTAATAGAGAGTAATTGTAGGTCAGATTATATTGTAAATGACTTATGAGATCTGATTATGTTTATAGTGAGATGAGGTCCCTAAAAGAAGAAAGGTTAAGCGAAAAGGAGAAAGGTCTTATTGACAGACTACTTCAAGGCCACGGGGAAGAGGAAAGATTCCAAGGGACAGGTGGAGAAATGACTCTTCAGTCTCAATTTTTATCCCTCAAAAAAAAAAAAAAGTGTGCTATAAAATCATTACTTACAAGAAAGGAGCATGGATTAAAAGCAATGACGTCCAAGGCGTCCTTTGTGAACTGCAAATTACCAGGGTAATTATTGGTTTGCTAGCCTCAAAAGAATATTTAGAGGAGATTGATTGGTTGGAAGGAGACCAAAAAGAAACCAGAAGATATCTATTCATGTGGTTGACTAAGTCCTCCAAGCTGCAATTGGTAGAGAGTAAGTGAGGAGAGAGGGGAACTGAAATCATAGGACTTTTGTTTCTTCAGAAACTAAATGGCAGATGACCAGGGATTGCATTCTTCTTGACTTTGCCTATTTTCTATCAACAGATAAATCCAATCCAGGAACTTCCCGACTGAGAATAGAAGGGACAGCATCATCCCTCACGGATACATAGCTAGAAGGATACATGATACGGTCAGGGGTGCTGCTGTTCAACAGTTGGGTCTTTACATGGAAAAAGCCCTTATGTAACATTTCCTAATGTCCACAGAGAATTCTTTCCAAAGTGGAATTGAAAAGAAGTGGGTACAATTAGCCCTTGTGAGCCAACAAGAACCAACTCTAACACAGCTTTTGTGTGTGTATAAAGGAAACTTGTGATTTAGAGAATAAATATTTTCTAAGTTTCTGAGAGGAAACAGAGGCTTATCAGGATGAAAAATTTTACCTTAATACACTTAGTCCATGGGAAAAAATAGGTCAAAAACTAGCCAATATGCCCAACACCATGTGGCATATTTATCTTTAATCCTGATCCAAGTATTGTGATTCCAAATTCCATATTCTTTCTATTAATGACTGTGGTAACTTTTGATTAATTACCTCTGATTATTTCCACTGTCTTCCCAGGAGGCATAATCAAAGTGTTTCTGTTTTTAATATTGTCGAACTCCCAAAGGACCAGAAAAGTGAATGAATCTTTCCAGCTCATATTTTAGTCCCAGTGAGAAAAAAGTCAAAGAATGAAGGTGAGTGGAGTTTAAAATATAAACTTTGTTTCCATCTAAGATGATGTTGAAGAAAATTACTCACACTGCAATGAAATAGTTTTTCTGATGCTGAATCCCAGGGAAGACATACATGCATCAGTGATAGGTGATGTCAGGACAAGAGAGACCTTTCCTTGAGAGATGAGTTCACTCACAAACAGAAGAGAGAAGCAGAGTTTGCTTGTTATTTCTAATCACAGCAATCAGGTCATTCCCCTTCTCTTTGCAGGGGGATTCATCTCAATCTATCTTAAATTCTTCAACAAAATAGAAGAAGGAAAACTCATTCTATGACAACAGTATTATCCTGACAACAAAGCCAGAAAAAGTCATCATAAAAAAGAAAATAAGAGACCAATATCTCTTATGAATGTGAAAATCCTCAACAAAAATCCAGTAAAATCACACCCAGCAACATATGCAAAGGATTATAAGCCATATGCAAGAGGGGTTAATACCAGGAATGCAAGGTTGGTTCAACATAAAATAAGCAATTCATGTTAAATATGTGGAAAAGAACCACCTAATTTCAAAATATGCAGAAAATATGTTTGGCTAAGTCCAATACCTTTTCATGATAAATACACTTGACAAAAAAGGAGAAGGAAGAAGAGTTCATCCCCAAAATGTAAGTGGAGCTTCCTTCAGATGAAAGGAAGCATCAGAAAAGAGGAAGAGGCTGGGTGCAGTTGCACGCACCTGTAATCCCAGCAACTTGGGGAGGCTGAGGCAGTAATGTTGCACATTTAAGCAAATTAATTTCAGCAAATTAGTGAGACTCTGTCTCAAAATAAAAAATAAAAAGAACCGGGGATGAGGATGTAGTTCAATGGTAGAATGACCCTGAATTCAGTCTCCAGCCCCTCCCCCCCCCCAAAAAAAAGTGGGGAAGAATCTTCCTCTCTAAAAAAGATGTGACTGGATTTTCTTGATGTCACTCACTAAGATGAGAGGAATAGAGGGGACAAATTTGGAGCAGACTCAAGTTGGTTATACGGCATAACAAATTGATACAGATCATGAATTGGATTCTGTCTTCATTATTTATTAACTGCCTGATTTGGGGACATCTCAAACTCTGTGAGACTCTTTCCTAATTAATAAAGTTGAATACAGTTACACATATTTCATAAAGTTTTTACAAAATCATATGAAGTAATCAAAATCGTGTGAAGTATCTGGCAGGTGTCAGACTCAGGTCAGGTACTCCATAATGATGGTTCTACTACTATCAATAGTTATGAGGTGAAGGATAAGAGGAGAGAGGTTCAGGTTGGCTTAGGGGATGCCCATTTAAGTAAAAATCGAGTGGGATGGTCATTAAAACAGAAAAGGACTTAGTGACCGCTCCGTTTATTTTCAAGGCCACTTGCGTAGTTGTTGTAAGTTGTGAACCTGTGTCTCACCTTCACGTCTCTCCTTGGTAAAATGGAAGAACTGAGCTACGTGATCTTGGGAATATCTTTGAACTCTACAACTTGGGGACTGTGAAGTGGGACAAGGCAAAGAAGGGAGGAGGAAGAATGTCCCGTGCAACCTTGTGAGTATGATGGTAGGCCTTGATTGAACACAAGCTCCAATTTTCTTCCACCAAAGTTAACAGGAGGAAAGAACATTCACATGACGTCACACTCCATTTTTTGGCTCTGAAATCTTCCAGACTGCGTCTAATTTTAAACCAGTGTCTGGAGGCCAGGGAGGTGCCTGTTGGACAGCTTGATGATAAGTCTTTCAGCACACATAACTCTTCTCCCTGCCAGCTCGGTATGAGGAACTTGAGCTCATCAAGCGTCCTCCTCCAGATTTGTCAATCTGGCACCCATCACCAGCATCTGATTCATTATAAAAATATTTAATTCTTCTGAGATGAATTGGCATAATGTCCAAAGAAAGGCAAAAAGTGGTGCAGGAGAGATGGAAAAGACCATTTTGTAGGCAGGCTTTGACTTTGTCCAGAATCCAATAAACTTTCTTAGAAGGAAGTCAAATCCAGTGGTATCCTTTATCATTAGTATCCAGTCATGCTAGTGACCCAGGGATTGTCCAAGCCTCTCGCTTTTCTACAGTGGTCTCCAATGGAGAGTTTGGCCTTCGTTCATCCTTGACAGCCCCATGCAGCCAAAGCCACAGGTAAGGAGCTGATCTTCTACACTGTCCCACTTTCAAGGTTGCAAGCTCCAGAATCCCTCTGTTTGATCACAACCTTAAAAGAACTTTGAGGATGATGTGCTCATTTGCAGAGATAGATTGTCATCTGTCTTCAATCTAATATTTCTACACATAGACATTTCTATCACCTGGAACTGATTGCAACTCTCAGCTTTATGTTCACCATGTTCTGGAATTTCTTCTCTTCATATCCCTACTTCAGAGTTCCTCCAGTTTGGAAATAATTACACTTTGGGCCAGATAATTCTTTGTAGTGGAAGTTGCCTGCATGTTGTGGTATGTTTTTCAGTGTTCCTGGCCTCTTCTCACTCAGTCTTATGTGGAATCTTTTCTGTTTTTCCAGAGAAATGAATTCATTTCCTTTCATAACTTTATTATAAACATGGTCAGACATACTACACTGTAGGTATTTTAACAGAAGCTTGTCTCCTCAGCTAGACTGAGCTCCTTTAGGGCAACATCTTTATCTTATCCATCACTGTATTTTCAGCCACTCCTGTAGCATCTGAAACTGGAACCATGTCTGGTGATCAGAATTTGTGAACTTATCAGATATTTATAACACTCCTATGAGGAAGAAAGAGCAAGTTATATGTGTTTTTCTTTAGACAGATTTTTTTTTTCCATCAGGCAGATGCATTTTAAATTGTAAATCATAGGAATATAACAAACTGTCCTGGGAAACAAGACATGCAATTAGTTTGTGGATTTAGAAAATACAAATTTGGACTTCAGGCACAGCTGGATCCTGATGAATACATTCTGGACAAGGAAAACAATACATACTTATTACAGATTAGAAGTAGAGAAACTTGAGTTCAAAAGGTAAAAACATTTCAGTAAACCAGCCCATGCCACAGAATCTGGAAAAGGGTTGAGGATGAGAGAAAATAACAACATAGATTTCATTCAATTTTTCTTTAAGTAGAGAAAATTGTGTATTTGAGATAAGGATTCAGGTGAGAGGATTTGACCCCTATGATTTCTCTTACATTCATAGAAATGTACCCATGGTTCATTGACTTTTACATCCTGTGTAAAGTGAGATGTTTCCTAGGTCAGAGGAACCTAAAACTGTGGAATTTTATAGTTCTAGCTCTATCAGTCACTAGGAATAACTTAATTCAGGCAATAATTTTGTTATTCCTGATCCTTTTCACCCAGACTCAATGTGTGGGTTTGGGGTCCTGAACTCTTCATTGTGCGAGCAGTGACTCACACTCTACTTATCTTTGTTGGCACAGCAGATCTAAGAATCTTTAATTTATGTCCTCTGACATTTTTTCCCATAAGGGAAAGTCTTGCTGTAGATCACACAGCAGAATAGTTGGGACTGGAAACTAGGTTTCTTGACATAGGGGCGATGTGTTTTGTTTATCAGCTTAAGTGCAAATCAAAACTCAATAAACTTCACAAAAAGTGAATAATGCTAATGGGGCAGGCTGGTGGGACACAGATTGGATGACAGTTCCCCAGGGGTGCAGAAGGGGTTTCAATTTGGAGAAACCATACCAGGCAGCTCTTGAAACAAGATTCCCTCCAAGCCACATCAGAGAGAGGAAATTATCCAGCCCAGGAGTGTGACAACCTGGACTTTATCTACCTGAACCAGACTTTGGTCAATTCGGAACCAAAGGATATCAGAGCTGGAAGCCATAGTGCATGATATAGGTCCAGAGAGAAAAAGTGTCAGAGCCAAAAATGTTAACCGGTAAAATCAGGATTAGAAACACAATCACTCCAAGTTTTCTGAGGCATTTCATACTGCTTTCCAGAGTGGTTGCACAAATTTGCAGTCCCGCCAGAAATGCGTGAGTGAACATTTCCCCACATCCTCCATCAGTGTTTATTGTTGCTTGTGTTCTTGATTGTTGCCACACTGATGAGTGAGACAGAATCTCAGGGTAGTTTTAATTTGCATTTCTCTACTTGCTGGAGTTGTTGAACATCTTTTCATGTATGTATTGACTATTAATATTTCTTTTGTAAAGTGTCTGTTCAGTTCCTTTGCCCATTTGTTGATAGGATTATTTTACCCAGTTATCCCACTCCTTGGTATGTGCCCATAGGAATTAAAATCAGCATACGACAGTGACAAAGCTACATCAAGGTTTATAGCAGCTCAATTCACAATAGCCAAGCTTTGGAACCAACCCAAGTGCCCTTCAACAGATGAGTGGATGAAGAAAACGTGCTATACATACACAATGGAATATTATTAAGCCATCAAAAGAGTGACTTTTTGACATTTGCTGGCAAACGAATAGACCTGGGGACCATTATGCTAACTGAAGTAAGCCAGTTCAGTCCCAATAAATGAAAGTTCAAATGTTTTCTCTGATATGAGGATGCTGACACACAATAAGGAGGATGGTGAGGGAAAAAAAAATAGAAGTACAATAGATTAGACAATGGGGAATGTAGGAAAGGGAAGGGGGATAAGCAAAGGAAAGACAGTGGCATGAATCTGACAGTTTTCCCATGTACATACATGAAAACAACACAGTGAATCCTATCACCATGTACATCCATGAGAATGGAACTCTTAGTAGAATAATATATATTCTATGCTTGTATAATTACATAAAAATGGATACTGCTGTCATCTATAATTAGAAGGAACCAACGAATAATGAAAAAAAAAAGAAGTAGAGGATTTTTCTCCTGCAAGAAAGAAAGAAAGGAAGACAAACTCTCGACAAAGTACTTGCATACCACTTTCTCTTTTTAAGTTTTTATTTTGAGACAGGGTCTCACTAAGTGCTTACGGCCTCACTAAGTTGCTGAGGCTGGCTTTGAACTTGCACTCCACCTGCCTCAGCCTCCTGAGCCACTGAGATTACAGGCAAACCCCAACATGCCCCCCACTATCTCCTTTGATGCCCATCATGTCCCTGTCATGTGGGTATTATTGTTATTATCTCCATTTCAGAACAATGCCACCTGCATCCAACATGACTTACTGAAGTTCTTAAGTATCAGGGTTAAAACAACAACCTGGAACTAGTCTTCCAATTGCAAGCTCAGATTTTTAAAAGCACTAACTATAAAACAATGAGCCAAAGACCAAGGAGCCTTTCTGTTCTGTTATTGCTAACCATTGCCTCTGACTCATAGACACAAACCTCCTCAGAAACCATCACAAGGGACCAGAGTGGGCTGACTTGAAAGCAGTCTCCTGGGAGAGCCAGGTCAGGCACACTCTGAAGAGGAAGCCTTATGGGAAGACAAAGAACAACCAAATAATAAGAGTGTAATATGAGTCCAGCAGTGAGCTGAGTTGTTTAGATGTATTATCTCATTTGATCATCACAATTGCTCTCTGATTAGATTTGAGCTTGTTGGACAAATGAAGAGAATGAGAGTCAGAGAGATGTCATGGACAGCTCATGCTCACCTGGCTATTAAGTCAATGTTAAAACCATCTAGATGTCATCTCCCTCTTCTTACACTCTCTGTGGACCATTCCATTCTCACCAGCAGAGTAAGAGTGAAGATGCACTGATTTATTTTTGTATTAAGATTAATTGGCACGGTGCTTGCCTAACAGGTGTGAGGACCTGGGTTCTATTCCTAGACTGCAAAATAAATAAAATAAATAAATACGTAGAGCTCCCCAGCCACGTGTTCAGCTCCTGTGTGCTTTCCACCTCAGTTTTCTCAATATCCCACGTGAAGCTGAAATCCAACTGGAGACCAGTTCACAGCACTGCACTCCTCTTTCTTTGGGGGATTCTAGGTCTGTTTCTGTTGAATGCTCCAAAAGGATTCTCTAATCTCTATTCCCGACTCCAGTAATAGGGGTTCACCTTCTCCCATCTTCCGGGAAAGCAAATCTCCTGACAGCTCCTACACCTTTTTTAAATTTCATATTTCATTAGAGTTTTAGAGAGGGTGTGGGGAACATTGTTTTAAATCTGAAAGCAAATAAGAGTTTGATGATGGCTGAATTGAAGGCATTGATAACATGTTAGAAAACAGAAATTGTCTGGGAATAAAATATACCTGGGTCCAAATACTAGATCTGCTACTTACAAATTACAGTATTGTGAACAAAATCTTCTAGCACTCTGAGGCTTTTCTCTAGTTCCTCACTTGCAAAAAGAAGATAATAGCAACTACTTTGTCATTGATGTAATAATGATCATAACACACACCTAATGATACAGTTTTCTTGAGGGTTTAGTGATCTAAAATTGTCGTGTACTTAGCACTGACCCATGCATAGAATGCCTTCAATTTATATAACAATTGCTATTCTACTAACTTGGGACGATGAACATTTTAAAATTCAGTTTTACTTATCTGTGAAACAAGGATAGTATTCTCCTGTGAGGTTGCTGAGATGATCCAAGAAGAGAAATAGGAAAATACCCAGGATAAAGCTAATGGATGTTTAACGTATGTAAATTGATAAATGTTAGGAAAATGTCAAACAATGAAGTTTACACATTTAGGCTTCATACAGCTCCCTTCCCCAATCCTTAGGCTGTGTTCCATTCCTGAGTGGCCACATTTGTAGAATGATTTGCAATAGTGAAGCACTGATGTAGATTCCCATGAATATGAAACTCAATCACAGAGCTGGAGAGATGAGTTTAAATGCCATGGTTCTCTGAGGAAATAATCAGAGATGTGCACTTGTCTGATCATCACAGTGTTATTTCAGTATTAAAATGTCATTAAACCCCACAATCTACCAGCAGAGAACTGGAAATTAAATTATAGAATATCTACATAATTAAATCTCACACAGCCAATAAAAAGCATCTTATATAGAATGTTTGACAAACTTGTCTGATCACAGGAGTCTCCTGGTGTGATTTGTAAAAGTGTAGGCCCCGTCCTGGGATTGCCAAAACAAAATTGCCATGAGTGGAGGCTGAAAATATGTGTTTTTTATCAAGTTCTGCAAATGATTTTTACCATCAGGTGAATTTATGAAATTCTGCTTCCAGAAAGTGCATCTTTTAATTCTGAGAAAAAATATCATTAAATAAGATCTGTCATAAGTTTATATTTTTAAAAAATAATGAAAAGGAAATAGCTTTATTTTGGTATCAAAATTACTCTTGCAGTCATTATGAGCATGTTTTTCAGTATCAGAAGACCTGGTTTAAATCTCAGAACTGTTATTTGCCAGCTGTGTAGCACTAGGCAAGCATTGAAACCCTCTGTGCCCAGATGACTTCATCTCTGAAATTGGGAAAAATAAATGTATGCATCTATGAGTCATTGTGAGGATAAAATAATATGAAGAAGTTCAGTTTTCTCTCACCTTTATTAGGGGGAACAGCCACCAGGAAGTAAGATGATGTAGATTATCAGTATTGCCAACAGGAAAACTAGAGAAAACATAGAAAACAATTATTTGTAGAAATTGGGCAGCAGGCAGCTTGGGACTGTGGGTTTCAAGGAAATGGAAACAAAGGATCTGAGTTTTATCACTGTCTACACTTTTTTCTAGAGAGAGAGCTCAGATTGGTCTATGGGGTGGAACACACAGTCTCGAGACACACAAAAAAGTTTGCTCATCCATCTTCCAAATAGCTAAACTCATAAAGTAACTTCTGTCCTATTAAAAAAAAACAAAAACAAAAACAAAACAAAACCAGGATTCCTTAAAGTAATTCAACAAATTCTAGCATTTAGAAATATAAAAATGATGATTTTCTTTATTCAGTAACAATTTGCTGGACAGATGCTCAGAGACCTTTGGAGTTGACTAAATTGTGAAGCCCTCAGAGAGGTTATGATTTCCCTCCAGGGAGCCCAGAGAACACAGACTTCTTGAGTTAACTGAATGTATTTGGGGTGGATTTTGCTATAAATGCTCATAAAACTAATTATAAACCAATTATAAAATCTTCAGAAATATAGAATCATACACACTGCAGTACTTGGCAGAAATACTTTACCTGCTGAGTCTGAGAGAAGAACCTTGAAGTTTACTGCAGTACCTGCCAAACTAAGACCTTACACATGGCTCAAAAACCTTGAAACAGTGTAATCTCATGGCCAAGACCCCGTAGTCCAAAAAAAATACCCTGAGGTTACTGGAATGCATGCAAAATAACTTTCCATTCAATGTCAGCCACCACTTCAAAATAACATAGTCATCTCTGGACTGAGGGGAAAAAAAGTAGCTTTTAAAGATTTGTCTGGGGAAATGTAAAAACTTTAATGTTTAGGAATTTCTTAAGAGTTAAAAAAAGTTGTGCACTTTGAACGAATTAGCCTTAGATGATAAAGAACATTCCTAAAGGGGGAAAAATATGCAGGAGACATCTGAACTTCTCAAAGGAGTGTAGAACTCCAAGAAATCTATTGTTCCCAAGGTGCCAAACTCAAAAGGTTTCAGGAAATACTAAAGATATGAGGCCTCTTTCAAAAAACTATGGCTTTTCCAAAAAAGGTGAAATTCCATGGAGAGCCGAAAAAGCCACCCATGAATGGCTACCACAAGTTCTACCACAATTTGTTTTCTTTTTTAAAATATTTTTTTAGTTGTACATGGACATGATATCTTTATTTAATTAATTTATTTGCTTGTTTGTTTATTTATATGTGTTGCTGAAGCTGAAACCCAGTGCCTCACACGTGCAAGACATCACGTGCTCTATCACTGAGCTACAACTCCAGCCCCCAGCCCCCAGGATTTGTTTTCTAGTAATAGGCTGTGGAGTGCATGTTAGGGATGGGCCAATACTGGTGGCATATCCTGCAGAGCCTGAAGGAACAGTATAAGAGCTAGGCTGAGGAGCTCCAGAAACAGTACAAGGTGGATCTGGATCTCTGGCTCAGAATTTGTCTCCTAAGGAATACACTGCATACCAGACTCTATTTTTTTTAACACACTGCATTTTGATTCATTGTACACAAATGGGGTACATCATTTCATTTCTATGGTTGTCCATGATGTAGATTCATACCATTCATGTAAACATACATGTACATAGAGTAAAGATGTCTGTCTCATTCCACCGTTTTTCATACCCCTCTCCCTCTCATTTCCCTCTACATAATCTAAAGTTCCTCCATTCTTCTTTCACCCCACCCATCCTCCCCCATTATATATCATCATCCACTTAACAGGGACAACATTTGACCTTTGTTTTTCTGGGATTGGCTTATTTCACTTAGCATGATATTCTCCAATTCCATCCATTTCTCTGAAAATGCCATGATACTATTCTTCTTTATGGCTGAATAATATTCCATTCTGTATATATACCACAGTTTCTTTATCCACTCATCTGTTGAAGGGCTACTTTTAATAAATCTGAGAATGAAAGCATGAGTGGAGGTTAAATTCCAGTTTAGATGAAAAGATCCTCATTGCTCATCAGAAGAGACTTCAAGGAGGGCTTGGGGAGGAGCAGCAGATGTTGACTCCAGGGTCAGAATCTTGAAACCAGACAGCCCAACTGTCATCCTCCAAGAGATTAAAAGAGGGTAGGAAGGAAGACAGAGGTGGAGGGAGGCAGAAGCTTCTCAGACTCTAGCAGTGGAGATGAAGATGAAGATGGTGGGTTTGGGGCAACTCTAGCTCATCCTCCCCAGGGGATTCTTCTTGTTTAAACTTTCAACCTGAGCTTGTTGAATGGGGGTTGGATGGAAAACTTCCTGGCAAAAGTCCATGGATTCCATTTCAAAGGGAGGGAACTTCCATTCCTTCCCCTTTCTACTTCTGTACATTTTACCTTCCACCTTTCCTCCTCTTCCTACTCAAATGAAGGAGGAAAGTGGGGAAGGAGGGAACTTATAGCAGCAATCTATGTCAGGTTTGTCAACCTGGGAGGAGGGGACCCTCCTTGGAAAGTACGGGATTAGCAGCCAGTGCTCCACTCCTATCTTCAGTACGAACCCCCAACACCCGAAGGAACTTCACACAACCATGGCTGTTGGAATAAAGAGTGAAATGACTGGGTTATGGGGGGCATGATTGATTAGCCTATATAATCCTGATGTAAGGAGTTTTCAGCTACATTTTCTGCCTGCAAGTGGTGGTATTATTATACGTATGACCCTGTGATCTTCCACCTTCCCTGTGGACCTGTCCCTCAGGACTTCTGCAGTGAATCTGGGGTGAGAAATATTTGATGGGAGGTAGGGTAGGTGCCTTAAGAAAGATTTCACACTGTTGTTATTTTTCTTCTTATGCCCTGTGGGCAGTCATGTAGGCAGCAATGTTTTATATGTGGATTTAACTCTTAGTGCTCAATGATACTTTCCTTAGTAATTTCAAAAAATGGAAATTAAACAAAAAGTTTTTCTTAAGACATGTATTTATTTGAATGAGCTTCTCCACAGAATCAATGTCTTAGAACTTCAGGGACTGCTTCTCCAAGGAGCATCTGAACATATTCAGGGTAGAAGCTCTAAATCCTTCTGACTGCTCCAAGTGAGTGAATCTCACTCTCAGTATTCAGAATAGATAGATGGATAGATAAATATATGAGTGTAAATAATATATCAAGATCATAAGGCATAAGGTCAATATACAAAACTTATTCATATTTCAATATACCAACAAGAAACGATTGAAAAATGAAATAAAACCATTTGCAATAGTATCCAAAGTATAAAATAGGTGTAAGTGTAACAAAATACAGAGATTTACATTAAAACCTGCAAAACATTGCTGAGAGAATTAAAGAAGACATAAATAAAGACAAAGATACTTTTCTTAGGTACAGAGATTCAGTATTTTGTAGATGTCAATTCTCCATCAAATTACTTTCATATTCAACTCCCGTTTGTATTATCAAAATCCTTCCGATGTTTTTGAAAAAAATTGACAAGCTGATTATAAAATTTATATGAAAATGCAAGCCATACTGAAGTAAGTTTTTTTCTGAAAATAAAAAACAATCGGAAAGCTCATACTTGCTAACCTCGAATCTCACTTTAAAGCTACATTAATCCAGACAATGGAATTGCCAATTGTATTGGCATAAAGACATATATACTATTATATACACATTCATGGTCAATTGATTTTCAACAAGTTTTCACAGCAATTAAACATGGAAAGGATAATTTTTTCCACCATGATAACGGCACAATTGAATATCCATATGTGAAAAAAAGTGAACCTTGATCCCGATTTCATAGAATACACTGAACTTAATGTGACATGAAATGTAGACTTATATGTGAAAGGTAAAACTATAGAAGAAAATATTGGTGAAAATGTGATCTAAGATTAAACAAAGACTTTAAAATTAGACACAAAATGCACAGATTAAAAAAAAGAAGAATAAACAAAATAGGTTTCATTCAAATGAAAAGTTTTGCTCCTGGAAGGAACCATCAAGAAAACAGTAAGTCTGAGCTGGGGAGGTATCTCAGTAGTAGAGAGCTTGCCTCACATGGGTGAAGGGTTCTGTTTGCAGCACTACAAAAGAGAGAACAACAGGTTAAACCACAGACTGGGAAAAATATTTGCAAAATATATATATAAAAAATATTGATCAAGAGAAAAAATAAAATGTTTTAATTTTTAAAAATGTGAATAAAAATTGAATCAATGTTTCAGTAAAAGAAGACATAAGGTTGGCAATTAAGCATATAAAAATGCTCAATATACATAATAGGATATATACTAAAATTACTGAAAGCTATCAATACCCATCTACTTGAATGACAAAATTATTAAAAGACGGCAATTTCAAGGGTTAACAATGTTAAACAACTGGAATTCTCACCTACTACTGGCATGAATGCCAGATAGTATAGCCACTTTGGAAAATAGATTGAAAATTTTCTATGTGAACCTAACTCTTAATATATAACCCAGAAATTCCATTAGTTAATTTTTCCATATTTTATTGGTGCATTATGGTTGTACATGATGATAAGATATGTTGTTACATATTTGTACATGCACATAACAATATAATTTGGCACTTCTTCTCTTTCTCCCCACCTCCTATATTTGGTCCCTTTGATTTCCAGAAGATCTGCTTCCACCTTTCCTTCCCTTTTTTCTCTGTAGTTTCCACATATGAAAGACAATATGTGTCCCTTGTCCTTCTGAGTTTGATTTATTTTGCTTAACCTGATGGTCTCTAGTTCCATCCATTTTCCTGCAAATGATGTAATATCATTTTTCTTTATGTCTGAATAAAAATTCATTGTGCATGTATACCATATTTTCTTTATCTGTTCACCCATTGATGAACACCTAGTCTGGTTCCAGTTTAGTTACCGTGAAGTGTGCTACTATCACCGTAGGTATGCATGTGTCATTGTAGTATGATGACTTTAATGCTTCAGCATAAATACTGAGGAGTGATAAAGCTGGGTCACATAGTGGGTCCATGTCTAATCTTTGAGGAGCCTCCATACTAAATTCAATAGTGGTTGTACTAATTAGAAACCCACCAACAGTGTAAAAGTGTTCCCTTTTTCTCCACATACTCTCAGACATTTATTATTATTTGTATTCTTGATGACTGTCATTCTGATTAGTATAAGATGGAATCTTAGCATAGTTTTGATTTGCATTTCCCTAATTGTTAATGATGTTGAACATTTTTCATGTATTTGTTGGCTATATATTTCTTCATTTGAGAATTGTCTGTTGAATTCATTTGCTCATTTATTAACTGGGTTATTTGACTTTTGGTGTAAAGTTTCTTTAGTTCTTTATATATTCAGATATCAATCCTCTGTCAGAAGGGTAGTTAGCAAAGATTTTCACCCACTGTATAGTTTCTCTCTTCACATTCCCAATTGTTTCCTTTGCTAGGCAGAAGATTTTAATTTAGCTACATCCCACATATTAACTCTTGGCATTATTTCCTGAACTTTAGGTTTACTATTGAGAAAGTTGTTGCCTGTACCTGTGTGCTAGAGCATTGATTCTCTGTTTTCTTCTAGTAGTTGCATAGTTTCTTGCCTGATTCCTAGGTCTTTGATTCATTGTGAGTTGATTTTCCTGCAGGGTGAGAGATAAGGGTCTACTTACATCCTGGTTAACCAGTTTTCCCAGGCCTATTTCTTAAAAAGGTTGTTTTTCTTTAATGTATGCTTTTGTCACGTTTGTTAAGGATCAAATGACTGTAGATGTGTGGGTTTGTTTCTGTGTCTTCTATTCTGTACCCATGGTCTATGTGTGTATTTTTATGCCAATACCATGCAGTTTCTGTTACCATATCCTGTACTACAACTTAAAGTCAGGTATTGTGATGCCTCCAGCAATGCTTCTTTGGCTTAGAATTGCTTTTCCTATTTTGGGTCTTTTATTCTTCCAAATTAATTTAGGTCTTTTTCTCCCCTAGTTTTACAAAAGAATGGCATTGGTATTTTGATGGGGATTGCTCTGAATCTGCACATTACATTTGGTAGTAGGGCCATCTTAACAATATTAATTCTGCCTCTCCATGAACATGGAAGATCTTTCCATCTTCTGGGTTCTTCTTCAATTTCTTTTTTCAATGTTCTATAGTTTTTATTGTAGAGGTTCCATTAGTTATTCACTAAGGGAGTTGAAAGCATATGTCTACAGAAATACTTGGTTTCACATATCACTAACAGCTAATTCCCAAGTTTAAAAAACAAATCTGGAAAGAATTCGAATGTCCATCAACTGGTGAGTGCATAAATGAATAGTGATATAACTGTACAGTAAAATGCTACCCAGCAATAAAAAACTTCACACGTGTCAACACAGATGAATCTTAAAAGCATTTTGCTAGGGAAAAAAAAAAAAGCCATGCACAAAGGATCACATACTGCATTTTTCCATATATATGCCATTTTAGAAAAGCAAATTTATAAGTGACAGAAAAAAATTAATAGCAGCAAGTGCTGGGAATGGGAAGAGGTAATTGACTATATCTGGGCATGAGGAAACTCTCTGAGGTGATGAAAATGTTCTGTATCTCAACTGTGGTGATTACATGAGTCTGTTTTCTCAAATCTGTTAACACTCTACAATTGAAATGGGCATAGAGAGCTCAGTTGGGGAAGTACTTGCCTTGTAAGCATAGGCCCTGGGTTCAATCCCCAGCACCGCAAAAAATAAAAAGGGTATATTATGTTGTGTACATACATGAATATATCATAATGAACCCCATTATTATGTATAGTTATTGTATGACGAAAACATTTGAGTTGTTTTATATCTTGTACACTTGTACTTTGGCTTACAACATGGCTTCTGTGATCATCTGTCAAATAGCAAATCTCAATCTCTGGTTCTTGGCCCACAATTCCAATTGCCTACTGGATGCTGACACTTGAATAACCCATGGACACTTCACGAGCAGTATGCCTAAATCTTCTTTTAAAACCATGCCTCTTGATTTTCCTATATCATTAATGGGATCACCATCCAATATGTCATCCAAACGGACAACGTTGTTATTCTTGATTCAGACCACTCTTCATTGTGTTCTTCTTAATATTTCATGTAGTTATTCCTCTCTCTTTGTTCTGACCATCATCATTACCAAAGTTAGTCTTTAATAATTACTACTACTATAAGAGCCCAAAGGTTGGCCTTTAACTACACTTCTTCATCTCATCCTCCGAAGAAGAGCAAGAGTGACATATAAAGCACATATTTCACTTTATCCTGCTCTATACCATCTAAGAAAATCCACTATTGCCTATAGATTAAGCTCCAGGCCTATCTAGGTTCACAAACTTCTTCCTGATCTAAGCCAGCCTTTGGCTCCATGCTCCCCTGTCCAGCATGCTCTTGCTGCTTTCCTTAGGCTGTCATCCCTGCCTGCAATTCCTTTGGACACTCAACCTAAGTGTCCTAAGAAAAAGATTTCACTCAGCAGTCAGAATGCTTGGGACTGGCCACTCTGCTGTATTTGGTTGAATGGTCCCTCCCTGTGTGGTGCTTATCATACTGTATTGTTACATCCTTCAGACTCTTTGATCTCACAAATGACACATATCCCCTCGCTCTTTAAGTCCTAAAGTTTTATCATCTACATTTCTATCAAAACCAGTTGAGGTAGAACCTATTCTTCTCACTTTGGGCTGTCATATCTAACCCTCAACCCTGCAACAGCCTTCTCCATTATCTCCCCAACTCCCTTTTGACCTCTACTATTTTCTATAACACAGCCAGATCAATGTTTCCAAAATCATACCAAAGTTACTTTTCTATTTAAATTTGTCTGTGACTCTTCATTGTAACAGACAGATAGAGTCCTTCCTAGAATTCAGTGCCCTCACTCAGAAGACTGATGTCCCCATCCACCTGCATACACCATGAGGATTGGAACTGTGCGTTAATTTCTGCCATTCTCCTACAAGAAACTTAAAACAATGACTGACTCACTGAAAGAATGTTTGTGTCTTTCCTCCTCCTCTTCTGCAGCACTTTTCCCCCATCCTAATCCTATAGTAGGGCTTTATAACTCTGCTTATAGCTCCCAACATTGGACCTGTGTCTAGAAAGTATTACTAAATATTGAATCCATCACTGACTCCCCTTTGTGCCTCTTTTCCCCTAAGTGAAGTATGGTTTCCTGAACCATCACAAAGTAATCTCACTTTATCTCTTGTTAAGATAAAGAAGAAATATACCCTGTTACCTCTACCTTACCCAATGAGCTTTAAGTTTTGCCCTACAAATCCAGCCCCCATGTTTCTTTATAGTTCATTGGCCACGATGAGATGACTGATATGCACCAAACCCAATGGATGATCAAATCTGTTCTTTACTGGGTTCCAAGTAAAACTCGGTTTCAGAAATGCATAAATTCTTCTAATTCTTTAGAACTTCAGCTTTTAGGATTGAAAGGAGAGAGTTGGCTTCAACTGTTTCTCTTATGGATCAAGGATCACCAAGTCAGATACTGAGAGCGATAAAAGACATGCCAACCAAGTTACAAAGACATGCCAACAAAAATGTGATACTCCATTTTAGAGAACAGTAGCACCTAAGATGTAAGCACAGCCCATGAAAGCCACCCAGAAGTGTGACGACCCTGGCAGATCCCGAGAATCTCACAGACATCGATTAATCATGGAAGTCTGTTACTAGCATCAGGAGGCACTTCCAAGCCCCTTAAAGTCTTTCAGGCTCCCAATGTTCCAAAAATAATGGACGATCAAGTTTTGAGACCAAAATTCTTAAGAATTAGAGTCATAGAGATCACTTGTGTGAACCAGTGACAAGTGCAAGAGGCAATGGAGACCCACGGCGAGCTGACAGGGAGGGACAGGAAAGGTGTATGAAGATGGGTCTCAGGGAAGGCCCTGCTTAAATCTGTCTCAGCATTTCCTCATCTCTTTTGAGGTAGAACCCAAACTTTTCACCATGACCCTCAGTATCTGTCCCTCATTGACCATTTGGCTTCTTCTCATTTGGGTTCCACCAAACTCTGTGTGGGGAGAACCTAGGGCCCCCGCGACTCAAGGCCCATCACCAGGCGTGCTCTTCTACTCCTCTCCCACTGCAGCTGGTTAGCTCTTCTTCTCTGTCAGGGCTGGGTGCAAGTCACTTCCTTCTGGAAGACTTGCCTTCCTCAAGCTTCATCTTTCATCCACAGGCTGTGAGCAAAGGTGACAGTGAAAGTCTCTAACAAAGGGCACGAGGATCCAAGAGGACCTGAAAGGGCTGGAGTTGGTGCTGGCAGGAGGTCAGGATCAATGTTAGGGAGAGTCTGGGAGGAACAGGGTTAGGATGGAAACCCCTTGGAGGGGAGGTCAGAGGCAACAACAGGTGAGAACAGGTGAGGGATTAGGTGAGACTGTGGAGAGGTACTGTCAAAGCTGTATCCCAAGGAGGGTGGAGCAGGTCATGCCTGCCATTGGAAAGGACGGTGGACACTTCTGGGACCATGTATGTGCAGCCACACCAGGGTACGGTGAAGTGGCTCTAGGGGAATAGAGAAAGCACCTGTGCCAACTGATGCTCCTTCAAAAGCTCAAACCCTGTAGCCTTGATGAGCCCCAGCTCCACATCCTCTAGTGAGCTTTCTTTATGAACCTTGGAATATTGATGCCACAACTCCAAGACTCCATATTCTTTACAGTTTGAAATCCCAAAGAAGAGTGCACATCTACAGATGGTTCTGAAGAAGTTCCAGGGAGTGCTCTTGGTAGCTTGGTTCCGGTCATGTGTTTATCCTGGACTCAGTTGCGGTGGATTTAGTCATGTCTGAATCTTGGTTCCTCCCTCCAGGCTGAGCTGGAGGAAGCCATTCCACCTCTAAGTAACCTGTCCAACATGACACAATTGTCCTGTTCACAATCTCTCCACTACAATAAAATTATTGTGCTTTTTCAGATGCTTCCAGGTTCACAATGGTCCTTGAGAGAATTTAGAACTTTAAAATCAAGTCGGAAAGAGCCTTTGGCAGCTCTGAGAAAGAGCTAGGTAAGTATAAACCAATAACGAATAAATGCTCTCACTTTCTGCACCATCTCACCCGCTAATAAACAGTCTCTTCTGATCTGTCTGTCCCTGCAGGGTCTGGGCGGGTTTGATTTTTATTAGCTTTGCTACTCTTCCATAATTCTCTTCTCATTCAGGGACAGGAGGATTACAAACAGGTGGCCAAGTGCCAGAATAGCTCTAGGGAAACCTGCTGATTGAAGGGAACTCTGGCTTCACAGCAAGACTTGGCCACCAGGAGGGATGAGTGACCTTGGGTCGGTCATGCAACCTCTCGGGGTTCTTCAATTTTCTTTTAGAGAAGAACTGATCCATTTCTACCTCTCCCTGTAAGCAGAACTGGGACTAGAGACATCGTAGATGACAGGAAGTCTGCTTGTGTGCCAGATGGATGATTTGTGTACTCTTAAATGACTGTTTTTCCACCTACGCTCACCTAGTGCCCTGATTGCCCCCCTGCTCCTGCTGTCCTTGGGTAATGAGCTGCCATTTCTGGCTCATGAGAAATTCAGCAAAATTAATTCTCCTTAAGCTTCCATGAGGGTGGAGTAAGAAGGCAGGAAAAAGTAGGTGAAAACAGGAAAAGAAGAAGGAAATAAAGTCCTTGGAAAATAAAAGAGCTTCATTTCTGCATATAGGTTCAACCCTGGCACCAACAAGAGAGTTAGCTTATTTATTTATTGTCCAGAAGTGCTAGGAAGATGTTACTCTGATTGGATTGAGTTACCTGTCCTGTTCATTCTGAGCTTGAAGAGCTGAATTTGCAGAGATAAGGCTGACAGGAGAGAGCTTCAGGAACCTTTGCAGATATTCTAAAACTTGAATAATTTATCCCTAGATAACTGAAAACTATTTAAGTTAAAAATGGGGGGAAAAAGCAGCTGCTATGAACAAAAAAGTAATTATTAATTAATTCATTTGGCAGACCTTCTCTGAACAACCCGATGAAGCAATTTATTCATTTAACAAATGTGTTCATATTGAGCGCCTTTCGTAATCACTCCTAGCCATGGGGAGACAGCAGCACACGGGAGAAGCAGCATGTTTTCCCTCGTGCTGCCTGAGTTCGAGGAGATGGAGATAATGGTGAACATTTCACGGGTACGTGGCTGTGATACTTCCACGCGGTAGTGAGTGCTGAAGAGAGAGGAGGCGGAGGAGGGCTGGCTTGGGAACAGGTGGGGACATGGTGACCTGCTTATGGCTCTTTCAGGAGCGCATGCAGGGAAGGAGTACAGAAAGAAGGGTTGAGCAGCACAGGGACAGAGCTGGCACGTGAGCAACCAAACACCAATAAGTAATCTCAATTATTGATTCATACTCATCATTAAAAATTTTTTTTTTTTCTCCTGACCTGTGTCTCTGGAAACTGGGTGAGTTCAATGTTCATTAATTTCTTTATTCAGAGCTGGATTGGCATCCCCTTGATTTTGTGGAAGTTTGGGGCAGTTTTCCAAGTAGGGGGCGTAGCAAGGGCAAAGGCCAAAAGAGGGGAAGAGGTTTACTGGGAGGACTCAAAAGAAGTTTAGGGAGAGGGCAAAGCTGAGCTGGATGGGACTGGAGACCCCGAAGGGCCTGGCTTCCATGATAGACTATCTTGTCAGGATTGAATTCTCTCTTTCTGCTGATTGAAAGGTTGCTGAGGGCAGTGCCCTATGGATGGGATCGCCACACGTTTATACACTGCTTTATGGATTGTAAAATACTTTCAGGACCACAAGCAGCTGGGGAGGAGAGCAGAGGCAGAACAGGAGTGGGTATGCTCAACTCAAACTGGGTGAAACCAAAGTTCCCGGAGGACAAGACTGGGCAGAGCATTCGAATTCAGAGTGACAGTCCAAATTCTACTCATCCACTGTGGCATGCAGGCTTTCAAATAAACTAGGATGGAGTGTACCGAATCCTTGATGCAGAAGAGACACATGCTTCACTACTTCTTTCTCTCTCACTTCTGGCAAACTTCACAAAACAAGCACAGCTCTCCTGCCTGCTGAAGCAGGACCTTGCCTGTCTTTCTACATGTGCTGGTCCAGGAAGCCCCTATCATTGAATTGGGACTAGCCTTAAAGTCCAACTGATTTCCCATCTTGGATCAAATGATCCCTAAGGCCCATTCCAACTTTATGTGATTTTTAAATTTTATCATGAAACTCGTAGGAACTAGATTTAATCTGACTAAAGTGTATCTGGAATCCCAGGCACCTTCAATTCATCAGTGAGTAAAATATGTGTTCTGGATTCTGTGCTCCCAGCCTATTGGGTGCAGAAATAGTCCAATGAGAGTCATGCGGTGAATCAACATGTTAGGGAAATTCAGAGAGGGCAGATGTTAGTGCTGGTTGAGGATAGGGATGGTCCTACATAAAGACAACCTGGAATCCTGGTGTATTTTCAGCAGAACATCATGGAGAAGGAGCAAAATGGCCATTTTCATCATTGAAACCACAGGAGGAAGGATGCGAAGGCAGAGAGCTGAGTGAGGCACAGAGTTGCTTCCAGAGGGCACAGTACAGTCGTCTGTTCTGAATTCAGCAGCGGGCGGGAAGGTGCTGAATAGGAATTAAACTTATATGTTGGTTGAATACTAATTAATACCAATCCTACCACTCCTAAAATCCCAAGGGAAAAAGGAAGTTCTGCTTATCTTCAGGAAACTTGCATTCAAGAGGGAGAGTGGAAAAATATTTTGGAGAGCAGAAAATCCGAGTTCTAGTTCCAAGATTCCAGGCATGGTGGGTCTGATCTTGCCAACACTGATGGATCTGGAGCGGTGAGTGAAGGAGACGCCTCAGGACAGAAAAGCTTGCTGATCAACAAGGTCTGATGTGGTGGGTTGTTCAAGCGCAGCAGCACCATCACTGTGGATCTGCTACTACAAAGTCCATTCTCATGGTCTCTCCAAACTCCGTCCCCTGTGGCTCTCAGGATAACTCCTGCCGGAGCGCTTAGCTCTACCAGACAGCAGGAGGAGGAAACGAGGTAATCTGTTCCATGTCAATAGGAAAGGAGGCAAACACAATATTGTCAACGAAAAAAGAAAACTCCTGGCTACTCTCTTTTATTTTGAGATACATTCTGAAATATTCCTGGTCTCAGCATCTTCTGTTCTTGGCCATCAGCCACAGTAAAAATCAGTCCCTTCTGGTCCATTACAAATTAAATAATCATAACTCTATTCATCAGGAAAATATGCACAGAAGGGATGCATAAGCCAGCAATTAGTATTAAGACTTCCAGACTCGTTGGCTGATTCCAAGGGCTTCATGGTGACTGTTTCACTGGAGACTGGGAGTATCTACCACAGCAGGTAGAGGCTGCCAGCTCTTGCCTGACTGTGCTTCTAGTGCAGTGATTCTTTCTGTATGGGGTTGCACTGAAAGCAGACGTCTGCCTGGCATATTCTAGGAGATCTGTTAATACTTGTTGAAGGAAGGGTCCACTAGGCTATTGCACGTAATGACTTATTAAGCACACTCAATGTGCCTAACCCACAGGCAAGGCCTGGGAAGTGATCTTCCAGAACCCAGAATGGACTTTTGCTCTCTGTGGTCCTATAAAAAGAAGAGGTCGGGCTGGGTGTGCCTAACAATCTATGGAATAGAATGTGGCCAGCCATAGGGGAATTCTGCTCCCGTGTCAGGTCCTGGGACCAGGGTGATTTTGCAGTGGATACTCATTTAGATTACAGCTCGAGAGAGGTTTCTGGAGTCCAGACTGAGGGTCTGTGGCTAATGCTGCTGTTTGAGTCTTACTGTTTATGTCTGCTCTGGAATGCTCTCAGTGTCCTGTCCTTGCATCTCATACACCATCCTTTCCTTCACCAAAGGCAGATTCCTTTGGCTCTTAACTTGCTCTCTGAGACATTCTTCTGAAAAGCCCACCACGTCCTACGTTTAGTATCATCATTTAGCATCATCCTTGATACTTATTTTTTCTATCAAGAGAAAGTCTAAATGTGAGTCAAGAATATGATGTCATTCATGTTGTTCCCATCTATTCTGTGGTGTTTGCTTTCTTACTGAACTTTAATTTCCATTATCTTTGTCACCTGCATCTTTATTGAGTATCTAATCTTTGTAATCAGGTCATGTACTTTGGTGTAGATGGGGAAAGATTATGACTATGTCCATCTCATCCCTCTGAATACACCCAGATTTCCACTAGTTTAGTCATGGGTTTGTTTAAAAACACCTTGTCATTTTTCTGAGTGGCATTTTAGTGATTAGTTTAATTCAGAGCAATACTTTCTTTATATCATTAGAAAAAACAAAGCTCAGAGAGGGAAAGTGACTGAACCAAGGGCACACAGCTCATATATGTAAACCTAGGTTCTGATTCCTGGGACAAGATATCCAGATATTATGCAAGAAGGGGTAATCCAAGGAAGGAAGTTCAAGGTAGCAAAAAATTTAGCAATTAGCAATTCATTTATTTGTGGTGTTTTATTCTTTCTTCTATATGCATTTTAAAGACTCCCAACTTTTTGGGAAGTGTGACCAAAATTCATAGTCTCAGTGTGGAGATTGCTTAGAAAACTTGGAATGGACCTACCATTTGACCCAGCTATCCCACTCCTTGGCCTATACCCAAAGGACTTAAAATCAGCATACTACAGATATACAGCCACAACAATGTTCATAGCTGCTCAATTCACAATAGCCAGATTGTGGAACCAACTTAGATGGCCTTCAATTGATGAATGGATAAAGAAACTGTGGTATATATATACAATGGAATATTACTCAGCCATAAAAAATAATAAAATTATGGCATTTGCGGCAAATGGATGAAATTGGAGGATATCATGCTAAGTGAGATAAGCAAATCTCAAAAGACCAAAGGATGAATGATCTCGCTGATAAGCAGATGATGACACATAATGGGGGGGTGGGAGGGAGGCAAGAATGGAGGAAGGAGGGACTGTATAGAAGTATAAGAGGGGTGGGAGAGGTGGGGGGAAGAAAAAAATAACAGAATGAAACAAAAACTATTACCCTAGGTAAATGTATGATTATGCAAATGGTATGCCTCTACTTCATGTACAGAGAAACAAGATGTATCCCATTTGTTTACAATAAAAATGAATTAAAATAAAACAAAAAACAAAAAACAAAACAAAAAACAAAATCCACAGTCTCCACTCTCTGTCAGTTCACCTCCATTTATTTCCTGTACAATTTAGAATTTTGGCATGTGTTACAATCACAATAAATAAAATGTGTCTGAAAATCAGAAAGCTAATTTGTACTTGTTTATATGTGCAAATTTCTCAAAGTACTTTACTTTAGATGGGGAATGGCATTCCAGGAAAAGGGACTAGTGAATGAAAATAAGTGTAAAAACCCTCCAAGTATCTTTGAAGAATAGTGAGGAGCATGGAAATTCCCCCCCTGCAACCTTTTGTGGGTCAACCCTCTTCCTTATCCCATTGAAGTTGTCATTGATTTTCTTAGTTTCGGTGGGTGCAGTGCCAATTTTTGCCACGTGATGGCAGTGCAGGGTCACGAAAGGGACGAGAAAGCCAAAGCATTTTTTTCAAGGCTATGTTCAAAGTGCCAGGAGAGAATGGTGCCCCAGAACCAGAGGCCAGAGCTGCTTGGAGGGACTGCCAGGAGAGGACAGTAGCTCTCAGAACTGGAAAGGCAGGTACCATCCTTCTGAATCTCTGGTCTGTTCAGAATCTCTGGAAATAATTTACATGTGTCACAAGATGCCCACAAAGAGCACTACTTTGGAGATTTGATCCACTTAAAAAATAATAATAATAAGAGGTCTTATAAGACCTCACTCTCAGTTTCCCCTTGTCTGTCCGGGTTGTGTCTGTGGGAGCGGAGGGACGGTGGCTTGCTGCTGTGTTGGTTGAGGACAAATGAGGCATTTATCCAATGTATCGATGGGGAAAGGAATAACATACTGGCAGGGCCCGGGAGGGTCAGAGGAAAGGGCCGGGCCCAGATCCCTCCGCTGGGCGTTGCCTGGCTCCTCACTGCCTTGCTGTCCCGTGAAGTGCATGAGGACAGTGTGGCTGTGGGTGTCTGGCTGCAGGTGTGCAGTGGAGGCGTTGGCGACAGGATTGGCAGGGCCACGGTCAAGGTCACTGTTAGGCTCTGTGTGGAGCACAGTGCAGGACAGGGAAGGAGGAAGGGAAAAGAAGTTTCCTGGGGCTGGGGAGATGGTTTGATTACTCTCTGGCAGAGTGAGTTTCACATCAGATTTTCCTTGACCCCCGCGCTTCTCCCACTCTTCCACACCCGCCAGCCCCGCGTCCTGTGCCTGAGTGTCTGGCTCTGCTTCCCCCAGTGGCCACTGCCCCGCCCTCCTGTGGCCCCTCCCCTGGCTTCCGCTGGCTTTCCTGTTGCTCTAGGATGGAAACTGAAGAGAGGGGAGGTGGGCAGAATCTCCAGCACTGCCAGGAAAATAGAAGAGTGCTGGATGGTTCCTGACTTGTGTGGTGTGTGTGGTGTGTGGTGTCTGTGTGGGTGTCATGTGTGTTTTGGGTTGTGTGTTGTTGCGGGCTGACGGAAGCACTGCCTGAGATGAGGAACGTGAGCAGATCTGCCCCCACATCAAGGAGTTTTGTGTGGCACATCTGCAGAGCGGGAACCTAGGACAATGTCCAGTGATGGGCACGTGCTCAGGAGGTGGGTGCTGGTGTGTGTGGAAATCGCAGCCACTCCAGCAAGGCAGACCTCCTCCATTCTTAAGTCACACTCAATTTCCAGAAATCCTTTATTTCTAAACATTACCAGTCAAACCTCTATTCCTTTCTGCGTTTAGAGTTTGACAAAATTGATTTGCGTTTTTAATTTTAATGCAAAAAAAAAAAAAAAAAGAAAAAAAAAAAAGAAAAAAACCTGTCACATGTCCCTCTGGCTTAGAAATTCTGGGGAGGGTTTTCTCGCTCCTTCCCCCTCTCTGAGCTGCTATCCCCTGGTCACTAATCCACACCAAGAGAGTTTTCAGGGTGGGGAGTCAAGTCACATTTTCATGTGATTTTCTCTTCACTACTTATGATGCAATGTAAGGAACATTTTTTTTTTCCAGACATAGGTGTTTGTAAAGACTTTTCAAAGAGATGCAAGTTGGAGAGGCTGCGTGGGTGGGATTTGAGAGAGAATGTGTTGTGGGTTTTGTTATCATTATTATTTACTAACCTTTTATTCAAGGACTGTGATGGAAGATCGACAAAACAACTCTCATCCCATAATCAATTATAGCTGGAAGACAATAAATAGCTATTCAGTGTTTTTTTTAATGTTCTGGGGAAGAAGGATGTATTGACTTGCCTTTAAAGTTGGGGGCCTCTCTGTAGGTAGGGGGTGGGCAGTCATTATTGGTTCTTCTAATCCAATAATCTCCACAAGCTTGGTGTATGAAGACAAAAATAATAATGATAAAAACAATAATTTACTCTGCTATTAGCTGTTAAGGTTTATAAACCACTGACATCTGCATTATGAAATTGCTTTCTTTCTGCATCTGTCCTGTGTTATTGTTTTTCCCATTTTACTTAGGAGGTAACTGAGGTTCAGGCTCATTTTTTTTCCCCCAAGTTCTGATTTCACCCACTACAGTCAAAGTCTTGGACATACTGACTTCTCTAAACTTCAGTTTCTTTATCGTTAAAATGAGGATAAAGGTGTTTGCCTCTTGAGAAGGTTAAGATCATCCATGTGAAGTGCTTACTGTTCAATACAGGACCATTGTTACTATGCCAGGTGACAGCCCCAGGTGTCACTGATTCCTCGGCTCTCTTTGAGGCATCATCAGACACAAGTGAGAGAGAAACTGTAATATTTAACTAATGCTACATAACTACATCAAAACATAGCAACTGAGAACAACAATAATGTGGATCACAATTTCAGGAAAGTTTTCAGGACAATTCTGGCTTAGCATCTTCCAGAAGGTTGCAGCCAATATGTTTACCTGACCTGATGTCATCTGATGACTGGGACAGATGACCATCTGTTTCCATGATGGCTCAACCTGCAGCTTGGCAGTAACTGTTGCAAGAAGCCTCATCTCCTAGCCCTGTGGATTTCTACACAGGGCTGCTTGAGTTTCCTCACAATGCAGTGACTGACTTCCCTGGGAAAGTAAGACTGAGACAGCCGTGTCATTTATGAGCAGCTTTAGAAATCACAGTTCCACCATCTTAACTTATCTGTTGGGTTACTTTGGTTGGCTATATCCACTATGGAAGCAGGCCACACAGGAGCAGAAATGGCTGTCCTAGAATCCTTGGGTGCCATCTTGGACTTTGGCTGTTTGTTGCAAAACCCATTCCTATAGGGATCAGTAATTTTGTATTTAGGAACTGATTTTGAGTGAGGTCTCAATTTTCTATTAAGTGGTTATGATTAAGTAGCTATTGGTGAACAGCCCCTCAGAAACCAGAGGGTCAGCTTCATGGGAAGAACATGAGCAATTGGAAATAAAAGTGACGTAGGCAACAATTCTACAGTTTGAGGTATCAGGCCCAAATACCTACAGGTTAAAGATTCCTGGGTGCCTCTTGGAGAGATTTTGACTTAGCAGGCTTGAGATGGAGGGTGGGGATCTGTATTTTTAAAAGCCATCCCAGGAGATACTTAATACCAAGCAATATAAAGTAACTTACTCAAGAGCTGATGGAAGGACCAGAGAGCTGAGCCTCCTCCCAGACACATCGCCTGTGCGTGAGACTTGCTCCCAGCCCTTGCCCACATATCTTTGGTAGCTCGTCCATCCTCCTCTACTGGCTGTTCTGCTTCCTGTCTTGCATGTGTGTATTTATGGCCTCCTGATATTGCTCCCTTTCACTGTCAGCACCAAATTAACAACCCACGAAAACACACATAGGATATTTGTGTGTTTTGTCTGTTTGGACAGGCAGGGGGTTCCCTGGGCTTTTAGAGATAATTTCTTGGTTAAGTCATATTTTTTTCTTTTCACGTTTGAAAAAACAAACTGTCTTCTTTATAGTTGCCTCTCTCTCTCTCCCTCCTCATTTCCTGCTGTGGAGACGAATCTCCTACATTAAAAAAACTCCCTAACACACTCATAATCAGCATGTTTATGAGAGAACATTTTCTACCCAAAGTATTGCATAGAGGAGAAATAAGGAAAGGGGAAATCTTGTGTTTAATCACAGAATATTTCCCTAGATTTCCTCTGTTCCTGAGTGACCTCTTGGATGTTAAAATGAATGGCATTCATTCTGCAGGAACATTGTGAAGTTCTGCTCTGCAACACCACGTCTATGCTATTCTGATATTTGTTGAGTCCCCACTGTGTGTCTTCACACAGGGAAGGGTTGATGTGAATTCAGCCCTGAACTAGTTCAGTAAGAAAAAGGTAAGAGAGACATGATTTGAATGCAAGAAAAGTGCCTTCGGAGAACTGAACGGAAAGGGATAGATAATGAACATAAAGGAAGTTGAAAGGGGAGGGGAACATTCCAGGGGACAATCACAGATGGCTCCCATGTAGAAGTGTAAGGAGAGAGACCCTGGGGCTGGATTGCAAACTTCAAATCCTGCCTCCTCCACTTATTAACCCTTTAGTTTGGATCTCAGTTGCTTCATCTGTGAATTGGGGATAATAATAGTACTCACAAGTGTTACACAAATTCAGCATTAAACAAAATACCTAACTGGTCTCTGACAGGTAGCATGGGCTTAAAACAAGTTAGTTGTTTTTGAGCCGAGTTCTGAAGGATGAGTGAGACCCAGACCTGTGTCGATGAAGCTGGGAATCATAAGCAAGACACTATTGGGAGGAAAAACCAAAAGTCACAGACAGTGTCCAACAGAAATAAGATTAAAAGTACCTTTAGCTGCAGAGGAAGGTGAGTAAGGATGAGAAGACCAGGTGGAAGGATGTGTTAAGAAGCTCACTGTCTTTTCTGATATCTTGTTAACTTCACTGACAATGTTAATATAGTAAGATATGGAAGACTCTTGAGTACAGAGTCCTAGTGGGGGGCATATTGGGACCAGTACAATTAGTTCAACTTTTCTTTGTGGAAGGAATAGATGCCCTAAGATCGGGGGAATGTGCTCACTTGGCTAAATATTTCTTTCCATCAGTTCCTCCTGGTAAACTGCCCTTCAGCCTGACAACAGAGTGAAGCTGCCCGGCATTGAGACTTTTACCCTAGCAGCTTGAGAGAGCCCTTCCTAAGATCTTACCAGATTTAACTTTGGTAGCATATTTTCTGTGTTTGAAGGCCATCTAGTTCTTTCTTTCTTTCCCTCCTCTTTTAGTTCCAACGAAATGATCTCTTCGTGCAGGAATAGCTCACACACCGTGATGCTTTGTGAAGTTTATCCTTTTTTGAGGGCAACACCTTCCAAGCAAACAGGCAAGAATCATGGTCAAGGCAGGTGGACTTTTTCCAGGTTCTCTTGGCCTAGTTGGATCTTGCAAACTTCATGAGTTTCTCTCTGAGGAGTTCCTTTCAGAAAGTTATGAGAGAAAGCTGGCCTGGTGAGGCCCACAGAGAGTGGGTATGTTTTGTCTGGAGAAAGACAGAGGAGTTGTATCTGGTGGGGTGAGGGGAGAAAAAGATTCCCTGGGAACATCTACATTTCTGTCAAGGGTTTTGAAGGTAGATGTCTGCAGAATAAAAAATATAAACACCATATTCTTGCCTCACAAGAAAACCTATCGTATAAGTCTGAAAAAGAAATCAGGCAATGTTGAGTGTAATTGAGTATTTGGAACCAGAGGGCTGATCTTTCAAGGGTAAGAGGGAAGGTTTGCATGTCGTGTCAGAAACAGTAGCAGTTGCTTCTTCTTTTCAAGTGGGGGTGCTAACCCAGCATCTCCACAAGCTTGGTAGCACTCTACCAGTGAGCCATACCCCAGCCCCCACAGCTTCTTTTCTACGGATAGCATCATTGAACAGTTACTGCTCTCCCCCATTGTAGATGAGGAAACCAGGATTTAAGAGTTAAAAGTACTTGTTTGTGGCCCTACAACTGGTAAAGGACAGAGCCTGGGCTCTGCCTCTGGTTCTAGGTGGTAGGATGCTAAAGCACGTGCCCCAGCAGTGTGTAACACCTCCCTGTTGGTACAGAGGCCACTCAGTCATCTTCAGGTCCCTAGCCCCAACCCAAAGCCTGGCGCAGAGTAACTCTACTGAGTGAATGTTGTAAGATGGGCCTGCCTGTCTCCTGAATACAGCTGATATCTGTGCTGGTTTTGTGGGGAAGACGGCAGCTTCACCAGCTCTGTCTTTGCTCGGTGGAGTGACATTGAGAAGTGATGCACAAGTGATTCTCAGGATGCCCTGAGAAGTGAGTGATTCCTCTCCAAGGCGCTGACACAAGTAATTAGAGGGAGCCGTGGTAATTGGGTGGCCACTTACTTTTAAACCTGCTTATGAACCAAAATGAGTATGTGGCATAGGTTGACAGACCCTGTGGTAGATCCATTGGCCCAGAGTAGACTAAGTCATGGCTGCACCTTCCCAGTACAGACCGTCCCCACAAGCTGTGCACCTAATTAGACTCTGATAATCTGTATAAATTAGCATTTGCCAGTGATAAATATCACCCACCAAGCCTTAAATAATACATTAGACTTAATTGAATAAATACATATATTATGGCCTTATAATGCATATTTTCCATAATGAGTTATCTTCTTTGAACAAACAAACAACAATTTCGATTAATCAGGTGGGGTAATTGTGTTACTAAAGCTTCAGATTCTGTATGAAAAGTCTCCATGGGTCAGGGGACAGAAAAATTCCATTTCTTGACAACGTTGGATGAAATTCCTATCTTTGGGAATTCCCTGTCTTTGAACACCCATGTGTTTGCAGTGATGCCAAAGTCTACACCCATCTCTCTGCTCCCCAAATTTGGATTTGAGCCTTAGATGTGCTGTTGACTTCTTCTGCGATCTTGGACAAATCACCTGAATTCCTTATGCCTAGTCGTTCCTGTCTGTTAAGTTGGTACATACATCGTACCACTTTGGGCCAACTAGAAGTGTTACATTGAGCCTGGGATGTCACTTGGTGATAGTGCTTGCCAAACATGAAACAAGTTCTGGGTTTGATCCCCAGCTCCACACAAAAGGCAGGTGTTGGTTACCTGGACTCATCTTACCCAGGGGCAAGCTCATAGCAGGGGGTTGGTAAATGGAAGCTATCATCATCACGAAAATATTAAACAATATGCCATCTATTATCTCATTCTCTCCTGACAGGAAATATGGGAATACACAGCAGATATTAGTGTGTTCAATTTTAAAATGAAAGAAATCACCCCAGAGATTAAGAGATTTAGTTGCTTATCCATTCAACTAACAGTTATTGATTACAGAATGCCAAATGTTAAGAGACAGAAAGATGAAAAGCCCTGGTCCCTGGTTATACCATGGTTTGGAGAGAAAATATTAAAAAATTACCAATAATTATGAAATTTATTTTTTTTTCTTTTAGCACTGGGGATTGAACCTAGGATTGCTTTACTACTGAGCCTCATCCCCATTCCTTTTTAATATTTTTTAAATTTTGCAGTAGGTCTCACTAAATGGTCGAGGTCTCCTTAAGTCGCTGAGGCTGGCCTTGAGTTTGGGAAGCTCCTCCTTCAGCCTCCTGTGTCACTCAGATGACAGATATGCAGATTACAGAATTTCCACAATGAAAGTGGAACACAGAATACAAGAGCAGGATCCCAGCAACAGACCTAAGTTATTCTCTGAAGCCGAAGAAATTCTGAAATAGATGATCCGATAGGAGTGGAAACGTGAAGCAATGAGTGGCTTAAAGAAAGGGAGGTGCTTTCCAGGAAGAGGGAACAGTGGTACCAGAGTTATGACTGCATAGGAAACCAAGGCAAGATTGGGCAATTTTTTTAAAGTTTAGTATATTAAACTAATGTTTGTCACCATTTGCACTGACGGGGCAGATGACTCATGCCCACCCTGCATGTTGCAGGGTGTCAGCTGCGTTCCTTGCCTCCATCCAGTAGATCAGTGCTTATAGTAACCCTGTCCTTCCCCCAGATTGTGCAAAATGCCCGAGATCAGGGGATTAAACCCTCCTGCAGCTGAGAGTCACCAATGCAGGATGTAGATTGTAGGGGAAGAAGTCAAGGATGAGTCTGGAGTGAAAGTCACCTTATGATGAGCTGTTTCTACTGTGTTAAAGGAATTTCAATTTTCCTTTTAGGTGATTGGGAACAATCTTCTCATAAGCACGTGGGGGATCCTCTTATTATAATCTACATAGAATTCACCTTTTCCCACTTTAAGGGCCTGGGAATTCATTGACAGTGGCCATTCACGCAGCACTTGTCTCCACCTCTTGACGCAGAACCTGTGATTCTGTCCCCTTTCTGCAAAACCTCTTCTCCCATCCCCTTAAGAGTGTTTCTGTTCTGCTGTTGTCGTTAGGTTATTTTCAGTCCCTGAAGTTTGTCACAGATGCTCCCCAACACGTATTGCTCTGGTAGCTTCCCCTGCTCCATGACTTTCTTGGGATAGTTTTTCTAAAGTCATGTCCTCTGGGGTCCAGTCTTAGTTACCATAATTAGCAATGCGGCAAAGTCACCAAAACTCTATTTTTCAGCATAAATTCATAATTAGTTGCAATTCTTAAATACCATGATAGCAATGGCCCAGGTAGGCCACGTGCACTCTCCTTAAAATCCCCTTTTTCCTTCCACTTTCTTGCGGCCTTAAGTTTTCTAGCACAATTCCTTAAAACCAACCACCACCACCAACAACAACAAAAAGAAGGACAAAGAATTAAAAAAAAAAAAAAAACAAAAAAAACTAAAAACTCTCTGTCCTTTTTTATGTTCTTCAAGAATACACCTAGTCTCCAGCCATAGTTCATGCACCTGCTTCCTGCCTCCTTTTCTCTGGTTCCTGTAGTTCTTTGTTTTCTGATTTCTGTATCATAAAAACCTAGAGAACCAGGACAGCAATTACAGCACAGTCTTTGGAGGGCAGAGGATAGATAGGAAGTGGTGGATAAAGCCTGAACCTCGGGAGCTGGAAGCAAGGAGGGCCAGGCAGAGCATTTTTGTCCCACCCAGAAGATGAAGCATCTACACAGCCACTGCCACTCATTTAGCACTGCTGTACTGGTGATTGTCATCGCTTTACCACCCCCAGCCATGGCCCATCAGGATGGCTTCCTGTGGAGGATATTTCTGTCCTCTCTCCACTATGCATCATTGTATCTTCTGTTGCCTCAAAGTTACTATTGTGGTAGTCACTGACCTGCCAGGTGCCACCATCCATCCTTGAACCCCCAAGAGAAAGAGTTTCTCAGAAGCCCAAGGTGAAGGTGAAGGGGATACCTAACTCCCCTCCGCCACTCTGATCATGCTACCTTCTGTTAGAGAGTTCTTATGGCAATGCAGACTGTCTCTCCATGCTCAAGAGCATTTGCTGATGTAGACGCTTCACTTTTACCCTCCATAAATACAGATATCTATGACGTAGAAACAGACCCGTGTATCGACATCCATACCTACATCTGTGTTTGCCTGTCCACAGATCTCCCTCTCTCCCTTTCTGTCTCTCTCTGTCTACACTGCCTTCCCCACTCACCCCATGCTGCTTCTCGGAACTTGGACTTCAGCTGGTCCTCCTGATTGCTAGATATGCCTACCATGTTTGATCTCTATATTTGGGATGCAACCTACCTGCAAGCATTTCCACTGAAGTACATGTACATGTCTTCATTTGTATGGACTTGCTTTTTTCTCACTCTCAGGTTGTATGTTACCCCAACAAGCCACCTCAAACCCTTTGTGCAAGGAGGTAGGTTTCCCATAAAGCATGAGTGAACCTGTATGTTTGACAAGGACGTGAAGTGGCTCAGGAGAGCAGATAGGAACCAAGTGCAGTGTGCTGAGTGAAAACCTGGCTGTTCTGCTGGGCGGAAAGTGGGAAATTTGGGGTCAGATACCTATAGCCTCTAATGAACTGTAAAAGCGCAGAAGAGACTATGATAATGAATACTTACAAGACTGCTCTTATTTATTTGGCATTCCCAGTAAATCAAGTGTTCTACTTGGACTTTTGTTGAAACTAAAGCTCTTAAGAAAACACACTTTTCTTTTTGAAAATTTTGATGAAAATCTTTCTAAGTAGACGGTTGCAAATGTTCTGAAATTGTCAACAGAGACAAGAGATCGCATTTTGTTGTCATGTGATTGTTTGAAATTAACATCCTCAGCATCGGGTTGGATGAAACACCCTGCCCCAATATTGCCCTGGTGTCTTGACTCTTCAAATATTTTAGTTGCTTCCAGGTACTGAGCACCTACTCCCTGGGCTGCTGAGATTTAACTGAAATTCTCACAAGAGATCTTATTGAGGCATGCAGAGACTATTTCCTCTTTGCCAAATAGTTCCATTTTTGCAGCTTTCTATATTCTTAGACTTGTTGTTAGGGTTTAGATATTATTTGTCTTGCAAAAGCTAATGTAAAAGATAATGCAAGAAAGTTTAGAGGAGAAATGATTGGGTTTGACAGTCCTAACATCATCAGTGAATTAGTCCCCAGATTGGATTAACTGAGTGGTGACTGTAGGCGGATAGGGTGTGGCTAGGGGTGATGGGTCCCTGGGGCTGTGTCTTTGGGGTATATATTTTGTATCCGGTGACTGGATTCTCTCTCTCTGCTTACTGATCATCATGTGAGCTGCCTCCCTCTGTCACACTCTTCCGCCATGATGCTCTGCCTCATCTCCAGCCCCAAGGAATGGAACCTGCTGTCTATGAATTGAGACCTCTGAAACTGAGTCCACAAATAAACTTTCCCCCTCTATAATTTTTCTTGCTGGGTTATTTAGTCACAGCAGCAAAAATGCAGACTAAATCACCTGTGTTTTATGATATTTTTTTCTTTCTGCTTATTGTTTGGAAATCACTTTTTATCCAGATTCTAATACTTTCTTTTAATCTTCTATGGGCTGGTGAACCTGGAAACCATACTTCATTTGTGAGGCCCCACCATCCTACTCATGGGGGCCAGGTTGAGAGTCCAGAGCCCCCAACTTTTTCTAACTACAGAGTTGAACTAGGCTTAGCTTTTATACAATATTCCTGTAATCAAAAAACTTCCAGTTATCATGGAAAAAAGACATGAATTTATTTTATAAATGTTGATACTGATGGATAATTGTTAGGTAATAACTACTTATTAAAGTTTAATGTATCTGATCATTTAATTAATCTTTTAAAATTAATTTTAGACTCTCAACAACATGTAACAGTTATAAGCACATGTCACTTCTTTGAACTTATTACAGTGGCTAAAAAAGATTTCTAAATATTATTTGCACCTTTGAGTGTATCTTAGCGAGAGACATTTGATAAAATTTGTTCAAACCTTATGAAATTTATATTTAGTCATAGTCTGATTAAACTTTTTGTTAGTGATTATATCTAAAAATAAGATTTATTGCATTTATAATAGAATACATGAATGAATAAGTAAAGTGTTAATGTTTCTTAATATCTATTTGGATCTTCTAGAATGACATATGTTATGGGAATATGGCTGATAGGTTAAAATGCTGGATTATTAGTTCAGAGACTTTTTCACAGTTCTTTCTTTTTAGTTTGGCAGACGCATAATGGTGAATCAAGAAAAAGATCCACAAATAGATATTGCTATAGGGGTATGAGTTTGGGGACCATAGAACATTCAGAGTACAGAGCTATAGGGAATTTTATTTGGTCAGGGCATATGACTAAATGAATTAGATGTTGGATATAGCTTTCATAATCTAATTATTTCACCTACGGCTACATTGTCTTATGACCTGGGAGACACTGCGTATTCAAACCAGAGTGTAAATGAGAAAATCACTGAACTATTACTTCTGAAGAGTAACATTTTTCCTCACCCAGTGGGTTGGCAGAGCAGAACTGCCTATTTACATTCTTGCCAATGATTGGTATCAATACAATTCAGTTACAACGGCCACTCATGAATCAGTCTTGAATTTATGGAATAGTCTAATTTTAATGAAAGTACAACTGTGACTTTTGGTATCTAGTCTTAGGAAGAGATTCTTCCTGGGCCCTGTCTCCCAGATTATTAACTTCTTTGTCTGAGCTGGAAATAGTAGGGTTTCTATTTTATCTCCTTTATAGCTATTCATGGGACAAAATACGAGATGGTTTATCATAGGAATATTTTAATTCTCAAGATTATAAAAATCATATATAGTATTAGTGCTACAAGTGGAAGGAAGAATTACAGATCAACTTAACTATTGATCTGCTCATTTATTTAATTCCAGCCTTCATTAAACCCCCTGTATGGCAGTCACCTGCTAAGCATCAGGGAGCTAGAGATAAAAACAAGAGTTGCTACTCTCCAAGGGCTCAAAGTCTGGAGAAATATCATTTAATATTTCTGCTATGATTTGAAGATATCCTCCAAAGTTCGTGTGTTGGAATCTCAATCCTCAGTGCGGCAGTTTTGAGAGGTGTGACCTTTAAGAGGTGACTGGGTCAAGAGGGTTTCACATTGTTACCCTGAGAGTGGTTTTGTTATTGCGGGAGTGGGTTCCTGACGGAAGGAAAGATTCAGCCTCCCTTCCTCTTTCTGCCCATCACGTGTTCTCTGTCCTTCCGCCTTCCACCATGGGATGACACAGCAAGAAACTCCTTACCAGATACACGCCCCTTGACCTTGAATTTTCCAGAACTGTGAGAAACACATCTCTGTTCTTTATAAATTACTAGTTCTAGGAATTATTTTATAGTGGCACTGGAATAGGCTTCCACACTTGCAAACCTTTATTTCCTTGTGTGTACATGGGAGTATGAATGACTATCCTGCAAGGAGTTGGAAGAAGGAAATATAACGTGTAGAATTTTTAGTACAGTATTAGACTCACGAATGGTATGAATGTACATCGTGCACAACCATAGAAAGGAAAAGATGTACCCCATTTGTGTACAATCAATCAAAATGCAGTCTGTAAAAATGAAAAAAAAATATAAAAAAAAATCTTCAAAATCCCTAGTTATTATGATGATCTATGCCTGATTCAGCCTGGATGGGGACCTGGCCACATGTTGATCCCAACAACGATTGTATTTTAGTGTCTGCTTCTTTGTGTACCAAAAATAATAATAACCCCTCAGGAGTTAGTGAGGGGTGCTTTCATCTATTTATGTTTATGTCATGTCTGTATGTCAGCCCCTTTTCCGAACCATAAAATCTTCTAGCCGCTGGAGAATCAGCAGTGAGGGACGTGTTACATATAAATTGTCTGGTCCGAGGAAATTAAATGCATGCTAAACTTATGGTGCTGATAATTCTAGTGGTTCTGTGATTGCCATTTGATCACACTTGCTTATATGAATAATTAGTATTAATATTATCTATTCTGAATTACCATTTCCCTACCAGGCATATCTATCCCCTTGTGCATGTATGGTTTGAATACTTGGTAGTCTGAACTGCCTAGTGCAGGTTAGGAAAACCCCTGGGATTAAACATTAGAATTTCCAAACGTTTGCATGTATTTCATCTTCCATGGGACCTCGCATTTGACTGCAGCTCCGGCCTCTGAATTTCCATTTAATAAGAAGCTGAGTGGAAAAGCAGAACTTTGCCCCTGGAAATCTTTTTGCTTTCACTTGTGTTTACAACCCTGATGATGCCTTGCAACCTACTCGGTACTCATAGCAACTCCTCTCCACAGTGTGTTTGGGGAATCCACAATCATAATTTGGTTCTAAGCCCTACTCCCTTGATTTAAAGAGCTGTGCCGGCAACTCTGTGTTTCTCTTCCTGTTTTGGTTCATCTGCCTCCCGTTGTATGAGGTCTGTGAAACAGGTTTGAAGAAGCCCCTTCTTCGGCATTGGGGTGAGGTACTGCTCAGAGGGAAGAGGGCTGTCTCAGGTCTTATGAATGCATTAATTCCTCAGCAGAGTGCTGGGGCCGCCCAGGGATCTGCTCTGGAAGCCACGTGTTGTAAGCTTTGGCGTGCAGGGTCCTAGTGTGCATCACAGGAGGCGCACTGGTACGTGGCTCATTCACTCCTTGCCTGAGCTCAGGATGAAGGCCTAAGAGCAGGCCACCTCCCCTGGCCCTCACACATCCTACCCACACTGACCCACAAAATCAAGTACTTCTAGGTCAGGGGTTTTCAAAGGAGGGCTCTGGGAGGGGAGCTTTGAGTCACCCTGGGTGGAGGTGGGGGAGGCAATTCCTTGGGCTCCAGGGGATGGGCCTCCGTTTTAGGCAGAACAGTTCTGCTGATAATTGCTTTAGGTCCGGCTTCTTATAAAATTTCATTTTTAAGTTGTCTTCTCGGGCCCATTCATAGATTTATGCTTGGACTTGACTCTTGAGGATAACTATTCAGACTCTTCCTTCTTCATCTTCCCTGGACTTCTGGAAGCAGTGACCCTGGGAGCTTCCTCAGAGCTATTTGGTTTCTCCTAAGGCAGAGTTGGTGTTATGGGGTCAGGGCAGTATTCTCTGCCTCATTATCTCCATCAGACGCCTTCTAAGACACCCCTGTTCTTTTTTAAAATTATTTATTTATTTATTTTTTTATTTTTTACAGACTGCATTTTGATTCATTGTACACAAATAGGGTACATTATTTTGTTTCTGGTTGTGCACGATGTAGATTCATACCATTCATGTAATCATACAGGTGCATAGGGTAATGATGTCTGTCTCATTCCATGATTTTTCATACCCCCCTCCCTCTCATTTCCTTCTACATAATCTAAAGTTCCTTCATTCTTATCTCACTCCCCCCATCCCCCACCCCCACTATATATCATCATCCATTTATCAGGGAAAACATTCGGCCTTTGGTTTTTTGGGATTGGCTTACTTCACTTAGTATAATATTCTCCAATTCCGTCCATTTATTTGCAAATGCCATAATGTACATTGCTGGTGATGTTGCAAATTGGTGCAGCCACTCTGGAAAGCAGTGTGGAGAATACTCAGAAAACTTACAATGGACCCACCTTTTGACCCAGTTATCCCACTACTCGATTTATACCCAAAGAATTTAAAATTAGCATACTACAGTGATGCAGCCACATCAATGTTTACAGCAGCTCACAATATCTACATTGTGGAACCAACCTAGATGCCCTTCAACAGATGAATGGATAAAGAAACTGTGGTATATATACACAGTGGAATATTATTCAGCCATGAAGAATAATAATATTATGGCATTTGCAAATAAATGGACACCCCTGTCTATACAGCCGAATCCAGAGCTTTTAAACTCTACACAACTCAACAGGTTATTTTATTAAAATGCTGATTCTGACACAGTAGGTAGGGAGTAGATAGGGATTTCTGTCAAGCTTCCTGGTGATGCTGACCTGTGTGGCTGTGGACTGCCTTTCAGTACAGAAGGCCTAAGGAAATATAGTGTGTTCCATACAATAAACACAAACCACCTCCATACCTCACTGCTACTCTGACTGTAGAGTCTACGTGGAAATTCTAGAGTTGCTATAGCTTCCCCATATTATATGATGGCCATCCCCAGCCAGGCCAGCACCTCTCCATATTGGAGGAACACCAGGATGAAAAACACTTGGATTTTCTTTCTTATATCTGGAGGTGGAGGCTTGAATCTTGTGGAGCGTCTGCTATATAAGAGACACTGTGCTAAGCACTAAACATTCAATATCACATCAGATATTCACATTTTTGTGAGACCCCTGCCCAAAATCCATTTCATATTTGAGGAAACAGAAATGATAGCACTTATATTGCAAAAAGCAATGTTTCTAAACCTTTTAAATGATTGCTTTTTGTTTCCAAATTTTTACACATATATATTTTCTCATCCTTCTTGAGTCTCCCAGATCACGTAGCTAGGTTATGAAACTAGGAAGCAGCAAAGCCAGAGACAGATTCTTCCTTAATCCCTGGTCTCATGATATTCTCATTCCTCTCTGTTGTCATTTATATTTGCCAAAACATCAGATTCTATCTGCAAAGAGTAATGGATCTTTCAAAGAAGGTGGCAGGAGCATGATGTCATAGAACAGATTCAAATTTCGGCTTTAGAATCATCTGGAGAGTTTGTTAATATTGTTTCAGATTCAGCAAACATGGGGTGGAACCTGGAAATGTGTCTTTTTAATAATGACTGAGTGATTCTCACGTGGATATCACAAGGGGACACCTTGAGAAAACGCTGGTGTGTCCTAAGAAGTCAGAGACTGGGAATCAGGAGACCTGGAGATGAGATCTGACTGGGTGCCCTGCAGACTCCATCTGCTCCTTTCTGCCTCAGTCTCCTCAGGTTTTCAGGGATGGAGAATTGGGCTAGACAGAGGATCTCGGTCCTCTGGGTACATCAGAATCTCCTGGGGAGTGATGAAGACTTTAAATACATGAACCTCAATCTCAGAGATCCAGGTCTTGAAAGGAGAGCTGGGCATCTGTTTATTTTTGAAGCTCCCAGGTGTGATTCGAATATACAGTTAAGAGTCTAAAAGAGCTAGCTTTTGAGCTTTACAAATTGTGTTCCCTGTCAGATTCCCCACAATCCCTCGAAAGCCCACATCTCCTCTGTCTGCCTTCCCAAGAAAGATCATGGTGGTTGTAGTCCTCTTTAAGGATGGACAGGGCTATATTACTCATTATCAAACATAGAGACTTGTAAATCTCTGGCATTTTTGGTAGTAACTGAGCAAAGCAAAAATCACTTTTACTCCTGGTTTTCATTACCTATATTTGATGTCAGTACTACGGACATTAGATTCCTTCGTAGTGTCTCCTTTAGCTTTTGGAATACCTCTTCCAGGGAAATATTATTCATGCTTTACAAATGAAAAGCCAAATCTCTAAGGGACTGAGACATCTTCAGAAGATCTTACTAGCAAGCTGAGCTTTGATCCCAGGTCAGTGGAGTCTGAAGAGCACACTTTCTCCTAAATCCCCAGAACCAGTTGTCTCTCTTGAGTCTGTGTCTCCTTCATCTTCCTAATATGATGCTTTGGAGAGAGAACTTTGGCTTATTTTATCTCATTACTGTTTATATGTCTTCACCTCCAGAACTGTTCACTGGATGTGAGTAAAGTAGACCTTAGAGACAGCCACACTCTTTCACATTCATCCATTCATTCAGCTTTGAGTTCTGCATTGGCTAGCACTGTTCTAGACATTTTGCTTTCCTGACAGGTATCCTAGAGCATATATGGATGGAAGAGGTGTGTTCTGTGAGTCCCTGAATTTGTCTGTACAAACTTATGTAAGTAGAAATGTGAATTTTGTTTTTCCTGGGGAAAGATTACAGAGTTTTCATCAGGGTGTCAAAGAATTTATGACTGGCAGAAGCTTAAGCAGGAAAGAACTCTTTTCCCCCTAGGGTCTTTTCCCCTAAGGGAAATCTCTTAAGGCCAGAGATTCCAAATATGGGGTCTTTCGTGCTCTTGGGGACTCTCAAAGGGGTATCCTGAGGTTGTTATCACCCTGGTCCCCTTCAACCCCAGGTTACTAAAAGCAGGAGGCTTCTGGAGAGTGGGTGCAGGATTCTTACAGGAGGTGGGGCTCAAGACTAGGAGTCTCAATCACATTTGGTACTGAGGAGAGAGGGCTTCCTATGTCTGAGTGACTCTCACTTAGATGGTTTCAATAAAACTGACTGGGACCCGCTTCCTGTCTTGTTCCCCTTGAATGCATCCTATATCCATCTGTCGTTGCATCAGATTTTCTAGAGATTTTTGTGGTTCTCCCTCCTCCATTGCATAGGAATGGAATACAAGTTCTTCAGCTGGTGTTTAAGGCCCCCTATGACCGACTTCTGTCAGTCTTTCCTGCCCTGTGCATTCCCATCTCTCTAATTAGACTAGGATACAGCATGGAAAAGGAGAATAAGATTACTATGGTATTTACTCATCCATGGGAGAGAAAGAATGATTGTCTGGTACATATTTTATGCTAGGATTGTGCAAGACCCAATTTTCATAAAGAAAAAGAATCCAAAAGAAAGTTTCTTTTTTGTTGTTATTTTCAAAGACTTTATTTTGAGGTAATTTTCAACTCACAGAAGAGCTGTAAGAAGAATATGTCTTTACAGCATCGCCTAAATGAATCAATTATTAACATTGTCATAGTTATTTTTATCATTCTCTATAGTATATATTATCTCTTCCGATCACGTGGAAGTCACACACATCGTGGCCCTCTGAATACTCTGGCATGTTGACAGGAAGTTTCAGAATGCTCAAAGTTTTGAGATGTTTAAGGATGGAAACAAGTTTGAGATTCAGTGGAGAAAAGAAAATAAAAATTGCTCTCAAGCATAAAAAGTAAAATGGAAAAGGATGGTTTGGATAAAGGTATGCTCCTTGTTGTGTGCAGGTATGTTTCAAAAACACTGTGGATTGAGAGAGAGAGGGACGTGCGCCGGCAGAATTCACAAGAAGAACTGAGGAACATGAGAGTCCTGGGCTGTGGGCCTCATTCTTACCTCAAGCAGGATGGACTCCAGGATTACAGTCACCTTACTATGCAGCCCCTGTACTGTGCCCATTGAAATACCACAGAAATAAGAATTCAAGTTAAACTTACCAGCAAATATGGTGAAGTTGACCTTTGAACCATTAGGAAAAACAAAGAGCTCCTGAAGTGAATTAAGATGAACACCTCAGTACGGTTTCCACTCAATTTATAACTCCATTTACTTACTGCGAATGTGCTCAATGAGAGCATGTCATATACTCAATAAAGAGCGTCCTAAAGTCATTCTCTTAAACTGGGTCTAGTGACTTTTTAATATTTATTTTTAAAGACCCCTTATATTTTAGAATGATAGAGTTGGAAAGGGGGTTTTAGTGACAGACCAGGCTTTCAAGCCTGCTTTCAGTCTTTGTCAACTTTGCTTCATCACCGGGCACAGAGGGAGGCAGGTCGACTTGGGCCTCGTCATCACATTACGAGAGCTCCTCGTGGTTTCTCCCTCCCTCCCTCCCTCCCTCCCTCCCTCCCTCCCTCCCTCCCTCCCTCCTTCCTTCCTTCCTTCCTTCCTTCCTTCCTTCCTTCCTTCCTTCCTTCCTTCCTTCCTTCCTTCCTTCCCTCTTCTTTTTCTTTTGGGCAGTACTGTAGCTTGAAACCAGCACAAACCTCAGGCATGCTAGATGAGTGCTCCACCACTGAGCAGTACCCCCAGCCCCCAAATTTTCTATTTGAAGTTAGTTCTTTGTTAAGTTCTTTCCCTAGTGGTCTTTTAATTGTGCCTTCCTGGTAGTCATGAGCCCCATTTCACAAACGTCCACACCGAAGTCCAGTAGCCAATGCAGTGTGTAGCACATAGGAGATGCTCAGCGAGAACCGATAACAAATCATTAGTAGCTTATAGAAAGGGTTCTGACGGGTATGCTGGAGCTTAATGGAATGGAATGTCCACCATCACTTCTGGGCAGATGACTCAGGGATGGAACCAGGGCAGCAGAAATGAAAATGGAGGGCTCTGTGCATTAAGGAGAAAACTGACTTGTAACAAGCTTCTTACCTGTCTATCTGTGATACATTATTCATTTCAACAACTCACCTTTACCAACTATCTACCATGTGCTAGCCAATCACCAGCTACTAGGGATATATTTGTGGAATTTGTGAAAAGAACTTCAGGAAGCAGTTGACGTTTGGTCTGAACTTAAGGCGAATGAGGAGGTGAAATCCTCCCTCCCTTTAGTCTGACCCCATGAGGAGGTCAAGGTCAAGTGTGGAGAGAAGCACAGTCACTGCAGAGTGTGCATGATACATATAACCTTTCATTTTTATTTATTCCAAAAGTGTCCTCACTTTTATGACTACAAAGTCATATTAACTTATTGTAACAAATTTAAGGAACATATCTTAAACTACGATAAGTCAACATGTACCCACCAAATTTTTTTCTCCATTATTTTAAAAAATCATACTTATATATTATGCATATACTACTCTATTATGATGTATTCAGAATTAAAATGCTTAATAAAAAATTAAAGAATATAAGAATTACCTGGAGGAGTGTCTATAAATCACCTTAATGCTGACTGCTGTTAATACTTTGATAAAAATTATTCTGGAAACATGATCTTCCCTGTGGGTGCTTTACTCTCTCTTCCTATACCTGCATACACATACACAAGAATTTCACACAAATGAAATCATAAAGTCCACTCATACTTTATCTTCTTTTTACACTTAATGATGTTATTTTTTCATGTTAGAATGTAGAATGACAGCATCTTTTTAAAGGACACTTAATATTTTCCTGTATGAGCATAGATTGCTGTTCAGTTAGTCAGGGTCTTACTGATGGACATTCAGGTTGTTATCCGGTATTGGTGTGTGTGTGTGTGTGTGTGTGTGTGTGTGTGTGGTGTGTGTTTTAATTTTCTAAAGAACACCATGATGAACATCCTTCTACAGATATCTCTGGAACTTGCAATGAGTCACTCTGGGATTCATTTGTAGAAGAAAAGTTGCTCTGTGTTCTTTGTCTCTTTTTTCTTTTCCCCTAAAATAATGCATTTTCTACATCATATGTTTTCCCTACAAATCTTCATTCTAGACCCCACATCAGGTAATAACATATAATTTGTCTTGTTGGAAACCTATCCGTCTTCATTAGCTGTTACTGAATGATTTTCAGGAATTAAATTTTGGATTTTCAGTGTTATCGAAGGAAATGGAAATATATAAGAAAATTTTGAGTTTTCCTGACGTTTTCTATGTTTTTCTTAGAGTAAACATGAAATTTGGTAGATCTAGATTTGGTCCATTTTCCAGATAAATTTATCAATTATTCCATGGGACTATGGAAAGAGATGGCTTGTTTAGATAGGATGGTTTGATAAAATATGGATGGTGGGATTATAAATTCATGCAATCCATGGTTTTGGGCTCTGTTTTTCTTATGGTATACTTCTGAAACATCAAGAATTATTTCAGACCTCGTCCTTTGACTCCTCTTACATAATTCCCCATTTGTGTTTGTTAAATTATTCAGGACAAGAAATTGATCAAACATTGATTAAAGCATTGATCAAAATGATTCAAGTGAAACAAGAATGTTTCACTCCCTGGAGCTGAGGCTTATCCTGCTTCCCCTCTCCACATTTTTGCCTAAAAATACCTGTTTGTGACCCAGGAAGGTAAGGAATTCGTGAAATATTCTGAAATGACTTTAGATTCCATAACCCTGGAGAAATGAAGTCACTTGAGAACTTGTATTTAAAATCACAATATGGGCTGGGGAGATAGCTCAGTTGATAGAGTGCCTGCCTCGCAAGCACAAGGCCCTGGGTTCAATCCCCTGCACCGCAAAAAAAAAAAAAAAAAAAAAAAAAAAAAAAATCACAATATAAAAAGGAGAGCTATGGAACACTAGGGAGTCATTCAGACTAAAGTAACTTGTGATTTGCTGTTGGCAACAGGAGAGCTCATGGGGACTTCTTTAATTATTTGTCAAGTCACCATGTTCATCTTAGGACATTATTAGAATACTATAACAGAATCCTTCATTTGGAGACCAAAGTATATAAACTATGCTGGATCCATTCTTACTATTTTCCATCCTTAGCGTGTTTATTATTATCACTACTAGTTGCTATGGACTGAATCCTGACCCGCATCCAAATGTTTAAATCCAAATTTACATATACTAGGCGGTGAGGGATTTGGGAGATGTTTCATGAGCTGAGCTCATGATGGTGGGAGGTTCATGATGGAATTGCCTTCCTCATCTCAAGGAGAGACACAGGGAGGTAACTCTCATTCTCTTCTTTGCTCCTGGAATACAAGATGGTCATCCATGCTGCAAGGACACAGCCATCCTCAGAAACTGACCCTTGATCTGGGCCTTCCATCCCCAGCACAAGGTGTCGCCTCAGCCACCGAGTCTGTGCTATCTCCCATCAGCTGAGAGGGCACCGGTGGCATTGGCCTGCACACCTTGATTCCAGCACCTCCTTCCTCTCTTCTTCTCCTTCACTACCCTCCTTGCCTTTCATCTGGTTTTCTCTTCTCCTCTCTCTTGCTCTTCTCCTTTATTTCACTTGCAGCTGCCATTCCTGCTCATGACTTGTTTTTCTCCACCTACTCATTCACCTTTCACACTCTTTCTTATCTTTTCATCGCTTTCACTTTCCTTTCCCCTTTTCCTATATTTCTTTTTATTATTACCATTTTTCTTGACTTTACTCATTTTTCTCCTTTACTTATTTTCCTCCTTCTTGTACCATAATTCCTTACTCAGAATTCTTTTCTGTCTGCTTCGCTTTGCCATTGTCTCTCTTTCCCCTACTCCTTCCTTTTCTTTATCGTCCCCCTTCCCTTTCTCTCCTGTTTCTGAATGTCCTTTACTATCTTCACATAGCCTATCTTCCTCTCTGCTCTGCCTGCCCTCATTCCTTCCCTCTTGTGCTGTCGCTGTGTTAGCCAGAACACCACTGCTTTCCTTTCTTTGTCCCCCTGCAAAACGTCCAGGAGGAGTGGATGTGCTGTGTAAGGGAGGGAGCATGGGAGCAGAAGACAGGTTGTGAGCAGCCAGCCCTAGGGAAGGGCTCTCCTGCCACCACCTGACGTTTTATTCTTTCATCCTTTTTATAAAGTGCCTGTGTTTGTGATTTGTTCTTGTTCTTATTTGCTTTTTTTTTTTTGGTGGGGACAGGGTACCAGGGACTGAACTCAGGAACACTTAACACTGAGCCCCAGCCCCAGCCCTATTTTGTATTTTATTTAGAGACAGTGTCTCACTGAGTTGCTTAGCGCTTCACATTTGCTGAGGTTGGCTTTGAACTTGCGATCCTCTGCCTCAGCCTTCCAAGCTGCTGGGATTACAGGCCTGTGCCACTGCACCTGGTTTTGTTTGCTTTCTTTTAAGGAAGCTTTGCTGTCATCCCTCAAGAGGAATGATAAAAGGCTTATGGTATGAAAACTGTAGAGGCTGACGAAAGTCATGAGTACCACAAAGCGCCTAGGATTAATCATTATTATTATCTTCCTGTTGCTTTTATTGTGATAAAATAATCGAATCACTCATTGAAGTCTTACTACATGCCAGACACATGCATCATTGCATTTAATTTCCATCACATCCCTGCAAAGTAGGAACTATTAGTGTCTCCAGTTTGCAGATGAGGACCTAGGTTTAGATGTCAGAATTGGTTCAAGGAAATGGAGCTGGTGAGTATGTATCTGGGAACAGCAGTTCCTCCATGTCACAGTTTGTTTATAGGATTTATGGTGGTAGTCAGAAGAATGTCAGTTTTTTTTTTTTTTTTGGTCGGGGCTACTGGGGACTGAACTTGGGGACACTCAACCACTGAGTCACATCCCCAGCCCTATTTTGTATTTTATTTAGAGACAGGGTCTCACTGAGCTGCTTAGTACCTTCCTTTTGCTGAGGCTGGTCTTGAACTCTCAATCCTCCTGCCTCAGCCCCTGGAGCTGCTAGGATTACAGGCATGTGTCAGCGTGCCCTGCACTGTCATTTTTAGGAAGCTTCTGATCCTTCTGGGCCATTATGATGCAGCCAACCTAGTTTAAATCCCAGCTCCACCAGTTACTAGTCATGAACCTCATGAACCACACATGCACTCCTGTCTCATTTAATTCTTTCTTTTATATATATATATATATATATATATATATATATATATATATATATATATTATTGTAAACAAATGGGATACATGTTGTTTCTCTGTACATGGAGTAAAGGCATACCATTTGTGTAATCATAAATTTACATAGGGTAATGTTGGGGGGGGAGGGAAAAAATAACAGAATGAATAATTTAATTCTTATCACCATCTGTTGGCTCAAGTATATTATCCCCATTTTGTAAGTGAGGGGCACAAGGTTCAGAGGCAAGGTTCTAAGGTTTGGAGGCAACTAATTCCAAAAATGTACTTGCGTATTCTAACTCCAAAATAAAAATGTTACATATTACATCAATGTGAGTTTTAGAGATAGAGTAGTTAAGCAGAGAAGGCAGAGGAAATTCTCCAGATAGGGAGGAGGACGATTGTAAAAGAAACAATAACAAAGAAGACGTGAATGTGCTGTTTACTGTACAATGAAGAGATTGCTCTTCTGACTTATCTCACTTAGGAACCAGAGTGAGTTAATTATCTCTGTGAAATGTTTGTGTATATGAAATGGAAGCATCTTTTCCTATAGTTGTTATATATCTTAAATTTTATGTTGTCGGAAAAAAAATAAAAATAAATAAAAATAAAAATAAAGACATGTGAAATAAATATTTGTCAAACATTGTAACAAATTGGTATCTGATTGAGTCTATGAGGCAAATATTATTTTCCTTCCTTCCCATTTTTGTCTTCAATATTTTCCAAATTTTCTAGAAATAGTTATATATTTGTATTTTACAATGAGAAAATGATTTTATTTTAATAATACTGTCAGTTCGACTTTATTTATATAATTGCTTTATTTGAAAAAGTATATTTGACACCATGTAAATATGAAACATTGATCCCTCTCCAGCTCCTAGTCAGTTTTTGCCATGAAAAAATACTGTTAAACTATGACGGTCCAAAGACTAACTGTAATGACCAACGCTTAATAGTATGTTATACTTTGAAGAATTTGTAACCACACTCATGGCCACACATACATACACAATTTCTTTTTCATCTTTTTATAATTACCACTTTTCCAGACCTGTTTTTTGGCACTTACTGTGTAGTGTTGAAAACTCACAAATTGAACGGGTGGGTCAGCATATGTTAGGGTACATTAGAGGGAAAGATTTAGAGGCATGGAGATTCAAACAGAAGGTTCAAGAAATACTGTCCTGCTAAAGAGAAAGCCAAAGGCATTCCTGATAAGGAAAATGATAGAGGTAAATTCATAGACATAGAAATAAGCAAAATGTGGCAAATATGGTCTGAACATTACCAGAGGATTAACCAGATGGAATGGATTGCCAACTTTAAGACAAAATTTGTCTGTTACAGGATATAAATGAATCATCTAGTAGAGGATTTGAAGATCATAAATCATCAACTTAGAAGGGACAGTTGAATTCGGGGGTTCCAAATACCCAATGCCTAATTTCACTGTCTACTCGATTTCTTCAGAGCCAAGTTAACGAACTGACAAGGAGTGGTGGTCAAAAAATTTTTTGTTAAGAGAGGAAGAGGACAATAATCCAGTCTTTTCTGGAGACTGGAAACCTAAGGACTTTTATATTCATTTTTAACAATTACATTTTGAGTAACACTTAAATCCCAAAAGAGCTTGGAATTGACCTACAAGTAAGTCATCCTTAAAAAAAAAAAGAGTCAATTTTTAAGCCCATTCTTTTTGCCCAGGCTCTGACACAACTACTCATGACATTTCACAGTAAATCCTTTAATCTCTTTCAACCTTAGTTTTTTTTTTTAATCATTAAAATTTGAGTATTACTACTTGTCCCTTCTTTCCCCCTTAGAGTGTTCTTCTGAAGACTTTATTATTTGCAGAGTATTAAAGCACATTTAAAAGAGTAATATGTAGTCTAGGATTGTAGGTAGTACTTTTATCACCTCATTAGAAGGATGTAGCAGTGACTTCATTTCATGCACACACAGCAGTAAGTCATACCGTAGGTCAGACTTATGGAATATTCTTCAGCCATAATTTTTTCAGCCACCCCTTTTTCCCCTCTATACAGTCCCTCCTGTCTCCATTCTTGCCTCCCTCCCACCCCCCATTATGTATCATTATCCACTTATCAGCGAGATCATTCCTCCTTTGGTTTTTTTGAGATTGGCTTATCTCACTTAGCATGGTATTCTCCAATTTCATTCATTTGCCTGAAAATGCCATAATTTTATTATTCTTTATGGCTGAAGAATATTCCATTGTATATATATACCACAGTTTCTTTGCCCATTCGTCTATTGAAGGGCATCTAGGTTGGTTCCACAATCTGCCTATTGTGAATTGAGGAGCTATGAACATTAAAGTGGCCGCATCACTGTAGTATGCTGATTTTAAGTCCTTTGGGTATAGGCCAAGGAGTGGGATAACTGGGTCAAATTCTTGAGGGGAAAGAAATGTTAAGGGTAAATACATCAGCACTAGCTGGTACTCTAATTTCTAGGGCAGTTTTGTGAAAGATAAATCTGTGTAAGGATGGTCAAAGGAGGAAATTTACATGTTGAGTCCATGTAAGTGTACATTTTATAAGTTCTATGTATATTTTCATTTCTTTTTTAAATTTTTAAAAAAATTTTGCAGACTGCATTTTGATGCATTGTACACAAATGTGGTACATCATTTTGTTTCTATGGTGCACAATGTGGATTCATACCGATCGTGTAATCATACATGTACATAGGGTAATGAGGTCTGTCTCATTCCACCATTTTTCATACCCTTGCTCCCTCCTTCCTCGCGCTTCTATGCATTATGTTAATATGTGGAAAGTAAAGAACCTGTGTCTAAGACAAAATATTGCCCTGAGTGCTACAGTGTGACAATAGTGATGAAGGTGATACTAACTAACATCACCAGGAATACTTTCTTTGTGTACCTCCTTTCTCCTGATTTAACTCAGTTACAGTTTCACCAAGATAACAGAATTCTTACATCCTAGGGAAGGAATCAAGATCTTTTCAGGGTTGTAGTTTCTATGACCAAAAAAAACAAAAGTAATAACTTCTGGTAGTGCCGGACAATTTTAGTAATATAATTTTCTCTAAAAGATTAAAGATAAGTTACAAAGAGACTTTGGAGATTTAATGGGAAATGTGCAGGAAGTATTTGTTTCTCTTTCACTACATTCAGTTTTTAACTGCCAAATAAATATTGTGGATAATGGCTTCTACTTACAAAGACAAAGTTCGGGAGACAAGAGAGTTCTTATAACACAGGCAAAAATATGGCCAAGAGTGAGCAAGTCTAGGAAGAGTTTTCTGTGCACAGTGACCTGATAGGCAATCTGCAAATTCACTTGTTCAAACCGGGTAATATCTTAACAATCTATGCAAATCTTATAAATAACCAAATTAATTAGTCAATGCCCCAAAATATTAAATCAAATGTCTTTGCCCCTGAGACATCACCAAATAGCCAGAAAACAAAGCACTTAAACAAGAATTAATTGACAAGGATCTTGAAAGTGGTAGGGGTCTGTTCATAACAATGTTCTCTTTCTGTTACTTAGCAGAGTGAATATAGATAACAAAAATATACTATGTATTTCAAATCAGCCAAAGGAAAGAATTGAATGTCTTCACCACAAAGAAACGATGAATGTTTGAGGAGCTAATATGCTTATCCTGATTGGAACATCATACAATGCATGTATGTTGAGATGTCACGTAATACCCCATCATTACATACAATTGTTATGTGTCAATTAAAATGAAATAAAATAAAGGAAAAAAATACAAATACCCAATGAAAAGGAGAATTTGTTTAGAAAAAGGAAATCCTTCCAACTTCCTAGCATCACAGATGTGGGTTTTAAGCTCTTGATGGTGTTAACACACGATCTGTTCTTGAATCCCAAAGCCCTTGGTGCCTGTGCTGGCCGCCCGTGAGGACCATCCTGAGACACAGACAGGGGGGTGCTTAATTTCCCTCTCTTGAGCTCGTGGTTAGTGAGTGGAAAGCAGGAATTCCTCAGAGTTTGAATGGCAACCCACTCAGGAAGGCAGAGCCATGTCCAATCTGTTGAATTTAGATAGAGGCCATTAACAGGCAAATTTTCAATACATGCTTCCTGGCATGTGAATCAACACTCTGAAGTTTACAGCTGAGATATTCTTAGTTTTAGTTATTGGCAAATATTCAATATTCGGTTCTTGGAATTTTTTTATTATTCAACTCTTTGACCCATTCTTCCTCCAGTCTCTCAACTGCTGTTTTCAGTATTTGAAATTAACCCTTAAAGGAATCAGCGATAAACAGTCTTTTCACAAAGCTGGGAAAGATCTGAGATATTATTGTGTTCCATTTTCAGACGAGGATTTTGAAACAGAGTGGTTAAAGAACTCGTTCAAGGCTTCCATATGAGTAATTTCTCAGTTTTGCAGTTTTTATCTCAGATTTCTCCCTGCTTTTCTGGATGCCACATGACTGTTAGTGGCAGCTGTTGAGGAAGACAAGCTCCTCTGTCCTGCCTCCTCTTTCCTCAAGGCCTGAAGAGAGTTTCATTTATGCATTATCTCTACACTACCTGCCTCTTTATTAATCACCTCCATGGAATCTATTGCTATTAATCATTAGACGCGTGTCTGAGTATTACCGGTAATTATCTCTGAATGTTCCTTACCTGTTGGTTTAATTACTAGTTTTCCCTCAGGAGTACAAACTATTTCAGGTTCCTGAATCTGGTGTGTGTGTGTGTGTGTGTGTGTGTGTGTGTGTATACACATTGTACTTAAATCTGTAAGTTTTAAAAAATTCATCTGTTAGACCAATTACCTGTAAGGGAATTTCCACAGAACCACGCCAGACATGGGAAATCACATAAGGGAGTTTATTAAGCAAACAGAGTGTTTCAGGGTAAGAGAGAAAATGAGAGGAAAAGAGAAAGGAAAAGGAAAGGGTGCACGCTAGAGAGAGTGGAAAGCCAGGAGGATAGAGAAAAGTGTGTAGGACAGACAGAAGGAAGATGGGAAAAGATGGTGGGAAGCTACAGTAAAACAGTTGAACTCCGCTGGGCTAGCAGGGGACCAATATCGGAGAAGGATACTTGCAAGCTGACTGATGAACCAATAGCTAGTTAGGATGTTCACAGATTGACAAGTGGTTGGGAGGCAGGGAAAATGGCTGCACCTGATGGGCTGATGGGCGGGGGAGCAGCTTTATACATTACATCACCACTATATGAAATAAAATTTCAACTAAAGAGCTCTAACCCCCTGTAACCTCTCAAAGTATATATATAATTTCTATTGAACAGGAAGACATTAAGTTAGGGATAGTCTATGATTCTCCCTCATTTAATGTTATATTTTCTTCAGTAACTCTCTGAAGCCTTCTAAAATCAAATTGATTTGATTTCTCCATTAATAAACAGGATGTACCTTGGAGCTTTATTTTCTTTCTTTATTTTATTTATTTTATTTTAATTCATTAAAATGCTTGTCCTTTTCTGAGGAGGGAATTTCACTACAGTAGTAGAGTTCCTGTCTTCAAAAAACTTTCAGATACATGGTTAGAAGAAAAAGAATGAATAGGAAGAAGCAGATTTCTCATCTACGTACTATTTTATTTTAACTTTCCCCAGATTGCTCTTATGTAGGTTCCATTAGAGAATCTTCCCAAGGATGCTCAGATGCTAAGTAACAGAATGGGAATCTAAATCTAGATCTGCCTGATTTCAAAGTCCATATTCTGCTGACTAAATTTAAAGTATGTGCATAAATAACATCACCTAGTCATGCATATAAAAATAGGGAGGTATAATATAGTTAATAGTCCTCTAGAACTGAGATGAGTGTTGCAGATGTTTCTAGATGAATTTCTCAGAAAAAGCTTTATGGAGATAACCTTGAAACTGAAGAACATACAGAATAAAAAGATCTTAGCATAGCATACATAAGCCCCAGCACTGGGAGGGAAAGGATATAAGCACCTGTAATGTGTGCTCTTGTGTAGACACAACCCTGACTGATGTCTTATGAAATCTACTTAGACCTGTGTTTTCCATTGGACTTCATGAAGAGTACAGTCCATTTTAGCAATAAATGCTTAAGAACACAGAATCTTATGCTGCTGTGAAGACGTGGTGAATTCTTGTTATCTAGACATTGCCTAGAGGAAATGGTGTTACTATAAACACACACACACACACACACACACACACACACACACACACACACACAATTACTTGCCCTGCCTATTGTTTTGGGAGAATATTTCTCTTTTCCTCACTAATGAAGACCTCTATTACTGAATATTTTAAAGATGTTTGAAAAGGTTCCTAGAGACCTACCACTAAATTTTCCATTAAGTTGTATTGATTTATTAGGTGAATCTCTATACATCCAGCCCTGTCCTATCTACTATAGGATTTGCAGAGATGCACTTAGAGACATTACATGTGTGGTCCAATTATCAAAGATCTCATAATTTATTTGAGATATAACAGCTGTGGCTTACATTTATTTATGTAATGGTGTGCCTCAAATGATTCTAAGTACATTTTCAGATTTGTCATCTCTTAATTTCTACCTAACCTTTAGGAATACTATTATTATTCTCCCCACTCTCTAGGGGAAATTAAGGCACAGGGAATTTTATTCACTTAACCAAAGCACTAAGTTAAGTGGAAAAGCAAAAATACAAATATCATGAGTAAAACTTAAGATAAAAGTGTTTAATAATGCTACAAATTAAAAGACATTGCAAAGGAGAATCATAGAACAATGCAGGTAAGGAGATTTAGAAATCAATGCAGAATGAAAAAGAGGAAACCTGGTTTTCTCATCCACACATTAAGTAGTAGCAGAGCCAAGACTGGAATCAAGACTTAGGAACTTCCCTTGTATAGCTACCACTTCACAACATATATTTGTCAACCAATGGTAAAATTAGTATGTTTTTCTCTCTTGAAAGTCTCAACATCTTAGACAAAACGTCTATATTTGATCCATTTTATAGGAGATGAGAGAGATGTTTTGAATGGGCTCAGAAGTTGTAGAGCAGGTGCTTTATTACTATCATGGGCTGAAAATCACATTGCAAATTAGCCCTTTATGTTCAAATTTGCTTTCTTCACTCGAGTTGGATATAGTTGACAAATACATATCAACTTTTCATGAAAAGCATATGTCTACAGGAACAAGGAGTATCTCTTTTTTCATTTAATGTGGTCTTAATATACTTTTACTCTTGCAAATGCAACATAAAAGAACAGGATTCTACTTTGGAAAGAATTCCAAGTTAGGGAGGTATCATGAGCTCTCTGACTTACTTTTGAGTTAGCATCCTGTAAGACAAAGCTTTGTGCTATCATGCGAGTCCTCCATCCTATAGTTCATTGCCTCATTTTGTTTGTCCATAAACCTGTTGAAGGTCCGGTAAGGGTAATTAATTAATTTACAAATAAACCAGTCAGGTAAGTAAAAGGAAGATAACCTCTCTCTAAAATAACTTTGCTGAAGTAGACTAAGAGGTACAGTGAAAAAAATATTTTAAAAGTATAGATTTCAAAGGATGAATGTTCTCTCTGATATCTGGATGCTAATACACAATAAAGGGGTGGGAAGTAAAAGTTCATTGGACTTAACAAAGGGAAATGAAGGGGGATGGGAGTAGGAAAGGCAGTGGAATGAATCAGACAGAACTTTCTTATGTTCATATATGAATATATGATCAGTGAAATTCCACATCATGTATAACCACAAAAATGGGATCCTAATTAGAATAAGTTATACTCCATATATATATATATATGGAGTATATACTATAAATATGGAGTATATACTATATATATAGTATGTTATATATATAGTTATATACATAGTATGTTATATATATAGCATGTTATATATAGTTATATATATATTTAGTATGTTATAGTATGTCAAAAATATACTGTCAGGTATATCTGAAAAGAACAAATAAAAAAATTTTAAAAAATTTAAAAGATTTAAGCAGAAGAGAAGTTTATTTCTCATACCACAATTAAGAATAATTGTTAGAGCTTATTTTGAGTTGATGAATGTGAAAGCACATTCTTAATTGTAAAATGGAATATAGATTTAAGACAAGTATTGGGAATTACATGTAAGGCAGGTGAGTAATTTGATGAGCAGATCCAGATTAGTGAGGATTTTTAAATACCAAATAGCAGAATACAGAGTTTATTAGTCAAGGTTCTCTAGAGAAACAGAACCAATAGGATATATATATGTATATGATTATGAAAAGGGAATTCATTAGATTGGCTCACACGAGTGAAATCTGGATGGTCCACAATGGCCTTCTGCAGACAGAAGAGCTGGAGGAACAAGTAGCTACACAGTCCAAGAATCTGAAGACCAGAATAAGAAGAATCAAGCATGCTCCAGTCTGAGACTGAAGGCCCAGAAGCTCCCTGGAGAAACACTGATCAGAGTCTGCTTTGGAAGAGTGAAGGAGATATATTACAATGTCCTTAGGCAATCCCAGACACAATCTAAGTACCCCCTCAAAAGGATAGAGCTTGCATCTGTGTTGGCTTCCTTCTTCCCTCATTTCTTCCATCCATGATTCCAGCCTATTGGACTGTGCCACCCACTTTCAGGGCAGGTCTCTCCCACTCAGTTTGCTGTCACATATGCCAATCATTTCTGCAAGCATACTCATGAACACACCAAGAAGTCTCACTTTTAGTTATCTCATAATCCAGACTGGTCAGGGCACAGAGTTTAGATTATGAGCCCCTATTAGAGATGGCGTAATTTAAGTTCCTTAAAGGTCAATGGTGTTCTTCAGGCTATACTGTGAATGCATTAGGGAACCAATCAAGTATCTTGATGGTGCATCTAGTTCACCTCTCTAACTTCAATACCCTACCCGTGACCAATATACGTCTAAACCTAAGGAAATACCATACAGAGCATGGTGAGGTGTAGCATGTGATCTCAGTTGCAGTCATGGTCATTGTTTTCTCTGGTCCTATCAATAACACCCAGAGGAGAAGAAAATCATGGTCCTAAAAACTTTAAGTTGTAACATGAAGGAAAGAAAAATTTCCCAAAATCCTTTGGGAAAACTCATTTAAAAAAGTCCTTTTATCCACTTTTATAGATGGGACTAGAGCAGTAGCCTAAAGTTACACAATTGGCAAATCGTGAAGAAGAGATTCAAAGTCAAATTTACCTGTCTCTTAAACATGCTCTATTTCCTATCCACCAAGGAATTCCCATCCTACCATTCTTTCATTCTATTCCACTCCACTAAGTTAGAATAAGATGGTGACATGAAAGGTTGTCATGCCGTCATCATTTATTGCTTCCACATTTGACCATAACTTTTTCCAAGGTTTAGAGAATCTTTATTAACTGATTTGGATTGAAGTTATTTTCAAGATAAGATTGTAACATCCTTCTCTTCTCCTTAGAAGTTTGTTTTTCCTTCAGTAATGCCACATGAATTCTGAATACAGAAGAAACTCCAGATGAAAATGTTTTCTGAAGGTCAAGTTTTTGATATAATGAATCCATATTCCTAGTACATCTATGGGAGGCATCTTCTCTTCTTGATATCAGTGTGATTCTGATTCCTTACTGGCATTTGACAAAGCCGGTTGCTGGCAAATTGTTGTCTAGAAGTCTGGACTAATTTGGGGATTCCTTATTATAAACTCAGAGTGATGCATTCTGCTACCTGGAAGAAGTCCAAAGGGCCCCAATTTCCCTTGTATAATTAGATATTGAATTTTCAATCCCCCATGTAGAAATTGGATACCTTTTGTTGTTGAATTATTTGTTATTGCACTTTTATATGTTTGTATTTGGAGTTGATAACTTCTGACAACCTCAACTTAAATGAAGATTATGTTTTGTGCAATGAAGGAACTGAATTCCCTTCCTCCCAGAATTAGTCAGTCCACCTTCTCATTTTATTTGCCTTTTGTTCTTTGTCAACTATTTAATTGAGATGTTAAGGTCCCTCACAGCTCTGAGTGGCAATTTTAAACCAAATTTCTCCATGGACTTGGGAGCTAGCAGTATTTGTGAGATGAAGCTGATCCAATTATCTAGCTTGAAAACTCTGGAGAGATAAGATTTTCCAAACTGTGATGTTATGTCCAGCATTCTCTCTTTGTTAAAAACAAGTATTTCAAAGTTATAGGCTCTTTGTTTGAGTTGATGATGTAATGGAGGGAAGGGAAGGAAAACATCTTTCTGGAACCAGGAGTGGAGTGAAGCATCTTATAGCAGCAGTCATCTTTATATATTTTTAAAATTCAGTTAAAAGCATTGTGGTCTTCTTAAATTTTCAATTCCTTGGGGATTTGCTATACTTCCCATTTTGTTTTATTATAGACCACTTTGCATAACATATCAGAGACTCTGAGCAGAAAAGTGTACCTCCTTCCATTACAGGGGAGTAATTAAATGGGAGATGTAGATGATGTGCTCAAGGTCCCAGAGCAAGTTGTAGTGGCATAGACCAGAAGAGTGGATCTCAGCTTGCTCTTCTGATTGTACTCTTTTCTCCTCTGAAGTTACTGAGTTACGTTTCTTAGTTTTCCAAAGTGCTCATCTGCACTTTTTATTATTTCTGGCATTCATTCATCCATTCATTTAATGTTATTCATTCCTGTGATGGATGGGAAAATATGAGCACATTATGTGCCAATCTTCCTCTGCAAATTCTTAAAAATTATATTTGTCTCCTAATTAGGGTTATTGACATTATATTTATTGTGACTAACATGACAGAAACACATTGGAAGAATCTTCAAGGATATCACAGAAGATTGGACTTGAGAATAAGCAGGAGACAAGGAAATCTAGAAGTTATAGAGAAATGAGATACAAATAAATCAGAAAAAAAAAACATAAGAAAACATGAGAAATTGAGGCAGGTCTTGGTAAGTATGGGATGCTTTCTGGGAGGAAATGGTATAGAAGCTAATACTTTAAGAATAGAAAGGATTCATGTATGTTGAAGCAGAAGGTTCCCCCCAACCCAAGGACTTATTATATCCTCCGAGAAACTCAGCAAATGAACAGTGAAATAAGTGGTCAATATTGGAAGGCAAATGACTGTTTGATGAAAGGACAGTGTGAGTGAAGTCCACATTATGTCACTGGCCCAACACACAAGTTATTTCTGATCCAACTTGATTCAATTTTGGCTATTTTGCTCTTTTTAAAAATATTTTCCCCCTATATATTTGCTCTCATGTCTTCCTCTTTCATGCACCTTTCTCATTGCCATTCTTCTTTTCTTTTTTGTACCCCTTTACCTCCTCTTCTCGCTCATTGTCTATGTTATGATTATAGGCCTTACATTTGAGATATTAGCTTTGGAGTAAAACTTGCCTACAGGCTACTTCTGTCATGGCAGCATGAGGTGCTCCATATAATCTTCATGAAAATTGGTGAAAATTATTTACACACCCACGCAAGTATTCACAGTCTCTGGAAATAGTCCAAGGGGCAGAGAGCAAATGAATAAACATTTGTTCAAGAAATTGTACTAAAACTAAGAGGGAACAGTGAGAGTTTATAGCATCTGAACCAAGACACTTCACACCACCGTCTCCATTAGACAGACAATGGACTCTAGGCTGGTGCTACCAAGAACACAGGCTTTTATCCTCTCTGTCCTGGCCCCAGCCCCTAGCAGAGGAGTGATCTTCCAGGAAGGGCAGGAGGCCAGCATTTCTCACGTTGCTCTAACCTGCCTGTTGTGAGCCTGAGTTCTGGATGAGTGCCTCCAAGAGATGGAGGCTTACTGTTTCTGCCCATCCCCACGAATGGGAGGAAGGAGTTACCTCAGGCACTTAAGTACTGAAAGTCCGACTATCCCACCCCAGGTGGTAAGGCAGTTGTGCCTGTTGAAATAGACAAGATAAGAAGACATGAGGCTACTCCTACCCTCATCCACTGAACACTCAACTACTATATTGGGGATGTCACTCAGAGAGAAGCCTTCCATTCACTGTGTCGACCTGAGCTCCAGAGCCCCAGCTCATCAATGACGCCGTCCAGCGGAGTCAATTTGGCACGGGAGACAAACGGGCAACAAGACTCTTGAATTTGAAGCAGTTTATTGGTGATTCAGGAACCCAGAACAACGGCGCTGGAGGAGAGCCAGCTTATATTCCCTCCAGGAGGTGAAGGGTAGGGCCCACGCTAGTTATGCCAAGATCAGGCGAGGAGCTAGCTGTCCAATCATGGTAAAGGTTAAACAGGCACAGCAGGAGCACTCGGGAACACATGTGCACATGTTGTGTGCATGGACTTATTTGAATATGGCCAATGATAAAGCACTTGGGTGTGTCTATGTTAACCGACTGCCTCACCACCCATATGATCAAAACTTCTGGCTGGTTGCCAGGTGCCATCTTGGTGTAGTCCGCATGGCATAGCCCCCAACACATCAACACCTCTTCTCAGAATGACTCCATGAAAGAAGCTAATGATAGATTGTGCCCACACCATTACCAGTTGTCCCAGTCATGCTTTCTGGAGTTTAACACACTCCATAGTGTTCATTGTCATGATAGTAACAATGGTATTGACAATGCAGAGGATAAGGAAGGGCCAGTGGTTTCAAAGATAAGTCCTGAATGACCCATGTTCTTCTGCCCACTTGTTCTTGCTCTTTGTTTCCATGTGTCTGATCTCCCAGTTTCATTTGTACCACCTTCTCTTCAAACATTTTAGCTCCTTAATGGAACTCAGTTTTCACGGTTTGACTGTAGAACTCCTCTTTCCACTTGCCTTCTTATTTTTCCTCACCTGTGTGTCAGTACACTCCCTGTTTGCAGGGGACTGATCTGTCCCCACCTGCAGTCTTCATGGGCATGACATGGATCTACAGGTGAGAGCTAATCAGATAGTCACCTAGATCACACGTCAAGTATTCCTCATCAACTTACTTCCCGTTGATCACAAATACAAATATTTCCCTGTAGTCTACACCCACTGTGACCATAAAAGTTAAAATGAGTCTATCCTGGATGCTGATTAGGAGACTCATTTTCCCACAAGAAAGACAGAGTGGTTCAAAATACAGAACTCCAACCTGACCATTGCCTCCTGAGTAAAGAGAAATGGAAGGTGAGCTTAAAGATGCTGTAGATCAGCGCTGAGCAATCTGTGACCATATGCTGCCCCTCAGCTTTGCCATATGGCTCCGTTTCTAAATTCAAAGTTACTTTTCAGCACATTCAGAGGTGAGGGATTTAGATGGGAATGAGCTCCCTCCGTGGTAACAGTGTCCAAGAGGAGAGGAGAGATTTCGGAGTGCCTGTCCCCTAGCGTGTGTTCTCCAGCTGGGTTGAGGAAAAAGCAGATGCAAAGTCTCGTGATTGGTGAAAAGGAAGCAGACACCCATGCAGAGGCTCAAGGCAGCAGGGGCTCTGGCCTTCCTTGGGCAGCCCTGACTGTGGAGCCCCAGGGCAGCTTGGGAAAAGAAAATAGAGTATCCACTTTATGTCTTAGACACAAAACTTATTTTTGTGTTTAATCTCATCACTTTTGAGCTTACTGTTATACCTTATCATTGGGTCAAATCAATTAATTTTGTCTGGAGCAGTTGTATTAAGAATTGTTTTCTAATATTTACCTTTAAAATCTGCTTTTAGGGCTGGGGATGTGGCTCAGTGCCAAGTACTTGCTTAGCATACATGAGATCCTGAGTTCAATCCCCAGCACTGCATAAAAGCAAAAAAAAAAAAAAAAACAGAAAAAGAAAAAACACTATTTTAAAAGGTTTCTTCCTCCTTCCTTTCTTTCATCAATTGATTTTTTTTTTTACTAGAGGGTGATGTGTTATCTATTGTGGTATCCCCTGATTTTGCAGAGTCATAATGGAGATAAAATACCTTTCAAAACAGACCAATCAGCATAGGACCAGGGCAATATTTCTAAAGTGGAGCAAGATCGCTTGGATCTGGTGTGGACACTTATGGGGAATTGGGAGTAGCAGATGTTTAATGTGTCACCAGAGAAGACGACATGGAGGAGATACTTCAAGTGGAGGTGGGAAACTTAGAGGACAAGTTTAATTATTTGTTTGTTTGTTTTCCCAGAACATCCTAAGTCATCATCCTCTTCCCATATTCAATACCAGTAGCCCTGCTTATGGTGGCATGTGCTCATATCATTTCTAAAACCAATTATAGGAATTAAACTCCAACCCAGGAAGTAACAGGAATCCCACCTGCCGTTTGCTCTGCATTGTCAGCCAACTAACTAAGAGATGGAAGACAGTAGGACACAAATCTAGAGTAAACTGTGCTCAGAAAGGATCACTGGGTGATACTCTTACACAAACAATAAGAAACCTGTGTGAGGCATTAATGGAGGCTGAAATCATGCCTGTCAAATCCTCGTAGTCTTAGCCTCCATTGATCATTATTGTCCTGCAGCAAGTTAATACAGAGAGGGAAATGAAGGCTTCCAGAGTTGACTGGCTTGTCTGAAGTCACACGGTCAGGAGGTGAGAGAGCAGGTGCAAGAAGCAAGGACTCCTAGTCTCGCCCAGAGTCCGTGCCCTTCGGCTACAGCTCCACATATGTCGTCGAGTCTTTCCTTTACTGAGGCATTCAGGAGACATTTATTCGGATCAGTTCCCTGTCCTGATCTCAGAGGAGCTAGATGAAAAAGACACCATCACTTTGATGAGGTTCAAAAAGGCAGAGTCAAGATGGAAGTGCATTTATGTTCAGTGTTTGAAACATATTTTCATGTTACCCTGAGTGTAATCCTTTCCACCACGCACATCCAAACTTTTACTTTATTTCTCTCTCTTTTCCTGCTCCTCGAACTTCTAAGATCTATTTGACTCAAAACAAGAAAGGAGGCAGGCACTTACATCAGCATAAAATGTAAAATACTTGGTTGAAAAGAATTTCACCTTCACCAAGTGCCCACCTGCTGGTTTGCTTTTATTATTATTCTTTTTCCCCTCCTGGTGGCTATTCTGTCAAAGTGGCCTCTTTGTGTCACCTTCTTTTAAGATTTGTATACTTCCCTTTTCCCTACCCAACAACAACTCCAAGCTAAGCAGGGAATGCATGCTGAACCCTGTGGCTAATACCATGCTTGGACTTTAAAAAGAAAAGCATGCTGGGCGTGGTGGTGCACACCTGAAATTCCAGTGGGCCCGGAGGCTGAGGCAGGAGGATTGTGAGTTCAAAAGCCAGCCTCAGCAACTTAGCGAGGCCCTAAGCAATTCAGTGAGACTCTATCTCTAAATAACATACCAAAAAATAATAATAATAATAAATAAATAAATAAAGGACTGGGGATGGGGCCCAGTGGTTAAGCACCCCTGGGTTCAATTCCTGGTACAAACAAAAAAAAAAAAAAAAAAAAAAGAAAAGAAAAAGAAAAACATAAAGACTGAGGGTTCCCTAGGGGTGAAGGAGAGAACACAGGAGGAACAGGGTTCAGAGGGTGCTGTTTGGCTTGGCTGTGGTGTGGGTGTGTCCCTCAAGGTCTTCTGTGTTGAAATCGAATCCCCAATGTGAAACATTGAGAGGATGAAATCATAATCCTGCTATGATGTTCAGAGGTGGAACTTTGACAGGCAATTAGTATTAGATCATACTATTCAGGGTGGAGCTGGCATGAGTGAATCTTGATGGTTCTATAAGAAGAGGGAGAGAGATCTGAAGAGTCTCACACACACACACACACACACACACACACACACACACACACACACTCCCAGTCCTGGCAAGTGTTGACTGTGCCACTGGGGACTGTCACCAGATGTAGCCCCTTAATTTTGGACCTTCAGAACTGTGAGTTATAAAAAAACTTGTTTTCTTTATAACTGACCTAGTATGTGGGATTGTGTCATGAACAACAGAAAATGGACCAACGCAGAGTTCACACAATATTTGTAATTAAAGTGCTGGCTTAGAAGTAGGACTCTCACAATGGCTAAGGTAAAGCTGGACCTGTACAAGGTCCAGGAAATAAGGTAATTGCATTAGGGCTGCTGCTCTCAATTCTGACTCATGTTTGGACTCTGTGGGTTGAATGATGTCTCTTGTACCTCAAGGAAAGCCTCCACGTGATCCTTTTTCATGTTCCACCTCTTATTTCGCAGCTTGGATATCTTTCCATCATTTCCAGCCTAGTCACCTCCAGTTTCCTAGATTCCTCCCATGTGAAAGGTGGCAGGAAAGGGAAGCCACTTGTGCAACTGACCAGCTACCTGACAAATAATGCAATGTACCCATGTCATTGTTCACTTCCTTCCAAAGATACGTGTCAAAGAACCCTGGGTTACACAAGTATGTGCTGTCCACAGTAACACTTTGTGATATGCGCGGGACTGTATCAGACACCTACCTGCTCAAAGTACTTTGACATTGATTGCCTTCTAGAAAACAAAAGTGGGAAGGCGCAGGAAAACTGTTCACGTTTCTCCTTTCTTGGGGGCAGTTGATAAAATGGGAGAAATTTAGCTGTCAATCAAGACAAGGGACGATTTCATATAATTTACTCATTCTTTCGAAGCTTTTTGAGCATTCTTACATGTGGGTAACAAATACACATTAGGGATAGGAGTATGAAGGTAACAGGCACAATCTGTCTTCTCTTGTATCTTATTAGCCTCTCTCTGCAATGAGACACTAGTCAATGGATATTATTAACTTATTTTCAAAAGTTATTATCATGATCACTGATAAACCTAGTGTGCACTGAATTCCTCCCAGGTACGGGACACTGTGACAGGCATGGGGTGCGTAGAGACAGACCAGAGTTGTCTGCTGTCATCAAGGAGCTGAAGCCTAGTGGGAAAGGACAACAATCCGTCCCCCTTGAGCATGACAGATGGTTGCCGTGTGAATGCTGAGGAGCGAGTGACAGAGCTCTCTGGGGAGGCTGGGCATGTGTTAATAAGAGTCAGAGTCTTAATGTAAGGACTAATAAACCACAGAAGCATTGAATCACAGCACATTAGCAAATACTGAACTGGAAACAAGTGCCCAAGAATAAAAGAGTTGCATGGGTCCAAATGGGTAACGTTGATACTCTATCTGCTTTAGTAGATGCAAAATCCCTATTACTTTAGTAAATTTTCTAAAGAGTCTTTAAGAAACAAGTTTCTTTTTTTCTCTGTTTAACAATTTATTTCCTTTATTTACTTGAGCAGAGTTTTTTTTTTTTCCCTCATAGACAAACTATTTTTCACTGAATATAATATGCGCTGATTATAATATAGACCATTAATTTATTTACCTGAAATAAATAAGGTAATACATTATCAATTATGAGACGCATTCACATTTTTTAAAAGTATTTTTTAGTTGTCAGTGGATATTTATTTATTTATCTATTTGTTTATTTGTGGGTAGAGAATCGAACCCAGTGCCTCATTCATGCTAGGCAAGCACTCTACCACTGAGCCACAACTCCAGTCCCACATTCAGATTTGAGAGGAGTCAGTATATGAAAAAAATTGGAACTTAAAAATGCTAGAAAGTTGGATGGAATCAGATTAGGTTCTACATATGCCAAGCATCTCTCTCTGAATCAGACTATGTTGTGATTGCTACTCTTCTTATTTTCTTTTACTTGCAAGGACTGGGCATTATAAGTTGTAAGATTGTGGATTAGATATCCCAGTGATAAATAAAGTGTATTCTTGTCCATACCATAGCATTTGTGCCATGAATTGGAGCCCACAGTGACTCAGGAGGTTAAAACTTAGCAGACCAGAGAGGCACTGCAGTTGATGTGGTCTTGGAACTAGCTCTGGTCAATGGAATGGGAGATGATGCATGTCAGAGATGATAAAACAGAGGGAGTCAAGTATCTGGGTATCTTCCCTGATCTTTGCTGCACTGCAGTCAACTTGGGAGCTGTCCATTGAATGTGGCAAATAATGAAATAAAAGAAACCTGGATTGGTGGATCATTCCTAGTCTGCTTCTGATCACAAATATATTCACTGAGCATTTCATGAGCAAGAAATCAATTTTTATTGTGTTAAGTCACTGAAGTTTGGAGGTGGATATAGAAATTAACTAAATCTAACATTGGTCAGTTGTGTTCTATTTTGACTTCTTACTGAATATTTAATTTCTGCTAATTAGTACCAAATATTCTTCTAGGTCCCTGACAAACATGGAATTCCTCCATTGACTAAATGATTATGGTTTTGAGCTGAAATTGTTGCATAAGAAGTGTGTAGAAAACCAAGCGCCTTTCCACACATCTGTGTTGAGGGGATAATTATTACTCTACTCTACTGGAAATCATGGGTCTGCAATGATAATTAATCACCACTGTCTTATGTTGTTATAACACTGTAGTTATAAGTCTGTCAAGGTAAGCAAATAAGGTGTTATAGCCAGCAGGCTTGAAGTCTGTCTTTTGTATTTGACACGTGGGCTGCCCACTGGGAGAGGCACACATAACAGAGGTACCTTTGATTAAGGTTAGTGTGCCTCAGTACGCCACAGTACATTGATTTCATTAACTTCTCATCAGAAGGAACCATCTTCACAAGGCACTATCAGGAATTCTCCAGACACCATAAGAAACCTTTCCAGGAAGAGTCCTGTGAGACACATGTGCTAACATCTCACAAAGCACAGTCGAGAGGGTCTCCTGGGACCCTTTCTCTCAGTCCTCATTTTGACCATCAAAGAGTTTCCTTTCCAAAGATGGAGAGAATGACCATTTCTTTTTTCACCTACTCCTATTACTCTAATCAGTCACTCCTTGTGTTCTAGTTCTGGGGTGTATTTATATCTTGCCTGCAATAGTACACATGTTATTTTTCCTTCTTTCATGGTGTGTATGTGTGTGTGTTGGAGGATCAGGCTAGAAGGCCTGAGGTCTAAACCATAGACAGCCTCAGTACTTGATTAACATGGCATGAAGCATTCCTGTTTGTTTCCGAGGAAGATGGCTTTGACTGTAAGATGAAGGTTGAATTGGAAGTTGAGACTTTGGAAGATATGAGTCTGGACACTGGAAGACCCATGAAAAATGTAATGCACTAGACTCGGCCATAGGATATATTCAAGAGTGATCCCAATGGAAAGGAGGATTGATATTTTAGAATTTATTTATACTTGCTGTTTCTAGAACTTAACAGAATTTTATTTTATTTTTTTTAATGGTTGGTGAGAACAAGAGATCAGAAGATCAGGAGATGATTACATATGACAGCATGGATTTTTACTCAGAGTTCTCAAGGCTGGGGGTGTGGGGAGGCATGCTACACCGTGCAGAACCACATGGGGAAGCACCAGGGTCAGTCAGGTGGCAGAAAGAGCAGGGGACATTGGCACAAGCCATTTCTGTGGTTTCTGGGGAAAAAGCAATGCAAGGACTGGGTAATTTGAGTCATTTTAGCAGGCCCTCAGGGCCAGGGACTGTCTCTGGCCCTGTGTTGATTAGTGCACAAGTTTTGTCTCTTTGTGTTTAACAATCAGATAGAGGAGTGGCTCAGAGTGGGCTCTGGAGTGGCAAATTTGTATATGAAAGATGTGCTCCAGGATGAGTCATTGATGATCTCCCCAGCTGACCAGCTCTGGGAGCTCTGGGAGCTGACCAATCAGTAAGGACCCAATACCAGCATGTCCTCAACTTATGATTGCTTTACTTAGGATATATTTTTTTTACTTTACAGTGATGCTAAGCAATACACACTCTCTAGAAACCAAATTTTGATTGTGTCACAGGCTAGCAATATGCATTCTTGCTACACCAAACTGGCAGGCAGGTGCAGCTCCAATTCAGCTATGCAGTCGTGAGGGCCAAGAACCCAGGATTGGCATTGCCCCTTTTGGCTGAGCAATGGTGTCTATAGGTCGGGTGTACTACATGCAATTTGGATTCAGCATACTTTCAACTTCTGATGGGTTTTCAGATTGTAGTCCAATCGCAAGTGGAGGAACACTGCTACAGAAAATGGGAGAGTAGTGTTTATACAGGTCTAGTGTGAGGAGCGAGGAAATCGGAGGTGTGGAATCAAAGTGACTCATTTGGGATGACTCTGAGGAAATGGAGCACCACTGACTTTCCAGGGGACTAAATCTTGTTGTGCACCTACTCTGTGCGAGGCCTTACTCTAAGAATGGTGCATGAATTGTCTCAAATCATCTTTCAAGCAAAGTTTTTACAGCAGGACTATTTGGGGCTTCATTTTAAAGGTGTTGAAGGAGCCGGCAAGAGGCTCCTGATGTAGCCTGGTTTTACACAGGCTGGATCTGAGATGCCTGCATTAACCCTTGCTGAAACTATCCAGGATGCTCTTCCAGTAATATCCAAACTTAGAATGTCTTTACAGAGACTTGTATTATACTTGTCTCTTTCCAGACACTGTCCGAAAACCTGAAAACCTGTCAGTTCATTTAATCCAATGGTCAACTTTTGGGTAAGATTATTATCCTCATTTATCCACATGTTCAATTATCATAGCTGTCCATTAGTGGAATGGAATGATAAGCCATCCACTAGACTAGGCGTTATTGATAAGGTGCCTTAATTCCATCATGCAAGACAAATGTAATTATCCTCATTCTAAAGACCAGAAAATGAAGGCTTGTGTTGTTTGTAACTTTCATCAATAGGAATTTCTATTACTACTATTAAGTAACAATAAAAGTAGTGTCTTTTTAAGAAAAGGAGATCAGGTCACAGACATACCTGCTGATCTCTTGGCTTTTTAGCTTCCAGAAGTAGGAGAAAATTAATTTCTGTACTTCAACCCACTCAAGTATGTGGTACTTTGTTAGTATGAGCAGTAAGTTTCCACAACTAAAATCAAACTGGAAAACCCCTGGAGCCCCAGGTAGTTTTGCCAACTATTTGAACAATGTCTGGTTATTTTCCTAAGTTCACCAAGCCTGGAGATCAGATGACTTCCTGGGATGAGAGCCAGCTTCCTCTTGCTGTTCCTTTAGCCACAGGTCTGCAAAGCTTCTTCATTTTCTTCTTCTAACTTCCCTTCTTGTGTCGGAGGAGTTAAGTACTAGAAAAACTAAAGTCCGGAATGCTAAGGTTGCCACTCTCACTTCCTCTCTCCCCTAACTGTTTTGAATACAGTAATAGCCTTGGGGCACCCACCAGGAAGAGAAGACGTCAGTGCCACAGAGACGCTGCCAGGTCTATCCTGCAGTGACAGCTCATCATGCTTTCACGGGGCCGCTGTTGGTCTCAGAAAATGCCAGGATGATCCCTCCCCGGAGCCTGGCTGGGACTTTGATCCCAGTCATGGCCTTCTTCTCCTGCCTGAGACCTGAGAGCTGGGAGCCCTGCATGGAGGTATGTGGTTGGGGTCAGCTCATCTCCTGGGAGTTTCCTTTGCTTCTAAAAACTGCTCCCTGCCTGGAACTTCCTGCTGTGTGTTCTGGTTGGTTTATTTAGCAAAACAGAGTTAAATTAACTAAAGACTTGAAAAGCTACAGGGACCAAATGACTCATAGTTAGCAGGGCATGAGCAGGCTGCCAATGGAGTCTTGTCCCATTTAGGACTTTTGAGTGCTATAGGGACTTTAGGTAAGACTGGCTTAAACTCACTGTTCTGTCATCTCCAGGCTGTGTGACCTTGAAGAAGTTCCTAAACTTTCTGAGACTCATTTCATAATTTTAAGAATATTGTAATAATACTTCAGTAAGAGTTTAAAGGATGTTTGGCCTTCTGCCTTTCTGCTGCTGGTTTGCACACTCAACTTCAAGCAGTCATTCTGTCCCTTTCAACTCAAAGGGACAATATCACTGTATGTTTTTTTTTTTTTTTTTTTTTTTTCCTGGCCTCTTAAGAGAAAGAACTTTCTTAAGTGGGTTTCAGATTTTTGCATTCAGTTCATTACAGAGAATGGAAAAAAATAGAAGAGAGAGAGAGAGAGAGAGAGAGAGGGAGGGGGGAATGATATAAACTGTCAGTTTATGCGATGATTTCTTTCTCCATGAAGTCCCAACCAGTTGGTGAGTTATTTCCATTCATCTCTGTTTCCCGTGCACCAACTACATTGAAGATTTAAAAGCCCACAGTCGATCCGAAAACCACAAAAATGATTTAGGGTGAGGCCTGGTCAGAAATTCAGGAGCAGCATGGCCAGCTGGAGGCCAGAGGGTGAGGATGTGGGGGAAAGTGGTCTACTTTAATATGCAACAAAGACAAACTTGCTATCTCAGTGTCCTCCCTTCCTGCGCACAGTTCTACTCATTATCCTCCTCTCAGTGTCCCTCCTGCTGTTACATTAGGGAGGATAGAGCCTACAATCAGGGTCACCCTGCGATAAACTCCCAAACACCCTAGACTATTCCTCTTTCCCCATGTACTATATTCTGGCAGCCCCCAAACCACTGTCCCTTCTCATGTCCCACTGCAACCCCAAGGCCAGGCCTCAGCTCCCTTGGCGTTGATTACTGGGTGGTGAATTGTCTCCTGAACTCATATGCCCCTTTCCTTAACCCATTCTGCACACTTTTGTTTGTTGTTTATTGTTATTATTGTTCTGGAGGCTTGGATCTAACAAATTACTTCCCTCACGAACCTTCAATAACTTTTCACTGCTATGAGGGCAGTTTCCTACCACAGGACCTTTGTACTCCTCTCTCCACTGGAATCCTTTTCCCTTGGATCAGTGCTGTCCAATGGCAATATTATGCAAAACTCCCATAGGGAGTTTTAAATTTTCTAGTAGCCACATGAATAAAAGTATAATAAGATGAGTAAATTTTGGTTTGATGATACTTTCATTTAGCTGAATATATTCAAAATAGTACTGAAAATTTATTGTAGATTTAACTATTAAAATGGTAGTTTACATTCCTTCTTTAGTGTGATGTCTTGGAAATTTAGTATACATCTCACATTTACCACACATTTCAATTTATACTGTCCATATTTCTTGTGCCCGGTAGCTGTGTGTGGCTCATGGCTGCCATATTGAAAGTGCATCTCTGTCACTTCATGATTCACTCACTCATTCTGATTTCTGCTTAAGTGTCTCCTCCTCAGGAGGAGATTTCAGTGTGGTCTTCCTTGATGGCCTCATGGAGATTGCCACCTTCCCTCTTTTGTCTATACTCTCATTTATACTGCCCTATTTTTTTCTTTTTCTAGAGCATATCACTGTATGTTTTTGTTAATTTGCTCCTTGACTTTCCCTTTGGAGTGGAGTCGATTAGAAGGTAGAATTAATGTTGGTTTTATTTATTTTATTTATTTCCAGTGCCTAACACATAGTAGCTCCTCAGTTGATATGTGTTAAATGATTGAAAGAATTGCTATAGAACAAAGTTTTAAGTCCTCCTGATTCGGCTGTGGCTTCTCTGGGGGTTAGGACTCACTACTCTTGCCCCTCGTCAGCTAATCTCCACCCCTCCTTGCTCAACCTGTTCTCTCCTTATGAAATATCCTTCTTCTCTTTTCACACATCCAAATCTTCTGCATTTTTCAAGACCCATTCTAGAAAGACTTCTCCAGGTCTAGAATTGATCTTCCTTTCTTTGAACCAGAGCACACATTTTTTGAGCCTTTGTTATGGCTCCTGAAGACAGTGTTATTTTTGCTCCTATCTTAATGTTCACTTTAGACTGTGAGTTTGTTAAAGTCTAGAGCCATGCCATGTGTGCCTCTGCATTGCCCACAGTAGTTAGCAGAAATGCCTGTCTTTGGGGCTTAAGCCAACCTTCATTCAGTTATTCAGAGTCTTCACATTCTTATTCCACAGATCTTTATGGAGCATACACCATTTGCCAGGCACCATTCTGGGACCTGGAGAGCAAGGAGCAAGCAAAACCATTGTTTAGTCAACTCTTTCAATGCTGTGACTTAGTCTCAACCAGAACAGCTACAGAGGAGGAAAAGTTAATATCTGAGGACTCGTGGTTTCAGAGGTCTTAGTCCATAGAAGGCTGGCTTCATTGGTCTGGGCTCAAGGTGAGACTGAACATCATGACGGAAGAGTGTGGTGGAGGCAAGAGGCTCACCTCAAAATCAGGAAGTGGAGAGAGACTCCACTCTCCAGATACAAAATATTTACCCCAAAGCCACACCAAATTCCCACCTCCTCCAGTCACACCTACCACTTCAGTGACCACCCAGTTAATCCCTATCAGGGGATCAATTCACTGATCGGGTTGAGACTCTCACGACTCAATCATTTCTCCTCTGAACCTTCTTGCATTGCCCCACACGTGAGCTTTTGGGGGACGCCTCACCTCCAAACCACAACAACCATCAAAGCTTACAGTCTAGCACATACAATGAACAAGGTTAAGGAAGCAGTTGCACAGGAAAGATGATGTGGACTGATGGTGCAAACTAAAGCAAAATAAAAAAGGGTGAGGGGTGAAATTCCTAGCCTTGTCCTCTGATAGAGAGTTCCATCTTCAGGGCTCCGGTGCTGGGTGAAATTTAATCAGATGGGAATTGTAAGAAAACCCCCAAAAACCACGCCAGACACGGGAAATCACATAAGGGAGTTTATTAAGCAAACAGAGTGTCTACCTGCAGGGTAAGAGAGAAAATGAGGGGAAAATAAAGGAAAGGAGAAAGGGATCACGCTAGAGAGAGTGGAAAGATGAGAAAAGATGGCGGGGAAGCTATCCTTAAGCAGTTTAATCCCGCTGGGCTAACAGGGGACCAATAACAGAGAAGGATACTTGCAAGCTGACTGATGAACCAATAGCTAGTTAGGATGTTCATAGACTGACAGTAGTTGAGAGGCGGAGAAAAGGCTGCAACAGAAAGGGCTGGGGAGCAGCTTTATACATTACATTACAGGAATAAAGTGAGAACCTGCTTGTATAAACTCTGCAACTGTACCCATATTATTTCATCTGTCTGAATTTCTGTTTTTTCATCTTTAATAGTTTTCTTGGATGGTTGAGATCAAGTATATAACATATAAGGAGAATGATCACTTATAGTAAGGGCTTAGTGATAGCTAATAATAATTAATGCTATCATCTATTGATCAATTACATTGTAGTAGGCTTTGAGATAAGCTTTGTAAATACCTTATCTCATTTAATCCAGCTTCTACTGGTTTTGAAAACAGAACACCAGAACTGGCCGGCGTAAGCAGAGAATTTTGTTGGAGAAAATCGGAATTCTGAAATTAGGAAGTTAGAGAATAAGACTTATAAAGAATGTGGAAAAGTTGGATAGAAACCAGCTTAGGAATAACAACAGGAAAAAAGCACTGGACCTTATTTATTAGGTTCTCCACTGTAATCCATGCACATCAACATGTTCCGTAATTTCTGCATCACTCTGCTATACATCAAAGAACTAAGGGATAGATAGAATGCCATTGTCAAAACTGGTGAGAGTCAGAGGACATCTGGACATCTTGATTGGCAGTCTCCTCACAGTTGTTTACAGAGGAGGTCATAGACTGATACAAGGTATTTCAATGCCTGAATTTTAAATATAATAAGTGAGGTTCACCAGTTTTTTGTTTTTTTAATGGTGAAATTCTTTTTTTTTAATTTATTTTTATTGTAAACAAATGGGATACATGTTTTTTCTGTTTGTACATGAAGTAGAGGAATACCATTTGTGTAATTATACCTTTACCTAGGGTAATAATTTTTGATTCATTCTGTTATTTTTTTCCTTCCCCCATCCCTCCCACCCCGCTTTTCCCACTATACAGTCCCTCCTTCCTCCATTCTTGCACCCCTCCCACCTCCCATTATGTGTCATCATCTGCTTATCAGCGAGATCATTCATCCTTCGGTTTTTTTGAGATTCGCGTATCTCACTTAGCATGATATTCTCCAATTTCATCCATTTGCTTGCAAATGCATAATTTTATCATTCTTTATGGCGGAGTAATATTCCATTGTATATAAATGCCACAGTTTCTTTATCCATTCATCAACTGAAGGGCATCTAGGTTGGTTCCACAGTCTGGCTATTGTGAATTGAGCAGCTATGAACATTGTGTGGTTGTATCTCTGTAGTATGCTGATTTTAAGTCCTTTGGGTATAGGCCAAGGAGTGGGATAGCTGGGTCAAATGGTGGTTCCATTCCAAGTTTTCTAAGGAATCTCCATATTGCTTTCCAGAGTGGCTGCACTAATTTGCAGCCACACCAGCAATGTACGAGTGTACCTTTTTCCCCACATCCTCGCCAATACCTATTGTTGCTTGTATTCTTGATAATTGCCATTCTAATTGGGGTGAAATGGAATCTTAGGGTAGTTTTGATTTGCATTTCTCTTATTACTAAAGATGTTGAACACTTTTTCATATATCTGTTGATTGCTTGTAGATCTTCTTCTGTGAAGTGTCTGTTTATTTCCTTAGCCCATTTGTTGATTGGGTTATTTGTATTCTTGGTGTAGAGTTTTTTGAGTTCTTTACATATTCTGGAAATTAGTGCTCTATCTGAAGTATGAGTGGCAAAGATTTTTCTCCCACTCTGTAGGTTCTCTCTTCACATTGCTGATAGTTTCCTTTGCTGAGAGAAAGCTTTTTAGTTTGAATCTATACCAGTTATTGATTCTTGCTTTTATTTCTTATGCTATGGGAGTCCTGTTAAGAAAGTCTGATCCTAAGCCCACATGTTAAAGATTTGGACCTACTTTTTCTTCTATAAGATGCAGGATCTCTGGTCTGATTCCAAGGTCCTTGATTCATTTTGATTTGATTTTTGTGCAGGGTGAGAGATAGGGGTTTAGTTTCATTCTGTTGCATATGGATTTCCAGTTTTCCCAGCACCATTTGTTGAAGAGGCTATCTTTTTTCCATTGCAAATTTTTGGTCCCTTTGTCTAGTATGAGAAAATTGTATTTATTTGGGTTTGTGTCCGTGTCCTCTATTCTGTACCATTGATCTACCTGTCTATTTTGATGCCAATACTATGCCGTTTTTGTTACTATTGCTTTATAATATAGTTGAAGTTCTGATATTGTGATACCCCCTGCTTCACTCTTCCTGCTAAGGATTGCTTTAGCTATTCTGGGTTTCTTATTCTTCCAGATGAATTTCATGACTGCTTGCTCTATTTCTGTAAGGTACATCATTATGATTTTAATTGGACTTGCATTGAATCTGTATAGCACTTTTGGTAGTATGGCCATTTTGACAATATTAAGACCTTGCTTCAAACCATATGGTAGAGTATGGTATGAAACCTAGGGCTTCTGAACCTCAGAGCCTTCACCACTGATTCCACTGCTTCTCACTTAAAGTTTCCACTGTTATAGAAGAGTCTAGAACATGGAGTACATAGAAGGAACTCTTCCTGACCTAGAGGAAGTCTTAAGTATGAAGTGAGTGGATAAATGAGTGAATGAAAGTGATCTGACTGGGTCCTGTTCTTTTAGGAGAGGGCAGTTTGGAGTACATTTAGTAAGACACTGCATCTAATGTGTGATCTTGCAGGTGGAGCCTAATATTACATACCAATGCATGGAGCTGAATCTCTCCAACATCCCCAATAGCATCCCCTCCTCAGTCAAGAACCTGGACCTGAGTTTCAACCCCTTGAAGTGTATAGGAAGTCACAGCTTCTTCAATTTCCCAGAACTCGAGGTGCTGGATTTATCCAGGTAATGAATGAGATTTTTCTGTACTGTGGAAGGTGAAGTGTTCTGTCATTTCATTCTTGAACCAGGAAGCCTGGTTGGTGAAGTCTCAGCTTTATTCACTTATTCATTCTTTCAACAGATATCTTACTGTAGAAGCTTGAACAAGCCACCTCCATTCTCCAGGTGTCTGTTTCCTCATCTGTGAAATGGGCTGTTAGTTGTACAAAATAGTTTTCTTTCAACTTTGTTTCTTTTTTATTTGTTCTTTTTTTATATGCATGACAGAAAAGTGTATTTTGACATATTATACAAACATGGAGTATAACTTATTCTAATTAGGATAACTTACCATTCTTGTGGTTGTAAGTGATGTAGGGTTTCACTGATCGTATCTTCATACATGAACATAGGAGAAGGCCAGTTAGTTCTACCTTTGTATTTTTTTCTAAGTCAGGAGAGAAAGTTAACTCAGACTCTTTCATCAGCACTTATATTTTGACCATTGGCTATATGTCCTACCCTCTGCTAGGAAACTATTATTGGTGGATATATAACATACAACCTGTAATTAAACAGAGCACATCCTCTTAAAAAAGGACAACATGTTGAAGTCCTGGTTGAGTTGCTGAGCATTTAATAGACATTCAATGAATGTTTCCTAATTCTGACTTTTTTAGATTTTGAAGCTGAGATAAGGATGATGGTCTATGAAAACAGATAATACATTGTATGCAAATATGGGTAGCAAATGGAATTGCCAGAACAGGGTCTTCTCTGTGGTGGGTAGTCAAGAGAGATTTTGTGAACTGAATGGGATTCAGATAATGTTAGAAATATTGAAAGTGTAGTACAGGGTAGAGGATTAGGAAGAAACAAGTAACTCAGGAGAAAGATGTCAAGGACAAAGGAAAATGTTTGCTGTAGATGGAGAAACAGTGACCGAGATTTCCTCCTCTGAGGCACACAAGTATACCATTTTGGGGGGACAAGTGAAGTTGTTATTCTCACCCCCCCTCCAGGAAACTGCCTCTTCAAAGGGTTCTCTTCATCAGGGAACTCATTCAAAATTTACAATTGGTAAAGTACCATATTCCCTATAATGGTCTCTGTAAAAACAAAATATTTCATTTTTTAAAGATTATTATCTAAGTTCCTGAGAAAGACTGAGGTCATGGTATGAGAAATCCCTACCAGAGAAGACATTTCCGTAGAAAAGTGAGGAACTCGTGGTTTTGTGCTCTAACTTAGGTATTGGGAGAGCAGAACAAAGGAAGAATGGAGCGTTTTAAAGTCAGTGGCATAGAGCACAGAGCCCCATGGGGGTAGGAAGACCTGGGTCACGTCCAGCTCCAACTTAAACCGTGTGACCTGAGGTATGTCACTTCCTTGTTCTGAGCTTCAGCATACATAGCCATTAAATGGAATTGCTGAAACTTACCCTGCTGGATTATATGTGATAATGAATATCAGCATGCTGTATGTACATTTAAAGCCTTACAGTATATTTTTAAAGTATAAAATGTCATTATTACATCATCTCATTAGACTCTACCTTTTGATTTTTCAGGTGAGAATTTTGTATGGAGGTACACCTAACAGCTCCTTCTTTTTTGATAAGAAGAAGCAGTTTTTCATTATAAGTGTTCCTTATAGTTCATCTTCGATCCAACACACATCCAAGGAACTTTTCTCAGAACACTTAAATATGTACTTGGAAAGGGACCAACTTCCTCTCTGGTCAGTCCTTGGAAATTATGAATGGACCGAAGGACAGACAATATACAACAGATGTTCATTGCCTCTTTTTATACAGTGTTTACATCTAGCAACTCAAAGTTTCTTCTAAGAAAATATACATATATTTCCTTCCTTTTATAGATGAGATTTGAAGAGTTTAAGTGACGTTCTTACATTCACATCCCTTGTTTCCACATAACAGAAGTTCAGGTTCACATCTCTTCTATTCAAGTGCTCTTTCCCTCTAAACACCACTTCTGCCCAGCAATGAGCCATGTGTGATGAGATAGAACACAGCAAGGCCTTTCCCTCTTGCCTGATGTAGACAGCACAATATACATAAGAGTATGAACCACGGAATCATATAACTGAGAGAAGTGACATGATAAATAATCAGGTTTAGATGACTCAATTATAAATGTGATGATGGAACGCAGAGAGAAAAGGGGGTTCTCAAGTTCATGCAGTAAGAGAGGACATCAGGTCACCAAAATTCTGCTGTCTTGCCTCCTCTTCCTGCATTTTTTCCACCACACCCAGCACCCTCTATCCAGTTACCAGTAAGTAGCAAAAGCTGGGACTGAAATGTTTTTTATGACTTATGAACCTTAGGAGAGGTGGGGACACTGTAAAGGTACTCAGGAAAGGACTAGCTTGTTAGCTGTGACTGGCGGGTGCCTGCATGGCTGCTGTGTTTTGGCTGCATAGGAGACCTGTCTCTGGGACAGCTGGATGAGGATTCTATGTAGAATAGCTTCCATCTCTCTCAGGATAAAATTCAAAACCCTTTACCGGGCTCTTCAGTCCCTGCCTTATCTGAAAACCCCTTTCCCCACAACCCCATTTTACCTCACCTCCTCTGCATTGCAGCCACATATTCTATTTCTCATGGAGAAATTTGTTTCTCAGATTTTTAGATCTGGTGTGCACATCGCCATTTTTTCCCAATGAACTGTTATTCATCAAATTTCAGCTTTTGTGTTCTTAGAGAAGCCTGCTTTGATTCCTCTTGTCTAGGTCAGTCCCTTGATGTGGATTCTCCTAGCACACTTTCCTTTCCTTCCACAAAACTCACTCACTCCTACCCTCTGTTATTAATATTTACCTGTGAAGATGACACCTTTCATATATCTAGCTGTCATATGTGCAGAAAATTTTATAAACATTAAAAGTATCAGGACACTTAGGTGTAACTATTTATATTTTTGAAATTGACATTCACCAGTCATTTATCATGGCTAATAATTAAACGCTACTCATATCCTTCTTATCAATCAAATGTATACTCACAATTGTGTGGGGCAGGAAATGGCTAAACCTCATCTAAGATGATTATTACATACTCTATGATGCATACCACCTTCTTGTGCCCCAAATATTGATCTTTAATTGATTTCCTTCTGATCGATTTGCTGTCTCTGCTTAGCACGTGTGCTTAGAGTAATAAAAAGAGTTCCTGATGGTAGTCAATGTGGTGATACTGAAGCTGTGGAGCTTCTTGGTTTCTCAGGCCATCGTGAGGGACCTTACTTCATGCCTGTGCCTCTGCAAAATCATGACTCTGATCGCATCTGTAGGAAGCACTGGGTGACTGAGATTATTATTCTATCTTCAATTTTCATTCAGCAGAAATATTACATACACTGTGTCTCTTCTCCCTGTGTAGGTGTGAAATTCAGACTATTGAAGATGATGCATATGAGGGCTTACACAAGCTCTCTACTTTGATATTGACAGGAAATCCTATCCAGCGCTTAGGCCCAGGAGCCTTTCATGGACTCTCAAGTTTAAAGACATTGGTGGCTGTGGAGACAAAACTGGCCTCTCTAGGAAATTTCCCTATTGAACATCTCACAACATTGGAAAACCTTAATGTGGCTCACAATCTTATTCATTCCTTCACATTACCCGAATATTTTTCTAACCTGCCAAACCTGAAGAACTTGGACCTTTCCAGCAATAAGATTCAAAATATTTACCAGAAGGACTTGCAGGCTCTACACAAATTGCCCTTACTCAATCTCTCTTTAGACCTGTCTCTGAACCCAATAGATTTCATCCAACCTGGCGCCTTTAAAGAAATTAGGCTTCACGAACTGAAGCTAAGAAGCAATTTTCATAGTAAAAATGTAATGAAAACTTGTATTCAAGGTCTGGCTGGTTTGAAAATTCATCGCTTGGTTCTGGGAGAATTTAAAAATGAAAGGAATGTGGACATGGTTGACAAATCTGTCCTGGAAGAACTATGCAATTTGACCATTGAGGAATTTCGGTTAGTATTTATAGATTATTTGTCAGGAGATGTTATTGACTTATTGAATTGTCTGGCAAATGTTTCTGCAATGTCTCTGATGAGCCTGAATATGAAAAGCGTAAGAGAAATTTCTAGAGGCTTCAACTGGCAATCTTTAGAATTGGTGAAGTGTCAATTTAAACAATTTCCTAAAGTGATGCTCCCAACACTCAAAAGGTTTACTTTCATTGCCAACAAAGGTTTAACTAGTTTTGAAGAACTTGAAGTACCAAGCCTTGAACATCTGGATCTCAGTGGAAATAGCTTGAACTTCAAGAGTTGCTGTTCTCATACACAATTTGGGACAAACAGACTGAAGTACTTAGATATGAGCTTCAATGGGGTTATTACAATGACTGTAAATTTCATGGGTTTAGAACAACTGGAGTATCTGGATTTTCAGTATTCCACTTTGAAAAAGACCAATGAGTTTTCAGTATTCTTGTCACTCAGCAAACTTCGTTACCTTGATATTTCTTACACGCAGATCCACGTGGCCTTCTTTGGCATCTTCCAAGGCTTGGTCAGTCTTCAATTATTGAAAATGTCAGGCAATTCTTTTGAAGATAACCTCCTTCCAGATATCTTCACAGGCATGAATAACTTGACCTACCTGGACCTTTCTGAGTGTCAATTGGAACGGGTGTCTGAAAAAGCATTTGACACTCTCCCTCAACTTAAGTTCCTAAATATGAGTCGCAATAACCTCTTTTTGTTGGATGAATTTGCTTATAAACCTCTCTACTCCCTCCAGATTCTGGACTGCAGTTTCAATAGCATAAAATCTTCCCGCGTGCAAGAACTACAGCATTTTCCAAGTAATCTAACCATAAATCTTACTCAGAATGCATTTGCTTGTACTTGTGAACACCAGAGTTTCCTGCAGTGGATGAAGGACCAGAGGAGGCTCTTGGTGGAAGCTGAAAAACTGGTGTGCGCAACCCCTTCAGATCTGCAGGGCATGCCAGCTCTGAGTTTTAGGAATGACACCTGTCAAATAAGCAAGATCATTATTAGTGTGTCAGTACTGAGTGTGCTGGTGGTGTCCATTACAGTGTTTCTGGTCTACAAGTTCTATTTTCACTTGATGCTTCTTGCTGGCTGCAGAAGGTATGGCAGAGGTGAGAGTACCTATGATGCTTTTGTAATCTACTCAAGCCAGGATGAGGACTGGGTGAGGAATGAGTTGGTAAAGAATTTAGAAGAAGGAGTGCCCCGCTTTCAGCTCTGCCTCCACTACAGAGACTTTATTCCTGGTGTGGCGATTGCGGCCAACATCATCCAGGAGGGTTTCCATAAAAGCCGGAAGGTGATAGTGGTGGTGTCTCAGCACTTTGTCCAGAGCCGCTGGTGTATCTTTGAATATGAGATTGCTCAGACCTGGCAGTTTCTGGGCAGCCACGCTGGCATCATATTCATCGTCCTTCAGAAAGTGGAGAAGTCCCTGCTCAGGCAGCAGGTGGAGCTGTACCGCCTGCTCAGCAGGAACACTTACCTGGAGTGGGAGGACAGCGTCCTGGGGCGGCACATCTTCTGGAGGCGACTCAGAAAAGCCCTGATGGATGGAAAGCCGTGGAGTCCGGAAGCAACAGCAGATGAAGGAAACAACTAGCAAGAAGCAACAACGTGTACCTGAGAAGGAAAAACTCGAGGCACCTCTTGCCTAGTGGGATCCCACCCACTAGGGTCGGATGTGTTGTGAGCTAACATTAATGTTACAGTCTGCCAGGCATTTGTCTCTGTACAAGTGATTCAGTGGGGCACGAGAGACACAGGACTCCTGATCACATGGAGCTTATGATGCAGAGGAAATCAATACTGTGCTAAAGTCCAGAAATTCCAGGTGTGTATTTCAACCAACACAACCAGAGTCATGACTGGGAAAGTCGATTCAACTACTTCTTCACCACAACTGAACAAGAACTGGGAGACAGGATCCCAGTGTGAGCAGATAGCAACATTGTTCTTCTCTTGCACCTTTTGAGAGGAAGCCACCTCATGCATGATGCTTTAGCTATCTTGGAAGAGTTTTGGAAGTGCCAAGGGAAATGGATGTTTGTTTACTTTTCCCTTTTTCTTTTGAATACAATTTAAATTCTGCTTGATTACTCAGGTTGATCCTGATTCAAAATTCCCCTTCCATTTTATGTCGGTTTCCTTAGTCTTGCAACTAATTCCTAAGGAAAGCTGATTAATATACACTCATCAACATCCTGGTCATTCCTTAGCAAGCACTATTTGTTAAGTATAAATTCCTGATATATTTTTATTTTTATAAGTCAGTTCTCATTTTTCATGAATTGTCTATAAATCTACATCATAAATAAGAATATTAGAGACATGCTGGAATTATCCATACTTAACCACTATTTTTCAAGCAAGTATATAAAATACACTCTGTCTCTTTGGCACTGAATGTCATTCTTAAATTATTACCACTGAGTTATGCCTGTCAAGGAGGCTGTATTAAAATAATTTGGCCAAAAGAGACATTTTGTTAACAGGGGGAGAAAAGTCTGACTTATTGGACTTACAAAGAGCAATTTGAGTTGGATGTAGAAAGAGAAGTGGGATGACCTCCGTAGGTCACCTGTTCCTGATGATTCGAAAAACATGTGGACCAAAACAGTTGGAGTGACCCCATGAAATGTGTGGCCTCACAAGTTTCTTCTCTGGATGAATGTGGTTGGAAGGAATGTTGCATACTATCAGGGAGAAGGAAGCTGGAATTCCCTCCCCTGCACTTTCCCTGTGGCCAGACCTGCTCGTGAAATGATTCAAGGCAGGGACTGCATGCTGCTGCTTCCAGTGGAGTGTCACTTCCTGACCATGTTTGGCAAAGAGTAGGTTATCATTGAGAAAACAATGTGCTCACAGTTAATGGGGCTCATGGTAAGGGGAGTTCCCAGTAAAGCACATTTACCCTACTTCCCTAGAACTGATACATCCAAAGAAAGAGAAATGAGGACATCATTAGGGAAAAGCAAATCAAGCCACAATGACATATCACTTTATGCCTATTAGAATGGTTATTCCACATGGGATATATAATGGCTATTATATGTAAAAGGTAAGTGTTGTCAAGGGGAAGGAGAAGTTGGAGTCCTTTTACATGGTGGGAATATACGTGATGCAGTCATTATGTATAACTGTACGGAGATTCCTCCAGAAAATAAAAAAAATGATAATAAAACTATGTATGATCCAGCAATCCCACTTCTGGATGTATATCCAAGATAATTGAAATCAGGATCCCAAAATATAACTGTATTCCCATATTTATTGCAGCCATATTCACAATAGCCAAGTTATGACACCATCCCAAGTATCCCTTGCTAGATAAACAGATAAAGAAAAGGTGATATATACATGCAATGGAGGATTTCTCAGCCTTAAGAAGAAGGAAATCCTCTCATGTGTGACAATATGGATAAAACTGGAGGTCCTTATCTGAGTGAAACAAGCCAGTTTCAGAAGGAATGGGAATTCTGGAAATTGCAGATGAAGTGAACATGAAGAGAAAGAATTGACATGTGCAAAAATAGAAGGTAAAAAGATCAGAAAGTCAGGCCTAGGTAGGACTGTGCAGTCATTTAACTCCTGTGGATGAAAGAGAAATGGAATAGTGATAAATTAATATTAATTAGAATGCCTTAAATTTGTGTAATGCTCTATAACTTGGAACATATTCACATAATTATAATCTCCTATTAGCCAGATAAGACAGCAGATGAAGAATGAATTTCTCCATTTCATTAACGTGAAGCCTGTATTTCAATGAAATAAAGGTATGGTCAGTAGATCACAGAGGAAGCAGCACCAAAGCCTACACCTGGGCCTCCTGCCCACTGGGGAGCACTTTCCACACACCCCATTGCTTCATACCTAGTGCTGGCAAAACTAGAAGTGAAACCCTGTAGTTCTCTGTGCAGTTGGCATTAGTCAAGGGGCCTTCAACTGAAACCATGAATCACTGAGCAAATACATATGCGTGTTTATATTATATAACAAGTGATTCTGTAACACGTCTGCTTTCATAAAGGACTAGAGGAAGCTTCAAAGTGTATATGAACAATCCAGCTACTTCATTAGAAGTAGAGATTCTGGAAAAAGAAAAAAAATGAGAAAGGAAAGACAAAAAATAAATTTAAGCTAGTGTTCTCTAGTTCTAACTCCAGAGAGAGCCTCTGGTATTTTGGATAGTGTGGCTTTTGGAGAAATTCAAAACTCGGTTTCTCTACTTAGTAGCTTTTTGTCTTGGGTTTCACTTCTGAGAGTCTAGTTAATTTTTTTTTTTTTTTTTTTTAAATCAGGGCTGAATCAGTGGTGCTTAACCACTGAACAATATTTCCAGCCTATTTTAAATTTTTTTTTTTTAATTTTTAATTTTGGGAAAGAGTCATGTTAAGTTGCTTAGGGCCTTGCTAATTTACTGAGGCTGCTTTTGAACTTGTGATCCTCCATGCCTCAGCCTCCCAAGCCGCTGAAATTATAGGTGTCCACCACAGGGCCCAGGGAGATCTAGTTAATTTAAATGTAAAACAAGGGTAAGAATGTTACTTTGTAAGCTATTGCAAAAATTTAAAATAATATGTGTTCAACACAAGGGACACTGTTCTTTATTACTTTTTATTTTTATTTTTTTTATTTTTACAGACTGCATTTTGATTCATTGTACACAAATGGAGTACATCATTTCATTTCTATGGTTGTGCATGATGTAGATTCACACCATTCATATAATCACATGTACATAGGGTAATGATGTCTGTCTCATTCCACCATTTTTCATACCCCCCCTCCCTCTCATTTCCCTCTACGTAATCTAAAGTTCTCCATTCTTCTCTTACCCCCTGAGTCCCCACCCCCATTATATATCATCATCCACTTATCAGGGAAAACATTAGGCCTTTGTATTATGGGATTGGCTTATTTTACCTAGCACAGTATTCTCCAATTCCATCCATTTATCTGCAAATGTCATAATATACACAATGGAATATTATTCAGTCATAAAGAAGAATAATATTATGGGACACTACTCTTATGGGTGAATATTCCTCTGATGTTTTAGAAAGAGGACACAGGGAGAAGCATTGAGTGGTTTTTCTTTCTAGCAACAAGCTGTGGAAACATAGGAATAACTGTAACTGTAATTAGGCAGTTTCTTTTTGAGTTTCCTCCACTCCTGGGTTGGCAGAACCCAGCCTCCTCTGGACACCATACCCTTTCTAGAAATCACCAGCAGGTTCCTAGAGAGTCACCTGTGAACTCCTAAGAGCACTCATAACCTCCCTGGGAGGGCATGTCTTTTTAGCCTTGCTTCTCCAGTCCTAAGCACCATGCTTGAAACACAGTAGACAGGCAGCACCTGATCCTTTGACAAAAGGATAAGTAAGCAAAGCACCGTCTCTGTGTGTGATGTTTCCTTCCATACCTCCCGGTTAAGTCTCCTAAGTCCCAGGTCACAGTTCTCTATTGCCCGTGCAGCTTCTAAGACTAAACATCCATGCCTGTTCCTTGGTCCTTTTATCTACATGGCTGTTCTCAACCATGGTCTCCACTTGATTCCTGACTCCAGGTATTCTAAAAGTTCTTTTGTAGACGTGCAGAGAAGACTTTCTTACAATAGTTATCCTTAGTATCTATTTTCACATCCTGCTCTATGAATGACATCTCATATCATCATTTGTATGCCATATCTATCTGATGGACATTGGTTATGTCAGCATCATCACATATTTGAAAACTGAAGCTCCAGGATTTTCAGTAATATATATGAAGTGATACAGGTATTAAATGGCAGAGTTTGGATTTAAATCCAGTCTCTCTGATGTTGAGTGTATACACACAGTGGAGCTCTACACAGTCACAAAGAAGAATGAAATTGTGGCCGTTGCTGGTAAATGGATGAAATGGAAAACATCATGCTAAGTGAAATAAGATAGACTCAGAAAGTCAAGGGTCAAATGTTTACTCTCATATGTGAAAACTAGAAAGAAAAAAGACATAATAAAAGTGGGGATTTCATGAAAATTAAAGGGAGAAGTAGAGAGTAGAAGCAGAGGACCAAGGGTGAGCAAGAAGCAGAGGCAAAGGGAAGAACTGGGGTAAAATGTTGACCAAATTATGCCCTGTGCATGTATGGATGCCCCACATTTCATTCCAAGTTTATATATAACTATAATGCTCTGATTTAAAATAAAAAAAATAAATAGAAGGAAGGCCAATAGAGTCGAAGAAGATGACCTGGGAGAGAGGACAGGAGAGAAGGGGATCAAAATGTTTTATGATTTAGGAATATGTGAAAGTGAACTCTACTCTTACATATAACTACAATGCACTAAAAATAAAAAAGTATATAATGCCATGATATACCCACAACCCATATACCTTCCTGGTGTTCATAGAATCTTCCCAGTCCATTTATGCAGTTATGTACATAAACTTTAAAAAAAGTCATGTATGCCTGATGGTTTTGCCAATCCTAGCTTCCTATTTTGAACAGAGATTTGAGTGTTATTGTTCTTTATTTTTATTTTTTCTTTGCTATGGCCAGGCTCAACACTAAGATGCAGAAATGAAGGTTGAATGAAGAGATGGGCATTGGGCTGTGAGCTGTGTAAGACAGCAGGCAATACCTGAAATCAATCATTCCCTCTGACGATAACAGACTAAGCCTCAACCATTTCAATTCTCATTGCTGATGGAGTATTCTTTTCCATGAGACGCCCCCCCCCCACCCCAGGGCACTTAACGTTAAAAAAAAAAAAGATAAAAAATTAAAATAAAAAAATGATTTGTTCAGAGCAAATGCCTTCAAGATGGACCAAGTTTTCTGTATTAAGAGAAATTTCCCAACATCTTTACCCCGAGACTTATTCTACCACATGATTTTATTTTGTGGTACCAAGGACTTGAATCCAGAGGCACTTAACCACATTCCCAGCCACCCCAAACCCAGCCTTTTTTCTTCTTTTTGGAGGCACTGTCTTGCTAAGTTACTTAGGGCCTCACTAAGTTTGTGGGGCAGACTTTCAAATTGCAATCCTCATGCCTCAACCACCTGAATCACTGGTTTTAAGTAAGGATGCTCTTTCAGTGCCTGCATTAAATGACAGGGAGGTGTCATTAGAAGCCAACTCAATGAGAAGGTTAAGCCTATACAGTCTAAGCATATCAACTTTAACAATGGAACTTGATTCTGGATTTAAGTTGGACTGTCTGAAACAGAAGCAGGATAGTATGTCTTTTAGCCTGAGTTTCCTCCTGACTCCAGTACTGTCTCTTCTTTCAGCTTGGCTATATTGGAGGATCTAAATAACTTAGTGTTTGAGATTTAAAATTTCAGTCTACTACCTAGAATGCTAATTATCTGTTTTGCAAATTGAAGAATACAGATGCTTTGAAAATCAGGAGCAACCAGAAAGCTTGACTTTTATATTTCTATCACAGATTATTCTTTTTGCTGCTACCAAATATGAGGGTACAGACTTTTTAAAATGTTATAGGGACTTGATTTTTATGACAACCAGTCTATCACATGTTTATAGAGAACTTGGCTTTCAATTCTGGTGCTACCATGTCTTTAAAATACAATTTTGGACAATTTTCCTCATTTAACTTCAATTTACCTACCTCCAGAGTAAGGGCCATTGTTTTCTGCTCTATAGGTCTACTGTAAAGATAAAATGGAGAATGGTGGGGAGACATAGTATAATTCCAAATCTACCTGCTTGAAGGGGCTGTCTAAGAACAGGAACAATCCCAGGCCTGAAACTGTGGAACCCTCCAAGGCGGGAGGTCTCGTACGCTGAGTCAAACTCAGGGAATCAACTCTCAGGCAGGAAACACAAAGTAGAATCCCAGCTCTGAAATCCATCCTGAATCATAAGATGCTGCTTTTACAAAGTACAAAACTCACACCTTGTTCACTGATTGTGAGCAGAATTCTGGTGCAATGGAATTGCTTCCTAGTGTGGAAACCAAGTTCCAGTCCGGGTCCTCCACTGCCTTCAGAGATCACCAACATGCCTTGAGGTGTAGGTTTTAACACATAAAATGGGGGTAATGATACCTCTTCTGGCTGCAATACTGATAATAACAGTAGTTACACTTAATCATTTTGTGCAAGGGTTTTTTCTTTTATGTCCCATCTTATTTACTTTGTCACATCAATGAACCAGGAAGATACTAACGATTTCCAAGTTACAGGGGAGGAGACAGACTTTTTGTCCCCTGTGATCATGGGGTGTCTGTCCACTCTACTTCAGTGCCAGGACCTACAAGTTACTGTACAATGCCAAGATTGTCCCGCTCCCACAGAAATGCATGAAACCTCCTCTATTCACCATCCTAATGTCAAAGAGAATTATGACCATTGTTACTTATTAATATTATAGCCATAAAAGTCTGGGGAAAAAGTAATCAAAGATGCATGTGGTTAAAGATCTTTAATGATGGGCAAGTCAGCCTGACTCGACGTAGGCCTTTCTTTAAAAAACACTCAGGTGAATCTATGATGTCTCTAGTTGGGCTGACTTCCTGAGGGGCAGCACAGACTTTTGATTAAGAACAGAGGTTGCAGGGGAAGCTGTAAAAGCTGTGGACATTCTAGATGGTTGGAATGGGATCGCACATTCTGGGTTGCACTGTGGAAGTCACTGAACTGCTCAGCTCAAAGCGAACTCTGTGGAGTAAGTGCTTGATGAAAAGACACCAAATACGCCGAGCACAAAGTGAGCTCCTCTGATTGCTGCTGCTGCACTGCAAATCGGGGTCCACTCTCCTCATTTTAGCAGTGAGGAAAGAGATTTCCAGAGTGGATGAGCCTCTTACTTCACACAGCTTACAACATATTAATCACAATAATAATGAGCATTTGCTAAGCTTTCAGTACACGCAGGGACCCTTCTAATTGGTGTGTTAATTCATCTGATTGTCTAGATGACCCTCTGATGTGAGTATTGGTAGCTTCGCCTCCCATGGACGAAGAAACAGAGAGAGGCAAAGAGTGAACTGCACAATTGGAAGGGGCAGAATCTAAATTGGCCTGAGTCCCGGGCTATGTTCTTTCCATCATGTAAGGGCTTACTGTGGAGTTCTGGGCTCTTCTGCCAGGGGTAGTGAGAGAAGTGACAGGAGAATAATTTGGACAAGGTCAGTAACTCCCATACCATCCAGAATTTGAAAGTTTAACAGGCAAGGTCTGCAACTTTCCTCGATTTTTGCAGAATTAGAGATGATCCCTCCTGGACAGTGCTAAGTGATGACTCTGAGGGTAAATGTGCTTTTTGGCACAAATTGTCCTGTCCTAATAGTCTGGATTATAATTATAAAATAATGGGTTTCTGAAAGGCTGCAAGCCGTTCTGGGAATGACAATAAGGGTTTAGAAACAACATGGTGTTTATGGGAGAAGTGTTTTGTAGAAAATTAAACCCACTTTTAGGAGAAAGAATCGTGTTGTTGGCTCCTAAGAAACCATCTCTCCATGTAATTAAATCAAAACCAGTCAGTGGCCAATCTGAGGTCTTGTCTCACACAAACACGCCACTCCCCTGAGCGAAGCAAGGCAGGACTGACCTGAAGTAACCCAGCCCCTCCTACCCATGGACTGCCCAGCCCTCGTCTCTCTGTCTCCCCAAAGCCAAGGTGTGGGATTCTATTGCATGACTCATCTACTTCCTGGGACTCTGCCTTCTCGGTAGACTGTTCCTTGGAGGTCTGCCCACCTCCGTAGAAAAGAATGAACACTTTCTGTGTCGGGGATTTCTGAGGAGGTACCATAGAGCCATCAGTAAAAAAAAAAAAAAAAAAAAAAAAAAAAAATGAAACAAAAATTTGAGACGCTTCTCTGACTTCATTTCTGACAAGTTCCTCCTTTGCAACAGAAAAGTTTTTTCTGTTGCAAGATCCTGGAGGTAGACGAAGCTACTTAATCTTAGCTGTTTTCTTGTGTCCCTCAGTCACTCATTCTGTCTGTTCTGTATCTTCTGTGTTTGTATTCTGTTCACCAAGGACTTCAGGCAGCATACAACCCAGATCCTTCCAATAGAACTGTTAAAAATGGAAATAGGGCAAGATGATAGGGCTTACCAGGCTGCAAACTCTGACTTCTTATTAATTGATTTTTATTGGCACATTATAATTATATGTAACTGTGGAACATATGTACACAGGCACCTGACATGATGTGGCCAATCTCATTCCTCAGTTCCTTCATTTTCCCTCCCCTCCTCCCTCCGCCTGGTCCCCTTCCTTTTCTTTGCTAGTCTGCCTTCTATCTTCATGAGATCCTTCCACCCTTTTTTCCTTTTACCTCTCCAATATCAATATATGAGAGAAAACATTCAACTCTTCGTTTTCTGAAAACTCTGACTTTTAATATTTTTATTTTTCATTTTTGATGTTTCTACTGCTGCATTTTAGTTATACATAATATTGGGGTTCGTTTTGACATAATCATACATGCACAGACTATAATTTGTTCCACTTCAGTCCCCAGTACTTCCTTTTTCCCGCTCCTCTTCCCATCCACTCTTCTTCTTGTGCTTCACTGGTCTTCCTCCTAATCTCATTATAGATTTTTTTTTTTTTAAATTAGTGCTTACACAAAGGCACTTTCTTTCTTATATGGAAGGTAGACCAAAATAAGGGGAAAAATGGGGGGAATCACATGAAAAATAGAAGGGAGAACAGTGGAGCTAAGGAAAATTGTGACTTTTAAACTAAAACTTGGCTTAAGAATCACTCAAAAATTCTGATTCTATGTATTGGTCAGTCAGCTACCTACCTACCAATCTATCTTTATGGTATTTATAGCTAGACATTTTGATTCAGAATCTGAGTTTAGGATCAAGAAATCTGCTATTTTTAAAATATTCTTCAATTAATTTTCAAGCAAAGAGATCTGGGGATGACTGTTTTAATAGAAAATGTAATGTATAAAGCTATTCCCCGGCCCATTCTGTTGCAGTCATTTTCCCCGCCTCCCAACCACTTGTCAGTTTGTGAACATCCTAGCTAGCTATTGGTTCATCAGTCAGCTTGCAAGTATCCTTCTCTGATATTGGTCCTGTTAGCCTGGTGAATTCAACCGCCATCTTTTCTCTCTCTTGCTTCTCTCTCCTCCACACTTGCTTTCCCTCCTCCTAGCTTTCCACTCTCTCTAGCACATGCCCTTTCTCTTTCCTTTCTCTTTTCCTCTCATTTTCTCTCTTACCCTGCAGGGAGACACTCTGTTTGCTTAATAAACTCCCTTATGTGATTTCCTGTGTTCTGCGTGGTTTCGTGGGGTTTTCCTTACAGAAAATGTAGCATAACACAGCATGTTTTAATTGTGGGTTTTGTCCTTGGGACTTACTGCTATGATTCACGGCAAGGTAAAGGCAACAGTATGGAATATGTCATCATCCTTCTTAAAGGAAAGCAGGCATCTCGAATCAGATAATTTTTTTTTTTTTCTTTTACAGTGACCAGTTGATTCCCCCCAATCCCACCAGATCAGACTCATTGGGAAGAGTCTGATCTGTGTGATCTGAGTTTACTACCTTTATACAGATAAGTTGCAATTGTTTAGTTTTCCAAGCTTCTACCTAGTAGATTGCCAATTTCTCATCAAGCCCTGAGTAACAGAGACCCAGCCAAATCTGTACCATAAGAGCATCAAAGCCTTCCCTGAATGTTCTGAGGCATCTGCTACCACTTTTATTTTTCTGATATTTCAATCCAAAGTAAATAACTTAGCTCCAGTTTGCAAACCGAGTATTCAGTTTGTCATTGACTATAAAGATTCAGAAAAATGACTTTGGGAAGTGCTGGGATCTCCTGAGCAAAGTCTTGCAGCACAATCCTCAGGCTTCCTGGGAACCCATTTTATTATTGTTGGAGGAGGTGATGCAGTGAACAGACAAAATTCAGTAGTTTTGGCCTTTAAGTGTGATCCCCCAAGTGTTCTGGAGGAGTCTATGGCTCCCCAGCGGGAAACACCTGCTGGAGAGACTTCCCACTTGCAAAGAGCACTTTTGAAATTGGCGACAGGATTAGCTTGCTGGCTAAGCGCTGTGTTCAGCTCACTGCTGGGTCCTGCTGAGTTTTTTCTGCACATCTTCTTTGACTGCTGGTTGCAGTCTCAGTTTCTTGTCAAGGCCTGAGAGCCCAGCATCCCCAAGTGCAGGAAACATCTGTGCCAGTTACTGAAATATTAACTGCTGAGATCAGGGGAGTCTCCAGAGGTCTTGGAAGTTGTGGAACTCTGTGTTCAGGTTTGTCATTGGGAGCCCCTTTCTGGGATCATTTATCTCACCTGTACAATGGGATTCTGAAGTGAGATTGCTGTTTCCCTGAGTGTGTTAGGTTGGTAGATGATAAGATTTTGTGTGGTTGAGGGATTATTATCTTTAATTGTTATATGATTATTTTCAGTTCTTTTTTATTTATGGTAAGTTTTATAAATTGTTAATAATCAGTGACCTTTTTAAAATATATTTAAATGTACAACATGAACCTATTAAAGGAAAAAAAAAATCCCAGAGAACAAAATGAATTATATCAGAGATGGGTGGATGTTGATAAAAAATTGAGGGTGCCATGAGAAAGATTGCCAAACACAAAAGAATAAACTGGATGACCTCTGAGAATCAGGTCACCTCCTTGACATTCTAGTACAGTCACCTCTCCAGGACTGCTTCCTTAGCTATCAAATGCAAAGGATAGAGTAACTGTCCTTCCCAGGACTTCTGCTCTATGATTAGGCGAGTAGCTCCATCCAGATCTTTAACACAGGGTCTGGTATTTTAAATGCATGATACTATGTGACAATACCAGACTCCTTAATGGGGTGGTAGTTTACTGGTCTATTAATAGTTTTCCCCCCTCTCCCCAATTTATAGAAGGGATTCATCTGACAATTCAGTGGAGTGTTTGGGGAATTGGCCAGGGAAAGACCATGGAAGCAGAGGCCAAGTCGATCTGAGGGTAAATTGCTGCCACCCCTGAGGTATATAAGAAGGCAAGTCCCTGGATCTCCTTGTCTCATAGCCTGATTTTTTTGTCTAAGGGATGACAGCATTGATGAGCCTTTTCTCTGACAGCCTTGAGAGTCCAGTGAGATGCAGGATTCAAGAAGTTTAGGGGGTGCTATAAAAATGCAAGGAATTATTAAGTGATGGAATTGAAAACCCCCCAGGGAAGAGGCCCTCTTTTGCCCAAGTGCGTAATCCCTAGGATTTCTTCCATCTTGCATATGTATTTAAAAAGCTTTTAAATGAATCTACATGTCATCTTTAAAAGATTCTCCTATAGTTTAGCAATTTGTATACTTGGCCACTTTGAATGATCTTAAGGAGAAAAATGCAGCTTGTCTAAATCCAAGCACTTTTTGGACTAATGTTCGCAATTATCCTTCTTCTTCCCCACGCTTGACATTTAAAGTGATAACTTGCAGGTTCTTCCACTGCTAGCTATGCAGGCGCCACCCGACCCCTCGTGCCTCTCACCATCTGTGAATTCTTGTCAACTGAGAGTAAACTCTGCATAAATTTCACAATTGGAGATTGGTAATAGCGGAGACCTCTAGCTCCTCCTTCCTTCCTGCTTTCTTTTTTTTTTTTAAATGCCATCCATGATTGTCCCTCCTATCACTAAAGGGCTGCTATCATCCCTCATCCATATGCCACTGCAAACAGCCACCAAGGGTGCACTGGAGGGCTGGGCTGCCAGAAGTCACAGGCACTTCCCTTCTCAAGCAGCAGGGTCAAGCAGCTCCCTTCCTGAGCTCTGGCATCTGCCTCTAAATAACTCTTCCTTCTTCACCCGCTGAATTCGCTGTCTCAGCTCCTCCCCCTGCTCTGGCTCCCACACAGTCCTGAAGAAAGCTCTTCCAAATCTCTGCAACTCCATTCTGTCACCCTTCTAACATGTCTGCACGTTTCTCAAGTCTTTCTTTCTCTACCCTTTCTTCCTTGGGCACTGAGTTGGTTCTTGACTACTAACTTTTGTCTCTTTCTCTGCTTCGAACTGTCAAGATTCCAAGTTCCTTATGTTGGGGGTGTTCATTCTCTCCGTGCTTTTCCTTCCCTTCTTATCCGTGAAACCCATTAACAGCTTCTGCACCTGACAAGGAACGTGCCTTCCCTCTGAAGTACTGGGGCGAGCACCCGCTTCCAGAATCAGACAGATCTGCATTCTGATTCTAGGTAGTGCAGTATGTGTCTCATTTGACTCAGCCGTAAAATGGGGGTGATAACGTAGACCTCTCAGATTTGTTGGCAGTTCAGTTCAATAAAATTCTCTTTCTCTTTTCTCTTAGAAAGTTGTCTTCATTTCGTTCATCCTGCCATCAACATCTACGGAAAAGCTGCTCTGTTGCTAGCACATTGCAAGGTACATGAAGTGACAGAGACAAATGACAAAACATGCCCTTGAAGTTGTTGTGAAGTTCAGATTCATGCTGGCAGACAGACAGGATGGTGCACGTATGCACTCACACACACACATGCACACAGACACACACACACACACACACACACACACACACACACACACACATATCATGCCAACATGTATGATGGGGAGCAAACCGAGAAGGCTCTGCAGAGGAGGAGCTGTTGAGCTGGGAATTATGAAAGGATAGCTTTGCAGCTGGACCATGGTGGAGGATGGGGAGAGGGTAGCCTTAGCCCTGAGAATAGCATGAATAAAAAGGAGAAATCTGGGAAATAGCAGTCTAAAGTCCTGTCCATTACAGAGTATAGGAAAGGGACAGTATAGTTCATTGTGTATACTTAACTGGCATCAATTGACCCCAGCCAAGGCATTTATCACAACTTCATCTTAATTTGCTCATATCTCTGTTAAGGGCACTGCATTATGTGAGTACTTACACAAACAAAGTGATTAGTACAGTGCAAAGCACTAACAAATCACTCAAAAATACTATTTTTTTTTTTTTTTTTTATGGCACCAGTGATTGAACCCGGTGGTATTTAACCACCAAGCCACTTCCTCAGGCCTTTTCTATATTTTTATTTTGAGACAGGGTCTCACTAAGTTGCTTAGGGCCTCGCTAAGTTGCTGAGGCTGGCCTTGAACTTATGATCCTATTCCCTCAGCCTCCCAAGGCATTGGGATTGCAGGCATGTGCCATCACACCTGGCAAAAATACTAAGTTTTTCGATGTCATTTTGTTATGAGATAAAGAAGATGCAACCAGAATGAAAGCCCAGGTAATTTCTTAGCACTGAGTCTGCCATGTTTTGAGGCCTGGGGTTGAGGAGGCTCAAATTCTCATCCTGTTGTTGATGCCAACTTGCTGTGTGTCCTAGGGGAATTTATAACTCAGACTTGAAGTAATGTAACTTGCTGTTTGTTTTTCTTTAAATGCTTTCTGGGAATTGGGGTAACTCCACCCTTTCAAGAACTAGTCACACATCCTGGAATGTTACAACATCAGGTTGGAGAACAGTGTTGTAAATCAAGCGCCTCATTGGCTGTAAAATCATTGTTAGTTGCATAAAAGAGTTATGAAATTCTCCTTCCCTTTTTTAGGCCAAAATATCAAAGATCCCATGACATGGCAGCTTTGTTTCCCCAGAGTAGACAGTCCAGTTGAACAGAACACACTGAACCAGCAAGCAGAGATTATTCCTTGAACACAAAGTGTTACATCGTTTGGGAAGAAGGGACAAAAAGAAGAGACCCCTGCTTCCCACTCTTCTGGAGATGCCACATGATGTGTGGAAATAATGAAAAACACCGGAAAATCGAGCCACACGAGGGGACACACCCCTGTAATCCCAGCGGCTTGGGAGGCTGAGGCAGGAGGATGGCAAGTTTAAAGCCAACCTCAGCAACCTAGCAAGGCCCTAAGCAACTTAGTGAGGCCCTGTCTCAATTTGTTTTAAAAAAGGGCTGGGGATATGGCCCAGTGGTTAAGCATCCCTGGATTCAATCCCTAGTACCAAAACAAGTAAACAAAAAACCCAACAAAGAAAAACACTAGAAAATCAAGTATTGCAGGGCATTCTGTATGACAGGCCAGATTGGTACCCCAGGCTCAGGTGCCTTCTGCCTCTCTCAATTAGCTTCCTGTCTGCCTGGTGTCACAAAGGCGGTGAGAGGTGTGGCCTGGGCTTGAGCCAGATCTGCCTGTTCCCACCTGGCAATGCTGACTCTGTTTGAAGGGGGCTCCAGGGTAGTAGTCATGGCGAAGACAGAAGCAGGAGTAAAGTGTGACGGATGTTGCTACTACTGATAATAATAACAGAAAATCAGGGAGATGGATTAAAGAGGAAGCGGGCCAGGAGTCATCTGGAGTATTCTACTCAAGCCTGTTCCATGTCTTGAGCTTCTGAAGTGTTTAGCACTTGTGGTCTGAAGAACATAAGAATAGAGCCTCTATTGCCTGATATCAAAGGTGGGGCTCTTACATCCTATCATGAAGTGTCAGACCACACTAATTAAAAAAAAAAAAAAATCCAGTAATGAGGTTTATTTCCTCAAGGGTCTCATGTTGTTGTTTTATTGTTTGGTAACTCTGTTGACAGACATATAGATAGAGGTGTTAGACGTGAGCTTAAATGAGTCTCCCAGTGCGTTAGAGTTGGCCCGTCGGTTTCACCTGTGACATGGAATAAGATATGAGAGTCTTCAGTTTACATATACTAGGCTTGGGTGTGAAACACGGGCCTGTCCTGAAAGCTGCTAAATCTTGACCCTGCCCTTCGCTCATCAAGAATTTCTGGCTCACCTGGAGCAGAACACTTTTGTCCTGGGATAGGGATACAACTCATCTGTTGGGAAAAGTTCCTTGCAGAGTTACTCCCTTTTCTTTTCTTCCTCCTTTTTTTTTTTCCTTTTGGTACTGGGGATTGAACCCAGGAGCTCTTAATCACTGAGCCATATCCCCAGCCCAGGCCTTTATATTTATTTATTTTTAGAAGTTTGAGATAGGATTTCACCAAGTCACTGAGGCTGGTTTTGAACTTGTGATCCTCCTGCTTCAGCTCCCCTGCACCTGAGTCCCTGGGATTGCAGGTGTGCTCTACCATGCCTGGCGATGGTCGCTCCCTTTTCCAGCCTGGCTGTTGCACTCTCAGTACGGGAACCCTTGGCACACTCCCACCCCTGCAGGCAGGAAATGCTACATGAATACACAGGTGTGTTCCTTCCTCTGGGAGCTCCATGAGGAAGCGTCCCCCGTACAGTGGGATGCTCTAATATGACGTGCTTCCATGAAACAGGCTGCTGTGTAGCACACAGCCAGGTGCTTGGCACGGGGGCCCCTCACCATTCCAAGGTGTAGTCAGTTGTAATAAGTTGCCACAAGTGAGTGTTGAATGAGGCATTGGAAGCGATGAAATGTCCTCCTGATAGCGCAGACACTAGAGAGGCAACTGAGTCTCTACCTGGTAGCCTTCTTGACCCTCTAACCTGGATGGCAGAATAGGCACAATGCAGATCACTGGGCCTACTCATTTTGAAAGCTTGACTGCACTATCTTCCTGTCCCTGGGGAAAGCACAACAAGAGCCTAAATATAGCATGACCTTCCACCGTGTTTAGGAGGGTCAAGGTCATGCCAAGCAAACAGAAAAGTTCTACAAGGAGTATATCCCTAGAAGTATGTGCAAATATTCTGGACCATCAGGTAGGCAATTGTCCATCATCTACATCTGTGGAAAGTTTCCTCCATGCCCAGCAGTTTATAAAGTGTTTAATATGAGTGAGCTCATTTACTGCATTACAAGATGGGAAACCAAGGCATGGAGCAGCTAAGAATTTAGCCCTGGGTTGTTACAGATCCAGGGGTTGCAGATGCATTATTTGAATTAATCTGGAGCTGGACTTAACACTTATCGTGTATCTCTGTTTGCTTTCAGGAATAGGTAATAATATACCATCATTTGATAAACATTTCTTGGGTGATTACCATGGCCCTGTTCCAGCTAAAGATGAAAAAGAGAAAAAGCTCTGAAACTGATGACTGAGGTAGAGAGACAGATATGTGAACACATGACTACATTATGCTGTGATATAAGCAAAATAAAGTTTAGTGATTTAGGATTTAGTGAGAGACAGTCAGAGAGGGTGGTGCATGCCTATCATTCCAATGACTTGAGAGGCTGACGGAGGAGGATCTCAGGTTACAGGCCAGGCTGGGTAACTTAGTGAGACCCTGTTTTAAAATGAAAAATAAAAAGACTGGAGATACAGTAAGTTGTTTAGTGTTCCTGGGTTCAATACCCACTATCACATTAAAAAAATAAATAAACAAATAAGGATTGGTGACAGACAGACCTAACTCTCTTATCCTTCACTTACAAGCTATGTGACCTAGGGAAGGTTACTTATCCCCTCTGTTCCTAAGTTGTATCATCTTGTCTGGTAAAATGAATTCATAGTCTCAGTGAATTATATTTGGATAAAACAAATATATTGAATAAAAACTAATTGGCACACTGTCACATAACTTGCAATACCCACATAGCACAGTTATTTTAATAATGAAAATATGGATGAGATAAAGAGGGAAAAATATCAGAACCATCAAGAGGCCAGATCCAAAAGGCCTCCAGTGTCTCTTCAGGTGTTGGGAAATGGTGAAGCTCCTTGTGCTGGTGCTATAGTTTGGATGTTGAATGCCCCCTGAAGACCCACATTGTAAAGGTCAGCCCCATGGTGGTACTATCAGAATGTGATGAATTTTTAGGTGGCGATACCGAGTGTTAACTAATCTAATAAGTCATTGGAGGTATACCCTTGAAAGAAGTTGTCCGACCTTGGACTCTTCCTCTTCTCCTGTTTCCCAGCTCATGAGATGAACATTTTGTTCTTCCAAACCCTCCTACCATAATGCTCCGTGTTCAACAGAGGTCCCAAACCATCAGGTCATTTGCTTTTGGACATAAACTTTCAGAACTGTGGGACCCAAACAAACCTTTATTATTTATAAGGCAATTACCTGAAGTATTTTTGTTAAAGTAATGGAAAGCTGACTAACACAGCTAGAAAGGGACAAAAAAAAAAAAAAAAAAAAAATGAGTTTTATAAGTGTCACTTAAGAGACGGTATGGTGGAAAGAGCAAAGTGGGGAAAGACTGGTGCCAAGGGACCAGTCGGTGGAATGCAGAGTGCATCCACAACTGTTCTGACTGTCAGAGACTTCTGGTCCTGATACAGAAGGAATTCAAAGATCAAGAGTCAGAGAAACCTTAGCCTTGTTTAGCTCTGTCCATCGAGCATAGCAGGGGAACTTCAGGGCCAGAAACACAATCTGTTCTTTCTGGGAGGAGGTAGCAACAGGGATGTCTCCTGTGGCCTGACCCAACAACGTGGGCTCTACTCATTTATCTCAATAGTTCAAGCCCTAGATATATATAGAACCGTGGTGACAACCGACAGAAGGTAATTTAATTTGAGCAAAGGCCCCAAGTGGGAGAGACTTGGGGAATGCCTCACATGCACGACTTGGTTTTTTTAAAAATTATTTTTATATCCCCCAGCAAAGGCTTATCTTGTCACGTCTTTGGTTGCATTTGGCCAAACACCAGAGGGAAAAAAGACACAATCTAGGCCAGTAGTTATGAAAGAAACCATTTTTGGAAAAGAATAAAATAAAAATAAAAAACCTGCCTCTTCGTCCCTTGGCGGATGCAAAGAGGAAAGTGGGCTTATCAGTAATTCTCAAGTTCTGTTCTCTTCCTGTGAGCTGACAAGTCATTCTCTCCTGTATCCCCAGAACTCTCCCCAGAATATATTAGCCAGGGGGCTCCAGGACAGGCTGGCTTGGATTGCAATAAGGGCCACCAGTGCCCACTCCTTTCTGTGTTTCTGTGCCCCCATCTTTTATCCACATATTTTCTGTTTCTTCTGCAGGGACTGCTATGTAGACTTTTTTTTTTTTCCCCCCTGAGGTTTAATCAACTGCCTCAAAACTCCTGAGATACAGAGACAGGCCCATCTGTGTCCAAATTCTGATCGTTCCTGTTTTCTGTGCAGGTGGCCTTGAGGAAGTCAAAGGATTTTTCTAATACTCAGTTTGTTCTGGATTTATACATGCTATATCCCCTCTCAGTGACCAAATGCTCCCTGTTGCCCTCATGGCCTTAAAATTCTGTTACCATGCCATGCCCATGGGCTCCTTCCTGTTTGCAAAGCCTTTGAAGCGGTGGCTCCAGTGTTGTCCCTTTAACCCATCTGCCACACCATGAGAGTCTGATGATCTACACCTAATTTCTGACCTTGTTCCCAACATTTCCAAATACACATCTCCTTAAAATCTTACAGCCTTTTGAGGTAGAGCAGACTTTCCCTTCTCCCAGGGACTTCTCTGACCAGAGAAGCAACCGATGTTTGCCGGGACACTGAACTCCAGTAGGATTTCTGGCTTCTAAGGCTCCCTTGGATGTGTTCCAAGCACTTCCAGATTGCTAGGTGCTGTCCTGAATTATGGTCTACATGGGCTCTGCTTGACCCTGAGAGTTGAGCTAACAGTGATGGATGGACATTATGGAAGGTCAAGTGGATGTGGAATCTGCATAAACCAGCGATCTCATTGTTGCACGTGGTTGCAATGATGAGGTAGATGATGATCTGGTCAGTGGGTTACACTCTCCGAGTGCCTACCCCTGGGGAAAAACATGGCAAAGGAACTCAGTCTCTGTGCACCCAGGTCTGAGGAGAGGAGCTGTATCCGGGAGAGATGGAGCACTTGTCACACAGCAAGCTACTTCTGTCTCTATTGTGTTATAACACTGTCTTTTTTATGCTTGCAGTTAAGCTGGCCATACATCTTAAAGGTCGAGCCTTGCCTAAGCAGTTACTAGCCTATTTGGCAGATTATCGGTCGATAACAGAAAGTAACAAGCAATTCTGCGAACCCAGGAGAAAACAGACTCACAAACCACAGAAGAGCTATTTTACCGACCACAGAACATCCTGTTCACAAAGCACAGGATACGGGGTGTGGGGCCCTAGTCCCCGAGAGACCTGAAAGGCACTCACCATGTTGGCTGCCTTCGAGGGGACAGGGCAGAGCCCCCGAGTGGCCTGTTCTACCTGTCTGCCTCCTGACAGAATGCCCCATAAGCCTCCTTCCAGGGGACAGGTCCCACATGTCATGGGCACTGAATCTGACCAGAGTTGGAATGAACCTCCCTGCCAGGCACTGATGTCCCAAACTAACTTGGTTATCACTGATCCCAAAATCTGGCGCAGGGTCTGGCTCAAAAGACACATCCGAGAGTTGGGCTGGGCCTGCAGTTGGGTGCAAAATAATCTGAGTTTGGGAAGGTACAGAATTGAAATTTAATTTGGTAGTCATCCAACTTTGGAGGTGGTCACCAAAATCTCAAGGAAAGGGTTGCTTTGGAAAAGATAAAGATTCATGGACCCCCAACCCATAGGAACTGAATAAAACTTTCCTGAGAACGGGAAGTACCTATTTTTTTGAAGTTTCCCAGTGACTTAATAATTAAGTAGATTTGAGAAGAACCCATCCACCTTATTCCATGGGAAGAAAACCAAGATCTCCATACTGCTTTGGCAGCCTGCTTCTGTTCTAAAAGGAGAGATCATATATGTTAGAGTCAAATGATTCAGCATTCGCAGGGTTCATTCTAGCTGTTACCCTTGAATAATCAGAAAAGAGGGCATTACTTCCTCTAATGCTTCCCTTCTCTGTTCATGCACATCCCGCAGACCCAGCTCCTAGCTAGGTATAGTTATAGCAGCCGGTATGCACTGAATAATCTCTGTTTCCCAGGTACTGCGCACACCGCTCAACCTGCATTGTTTCACAGAGTCCCCTAAATTCCTCTGAGAAACTTTGCTATGATTCTCTTTTTACAGATGAAATTGCAACAGAGAAGTTAATTAACTGAACTAAGTTCCTTGTAAGGGGTAAAGCTAGAATTTAAACCCTGATGTACTTGTTCCAGAACCTGTTCTCACAAATTCCAAATTTTGATATAAGTGGCTGAGTATTTGTTGTTGTTTGTTGTCACGTTTGGACACGTAGCTTCATAGGTCACACAGCCATTTTCCAACATCTTACTTTTCTCTAAGACAGTTCTAAATAAATCATTTGTATTGTTACAAGAAAGTGTTTCTACAGCTATAACTCTGTGTGTGCTTGTGTGTTTTGGGGAAAGCTAAATTCATTTTAAAAAACATGGTGTTTGCCCTTTTTCATTATATTAGTGAGATCAGACATTTTCTACCCAGATGGGGTAACTCTACTGAATGTTTAACCATCACCTATCCTGGGATGAGATAGGGGCGGTAGAAAACTACTGTAGTAGAAAACTACAAACAGCGTTTGCTGAGTTCTGTGGTGTGGATATTTCCGCTGTGGTTAATTTTAAAGTTCCAGCATGATGTCAATGAAGGTGGAATTGGCAAAAGATGCTTACAATCAACTCTCAGTAGCCAAATGATCAGAAATTATAGCATCTTTTCTTCAGTCTTCTGAAACCTCTATTCTTGCTCACAGAAATCACATCAATTTTCCGGGTCCAATTTCTGCTTACATGTAATCACCAAAACCAATGTTCAGAGAGTGATCTCTATTCCAGAGGCACTGTGCAAATGATGTGAGAGAGTTTGACATTACCACCTGTTGTCCCCTAACATCAGAGAGTATGGTAAACAGAATTTCCAAACTCCTGTTGCTCTTCTCCCGTGACTGGCGTATAGCTCACTATGTTGGGAGAGGCAGGTTGAAATCAGGGTCAGCAAGGGCTCTGGACTTAGGCACATGTCCATCCTTGTCTAAGCCCCAGATCTATTAGAGGTGGGACTTTAATAAAGACATGTTCCTTCTCATGGATCTGGAATAATGTCTAAACATGCTGACCACACAGGAGACTTAGGAGAATTGAATAATAGACCATAGGTAAAATATGACATGTTCCAGATGTTCAACAACTGTAGCCATCAACCCCAAGTTCCTTCACAAATCATTTACATTTTCTCCATTCACAGTCCTTCTTCCATATAAAAGTTGTCTCCACCTGCTATTCGCTCAGAGACCCCATCCTTCTTTTCCTGCTTGTGTTGGATGCTCCCGACTCTGACTTGTGATTTCTCTGTGTTCCTGTGATTCTATTTTCATCCTTCAAGGCTTCCTTTCTAAGCCTGTTGGCTTTTCTTCTCTGTGTTCCTGGTTTTTTTTTCTCAGGCTGTAACTTCCTCAGTCATGCATTTCTCCTTCTTCTGGGACGTGCGCTCCATCACCAGTGGGACGTTTAGTCTCAACTCTTTGCTTTTCCCTCCATTAATTTCCTGCAATACCCCTCCCCACTTCTCCTCTGTGGGTTTCAGACAAAGCTCTCTTCACTGATGTGTGTTCTGTTTGCTTCTCTATACAAGAGCAGCCTTTGCTGCCTTCTTTATTTCTAGCATCTTGTACACCCCTTGCTTCTGCATACCGTCTCCTCCTCTCTTGGGCTTGCTCTGCCTCAACCTGAAATCCACTACCTTTATTTTCCCATGTCAATCCCAAAGGACTGCTGCATCCTTTTCCATCAGCCCATTATTTTTCTTTCCCTTTCATTTTCCCCTGAAACTCCTCCGGCTGAGCACATTTTCCCTTTCAAGATGCAAAAGACTCAGAGGCAATTTGTATTGATATATCTATTCACACCATAAGGGTAACATTCTTTTGCGAGGCTGCAGAGCTCACTTCTTGTTCACTAACTTGTGGAAAAACGAAAATAAAACAAAGAAAAGCACTTCTGTCTCTATCCGAAGTCTCTTTCACGAGTCCCTGTACAGAAAGAGAGTGTGGGGCAGTGGAAAGTGCATGGACCTGGATCTAGTTTCAGATCATCAGTCACAGCCCTGTGATTTGGGGGCAAGGGAATTAGCCCTCAAGCCTCATTCTCTCCCTCAGTAAAATTAGAGGCAGCACAATGGAGTCTGAGAACTGGGCTTCAGGATGGACAGAGTTCAATTACTAGCTCATCTTACTAGGTGTGCAAACTAAGCCACTCGCCTCTCAATAACAAGAGCTTATTCTTTTAAGTAACCAGGTAATCTCACAGCTGAAGGGAGGATTTGGTGAGATGGCATGTGTACAATACCTAACCGGCGGCCTCACCCGTCGCAAGCACACACAGCTGGGATTTATTATTGGATTTTCCTATCTTTCTGAGAAGTGACATGGGCCCTGACACATGTCACTTTGCTCATGCTATTCTCTCTACCTCCTCAAGGGACTTCCCTGACTCACTCTTGGCCAGTTTTGTAAAGCCTTCTCCAATCACCCCATTGCTTCCAAACAGCACTGATCCTTCCCCATTGTCTGTCCTCTGTGACTTTGCCTGGGTTCTCTTTGGAGGGCTAGTCTCCTTATTTTGTAGATACGTGTATTTAACAGTATATTTCTTGGACATCAGTCTAATCTTTGAACTTGTAGAAAAGTAGATGTATCTCTTTTTTTCCTCCTCAATTTCTCATCAATAGACAAAATACCCAACAAAAAATAGATGCTCAATATATATTTGCTACTATATGGAAGAAGTGATGAGAACAATGGTAGTTGATCATTCTACATTTGTAATGAGTAAATTAATGAGGAAAGAAACCAATTCCTATAATCAGACTATAAGGCAAGGGCATAAGCACAGGACATCAGCCAGAAACCCACAGAGTAGGACCCCACTGGGGCCTCAGACTGGGCCCCACATCCTGAGGGACTTACTACAGAGGCCCAGGGCTGCTGATTGGGACCTATCACATATCTGCACATGGGACACCAGACTTATTCCCAAGTGTGAGCACAGGGTTAAATGGCTCTAGCCTGGAATATGAAAGCAAGTACAGAAAGGCAGACAAGTCAGCAGAGTAATCTGGTTTATTTGGCTCTCTCAAGCAGTAATTCCTGGACAATTGGAGTCTTGACACTGTATCATCTTTCATTTTATTTCCTTATACTTCTACTTATTTTTTCATACTTATGAAAATGACACTGGGGAAAAAATAAAGTATAATGGGATTTTTTGAAAGTGAACATAAAATTGCAAGGCCTCTCCATTCCTGATTCTTTGCTGACACTTCTGCAGATAAGACCGACACTGTCTGACTAAGATGTATCAGGCTTTTATCACATGGGTTGTCGTTTCTAAGAACATAATTTAATCTAAGAAACAGAATGGTTCAACTATTCATTCAATAAGCATTTATTGAATGCCAAGTATGCACTAGGTACTATGTGACATATTGAGAATAATAAAAAGTGATGGCTTGAGAGACAGTCCTGAAAGAGAAGTCAAGGGCTTGGACTTCTGTTCTGTGGCTCTATCGTTTATTAGCTCTGTAGTAAGTCATGTGGACCCCTTGAGTCTCCGTTTTTGCATACAAGAAATCAATATGATAAGAGTTGCCTTCTCTCTGTCTCACAGTATGGTTTTAAAGGTTAAGAGAAATCATGTATTAAAGAGCTTTGAAAACAGAAGAGTGTTACAAAATTACAAAGAATGACATGAAGGGCTTCAATTTATTTTCCCATCACTTACCATGGGCTGCATTTTGAGGAAATTGGTATAAATCAAATGTGGGATTCAAGAACGAAGCTGGTAAAAGGAGCCCGAAGATGATCCTCCAAATTCTGACTCTGGTACAATGCAGTTCACCCCTCTTTCGTTCTTAATTTCCCTCATCTTAAAAAATGAAGGGCTGGGTTGTGGCTCAGTGGTAGAGCACTTGCTTAGCAGGTGCGAGGCACTGGGTTTTATTCTCAGCAACTAAAAAAATTTTCTTAAAAATGAAGTGGTTGGAGCAGATGAGCTTTGAATTCTCCTCCAGCTTCTATAGTGTTCTGTGATTTCATGACAATGACTACCATTTGTCTGAACTTACTAGTAAGTTATGTTTCTAACTCTGCTCACCAAAAGTCAACCTGGCTGCTGGGGTCCTGGGTCACACTAAGAATTCTGGAGCCCTAAGCACATTTTACTTCCTGGGTTTCTTCCTCCATTAAAAGACAAACAAAACTATATTTTATTACTGCATTGGTATAAAGGGGAATACAATGCAGTATCAACTATTTTTTTCTTTTGACATAAAGAAACGTTAAAACTTGTCGTGATTCTCCAAAAGCATTGTAGACCACAGGCACTATGCCTCCTGTAACTGATGGATAAGGTGGCTTGCTGGCATGTCCTAAAAGTGGTGGTAAGTTTTGTTCACAGAACATGTGGATTGCCAGTCACTGAAGCTTGACTTTCTGCTGGAGCAGGGTTTCTCAGACTCAGTGCTATTGGTATTTGAATAATTCTTGGCTCTCCTGTTCACTGTAGAGAATCTCTGGACTCTATTCACAAAGGACTAGTGGCACACCTGTCCCAGTCATAACAACCAAAAATGTCCCAGACATTGTTAAGTGTCCCCTGGAAGATATAAATCATCACCAATTGAGAACTGCTATTCTAGAATATTCTTTCTATATGTTGTTCTACTTCTAACGGTTCATGGTCTTTTAATAGCACATATCACTCTGGGTGAAACTAGAGACCTTAGTGGAACTATAAGACTCCTCCTACCTCTCCCATCTTCAATTCTCACTCTTCTTCCTATTACCAATGTGGGTCCAACCTCAGTGTCGCCCTGGCTCTGTCCTGGACATGATGAACACATTATGGCCCATTGGGAACTTGGAAATATTCCTTCACTCTGTGCAACATGCTTTGCTCAGCTAATCCACTTGCTACCTCTCTTACCTTCTTTGTTTTCTTGGTTTGAATTGCATCACCTTAATGAGGGCTACCCTAACCATCCTTTATAAAACCTGCCACTTCTCTCCCCACTTCTCTCTCGCCTTCTGTGTATCTGTCTCTTATCTCTCTCTCTCCCCCCACAGGTATTCTATCGATTTTCAACTGTGGATTTTTTCCATAGATTATAATAAGTGCATATAATTTAAACTATTTAATTATTTTCTTGCCTTTCTTCCCCTGTTGGAGTATAAACTCCATGAGGACAGGGATCCTTATGTTTTCTGTTTTGTTCCTGACTATATCCCAACTGCCCTGTAGTAGGTGTTCAGTAAATATGCATTGGATTGAGTTGAACAGAATTGAATCAGAGCTGCCCTTTCTGTGTTTGAACATACTAGTGAGGAACTTCTTCCTTCTTTTGACCCCAAATTTGCATCTGTGCCTCCCTTGCTGTGTAACCATCCGTTCTACAGGAGAGTTCCGTGAGGTTTTTTTTTTTGTCTCTTCCTCACTCTGCCTGGCCATATTTCTGTTTGTACCCCCATCTGTTTCCCCTTTGTCCCTGGACTGCCTGGAGCAGCAGAAGGGAGACCGGAATACCCAAGATTTCAAACAGCTGACTTCTCACTTCTTAGAGCTGTTCTATCTGCAAAAATGAAGGATTCAAAAGAGACTTGAAAAAGCCAGACCTTGCAGTCCCTGTGAGCACAAAGAGTGACCAAGAGAACAGAGGAGCCCCTTTCAAATCTTTATGTAGGGAATTATCTACCACCAGAGCTGCTGAATAGAAAGGCCAGGAGATGGGGTCATGATGTCCTCCTCTCCAAGCCGCCTGGGAGAGGCAGCCAAGGTATCTTGCAACCAGGGCTGGCCAGTGGGGACACCAGGAGCCCCTGTCTTGCCTGAGAGGCAGCCCTCGCTGACCTAGTTTCAGCCCAACATCGCCTGACACAGCACTGCAATCCGCAACTTTAATAACTTGGTGACATACAAAGCAGTTTTGATGCAAAGTGGAGCTGACAGAGCAGCAGAGGAAAGGCTCTGCTTCTCACTGAGCTGTGTGGAGAATCCACCCAAGGTGACTGCAACCTTCGCAGCCTGCCGACAGGATCAGCCTGCTCTTGCAAACAGGGAAGGCTGGCTTGTTTGCTAGGAGGGCAGACAGAGGGGCAGCCGACGGGTGAGTGGGACCTGCCTGGAAGGCCCCGTTGATGCAGCACGTCTCTTCTGCTTTGATACTGTGTCTCTAAGACCCCTGCTCTCCGTCACCCCTGCTGCCTCTGCCTTTTTCACAACTCCATCACTCGGCTATTGTAACAGCTGCAAAATGTGTTTGGGACTCGTCCCGCTTATTCCATTGTATTCAGAGTCAATAGAGTGATCCTCAAAACACGGTATCAATGATCATGTCATTTTCTACATCAAACCCTTCCATGCCTTTCATTCCTGCAGAAAAACTGCAAAAGCAAAACAACTGATACCTGTGCTCAGTCTGTAAGCTACGTTTTTAGCTTCTCTCACTTGATCCTGAACATTCCTTATCACCTCTGGCAATCACCACCTCAAGCTCCAGTTTCCTCTTTGCCATATTTTAAACATGCACTGTGCCTTTCATTCCCTCACGTCCTGGGGTGCCCGCTCACACAGTGCTCACTTGGATGCCTCCTGGGCTGCAGGACTCACTCTCACACAGCAACCTTTTCTAATACTGAGCAGCTATAAAGCTCTGCATGTCTTTGCTTAGGAAACAACACTCCTGCATAACTTTTATTTTTGCCCCTGCCCTGCAGAAAATGTTCTGTCCCAAGACTCTTCTCAGAAGTGATTTTGGGGAAATACATTTTTAAAACATCTTATCTGAGCCAGAAGTTATAGGGTCCCATATTCTTTTTTTTTTTTTTTTTTTTTTTCATATGGTATGTTTTCTCCTATCCCAGCCCCTTCTCTCTCCTCTTTCTGCACCTGCTAAAAACATGCAGACTCCTCTAAGAGTCAACAGGGGGAATTATACAATGTGCATTTAAAGATAATCATAATAATTAGAAACAATAATAATAACATTTAGCAACTGTTCTTGGCATATGGAAATGGGTGTTTTGACCTGGGTTGTGTGATTTGAATTATTTATTCTAGTATTCATTCATTAGCAATGAGGATACACAAAGTAAAGCAAGGCCCCCGCCTGTCTATGTTTCAGGGTCTGGAGTGGGGTGTGTAGTCCTGGAAGCGGGTATTACAGCTCAGTGTGGTAGAAGTATGTGGGCTACTGGCGCAATGAAGAGGTGTCCTTAAGCCAGTATGGGGAGACAGGAGAAACCCAAAAAGATGCAGGAAGTCCTGCAGAGGAACTGCTGTTCACAGGAAGATTTGGCACTTAACAGGAGATAAACTAGAAGAAGGGAGTGAGCAGGACACTGCAGGTGGCAGACAGAGCAAGAGCGAAAGAACAGAGACGAGACAGAATATTTACTCAGAGGCTGCAGAGGTTTTAATGAATTCTTATCAGGGTGAGGTGTATTAGGAGGTCAATTCTTGTGTCCAGACTGAAGTTCAAATGGAGTTCTAGAAGGGAGAGATTACTGGGGCTTGAAATTGTCAGGACAACCTCACTGGAGGGAGAGGGTACCAAAGTGGGCCCCAAAGGAAGAACACACTATAGATAGTAGAGAGGACAGATAGATATCTATATGCAAATATGTCCGCACACATACATCTGCTTCATATGCATTTAAACCTTAGATTGACTTTCACTTGCCTTCCACTTTGGTTTCCATGGTAACCCTGGCCACTTATTTTTCTTTTAACCTCCTTTTCATTGTTTCAGGATAAGGTGGGCTCCATGAGGGTTAACCAGTCAGGGAAAGACAGCAGATTTTAAAGCAATTATTTGGATTTTTTCTTTTAAAGAAAATCGCCAACTTTGCAATTTAATGCAAACTGTCTCTGGTATATTTGCCCTGAAGGATGCTGTAGGGAGAAACAGGAGCCAGAATCCTTCTAGTCCCCTCCTCCCTGACTTCTATTATTACCGTGCACTTACTGCTAATACAGCATCTAAACTTGCAATCTCGGTAACTATGGCAATAAAATGGGTGAGATTCCCTTCCATTATGACTTGAATTGTTAGGACTTTGCAAACAGCACGTGCGTTTGCACAGGGGAGGAGGAAGATGCACTCTGGGGAAAAATAGTGATTTCAGCTCCCTGTGGGGAGTTGGACATGGTTGTCTATCATTCCACATCCACATGGAGAATCATCACTGTCCCTGTGTCAGAGGATGAAGACAGGTACTCTGTGGGTGCAGTGTACATCCAGAGCTAGCAGAACTCCTTTGCACAGCCAGTAAGGCCAGGAGGCCAGGGCTGCACTGAGCTTAAAAGAGATAGCAGGTGGGAGGCAAGAGAGGAGGATCTAATCCAGGGGCCAGTAAACTTTCTCTATTAAGGGACAAACTAAACATGGAAAGTTTTGAGGGTCATGTGGTCTCTGTCACCACTACTTGCCCTGTTGCCACACAAAAGTAGTCACAGACATAATGTAAATAACTGGGCAGGTCGTGCCCCAGTAACATTTTATTTATGGATGCTAATATCTGAATTTAGAATATGCTTCACACGCCGTATTTTTTCCAGCCATTTAAAAATGTAAAACATATGCTTAGTTCAAGGATTGTATAAAAACAGGTGGTAAGCTGGGTTGACCCATAGACTATAATTTGGAATTTCTTGTTCCTCTATGCCATCAATTGCACATACCACACAGGTAGGTTTTGCTATGAATTTATTACCTATTAATTAATCATTAGTACTACATTTGTTGTATTAGTGGCATTAGATACTGCTGTCATTATTGGCTATAAATTTTATTATTGACTCTATCAAGAATTATCCTAAGTTCTATGTATATCATCATATTTAGTCATTACCAAAACTCACTTTGTAAATGAGAAAAACAAAACTCAGAGATTGAGATGCACAGGCTGACATTTACAGATGCGTTACAACTTTTCTTCTCACTGACCAGCCAGCCTCAGACCCAGGAGTCTCAGCAACCACCAAGCTGTGAAACCTTACTCTCAGAGGTCCAAGTCATGAAACAGAACAGTTCCACCTGTGGGAACAGAGCCCAGGTCTTTCAAGAACTTTCCTATTGCATTGAGTGCAATGAGCTGGAGGCCAGGAGAATTCAGTGGGAGCAGACTTATAATATCCTAGCTCCTGAGCCTCCTGGTAACCCCTGCTGGTCCAAGTCCCTGGTTTGTCTTTTGCCTTGGACTAAGTGACATTATAGTCATATTCACCATCTCCCGACTCTGCTATGTGTCTGAAAGAGCCCTTAACATTCTCACCTGCCTCTGGTACCTTTGCAGCCTCTGCCTGCTCCTTTCCTTGCTGTGTTGCCTTGATGCTGACAGCTGAGCCCCTTGGTGCTCAGACTTCCATCATTGGCCTGCTATTCTCAGTCCTCATGTCCCACCTCCATCCTCTTCAGTCCTTTTGAGGAGAGGCTCTGGGAACTTGGGATGCTTAGTCAGGAGAGAAGAATGTCCCAATGCTGGGGAGGAAGATAACTGTCTTCCAATCTCGAAGGAAGCAAGAGATGTTAATTATTCAGGACAGTCGCAGAGAGAAAAACTAGGAATCATGAACAGAATTTATAAAGTGGCTGATTTGTGTCTTACAGATATTATTCTAGGTCACTAAATATGCGTTCTGCTGCAGGCAGCTGTGATGCTGTGGAGACAAGGTTAGATGGGGCAGACCCATCCTGGGACTTCAGTCTTTTCCCAGGACTTTAGTTTCTTCCATTTTAACAGTTGGGCCCAACTCTTCTGTTTCTCCCTTCTGCCTTGAGCAAAGTGTCTTTATGACTTTGTGAACTGTAAAATTTGACTGCAGTTGCTCTTGATCCTCTTGGCAGGTGATGTGACCTTGGGAAAGCCAGGTCCCTTTCTGCGCCTTATTTTTCCATCAGCGCTGCGTGAATAATAATGCTCTCCCACTCCAAAGAGCGCCAGGCCTTCTTGCTCTGCTCCTGAAGAGCAGGCACATCTGGTTTTTGGATCCATTACTTTGCAAACTTTTATGAGATTTTTCCCCCTCTCAGTCCCTAGGAAATTACTGTGGTTCTTTCTTTGGAAAGAACATTAGCTGGGACCTGTGCTAAGCAAATGCATTCAGCTTCTCTCTATCTGATTTCTCTTTTTCTCATTTGTCAGCAAAGGAGAAACCTCCTAGCTATTAATCAAACTCCTGGCTGAGGATAGCTTTAATTGCAGAAACCATTGCTGGATGAGGAATGCTCAACTTTTCCAAAGAAAGCCGACTGCCTACCACAGAAGAGAAACAATTAATTACCTGCTTCTCCTGTCCCCAACAGAGATGCAGATGAACTAACAATATTGCTGCTGGCACCAAATTCTCCCTTCCCAAGGTAGAGCAGAGCTAATGCAAACTCAGACAACATTCATGAGGGTGGAATACCGATACAGTTCAGCTATCAGACACTGGTGAGAGCAAAAGTTTTGTATCTGTCTGGCATTTTTAAGATGGACACAGGCACACTTGAAACCTCATTAACAGAATGATTGGAACGTGTGTAAAATCATATTCTATGAAAGATCTGGTATAAGAGAGAGATTTGCAAGAAGAAAAATTGAAAGTAGAGGATGCAATTTTTAAAAGGTCAATTAAAGAGATCAACATGTTTTGTATCTCACAATTGACTGAAGTAGAATTGTCTGTGGAATATTACAATTTCACAATATCTTGAAGGTGGACTTATGGAAAGAGCTACTTGCTGAAATGGAGTTAGACTTATCTCTGTCAGTATGCAAGAACCATTGGAGATGTTATAAGTAAATCTTTGGATTGGAGGGGAGGTTTATTTAAATGATCTTGGATAGCTAACTTCCCTTTCTTAGGGTCTTTGCTTTCTAATGCCTCTGACTTACTTCAAAGGCAATATTGAAAAAGTGGTGACAGAGGGAGAATTGAGTTTTAAGTTTAGAATTTGTTTGAAAAAAAGGGGGGGGGCATGTATTAGAGAGCTATGGAAGCTAACACTAGAATACTTTAAAAAATTTTTAGTTGTCACACTAATGTGAAAAAAAATATATGAACATATATATATAACACATATGAATCCAGTGCTAGATTCTCTGTTTCTTTTTATTTGCATTCACAATATCTAGCAGATACTTGCACAGGGAAGTATTAATGATGTGTTTGTACGCATTGAGTCAAATTAAAACTTGCATTCTGATGAGTGTCCTGGGAGGTGATGTAAAGTAATAAAGAGAATGAGCCTGAATTAGACTGCCCTGGGTCTAGACCTTAGTTCCTTGATTTCTACATGAATGAACTTGAGCAGATGGCATAAACTCTCCATGCCTCAGTTTCCCCAAAACACTCTCCAGAACTCAATGAGGTCACAAATACAAAACATAGCAGAACTTTAAAAGGAAGAGCAGACATTTATTCAGCAGGTAAAATGTTCGAATTACTGTCCTATGCATTTTACACGCATTTATTTTAATCCGCACGCTAACTTTATTGCTGAACATGATACTGAGGAACTGAGTGGTTAACTGATGTGCCCAAGGTCACTTGGTGAGGAGATGCTGGCACCAGATTTCTGAGGCACTGCTCTCATGTCACAAGCAGTGGCCAGCGTTTGTGTCTTACTGTAACTCCCACTTTTCTCCCAGCAAAGGCTGGTTTCTATTCTTTCCTCGCTTTCTACCTCTGCTAAGCATGTGACTGTACCTACTACTTCTCTACTGCACGATGAATTGCCTGAGCTGAGTTTCTAGGACTCTGTTTGATTTTTTAGGACTTTTGCCATAGAACCTTGCAGAGGCTTTGCCTTTGACAGATGCTGTTTCTGTGTTGGGTGGGTCGATGCCTAGTATAATGATTTCATTTACTCAAAAGGGCCATGCTATATAGACAGCAGTCTGCGGATCTGCATTGGGGCTCCAAACCTTTAGAGACCTGTCATAGCCAGGTTTCCCTTTGTCTTTCTATATTTCATTTGTTTGTTTATGCATTTACTTATTTATTTCCAGGTAGAGTGGCTGTGTTCACCTAGTAAATGACCTAACCTCTCTGGGCTTTGGTTTTGCCATCTGTGACCTAAAGTTAAACCTGCTTTGGGGGATTCAGCTGTGATATTGGTGAAGTGAATTATCTAGAGAGCTTTCTTCCAGGGTTAGTAATTTTCACTTTTACTTGTCAACCTGAAAAGCTACTAAGGGGGAAAGGTGGTTTACTCTAAGAAACCACTGCAGTTCCTGTAAGTGATTTTCCTCTCAAAGCCCTTGGTTTGGTTTACCTCAGTTCCTGGTCAGACCCAGACCTTCACCTTTCACCTAAGCAGCTCTTCCTGTAGTGAGAATGTGGGGGGTCAGGTATGTGAGTAGTAAAGCGCTTCTTTTTGTCTGGAAGTGTTTTCCTTTTTCTAAGAGCTCTTTTCTTCTCTTGCATCATCTATCAGGCTCTCTCAGCGGCTTCAAATAGAAAACTTTGAAGTCAGTGAACTTAAAAGAAGACTGAAAGCTCAGCCAGATGCCTGGTGGTCCCGTGGGCAGGTAGCCTTGCTACACCGCTGCTGGTGGTGGACCCAGGCCGGGGCCTCCCTGCTCGCCTCTCTACTCACCCCGCGCCCTGGCCCGGGACAGCCACAGGCTGGACAGGCAGAGGGCTGGACGCGCGGCGGAGCTGCAGAGCAGTTCCCAGGTCTGTGCAGCCCGGGGGGACCCGGTGCACGGCGCCGATCCTGCAGCCCGCGAGGCCCAGCCAATGACTTCTGGGCCGCCTTTCAAGCCGCCGGCTGATTTCAAAACGGGTCTTTGAAAGGGCGGGCTCTGGGGACTCTGCACTGGGAGACGAGGCGCCGCTTTTCAGGGAGAATCGGCCTCCCTCGGTGGCGGTCGCCTGCTTTTCCTCGAGAATAAAAGGAAGAGGACAGTCGGGTGGCTGTTGGTGCGCCGGGTTTTGCATTCGTGTATTTACCGAGGAAGCCTGGACTCCCGGAGTTCTCACCGGCCATCGGGATGAATGGAGTATTTGAAGTGAAAACATGGAAAATTTTTCTTTGGGATAGTCCCCCCTCCTTCGCCCTCAAAACGCGGTGACATTGTTTTACTTAGGGATTCAATGTGGGAGGGTAAAAGCATACAGATATGCATCTAAAATTAAACGGGATGTTTCAAACCTTGTTCCAGGCGGGGAAATCCAGTGTCTGTTAGTCAGAGGACAGAGGAGGGGAGTAGCTGCCACCCCTGCCCCTGCCCCTGCCCCCGCTTTTTCTCCTGTTTTTCCACGCGCGCGCCTTTTGGCCCCTGGTTGCCTGGTCAGCATTTCCAAGCCACAGGAAAGGAGGTGGCGGGAATACCTGACCTACAATCAGACGGTTGGGTTCTGCATTTTCTGCAAGTCACTTACCATTGTGAGGGTGCCTGACACGTGGTAGCCACCCCTTCTTTGCCTCAACAGTGCATCAGCAGAGGGCAGACTTTTGCCTTAAATGTGCTTGGGCTTCTTCAGGCTCATTTTATTCTCCATCTCTTTATTGAGGCGGACTTGGCATAAAAAGGCTACTAGTGTTTCATATATACACCGTGGTGAGTTTGGGGATAGATAAACACCCACAAAATCATCACCACCTTCAAGGCCATACACCTGTTTATCACCTCCCAAAGTCTTCTCCTCCCACCTACTTTATGAATATTACTATTATTTGTGGCAAGAACATTTAACATTGATTTTACTGTCTTGACATATTTCAAGTGTACAATATCCTCAGTGAGGAACCTGGAGGGCATCTTGCTAAGGGAACCAAACCTCTGACTTCTGTTTGGGTCAGTCTTTCCTGGCACCAAATTTGAGGGTCTGACAGTACACACATCTCCCCTGATTCCCTTAACACTGAATCCCAACTGCGATGGCCTTTTTTGGTATAATCGCCTGAGCAGTCTTACCTATACTTTTTAAAACCCAACTTCTTCTAAGTCATCCCTGTCCTACGGGGTACCCCCAGCTTCTATTTTAGAAGCATAGTACTACCCATAGGGCATGCAAAGCCATTCAGAAGATGGTACTGAGTTAGAAAGAAAATGTAAGTACTCTGTTCTAGGATGATTTGTTTGGAAGGATCATTACTTATTCAGGGTTCCCTAGGAAGGTTGTCAATGAATCAATATGAGCCCAAAAGAACAAATTGAAATAAAACTTCCCAGAAAGGGAATATAGAGTCAATACAACAGCCTCGAGGGATGTTTTGGCTTCTTCTTATATGAAAATAAGACTTAAAGATCTGTATGAATTCACAGTCAACATAGAATGTGGGGAAACCAGAATTCAAGAAAATGCAGATTTTCTGACTTCAAGGGATGCTCTTTCCACTACACCACACATATGGATATTACTGTCCTCCATTTCTGTCCTCTTTCCTCTCTCTTCTGGTTAGAACTCTATCTCTTAATTCTGTACCTCAAACTTTTGTGTCCTGAAGCCTTATCAGGCTGTGACAGGCAGTCTTGGGCAGGCAGCCCACTTGGTACCCTGTGAATAGTACAGTTTCCATTCTCACACACACGCCATGTTGTATACCAAAATCCTATTCCCTCCAGCAGGAGGGAACTGTTAATTATAGACACTCATGGGCTCCGTGTTCCAACAGACCCAGTGCGTGTCTTTGTGTCTGGCCCAGCCCAGCAGAGAAAGGCTAAATTGTGTTTGAAAGCCTTACAAGCAGAACTTTAATTGAGGCATAAAAGCGTGTGCCTTGATCTTCCTGGGCCCTGTGGTTCTCTCATCACCTGCATCCTGTTCCTGATGACACGGTTTGGAGCAAAGCCCACAGTGAGACCTCTGCCAAAGGCTCCAAGCAGGATGCTGTAGCTGCCACCCTCCCTTCCTCGTCACCAGGACTGAAAGTTCTGCCTGCGTATGTTTATCTCTGGGACGTATGTGAAGCAGCCCAGTCCTGATCTCTGCATTCGTCTCCCTGTCCTATAATTCAGGTCTGTGTCCTCAGCCTTCAAATACTTGGTGAGAGTGTCTCCTTTTTCTTTTCTTTTTCTTTTTCTTTTTTTTTTTTTTTAGCACTGCCCTCCCCCGCTTGTATAATTCTCGTGGACCTGCCCTGGACCCCATTTTGACTGATTCACTGAGCAGGATTTTGGCGTTTGGCAGTATGCCTCTTGCATTCATGCAAGCATTCATTCAATTAATTTATCCTTCATTCATTTCTCCATGCATTTCTCCAATCATTCACTCATTCATTTGCCCCATTTTCAGTCTTTAATTGATTGGGTCAGAGGGGATGAAATGTGTAATAAGTTATTAGACTCTTGTTAAAAATATGACATCTATACAAACATCTATTGTACTATATTTATGTTTGATCTTCCAAGTTTAGGACAAGCTACTGGAGGCCTGGAGAGAGGCTTACCTTAAGTTGTTCCTTTTCTACATTGCATTTCTAAGATAATTTGAAAAATATTATAACCTCTTTATTACCTTTTCTTCCCCATAGCAACGGTTCTCTGTTCAGGAGACATTCTGTTAAGAAACACAATACATAAAAGGGACGAGCAGCCTGTTTGGGGTGGAGTTGAGGCTGTGCTCATGAATCTTGCTCATTCAGTCTCCCCAAACCTGCCCTCTCATCCTATATAGCTTTGCAGGGATTCTGAAGCATCTCTTCAGTATAGGAATTAAAGAACCAAAAGACATTAGAAGGCTGCCGACAATGAAGGCCACCCTGTTTCATCAGAAGGTTAAAGTATGAACAAATTGTGCCAACATACTTGCCAGTAAGGATTGGCACATAGGAGTTAGTTTTGATAGAGGGAGAGGGGTACAATCAGGGGTATGGGATGAAGGGGGCTTAGGGAAGGCATCTGGGTGCACACTGTCTTACCTCTTATCTTACTGAATTGTCAGACAGTCCCATGACATCAGGACACTACCATCACTGCATTAGCATTCCCGTTTTATGGATAAGGAAACTGAGGCACAGGAATGTGATTTCAGCATCCAGCTGAGAAGGGAACAAACTGAAACTTGAATTCAGGTCTTTGAATTCTCCTTCCTTTATGTGTCTCCTGCACTTAAAAAGACATTGTATCAGTTGTCTTCTTCAAACATGAGTGGGGCATGACCCCAAGCATATGATTCCTGCCTGTTAAAATGACTAGTTCCCTTTTTCTTCCTGCTTATTATCCCATAATCTTCACCCAGGGCAAACAGATTTGTACTTGTGTCTGTAAGATAAAGTCCCCCTCAGATCTTCTGGTACAGCTGCGTCACCTTGGAAGAATAGATTACAATATCCCTCCTAGATTCAACAGGAAAGCAGAATCTGGGGGCTGTATCTTTTTCTCTCCCCCAGACTTCAAGGATAAGGCTGTGCAGGAAATTCTAGAACAGAAGCAATCTCCCTCTTAGTCACTCAACCGGGGGATAAGGGAAGCAAGGCCTTATCTGATGAACTTTCCCAATCTCATCTTTGTCACCTGTGTTTCAAAGAAGAAAAGTGTCTATGCAGAAGGAGGGAACAACACATCAGGCAAAGACACTTCAAGGAAAGAGAATTTTAGACCAATATCCTTGATGAATATAGATGCAAAGATCCTTAACAAAATATTGGCAAACCGTATCCAAAAACATATTAAGAAAATTATGCACCACGATCAAGTGGGGTTCATCCCTGGAATGCAAGGATGGTTTAGCATCTGTAAATCAATAAACATAATCCGTCATGTCAATAGACTTAAGGATAAGAATCATATGGTTATTTCAATTGATGCAAAAAAAAAAAAAAGCGTTCGACAAAATACAACACCCCTTCATGCTCAAAACATTAGAAAAAATAGGAATAGTAGAAACATACCTGAATGTTGTAAAGGCTATTTATGCTAAGCCCATGGCCAACATCATTCTTAATGGAGAAAATCTGAAACCATTCACTTTAAAAATGGGAACAAGACAGGGATGTCCTCTTTCACCACTTCTATTCAACATTGTCCTTGACACTCTAGCCAGAGCAATTAGGCAGACCAAAGAAATTAAAGGGATATGAATAAGAAAAGAGGAACTTAAGCTGTCACTATTTGCTGATGACCTGATTCTATATTTAAAGGATGCAAAAACCTCTTCCATAAAACTTCTAGACCTCATCAATGAATTCAGCAAAATAGCAGGCTATAAAATCAACACTCATAAATCTAAAGCATTTTTATACACAAGTGACGAAACAGCTGAAAGGGAAATGAGGAAAACAACTCCATTTGCAATAGCCTCAAAAAAAAAATAAATAAAATACTTGGGAATCAATCTAACCAAAGAGGTAAACAATCTCTACAATGAAAACTACAAAACATTGAAGAAAGAAATCGAGGAAGACCTTAGAAGATGGAACAATCTCCCATGTTCTTGGATAGGCAGAATCAATATTGTCAAAATGGTCATACTACCAAAAGTGCTATACAGATTCAATGCAAGTCCAATTAAAATCCCAATGATGTATCTTACAGAAATAGAGCAAGCAATCATGAAATTCATCTGGAAGAATAAGAAACACAGAATAGCTAAAGCAATCCTTAGCAGGAAGAATGAAACAGGGGGTATCACAATACTAGAACTTCAACTATATTACAAAGCAATAGTAACAAAATGGCATGGTATTGGCATCAAAATAGACAGGTAGATCAATGGTACAGAATAGAGGACATGGACACAAACCCAAATAAATACAATTTTTTCATACTAGACAAAGGGGCCAAAAATATGCAATCGAGAAAAGATAGCCTCTTCAACAAATGGTGCTGGGAAAACTGGAAATCCATGTGCAACAGAAAGAAATTAAACCCCTATCTCTCACCATGCACAAAAATCAACTCACAATGGACCAAGGACCTTGAAAGCAGACCAGAGACCCTGCATCTTAAAGAAGAAAAAGTAGGTCCAAATCTTCAACTTGTTGGCTTAGGATCCGACTTCCTTAACAGGACTCCCATAGCCCAAGAAATAAAAGCAAGAATAATAACTGGTATAGATTCAAACTAAAAAGCTTTCTCTCAGCAAAGGAAACTATCAGCAATGCGAAGAGAGAGCCTACAGAGTGGGAAAAAAACCTTTGCCACTCATACTTCAGATAGAGCACTAATTTCCAGAATATGTAAAGAACTCAAAAAACTCTACCCCAAGAATACAAATAATCCAATCAACAAATGAGCTAAGGATATGAATAGATGCTTCACAGAAAAAGATCTACAAGCAATCAACAAACATATGAGAAAATGTTCACCATCTTTAGTAATAAGAGAAATGCAAATCAAAACTACACTAAGATTCCATCTCACCCCAATTAGAATGGTGATTATCAAGAATACAAGCAACAATAGGTGTCGGCGAGGATGTAGGGAACAAGGTACACTCATACATTGCTGGTGGGGCTGCAAATTAGTGCAGTCACTCTGGAAAGCAGTGTGGAGATTCCTTAGAAACCTTGGAATGGACCCACCATTTGACCCAGCTATCCCCGACTCCTTGGCCTATACCCAAAGGACTTAAAATCAGCATACTACAGAGATACAGCCACATCAATGTTCATAACTGCTCAATTCACAATAGCCAGATTGTGGAACCAACCTATATGTCTTTCAATTGATGAATGGATAAAGAAACTGTGATATATATATATATATATATATATATATATATATGCACAATGGAATATTACTCAGCTCTAAAGAATAATAAAAGTATGGCATTTGCAGGCAAATGGATGAAATTGGAGAATATCATGCTAAGTGAGATAAGCCAATCTCAAAAATCCAAAGGGTGAATGATCTCACTGACAAGTGGATGATGACACATAATGGGAGGTGGGAGGGGGGTAAGAATGGAGGAAGGAGGGACTGTATAGAGGGAAAAGGGGTGGGAGGGGTGGGGGGGAGAAAAAAATAACAGAATGAATCAAACATCATTACCCAATGTAAATGTATGATTACGCAAATGGTATGCTGTTACTCCATGTACCAACAGAAACAACATGTATCCCATTTGTTTACAATAAAAATAAATTTAAAAAAAAATGCTTCTCCAGCTGCCCAAGGAAGTGGTTCACTTCCCAGCAATGTGCACACCCATGCACACACAGGCACACACACACACACACACAGGAGTACATTTTTCAAGTTGGGAACAATGGCCTATGGCTGTATATTAATTAAATTTATCAGTGCTGTGGCCCATTCACCCAGTAAGCAAAACTTGGAGGAGGAACTATTCACAGAGGGCTCAAGGTTTCATGGTCTCCTTCCATCAATTACTGACTCTCTGACTCTATTGCTCTGGGCCAAGGTGAGGCAGCCCATCATGGGGAAGGGCCCAGCAGAGGAAAGCTTCTTTCTCAGGGCAGCCAAGAAGCAGGGAGAGAAGGAACGTGGGGCAATGGTTACAGGGATGAAAATCCCTTTCAGGACATGACCCCAGTGACCCGCTGCCTAGATTAACCAGCCACATTCCACCTGCCTATGGTAACCAGCAAGTCAGTCCATTCAACCTAGGATGGACTGAAGGTTACGGCTCCCCCAATCCAATCATGTCACCTCTGACTACCTTGCACTAGCAGAGGAGCCTGTGGGGTCGGGGGGCATCCCACATCCAAAGGATGACAGGCTCTAATCCTCTCTACTCGGGACATGGAGGCAGGAGGATCACACATGCAAGTCCGACCTGAGCGACTCGCACTCTGTCTCAAAAAAAAAAAAAAAAAAAAAAAAAAAATTCTGTGGAAGTACACGAGTTGTAGAGAGCACTTGCCTCATGCCCCAGGCCCTGGCTTCAATGGCCTGTAAGTAGAAAGGAAAAAAAAAAAAAAAAAAAAAAAAGAAGAAACAAAATAACCAAACAAAGAGGAAGTGCTTGAGAAAATGAGTTCAACTCTTCTGACACTCCATCATGGGATCATGGGAGGAGACAGCAACAAGGTGCTTTGACCTAGAACTTGCCACTTTCCAGAACTGTGGGAAGTGGACTGCTATCGTTAATAAGTTACCCAGTCTAAGGTACTGAGGTTACAGGGGCAGGAAGGGACCCAGGCATCTGTTACGACACCTTTGCTGGTTCTAGGATCTTGGCTTCCGTATTTTATCCTTTATCACTTTGAAAGTATCAACCCTGGGCCTTTGGCCATCCAGGGTTTCTAGAGCAAAATCTGATGAGAACTTTGTGGGGAAAGGCTGAGGAATGCTCCCTCCCTCTCAGCGCCATAGGTGTTTGTGCCAAGCTCTAGAGCATCCTAGGGGCAGCGCATTTGGTGGGAGCATCACCGTGTGAGTGAAGTGCTTCCTCCCTTTGACACCAATCATTCTGAGAGAAGAAGTAGGAATTGAATTCTTGGAGTGTAGATATGATGAGGCCTGTAAAGTCCAAAGTGAGTAGGGATTTTCATCAGACTCCAAGTGAGAAGAGCCCTGAAGGATCTGACAAATTTGAATCTCTGAATGTGTAACTCTCAGTGTCCACACCCCCTGCAACAAAAAGCGTGTGGGTCCTTTCTTATTCTTCTTATGAGAGTTGGACAGGTCCTGGAGACCCCAAAGTGAGATGACCACTGGGGGTTCTGGCCGGGCGTGACCGGGTCATTGCTTGCTGTGACCTCACAAGGGAGCCACTGTGATGGGAGTCCAGCCACTGGCCATATAAGAGGGTGGCTGCGGCTGGGTTTTTTGTCCATAAGTACAGGAAGCTCTTGGTGGTGACCTGTCGGACTCCCAGATAGTGAGCGTTTTTGGTGGTTGGTGGCTGGTGGTTGGTGGTTGGTGGCTGGTGGCTGGTGGTTGGTGGCTGGTGGTTGGTGGTTGGGGGTGGTGGTGTTTTGCCGTTGTTTTTTTGATTTGGGCTTTTGTTTGTTTTGTCTTTTGGTTGTTGGTTTGGGTCTTTTGTTTGAGTTTGTTATTTTTTTTTAAGCTAGCATCCTTAGTTGTCGTTCCGGCTTTAGGATGTGCAGTCAGTGCAGTCAGACTAGTGTAGGGCCACAGGGGCCCAGCTCCTGCTACGAGGCGGCCCTCACGGACCACTACCAGGTCGTGAGGGAGCTTGGCCAGGGGGGATTCAGCCAGGTGCTTCTAGTCCGCCATCTCCTCACCGGGGCAGAGGTGGTGGTGAAAGTCGTGCCCAAGACAGAGGGGACCCAGCCCGTCCTACTGGAACCGCAGTGGTTGAAGGCCCTGGAGCACCCATACGTGATCCAGCTGTTCCAGGTCATTGAGACCCAGAGCAACATCTACATGGTCATGGAGCACGCAGGTGGGGGAGAGCTCCGGTGCTGCATCCCGGCGGCAGGTGGGCTGAAGGAGGACACGGCCCGCAGGACCTTCAGGCAGATGGTGTGTGCGGTGCGCCACTGCCACGACCAGGGCATCGCGCACCTCGACCTCAAGTCCGAGAACTTCGTGGTGGACAACAGGGGCGGCAAGGTCAAACTCATAGACTTTGGCTTGAGCGCCAGGGTCCGGCCTGGGCAGAAGCTCAACAACTTCTGGGGCACTCTGCCGTATCGTGCCCCTGAAATCGTACTGAAGCAAGAATATGAGGGTCCCCCGGCGGACGTGTGGAGCCTGGGGGTCACCCTCTTTCTTATGCTCACAGGGAGGCGCCCGTTTAAGGCGAGCACGGCCAAGGGCCTGCAGAGGCTCATCGTGCAGGCCAGCTACGAGCTCCCCGCGCACCTGTCCCAGGAGGCCCGCAGCCTCATCCAGCAGATGCTGACGGTGGATCCCGCCCAGAGGCCCACCCTTGAGCAGGTAATGGGGCACCCGTGGCTAAGCCAGGGCGAGGAAGCTCCGCCTGGTCCTTGTGGCCAGCCACTGCCCACACGCCCCGACCCCGCCATCATGACCATCATGTTTGACATGGGCTTCGACCCCTACAAAGCCTGGGTGTCCCTGGACCAGCGGAAGTTCGATGAGGCCATGGGGACCTATCTTATCCTCCTGCACCAGCGAAGCCAGGGGGCGGGCTGTGAGCTCCAGGCGAGGCCTGTGCGCCGTCCGGTGGTCGGGCCTCGCCCAGGCCCCGCGGATCCCCCCAGCATGCATCCTAACAAGTGTGCTAGCGAACCTGCCCTTCCCCGGCCCTGTGAGCAGCAGCAGCCGGAGGAGGCCAAGTCATCGGGGCACAAGGGCACCGCAAGTGCCAGTGTGCCCGCGATTCCTCTGCGCTTCTTCCATGGGGACACACCCCCTCCCAGCCCAGCCTCCAGGCCAGACCCTGTGCCCCGCAGGGCTGACCACCCCAGGCCCAGGCCCTGGAGGCTCCTCAGCAGGGTAGCACAAGGCCCCAGCTCATCCTCCCAGGGTCCCTCCTCAGGCCAATCAGTTGATGGCCACAGGGGCTGGAGAGCGGTCACTAGGAGGATCGCCACCTGCATCCGGCAGCTGTGCTGCTGTGTGCCCTGCTTTGGGGAGCCCACTTCCAGAAGAAGAGTGGCACCCATGCAAGGAGCCCGCAGGCGCCCTAGGCTCCAAACCACAGTGGCTCCAGGGAACCTGCCCTGAGCAGACAGACAGACCGATGGCCGGCCAGAAGACCCCCAGCTCTAAGCATCCTGACATGGTGGACCGGCACCTGTCAGGGATTCACTCAAACAGCTTCAGCAGTGAGGCGTGCCACCTGGCCCCGGCTTCCCCATTCTGGGATACCAACCCACAGCACATCTGGATCCACCAGGACTCTCCTCTGCCCCCACCTGCCACACACATTAGAGACTCTCTGCCCTTGGACACTTCCCCCTGCCCTGCTCTTCCCTGGCCTTCCTCCCTGGCTTCTGGGATAGCAAACATGCTTCTGAATGAATTTCTCTTCCTCACAAACTGTATAATAAAATTGATGTTCCAAAGGAAAAAAAAAAAAAAAGGAGGGAACAATTATGGTTTTCTGTAGTCATTGAGAAGGTTCACAGACCATTCCAAAGAGCATAAACCTGCCCTGTGAGGTGTGGGGCTCCCAATGGGGTTCGCTCCCACTGGGGTTTGGAAGTACATGCAGATCCCCAAAGCAAAAAATCCACTAATGGTGGAATTGCTCCTTTTCATTAGAACAGTGTTTTACATTAAAAGGTGGTAGGGAAAAGCTTTCTTGTGCATTATCTTATTGGGTCCTCAAACTAATCCTCTAAGACAAGACATGATTATTCCCATTTTACAGAGGGAGAAACAGACTCCAAGTGAGTAATTTGTCTGAAATCATACAACTGCAAAGTTACAGGGCCAAAATTTAAGTTCAGAAATTCTGACTCAAAGCAGAAACATAACTATTCTCATCACTAAATCTTATGAGTACTTACAGTATTGGCATATAAATTTGCCAGGGATGGGGTTTTGAGATCAAGCTCCTTACGGGTTACTTTAGTAAAGTTGTAATAGTACATTCCATGCAGCAGTTTAGAAGGAATAGGAAAGTGCAGAATCTCATTTCTACCAGTTTGTCTCAGTTTAAGACAGGGAAACAGAAAACGGCATATGGAAAATTTTAAGGAAAACTTTAAGGCAGTCAAACTTCAGGGGCATTAGTCTCTCCTTAGACAATCTCTCTCGAAAGAGATAAGAAATTCAGTAAATGGTGAGGGCAGATTGTGAAAGAGGAAAGGTACATGAAGAGTGGACAAGGGTTCCAAGTAGGAATAGTGTACACCAAACTCCAGTGCCAGGTCCTCGCCACTGGTTTTGGAAGAGTGCTCTGTTAGTGTTTGCTCTTTGAGTTCTGTAGGACTACATGGTCCCAGCTTCTCTCCTGACAGTCCCAGTTATGCAAATCAGCACCAGATTAGTCTCCAGTGTGGTCCAGACACATCACTACCAGCCCTGCTCAGATGCTCCGCACGGCTCTGTGTTGCCTGCTGGATAAAGTTAAAGCATCTTAGCCAAGTATTTAAGGTACTTAGCATCTTGACCCTAGTTAGCCTTTCCAATGTTATCTCCTCGAACCACAATTCTTCTTCAGGTGGAACTGCTCTGTTTATTTCCTCACCCATCCCTGAGTTCAGGGAGATGCTCACCCAGTCATGCCTTGCCACACAACTCTCTATCCCATCCTGCTCTTGCTTTGGCCAGTCTTTTGCACACACCTGGGGAAAGTGGAGGCTCTTGTACAGCCTCAGCCCCAACCTACTTGATACATCACAAAGTAAGGAGATGCAGAAGAGTAGAGGCATTCAACGTTTAATTTATACATTGTTCCCTCATGATCTAGCGATGGGGCTCTCACATTTTTTTTAAGAGAAAGACCATCACTGGGCCTGAGATAGCATCCCTGGGTTCTAAATATTCTTTCCATCTTGACATTACCATAGGGCTGAGCCTTGCTTGGTGTCTCAGAGTCTGTCTCCTTTTGTCAATCATTCCTTCTCTGGAACATGAGACTGCTGATTGGTTAGTTAGAACTGCTTACCAGGTTTGCCTAATACTGACTGCTTTTTGAATACCCTAGTGCTTTTTCTAATAACTAAGCAGATACTTCTTTCCACATCATCTCTGAGTTTGAGTTTCATGTGTTCCCACCTTTTTGGCTATCGACTTGCTTTCTGGATGCGATGTTCCAAACTGCTGAATTGGACGTTAGCTCATTGTTATCATCAGCCCCAATTCCATCTCTTTTAAAAAGCCTTCTCTAATCCAATTCAATTGATTCTCCTTCCAAGGTGCTTCCCTGACAGAATCATTGTTCTAAAATAAGGTATTCTGCAGCAGTGAGCTGGTAAATAATGACGGAGGAATTAGGAGTCCTGTATGAATAGTGTTTGCAAATTCCCTTAATATAAATGGTTCCTTTAGGACTGATCTCAATCCCAGGAGATGTGAGCAATGGGCTTTCACCATCAGAAGGCTCTAGTACAGACTGGTTCCATGTGTTCTAATTCCTCTCTTCTGTCTCTACTACTCTGCAAAAAGTGCACTGAACTCTCACCATAATATGCTCCATACCCCTCTGGGAACTTGCAAATTCCATTCTTCTGCCAGTTAGAGTCTCTTTCCCTGATACATGAAGTCCTTACCCTTTATCTGTCTAAATAATATTTGTTCTTCCACCTTTGCTTAAATATTTCTGCCACTGGCTCAATATCACTTTCACCAGGAAATCTTCTCTGTTCCTACTAGTCTGGGTTAGGTAATACTATTGTTTGAAATTCCCTTGTAGCTGAAAAAAAAAAAAAAAAAAATATATATATATATGTATATGTATGTCAGTGCTGTTTTCTCTCTAGACTGTGGGCTCTAAGAGGCAGATACTGGGCTTGTTTAGTTCCCTTACCACATCTCTATCTTGTAGCTCTGTGACTGGCATGTAGTAAATTCTTGAAGCTTGTCTGTTGACTATACTGTCATCCTTGATGGGTGATAGCTTGTGCTTCCTCTGAAGAATTGCCATGCTTTTTCTCTGTAAATTCTGATCATCAAACAACCAATTTTCTTTCCCTTTTCACTTCAGTAGATAGGATGCTCAAAGCTGTTTAAATGTAATAACTTTCATTTGCTTGGTGCCGCTTATCTCAATTTCAGTATTCTTTACTTGGGATCTTTTATGTTGCTTATATTTGCAATTTTCAATTTTATTGCGGGTATTTTGGAAAGCTGCCTCAAATTTGCTGGATCACAAAGTAGGATATAGACAAACATAACTTCTTCTTGTCATCCGTTTGTTTCATCATTGAGCAAATGCCCTAACTTTGCTCTCCAGTAGGGCCTTACATCAGGCCATTCCATAGGAAGAAATTAGGTGAAAGGATCAGGACCCAGGCTTTGGAATTGTAGAGAGCCCAGTTAGAGTCACAGTTTATTACCTGTTTGCAGTTTGCAGTGTGACACCATACAAGTTAACTGACCTTTCTGAATTAAAGTTTTTTTTTTTTTTTTTTTTTAATCTGTTGCATGGAGGTGATAATGTGTTCCTCCCTGGGTAGTTATAAGAATTAAATTTTCAAATATGTATAAAGTACTTAACACTGTTCCTAGCACATGCAAATGTGATACATGGTAGGAATCATTATGAATAATGGTATTGAAGAAGACTTGCATCATGGTAGAGTCGTAAAGTCAGAGATTTCACAAAACTCAACTTATGTGCAGCAAGTTCTATCTTCTATTCTTTCAGTGATGCTTCGTTCCCCCACCCATTTCCAAGCATCTCTCTCTCTCCCTCTCTCTTTTTAAATTTATTTATTTTAATTAAAAATTATAAATTTACATAGGAGGTACACTCCCTCTCTCTCTCTCTCTCTCTCTCTCTCTCTCTCACGCACACACACACACACACACACACACACACACACACAAGTCCAATTTGCTAAAAGTGCATCAATAATTCCCCCAGGGATCATGCTTGCTTGGAATCCCCCTAATTTCATTTGCTGAAAGAGAAACTTTAATTCAGCAAACTGAAGAAAATGCAATTTGGTAGGTTTCATTAATTTACTGCCACCTCAACTTGCTCGGCTTTTGCAGGGACGGACAGGTAGGCTCAAGAGCAGGCCACATTATGTTAAAGATAACAGAAGACCTCCACTAGTTTATCAGGGGCTCTCTGTCTGCCCTTGGGAAGCTCTAGGGAATGGCACAAAACGAACTTATTTTGTGGCTTGTTCAAAGAAGAGTTTTGAGTGAATTTGACCCAATTGCTTGTAACCTTCTTCTTCCTTGAAACGTCTTCTATCCTTCTCAAGACCCAAATCAAAAGTTATCATTTTAATTAACTGAGCTAACAATTCAAAATTTGTCCTCTGTTCATCCTTTCATTTGTTCTTCCTTTTAATGATAGTTTATTAAACATCTGCTATGTTGCCAAGGCCTAGTGTTTGGTGATGGACAATGAAATGCCTGTGATTGATGAGGTCACCGGCCTGAATGCACTCTACCAAGTGAGATAAAAGAGCAAACAGAAGGAAAAGATTGCAGTGTTTTCTATTTATGGATCACCCACTCCAGGTTAGACATTACAAATTCTCTATATTACTTAGTCCTTGAAAAGTTTGATAAGGAGATATAATCATTCTCTTCTTAGACATAGAAACTGAAGTTATAGAAGTTCTATAATGTGCCCAATGTTCATTGGTTGTGATACAATGGAATTAGGGGCCAGCTCCCTATGTTTTCTGTGCTCATGCTTTCCCATTCTGTTCCCTTGAAGGCTGTGTCTGTGTGTGTGTGTGTGTGTATATATATATATATATATATATATATATGTATGTGTGTGTGTACACACACGTGCATACACATATATCCTATTGCTATTACAATTATTTGACGTAGGGTGTCTTTGTGGTCTGTCAGAGCCCACCAAATCACATACAGGGGATGAAGATTGTGGGTACATAGCAGATATGAATGGAATCACTTGTATAGGGAAAGCCAGCCTCAGGAATGGCCAGTGTCAGACACTGAGTCTGTGAAGTCTAGGCCAGGCAGGGGTGGGTACTGGACTCTGCGGACCTGCCAGATGCCTTGCTCAACTTTGCTAAGAAGACAATGGTCAAGAGTTAGAGAATCAGGACGTGGTCGTCCTGGGAGAAGCTGGTGTGGTGATGTTTTGTAGTCAGAGGAGTTATTTGAAAGTTCTGTGGTTGGCTTCCAGCCACCCTCCATCCACACTGTACTCTGCTTTTTGCTCTTTTCTGGTTTGCAAGGTGCTGTGCTCTTGACCCTGCATCTAACCAACAGTAAGATTGCTGGACTGGTCTCAAGAGCCAGGGAAGGCCAGTCAAATTTTCTATAGAAAAGGCCACTGGTCTCAAAGTCTGAGAGCAACAGTGCCATCTGTCATTATCCTTTTCCTCTGTGACTTTGCTCAGTTGTTTTTTTTTCCTTTCCTGAATTTCACTTTCCTCATTTAAAAATGTTTGAAGGGGGAACAGAATAGACTGCTCATAGAGTTGATTCTTGGGGGAGATGAGTTTGAGGGCTAGGGGAAGGAAGAATATTTCTTTTCTTAGCATTTAAATGTTTATATTTTGCATATTAATAAATTATGTATATATACACATACAAATGTATAGCACCATATATCACAAATTACGTACACACATGTATAAATTAGATCATCACCTATTACCTCCCAGGCACTTACTGTAGTGTACTGACCTATCATTCAAAGGATTTGCCTTGGTGGTAGACAGTGTGCTTTCAAAAAATAAATATATTTATAGAACCAAACAAGAATCATCTAAGGTGGGCCTCTGAATCTTGGGAAGCTGTATATCCACCATGTATTCCAATGGTATTTGAATCTGCAGGCATAGATTGTGCGTCTCTGACCATCTTGCTGCTCAGTACAGGATGACAGGATCTATAATCTGGGAGGTCAGTGCCAGTGTCAGGGACCAGCAGTAACAATCAGTCTGAATCCTGGGCTGGAAGCTATTTTCAGAGTGTCCTGTGACCTTTGCTGTGGGTCACCAGTTGAAAGTTTCCAGGTGTTTGTAACCAAAAGCCAAGGCACAGCTCAGGTGTGGCTCTTGTTGCCAAAGAAGGCAAGCTGCAAACATGGAAGCAAAGACTTGAGGGAAACTCCTAGAAGCCATGCCTGTTTTTGGGGTTCAGTGCCAGAGCTGGTGCCATGGGAGGTGGCTTCCTTCTACCAGCCAGGCTGTTGGCTTCGGGCCTTTCTCATATGACATCTGTTCTAGCAGCCAGGAGCTGGGTCACAGTCTTCCTTTTCATCTTGCTTCTGTGCAGGGTGGTCCGTTGGCAACAAGGAAGAGGAACTGGGGAGGGAGGACGTGTGTGTGCAGAGTTTAAGTGCTGTCTTCAGGGCTTGGGGAAATGTAATTCTGTTTGAGCAGTTTGCTGGCAGTTTTGCAACTCATCCCCCTGAATTAGGGGCCGAATGAAGTCATTAGGCCCTAATCAAAAGCAGCTAATCAGGAATCAGTGGGAGCTCTACCAATTATTCGCGGCTGGAACCCAACGAGCTGAAGTACCCAAGGCTGGATGAATAAAAGTAATGAAATTAAGTATCACCGCCGTGCAATACCACACAGCCTTAAGAAAGGCTATGGGCTGCACAGCCTTTCTGTCCTGTGAGAAAGAGAGACCCAGTGCCAAAGCATGGATGAGTTGCAAGTGGCTTTGGAGGTTGCCCCAGGTGTTTTAGAAGTTGAGATGTGTGTAAGCTAGCGTCAGAAGCGGGATGCTGTGTGAAAAAAGAAGATGGAGGTTAATTTTTCAGATATGCTAACATGGCAGTAATACCTCTGTCATGGTGTTTAAAAAATCGATACCCAGATTCTTTGCTTAGGTCATTCTCTCCACCTAAAGTGCAAGGACAGAGGTTGTTTCAGAAGCATCTCTGAGCCCCTAATCAGCACTGTACCTGGCATAAGGTAGCTGCTAAGTAATATTTATAGATTCATTAATTAATTCTGGGAAGAGCAAGGACTCAAACAGAGGGTTCTTTTTTTTAATTTTAAATTTTTCACAGCTTTTTTTTTATAGTACTTAGGCAGAAAGATTCAATGCCTTTTTAAAAATCTAAATAAGTACACTTACCTGCTATGCTAGTGATTTCTGGTTCAGAATGCTCACATGATTTGAACTCCAGCTTTAGGGATCTTGTACAGTAGACTTCATGTCCAAACCTCTAATTTTTGCAGATGGACAGCCAGGGTCAGGAGTGACAGATATTTGTCCCAAGCTCCCCTGCAAATTTGTAGCTAAGGTAGGACTAGAGCTGAGGTCCTGAATCTTAGAACCAGGTTTCACTAAGCCCATGGACCTTTGCTTTCTTTATTAGCAGTCATCCTGCTTAAGTGTTATTTCTTTGTCCTCTGAGATTTCCGGAGCTATTAGTCCATCCAGATTGGGACCAATTAAAGGACTGAGGACCTTTCCAGAGGCCATGCTTGTGGCCAGGGCAGTGACTACAGGCCAGGAGGGAGGCAGGGCCTGGGGAGGGGGATTATCTGTACTAAGAAGTCTGTGTTTAAAAAAGAGAGAACTCTTTGTTTCTGGAGAGATTTCTACACTGATGCTCTTCTGAGCAAAGTCTGGGCTTTGAGATGTATAGATGAAGTGTTGGTGAAGGGGGAGATCTATAGTTAGAGGTACCTGTGTGTTTGTGTGCCTGATTATGCATGGCTATGTTTTGCATTTGTTATATTGCATGTGTGTTATATGTTATGTGTTAAATGCTTCGAGTTTAAAAATCAATGCTTGATTCTACTACCAAGGAAAAAAACATGCTGGGACTTGTCTGTAGCATGTGTATGTACCTACTGAAGGAGTTCATTCTAACTTAGGCATTTTGTGTGTCCCTGAGTTATCTGTAGCCTGCTGGGAAATGCTGTTAGTGTTGGAAAAAATTGAAGGAATGTATTAGTCTACATTTCTCTGTATTTTCCTTTTCACATCATTTCCATTGATTTCTGTTTTGCATGTTTGTGGATCCCAGAGTCTGTTAATATCTATGTGTGGATGGGTGTGGGCTGTCAGTGTGAGGAAGATGATTTAAATGAGGATTTGAAAACGTGTATTTGAGGGCACCTGTGTTCTGATGAGTGTATTTATGTGTGTACGTGTGTTTTAGAGTGGTTGGATATCTTTGCATGTGAGTTTTGATAGGGATGTTCAGTGTGTCTGCATATATTTATTTATATGTTTGTATGTGTGTCTGCAGGTGGTATGTTTTGTTATAGAGTTTACAGAGCTTGTGTGAAAAAGTTAAGGGGACATTATCATTCATAATATGGAATAAGAAAATGTGTGAGTGTGTGTGTGTCAAAGTGTGTCTGTGAATGGACTTTCATGTATATTTAATTTTGGGTGTATTATTGGTGTCAGGAATTTATAAGATGAACAGAAGAACAGGAGAAGCCATTCAATTATTTAGGTCTTTCTTAGATTGTAGGCTTATAAGAGAGACATTAATAGAATTAATAGGTAAGAACAGGTCAGCCCCAATGTGAATTTTTTTTTTTTAACCAGATCAATGAACTGAGAAAAGAGGCCATACATATCTTGTGGTATCAAAAACTCATGCAGTTAAAAAAAAAAAAAAAAAAAAAAAAGCACAGTCAGTAAGAAAAGCAATGTGAACTACATTGTGCTAGAAAGCATCTTTCATGTACAACATCTGCTTTGCTGTGTCCTCTTTATGCCTCCTGCCTTGTTCCCCATGAGTAACTCTGGCTTGTGATGACCAAGATAGCTGAGCCCTTTCATCCTCTTACCTCTACAGTTTAGAAAAATAGCTCAGTGTGACCTCCATCAGGAAAGAGACAGACAGAGGCAGGAAGAGCCAGCAGTTGCGTTTCAGATGAGTCAGAAAAGAAATCCCAGGGGTGCTCCCAGCATCCTCAACAATTGCTCCAAGTGTAGCTCCTGACTTCCTGGTTGATATGCACACCCTGGGGCTGGGAAAGCCACTTGCTTCGCTCTCACTAGCTTTGCAGGGTGTAGTGGAGAGATGAGATCTGGCTTCTCCTTCTACTCAACCACATCAGTGTGGTCATTTCTCACTGGATTACCCCCCTCACCCCCTTTTCCTTCACACTCTATATGCTCATTGCCGTAGAATATCTATTACTGTTGCTTCTAAATGTCCCAACGGTGCTAGCAGTTGCCTCCTGCAATATCGGCTGTGTGTAGATCAAAGATGGCTGCAAATTCTTAAGCAACCTACCATCGAAAGACAAGACCCAGTTTTCTCCTTTGAAAGTGGACTGACCTTTGTGACTTATTTGACCAAGACGATGTGTCCGGAGTGACTTCCTACACCTTTTGAGGCTATCTTCTAAGAAGCTTTCTAGCTTCTGCTCAGACCTCTTTCTCCTCTGGGAAACAAGTTACACGTACGGAAAAGTCCAGCCCCTTGGAGAAACCACTCTGGGCTTCTAGGCTTTCTCTGCACTCTGTTCCTGTAGCCTGAGCTGCGTACCTGACTCACAACTGGCATTCTTTCCCTACACAAATAACATTCTAGCTCAGGCATCGGACAAGTGAATGAAGAAGTTCTTTTGGTTTTGGGCTCCAGTTAATGCCCCACAAGTCAGAAAGAAACCTCCTAATAGAACTCTTCTGATGTTTAAAATAAAATGGTTGCTTATCTTTACTAAATTTTGGAGCCTTTTCGTCCATACCAGTAGATAATTGGAATGGTAATAATGGAAATATCTATTGTATATTGCACATTGCCATTTGTCTGAAAGTGTTCCTTGGGCTATTTATTAATATATCTACCTACCTATCTTTTTATTTCTATCTACCTTCACAATAGCCTAAAGACCTAGCAGTTCTTATTCCCATTGTACATATGAGGAAGGTGAGTCAGGCAACTGGCTTAGATCACACTGGCAGTTGGTAGAGACACACTCAGTATAAATTTTTCTTAGCTGCCCCACTTCCCTGTAGTTCTGTGCCTTTGTTCACAGTGATGTCGATGTTTAGGAACATACTCCTCGTTTTCTCTTGGAATAACCGTCCTACATAGCTCATTTTACTCCAACCAACAAATTCCCTCTGATCCTTGATAGCCTAGCTCTATAACTGTTAACTGTTTCATATGAATTTACTTAGATGTCCTGCGGCAAGTATGACACTGCCTTCTAGTAGCTACATAAAATAAGTATGGTACTTAACCTCCCTGAGGCTCAGTTTTCTCATCTGTAAAATCAGTTAAAATGAATTCCTTACAGGTTTGTTGTGAAGATTCAGTGGGTGACAGATGCTAAACATATCACATGTGGAAGGCCATGATGCACACACCAGCCACTATCAAAGCTGAGCTACAGGCTGAAAGATGGGTTCTACTGTCAATTACCCTTTCCTGCATACGTCTCTGGAGTGCAGAGTTGCCTAGGGCAACATTCTTGCCTCCCAGGAGCTTAGAGTTCAGTGGGACAGAAAACAAGTTGAAGAACGGATATGATAATGAAATTCATGCCAAGGAATGGGCAGCACAGTATGAGTCTCTGAAAAGAGACCTTAATCCTTTGGAGAAGGGCAAGCCTGTGAAAGAATTCCCAGGATGAAATCATCCCTGCAGAATGAGAAGGTATTGGGAAAAGAAAAGAAAAGAGAAAAGAAGAGAAGAAACCCAGATATTCCAGGCAAGAATGAACTTGAGCAAAGAGCTGCAGGAGCCCAGGGGTAGGGTATATTAAGGATAGAGGTGACATTGGTTGAAGAGAGGCATGACAGGCATTGGGAGAGCACCTTGATTCCAAGTGGAAGATGATTTCAAGGTCAAAGGGATGCTAATAGAGGGTTGAGCAGTTAGTGCAGATGATCTGCATTTTAGAACAATTGATTTGGAACTGTTTTGGAAGGGACAGGTCTGAGGACAGAGATGGTCACGGAGGATTTTTCAATATTGTAAAATAGGGAGAAGGTACTATGATCTAGGAGCAGGGCATGATCTCTGCAGTGATGGCAAAAGCAAGAAGGAAACTTGGTGACTGGTGAGATGGGATGGAGAGGGAATCTGAATTAGCACCTTGGTTTCTGACTTAGGTGGGAGTTTATGTTGGTACCCCACAATCAAATACTAAGAGAAGGTAGAAGAAAGGAATCTCTTTTCCACATGGGGAAGAGAGAACAATATGTCCTTAATGGGCAGATCACAGGCCACCAGGAGCACACAGGAGCATCCAGCCAACCAGACCACTGCTGGCATATCATCATGGATGATGGAAACTGAATTCTAATTGTGCGGAACCCACTCTGGCATAATAAGTATGATTTTTAACATAAAGCACTGCTCGAGTGAAGTTGTCAGAAAGCAGGGGGTGGAGGCAGTAATCTGTGAGATCAAAAAGAGAAGATTGAAACCATTTTATGTGGCTGGCAATGAGTCATTTGTCAGCAATGCCAAGAAGCTGTCAGCTCCAGGGAGAGATGATGAGGCACCCTGGAGAGAGGGCTGGGGAAGGTGTCAACCTCCAGTCACCAGAGGCCGTGTGTGGGGTAAGACGTGTCAGTCACATCAAAGCCCTGTCCTGACCTGGGTTAGAGGGAAACCAGGGTCACAGCAGAGCTTCAGCTGGTAACCCATGAACCTGTGACCTGTCTCTGTCAGGAAGGAACTGATGTACTCAGCATTCTCAAAGACAGTTTAGAGCTTTCCTTCCCCAGGGTATTTGCACTTCAAAAGAGCAGTGGAGGGCAACAAGGGGGAAAAGAAGCTAAGAGGCAAGAGTGGATTAGGGGCACAGGGGAGAGAGATTTCTGAGCAAGGACCTGTCCAAGGTCACTGAAAAGTACCCCTTAGGTGACTAGCCCCTCTCTTTACTCAGCTGTCAAGCTTAGGGGTGAATCTCTGAGTTGGAGATGGGAAGTAATTCTGTGGAGTGAAGACTTGCTCCAGACACATGGATCTGTCCTGTTTAAGAAGTGATTCTGACTTGGGTTATGGCAGCGCACCTCCCCGCAACACACACACAGTACCCCTCCAACCTGTCTTCCTGCTTCCGCTTCTCTTCCAGGGTCCACTGCCCTCAGGGCACTCATGGTGACCATTTTAAATGGAAATTTGCCCCTGCTTCCTCTCTCAGGCTGCCTGCTTTGGTCTCTACCAACCTATCTGTTTTCCACCTCAAACCAGAGATCTCAAACTTGTCTTTTGTAATCCTGGCTCTGGCTGAACTTGTCCTTTGCAGTTTTTTTGAACACACTGAGACAAGTCTCTTCTCAGTTAATGTCTATTCCTCTTTCAACTCAGCTTAAATATCACTTCTTCAGGGAACTACTTCCTGACCCTTATTAAGTCGTAACCCACCCAACACATACAGGCTGTTCTGTTTCAAAATATTTTCTTTTCTTTCATAGTTTTTATGGTTATTTATTGTTATTATTTTTTATATTGTGACATCCCATTTCTGGCTCCCTAAGAGAAAGGATAATGCTTATTTAAATTTTTTTTTTTTTTTTTTTACCATTCCATCTTCATGACGGGAAGAGTACCTAATACTTGTAGAAGGCATGCATGAATGGCTACAGGAAGAAGTGAATGAATGAACAGCTCTTCAGTAATTCTAGTGAACTAAAAAATTTGCAGCAGACAATATCATGGACGTACCAGCTGACCTGTGGAGGTGGGCAGATGGGCAGGAAATCAAGGCACCTCATCAATAATCTTCCAGTCATTTTCGTTCTCTTTCCCATCCACACTTTCTGTTCCAGGGTAGCTTTGAGAAACTGAAGTTACAGAACACTTTCCCTTAGAATAGTGGTTTTTAAAAATCTCCTGAAAGGCTTATTGAAATACAGATGACTAAGTTCTAATCCAAGTCTTCCAAACAGTGGGTTTTCAGAACTTACATTTTTGTAAAGTTCCCAAGTTATACTGATGCTGTAGGTCAAGGGGCCACACTTTTTGCAAGGTTGCATTAGATATGATCTCTGGAAGCAAGGTCTCTTCTTTTACTTTATTTCTTCTTCTTCTTTTTCTTTTTTGGTACTGGGGATTGAACCCAGAGGTACTTTACCACTGAGTTATATACTCAGTCCTTTTTATGTTTTATTTTGAGACAGGGCTTTGCTAATTTGCTGAGGCAGGCCTTGAACTTGTAATCCTCCCGCTCAGCCTCCTGAGTTGCTAGGAATGCAGCAGTGCAACACTCTGTCTGGAAGGACTCTACTTTTCACATTTGCTATTGTTACATGCTAATGCTATTATGTAAACATATATACTGCTATAAAATATAAGCTCAAATATTTGCTGAATAAATGAAAGAAAATTTGTAGTCCCTGGTGTCCATCATCTAGTTCTGTCCCCAGAACTAACACCTCTTTTTCTGTTTCTGTCCTATGTTAGATGATTGACTGCATCACAGGCTTCTAGTCCCACTAGCCACTTGACCTTCTCTGGGTAACTTTTATGTTCCATCTACCATCCCAAAGAAACATGTATCCTTATTTTTTCAGTTTCTACTTAGACCTGGAGGATGCTTGATAAACCCCTTTAAATTACAGTGTTAATGAGTAATGACAGGTCAACAAGTTATGTTTCCAAAGAGAAAATTTACTCTAACATCTGATTAGACATTCATATCCAAAGAGCATTGAATAATAGTAGTGACCAACCTGTCCAAATTGCTTGCTGGTTGAAATAAGCCTTCATATACACTATTAAAATGTTTTATTTAGCAAATAATACAGCATTTAAAAAGGTTGTGCAATATATAGTCTCACTACTTAGTAGTAAAATGACTCTTCTGTATTTTAGAAGTATCTTTATATATGGAATTAAGTAGTGTCCTACTTGCTAAGTATAATTGTTTCTTGTCTATCGTACAAAGATCTTTATTGAGAAAATATTTTGATATGGTAGATAGATTTGCTTTCCTAAGAAAAATAAATGCATGCATACATACATATCTACATATGTCAGACATGGGTATAGATACAATAAAGATGTATGTGTCAGAAATCCTAAACCTCCAGTTTTCCTCATTGAGACCACATGAATCAAGTTCTGTTCTATGAAACAGGACCTACTATAACAAGAATTATCTGTATTCTATGAAACAGGACCTACTATAACAAGAATTATCTGTTTTCATTCATATTAGATTGTGGTACTTGCCTCACTCCCATTAAATAAGTAACTGTTGTGGACCTAACATAAGTTTTTTGTTTGTTTGTTTGTTTTTTGGTGGTGGTGGTAAAGCTTCACAATCCCTGAGCTATTTACCTGGTTGGCTTAATTTAGAGTCACTTCCATGCTTTCCTATAGATTTATGTTAAGCCTCTAGCTGAACAATGTTAGAAATTGATGGAATGCACCACCCTGTGTTTCACAAACACACACAGTTTGCTTTTAACACTGATCAGCTCATCTGCATGCTTGGTTCGACTTAAGGAAAGTCAAATGTGTTCTTTCCTCTTGAGTCAGATAGGTGCTACTAGCAGTAAGAAATGAGAAGAATGAGTGTACAAGGTATGTTCCAGGTGCCCTTTGTCGCTTGTGATGAGCCTACACCATCCCTGAGCAGTAGACATAATAATTCTTTCCAAGAAATTTAAGCAGAAGGGAGAAGGGGGGATGTGGAGAGAAGTCTGAAAGTGAATTACATGTTTGAGGTTACACACCTAGCCAATACCAGAGAATGGATTAAGAGATGGGTCTGTTTGTCTCTAAAAGGCATGTTGTATGTCTGAGCAGGGATAGTACCCACAGTGGACTCCCCTCGGTGACCAGATATCAAAGAAATGACAATCGAACTTAAGCCAGAAATAGTCTTCCAATGATGTGACTTTATTTAACTCCAAAGAACTGTGCAGTATCTCTCTCTCTACTGAATTGCAAGGTAAGGGTTTTATACCAGTGTTAGGAAACTTCTTGGGATACCTTTTATCCCCACTACCCCATCTCCTTCTCTTTGTTCTATCTCATGTTGAGGATCAACCTCAGTCCTTCTCACCCATGGATCTCTGATTCGACCTCTGGAAGGAACTTTCTTCATTTGTTTTTTTCCTAGAATTCTGTGCCATTCATCTCACATTTAATAATGTACTACCTTTTATGTGTCTGGGGATATTAGCCATGATGGGAGAGAAATAGGAGGGCTGGAAGTTTAGATCAAGCCATTGACATTAGTTTATTAATTTGTTCAATGTCTGATATCCTTCTCAAGATAAGAGAAGGGAGAGTGTGTGAGAGAGGGAAATAGGATTTCATATATATTTCTAATCAATTATCTTGAGATTCAATTTCCTCCTCTGTTAAATGGGAATAAAAATTCTTCACACGCCTCCTTCATGGAGCTAATGTGATAGCATTACACCATGAAATGGTAGTGTAAGGTTTTCAAAACCCCCAGATTTTAAAACAAACACATGATAGTTATCATTAGTATTACTGTTTGGTTGTTTGGCAACAACCAAAACAATAGCAGAAATCCATGAATCCATGAACCACCCAAAAAATAAAACAAAATGAATAAACACAGAAGCATAAAAACTTCCATTTAAATTAAAACTGTTAGAAAACTGCCCATGTTGATCATACATGCTTTTTTGGGGGGTCTGGTTTATTCCTGAATTCTTGGTAAAATTCAATTTTCCTGTTTACTTTAATATTTTAGAACCAGTAAAGATTTTAATAAGCATCAACCTATTTCTAATAGGCTTTTTAGGTAGTAAAGATTAAACATAAAGTTACCAGTGGGGATAAGGAAAAGACAGTTTAAACTATTCACAGAATGACATTATCCAGGAGTTCATAAAATCTGTTTAGCCATATCTAATTGCTTGCCAAGAATACACAAATCATTCTTATTTATATTCAGTTCTTCATATGTCAGTAAATTTGCATGTACCAAAATGAAATTAAAAAAAAAAAAAATGAACATAGTCTAAATCCTTCTTTCCCCAGTGTAGGAAATTTGAGAACATCTTTAACATTAGGAAGTTAGATTGGATCAGGAATTGAATGTACATGGCAAGTTGGTCCATGGTCCAACTTCTTGCCCATGACAGACATTACTAATGGATTACAGCACTTGGCTACTGAGATAAAAGTAACCTGAGAATCATTATCTCCTTACTGCTCCCAGCAATGGCTATTAATCAGTTGGAGTTTTGGCATTATAGGCTCTCTTAGAATTCATCATTTAACTCAGACATTTTCAGAATATATAAATGCAATGAATTTGCCTAGCTCCTAAAACTCATTTTGTTTTAAGACAAACAAACAAACAAACAAACAATCTTTTTCCATTTTCTGGAAGTTGATGACAAATTTCAGCATTTGAGTTGATATTTCTCATTTAGCTGTCTTCTCTGCTCCCCATTCCGTGAATGGTACCGGTGTCTCTCAGTAGGAGATGCCAAGTAAATGAAGCTGCCCAGCAGGAAACCCTATTTGGCAATTCTAACAAGGCTTGAAGAATTGGTTTCCTCATTAGAAGCAACAAAAGATTTCTATATGGTGACTTCAAAAGTTCTGGGTGCCAATTTGATGGGGTGCTCTACCTGAACAAAATATTGAAGCTTAAGGAATACAAATAAAAAACAGATTCTTGGTAATGATGTCATCAGGCATTCCTTGTGACTCCAGGAGATGAAAATTCCATTTCCTTGTAATGCATCCTCTAGGCTGACAGACTTTAACCCCAGCGAAGGAAGGATTTTATCTTCTGAATGGGGATTGCCACTGGATGACTCCCACCACGTATCCATGTCCTTCAGGTGCCATTTCATTTAAATCACAATAATGCTTGCTTTTATTCAAACTCTCCTATGTGCCCAGGACTGATCTAAGCATTTTATTGAAATAAACTCATTTAATCCCCACCAACTCTCTAGAATAGATACTACTGGCATTGTTCAACAAATGACAAAAGGGAGGCAAAGAGATGTTAAGTACATGCCTAAAAGTCAAACAGTAGCAAGGGACAGAGCTTCCATGAATCCATGAAGTTTGGTTCCAGGATCTGAGCCTGAAACCACTGGATCCCCTGCCCCTCCCTCCTCGCATCTTTTCTTTCCTCTTTGTCCTCTTCCTCTTCCACTCTCCCTCTCTCCCTCTCACTCTGCCTCGCCTCACTACCTCTCAGTATTCTTGGGATCTCTCTTTAGCTCTTAATAGGATTCTGTTCTTTAAGTGGAGTTTTAAAAAATTGTGATCCTTAGTTTATTTTAATTCCATTTCAGCATTTGACATTTGGCAGTAAATTGTTCTTATGTTCATTCCTGCCACGTAGACACCCAGGCCCCCATTTTGCCATAGTTACATTCATGCTTTTCCTCTGCTTTTCTGCCTTATATGTGTAGCATGTGTGTGCATTTATGTGTGTGTAGATGTCACACACACAAACACAAATAAAATGTGTACATATATAGGTTGCACACATTCATGGCTTGCTCACAGTCTTGGGGTTTGGGGGTTGTTGGGTTTTGTTTCTCAGTCATAAACAATGTTTCCTTTCTCCCACCATCCTCTAGAGAAGACCAATAAAATTTGACTCATGAAGAGAGAGAGAGGGAAAAAATCCAGGAGGCGAAAGTAATATGGGGAGAAAATGAAAGAGATTTAGTGCAGCTATCAGCCGACCGTTGTGCTGTCTTTAAGAGTCTGTTGAAACAACATAATAAAAGGTAATAAAGGTTGGATTTATAGCCTACCTGGTGGAAATGGCTTCCTGTTTGTATCTTGCAGCCCATTGCCTGTTTTTGTCTTGGGAATGGGATTTTTTTCCTAGACCCCCCTACCACCCCTGGACTCAAGAGACCTCAGAGCATCCAAATCAGGTTGGTAGGCGAGGTAACTATTCTTTTGGCTCCTTCTCTTCCCTTCTTTGTCCTGAGATTTAGTGACCCCGTGATATCCTCTTGAAGGCTGTATATGGACCAGTTTGCCTAGGAAAACTCTCCATCGTCACTGAAATAGACAAAGGAAACTTTAGACCTTGAAATGGTCCGACCAGCCTCCAAAGGAACATGGGCTTGTTATTTCACCTTTAAGTTCAAGTAAATCTGCATAACTTCTAAATCAGTATGAATCACTTTTTTTTTGAGAGGAAGATGGCATGCGTGACCCAGGTAGCATGGGAAAGTCAAGCATCATGTTGAAGGAGTGGCATTTGCCCTTAAAAAGTTTAGACGTATTTCAAAAGGCAGTTGTGACAATTCAGGCTCCTGAATTTGTGGTGTTCTCTGGCACTATTTGTTCCCTGCTTCATCAAACATTGGTTCAGCACCTTCGTTATACCGGGCCATGTACTAGTGGCAAGGCTTCTAAGTGAGAAAGACCTTCCATGTCTCCATGGTGACAAACCCAGTCTAAGAGACGCCCCGCCACAGAGGACAAGTCCATGATGCTGTGCATGCGTGCAGGGTTCAAGTGAGACACCGTGGAGATAGAGACCCAGCTAACTGGAAGGTTTCAAGTAGAGACACCTGGATCTAGTCTCAAGGACTCACTTGACTGGAGAAATGAATTAATAAATGAAGAGTGGGGAGGAAAGAAGAATCTGAAGGTACACATTTAAGATCTCATTGTCACTCACAGATGCATGTGAGCCCAGATTTCTTTTCCTCTTTGAACATCAGAGTCCCCATCTGTGTGCTCAGGCCTTGTCCCTAAGTTCTCTTCCACTGCTGACATTCTAGATTACATGAAGGAAGGTAAAGGAATCATATCTTTTTTCAGGTCAGGTGACTTTAGCAGCAGGTCTGAGGCTCCCCTCTTTTCGCCCTGGAAAATGAGGCCTTTTTCTTCAGACTGTACTCTTTCCACTGCTTGATTTTTATCTTGGTGTAGTCAGGGATTGGAGGGCTCAGATTTTTTGCAACATAGAAGTTACAATGGTCACTCCCTCTCTCCTCCAGGAAATTGTAGGGAAGAAGAGGAAATGGAGACTCTGGAGGAAGCAAGGAGCAAGGGTGCCAGCAGCAAATTGCTGAGCCCCTGAAAGACAGACCTAATTATTAGGAATGAGTCATGATAATAGGCTGAATAAATCCCCGGAAAGTCAGGGCTAATGGTGTCTGCTGAAGCCGCATCGTCCACACAGAGGTGCATCCCGGCCAAGGCTGCGCTAATTGTTAGACCCAATCAGAAAGGCCGGGAGCATGAAATGAAGGATTAGTTCAGGAGGGTGAGTGCCAACCTCTCTGGGGACCCTGGCTGGCTAGAGCGCGTCCTGGTGGGCCAAGGCAAGGTCGGCCTGATGGAGGGCAGGTGCTGTGGCAGTGGGATTCACAGGCTGGATCTGGGGGCTGGTGACCTCTACAACCTGAAGTTACCAAGGGGATCCTGAGCTCCTTCTAGCAGAGAGTGTTTCCTCCCATAATCCCCTTTTCGTAATTGACTTCCATCATTTCAGTTTTTTTCTCTTCCTTCCTGTTTTCTAGTTCCCTCTTTCTCTCCTTTCCTTCCTGCCTCCTGTGCTTCTTGTCTTTTTCTCTTCCCCTACACTCTCCTCCTTAACCTTCTTTCTTCTTTTCTTTATTTCCTGTTTCCTTTAACTCCTCCTTGATGGCCCACCCTTTTCTTTCTACTTTCTCTCCTAGTTTCATTTTACAATGTCTTTTAAAAAAATGTTCCTCTTTGTTCTTTCTCCTAGACTCTTTCTTTTCTTCTTGTCTGTTCCCTTATGTTTCTACTTCTGTTCTTATTTTTCCTTGTTCATTTCCTTCCTTTAGCCGAGCTTGGAAAAGCAATCTTGGATTTTTTTTCTGATTGGATGAAGGACTCCATCTCATCCTCTGCAAAATGCCTTCATGATTTATTTGATCCTCACCACAAATTAAAAATATTTTTTTCCTAATAAAGGAAATTAAAGCTCCAAAGCACTAAGGGACAAGCCAATGCCACACAACTATTAAATAGACATTGCATCTCAAATTTGTCTGAAGTCAAATTTCCCACATAGAATTTGAAATTGTATGTGTGTGTCCAGTAACCGAACCTTGGGCTCAAAGATGATGTTACGGGGTTAGAGGTACCTTCCCAAGACTAGTGAAACAGTTACAGTAGCAGGTTTGTCGGTCACCTTTCCTGTCCCTAGGGATTAACTTATTCAACACTGAGTGGTCACCACAGGTAAGCATTGTTCTTGGCACTGAGGACACAGGACCAAATGACTCACCACAAGGCACTTGCAATCTCCTGGGGGTGATAGTACATAAATAAGTAAGAAAGTACATATGCAGTACAAAGGGCTAAGTTGTAGGTGCCTGCTACTGTGGGAAGGTGTTAGGTAGGTAGATGAGGTGACTGGTGAGAGGGGACATGGGGGATTGTTAGATTGTTGGAACTCTGGTGCTTTATTTTCATTGCTATGTTTTCCCCCCATTTCCAAAAATGTGTGTGCTCAAATCATACCTTTCTTCTACACTAATAACTAGTTTCAAATATACAATGGAAAAAATATTCTATCCAAACTAATAACCCACAGAGGACTAATATTGTAGTTTCACTGGGTGTTCATAAAATCTCTGTAGAGATGCCTTCCTTTATGATTTAGTCTTGAACCTGACTTTTTGTCTGACTCATTCTACAGGATATATACCACTGACCAAGAAAATCCCCGGGATTCTCATTGCCATGCTCTCTGAATTAATTTTAGTAACCCAGAGGCTCAAGAGATCATTGCTGCTGAGCAAAGGGTCCTAGCTGCCATCACACCCTGTCTTCAGCCTTCCCCACCACTCCCAAATTGAGATATTTTCTCCCTTTTGCTTCCATTGAGTCCAGTCCTCTTTGTCTGCCAGCAGCTGACCTGTGTCACAAGCTCAGTTGTATGCATAATAGGCAGGAGTCACTGGAGGATATTACCAACTGGCAAACAATGTCGACTTTTAGTTGCAAGACTTTCCGATGCTTTGGGTTTCTGTTTCCCGTTGAAGGAGAGCAATTATCCATGTCCCTGTGGAAACAAAGATCTTAATTCACGGTGAAGGTAATACATGATGACTTCCCCAGGACTGAGTCGCACTTCCCCCAATATCCAGAAAGCCCTTTGCCTCCATATGCAAATACCTTCCCTCCTTCCAACTCATCCAAAGGGTACCTCCTTCATGGAACCTTTTTTGATAATATAATTATATCCCCATCTTCCAAAGTCCTGGTATTTATGTGGGAAGCTGACGGACATCTTGAAGCTCTGCTATCAAGGACATGCAGGAATTCGATTGGTGGTGTCTAACCTCTATATTCTTAATTCTACCACTGGATATTTCTTCCAACTCCACAAATCTCCAAATTTGCAACAGATCTTTTGATTCTGGTCTTTTTTTTGCAATTTCTAGGTCAGTGAGTTTGAGTGATCTGGATGGGGAACTAGCAAGTACAGCAGCCTGGAGTGGGGACCACCTGGGGATAGCCCAGCAAGTGTGTTTCAATGATTCAGAGGAGAGGAGTGGGAGTGGGGCAGAGAAGAGGAGTATTGATCACGGACTGAATTTTAAGTGCACCTCCGGAGATGATTATAAAGCCATGATTAATGGTCTGGAGGAGCTCACTAGCAGAACAAGAAGTGCAGAGAATGGAAAAAGTCTCTGGAAAGTGCCAGTAAAAAAACCCTACGTGCGTGAGAAAGGCTTCAGAAGCCAAAAGGTAGGCTTGCAATACTTTATAGGAGCAACTACATTTATTGAAGAATGTGTTACTTCACTTTAATAAATAAACTCCAGAAATTTTAGGATTAACACCTCGAAGGTTTCTCCCATAGCACAGTAGCTTAGCTATGAGGGCATCATGGTTTTGTGGCTTCACTTTCCCAGAAGGGAAGAAGGGAACATGTGACCTCAACAGGGAAAGGGAATCCTGGAGACCTCATATCAACAATGAATTTCTTTTGTCCCCAAATTCCTTTTGCTAATAGCTCATTACTGGGAATTAGTAGGTGGTCTTTCCTAAATATAAAGGGCCAGGAAAGCTAGTCCTATGTGTATAAGAGGAGAGAAGGATCAGATATGTGTGAACACTAAGAGTCTTGTTATTGGCAGCTTAGCCTTGGGACCCTGCCTGGATTCCAGCTGGCTGGATTCCACAGTCTGTGTGCATAAGAAAAAGACAAAAGCTGGATAAAGAAAAAGTGAACTTTATATAGTTTGACCAAACTGGGGAGAAGCAGGTAGATTGCTTCTCCCTGGTCCCATAGAAGTAGTTGTGATTTATAGAAACAAAAGCTAGGTGATAGACATGCATGATTTTAGTTGACTGAAGAGGGGCAAAGGGGCAAAAGGCATGAAATACATAAATGCAGGTTTAATTAGTGTTACAATTTGGATGTGAAGGGTCCCATTGTCTTGAGACAATGCAAGAATGTCCAGAGGTGAAATGATTGGATCATGACATGTAAAACCTCATCAGTGGATTGATTAACTGATATGGATGAACCAGGTGGTGACTGTAGGCAGGTAGGGTGTGACTGGAGGAAGCAGGTCACTGGGGGGTGACTTTGGGGTATACATTTGTCCCTGGTGAGTGAAACCTTCTTTCTGGTTCCTGTTTTTCCATGTACTGAGCTGCTTTCCTCCACCATGCCCTCCACCATGCCCTTTCCGCCATGATGTTCTGCCTCACCTTGGGCCCAGAGCTATGAAATTGTCTAACCATGGACTAAACTCCTGAAACTGTGAACCAAAACAAACTTTTCCTCATCTAAATGTTCTAGTTAGGCTATTTTGGCCATAGCAATGCAAAAGCTAATAAAACAATGAGCCTGTACTAGACAGTCTGAGGTAGGGGGCTATCTATGCTCCCAAGCTTTGTTGGCACCTATCAGCATGGGGTCTGTAGTCCTTCGGTTTCCAATCTCAGGGAGAAGTTTCCATTTCTCATGAGGAATTTGTTCTGAATTTGGGGGATGAGGACAATTTCGTTCTGTACTATAGGAGAAAGAGAATTATAAAGGAAAGAAAACCCACAAAGTGAGGGCAAAAGAAAGATAGGTAATACCACTGCATCTCAGTTGCTTCATCTCTCCAAGAAAGATGATCACATCTACCTCACTAAGGACATCAGAAGATTGCATGAGCCAATGCACATGATGTCTTGAAATACCAGTCAATGGCAAAATGTTTTAAAAACTAATATTGCCTCCTAATGGTTTGTTGTATCATTATGAAAGCATAAAATGCTAGATTTCATGTGTTATCCTGGTCCAGCTTTTTCTTTCATTCAAGAATTCCCACTGCAGAAGAAGATCCTAAACAAGATGGACTGTCAGAACAGCTGGGTAGCTCCACACAGGCACACCCTACTTCAAAAGGATCAGAGAAGGTATTTGTTCCTTCCAGATTTGGGGGGCCTGAAGCTTTTTGAATAAGCCTCAAAAAATTGTGCCAAATGCAAAACGGGTAGCATGACTGTACATTTTCAAAATGCACTGGTCAATTGCAAGAAATCAAAGTGTATAAATGCATTCTACTTTCATGTACATCAAATTAGAACAATTAAAAAACTAAAATATAAATCTGATACTGCTTTTGGGAAACAGTAGGCTAAAAATAGTCCTGGTTTTCCTGGATGTGGTATTATTTTGATGTTGGTCTTTGTGACCTATCTGCTTTTGCCATCTCTGCTCAGTTCCAGTGGTTTTTACCTTCTCTCCTTGTTCGTGTCTGCAGTATTCAGAGCGCAGGCCGAAAATTGCATGCTTTTTTCATGGTTGTGTTAGCTCGCCTTTCGCTTATTTACTGGTTCATTTATTGATTCATCCAGCCTTTCCTTTCTCTCCATAAAGTCATCCAGTTTTCATTTAGCACATTCTTTTCTCTGGGCACAATGTTAGGCACTAGAGAGAGCCTGAGGGAAGAAAGTAACAATGGAGAAAATTATGTGTCATTTGGCGAGAGATACAGACAAGCAAACACACAAATTAGGAAAATATGTTGCAGAATGCAGTGGAGCCCAGATTTGGGAATGTCTACGAACCTGAGAGGAGGTGGGTGGAAGAGGACTTCTTGGAGGAGGTGACAGGTGGACACATTGCTGAAGGGGTTTTTCAAGTGGGGAAGGCAGGTGGGCATGGTGGATAAAAGAAAGAACCGGAGCAGGATGCCACATGCAGGGGAGCCTGGCCTGCCTGGGGCCCGGCAAATACTCTAAGAAGCTCTTGCTAAGTGCATGCGTGATTTTGCCTCTTCAACACTACCCCGCAAATTAATTGTAAGGGTTATACGTGATAACTAGTGCCTAACCTAGTGCCTGGCGTACAACGGGCACCAGAAAAACCTTAATTCTCAAATCTAATGTCCTTGAAATTGCATTTTTTTGTCATTCCAGTCCCTGGTATCTGACAGGAAGTAGCAGTTCAATAAAGTTACTTTGAATTTCAGTCAGTTCTTGCCATGGGTCCCAGTTTTAACTTCCTTTTCATCCTATGAAGATCCCAAAGGCCAGAACCAGGGCAGTCTATTCTCCAAGCCTCTCTCTCCCTCTCTGCTTGGGGAGATGGCTTGTGTCTCCTCTGCAGTCTGTTTCTCTGCCTCTGGGGAATCTCCTCTCATGTAAATCCTGCAATTAGAGGCTCCCACCCCTCCACTAGAGCCGCATCTGCCTCCCTAGATATGCGCCCATTTGATTGTGAGGAGATAATCACAGGGGCCGCTGCAGCCTACAGCTTGGTGAGGACAGAAATTCTGAATAAATTTATGGTTTCAGGAACAGGGATGCCCCTCTCACGTCGCATCATTGCTTCCTGTCTGCCTGCACTTTTGGGTTCAAGGCACAGAATCCTGATTATTCATTTTTTTAAAAGAACATATAAATTAGGTAAGAGGTAAAAAAAAAAAAAAAAAAAAAAAAAAAAAAAACCGCCCTTTTGGGTAGACAAAGACTGTAAGGGTCAGAGATAAAGCTTTTGACTGAGGTCATGATGTCGAGCAGCCATACAGTCTAGCACAGCCTTCAGGTTTTTACTGCCTGGGTTTATGGCATCCGTGGGAGGAAGCAAGAAAGAGCAAAGCAAGGGAGTTTTTCCTTGAGATTATTTGGTTTCGATTTGCATGTGTGTGTATGTGTGTGTGTGTGTGTGTGTGTGTGTATCTATATCATTAATTTAAATTATAATTCAAATTAACTTTTAAAAAATAAGGCACATGTGCACATGGAAAGAAATGTCTGAAACACATAAATACATTAGGAAGAACCCTAAGTCACTCCTTATATCACCATCCAGAGATAATTGTTGGTTGACACATAATATGCATATATCGCTATATGAAATTTTTATGAAATCAAGACTATAAGTAATGCACATGAGCACACATAGGTTCTTATTCACTTAGGTATATAATGTAAATGTTTCCTCAGGGCATTAAATATTCTTCAAAAACAAAATGTGGTTTGACTCCATTATTATTTGGAGCTTTATCACTGTTTCTTCTCTTTGCTCTTTAATTTGAGGAAAGAAGCAAACAAACAAACAAAAAGGACTGGCTTAAAAGAAAGGAGCTGGGTTCTAGTCCTAACTCTTCCACTAACTAAGCCTCTGCATGCTATGTCTCTCTTTGCCCATCTGTGAAATAGGGGTGATGGTTTTCCTTTTACCTGCCACACAGCCTCCTCCAGAGTTCCTGTGGCACTGTAGTGACTACTTGATGGCTTTACCCAGGAATGTGGGATTGCCTGGCACCACCTTGGTCCTGGTCCACCTATGGGAGGATTCCTACTGCTCTTCTTCACCAGCGCAGGCCCCAGACCTCCAGGAGGTAGGTTTTACCTCTCCCTGGCAATGCTTTGAGGGGTGGGCCGGTTCATGGGAAGCACTTCTGCTCCAATTGTCCTCTGGCTTTGTCTGTCTTGATGAAAAATGACCAGTTATTATTTCCTACCTTTGTGTTTGGGAGGCCCAAAAGAAATCAGTAGCCGCATCAAAATAGCTGCTGTTGTTGTAACAGCCTTTTCATTGATGGATTTAAGTGTGGTGTTTGGTATCGATTTTAAGCATCCATTCCAGGGAGGCTGTGCTGTGGGAGAAGCATTGGGAACATCACCACCAGACCCTGCTGCATGCTGAGTGGCCTTCTTGAAGCTGGGGAAAGTGGGTTTGGGCTATAGAGAGGCATCTTGCTTTTCAGAATAAATGTGCATGTAGAAAAGGTGTTTTCAAAGGCATAACCTTGTAAAGCAGATGTTGACCTCTTATTGGATTATTTGCTAATATGAGAGATTTGAAAATTTCAACCCCCAATTTGATATTCAGTTGGTTTATAAGTCTTTGTCTTTCAATATCTTTGGTCCTCCTCAGCCACCAGTACTTAAAGGCAAAGAGTGAACCTATAATAAAGGTTCTGTAATGTCTTGAATTAATCTTGTAAAATGACAGAAGACTTTCCAATATTTTTTCTCTTCTTCCTTTCTTCTTGTGTTTTACATTTCCCTCTCCTGGCTTCCAGGCTTCAGTGACTTCCTCCCACTCTTTTTGTCTTCAGAAAACAAAACCAAAAACTTAGTATCTCCTACACTTAAAACAACTAGGTTCTAAGGCGTTGTGAGAAATCTAAAGTTAACTGATATTGTCTTTGACTTTTGAGAAACACACTGATGTAGAATTTATAGACATATATACGTTCTCATAAATTAAGGAACAGAACAAATTGGAAAGAAGTCAGAGAAAGTAGTGGGTAATAGAGGGACAGGACCTTCATCTGTTAACGACTTAAAGAGACCCTAGGACACAAGAGTCCTTGGTCATCTCACATGTGGAGGAATTTGTGCCAAGAAGTAAACACTAGACCAAGATCTCATCATCAGGCTGATGTTTGTAATTTATTTTCCTGAGGTCTTTGCATGTGAAAGTCTCATGTTTAATCACAGGTCCAGCTGCATACTGGTTATTAATTTACCTGAGCTTTTCTCTGTTTTCTTACCCACAAAACAAGACCTTGCAGGATGGCTGTAAGCACTCTGAAATGGCAGATGCAGTGCGGCTGACCTGGTCGCTTTGGCGGCACACCCTCCCCCGCTACCCTCAAGCCAGCATTCTCCTTTGGAAAGTCACAGGCACTACTGGGAATCACGTCCCTTCCATTTAACAGATGGATGGAGATACATTTTGGGGAGGTTGTTTGGGTGTTTGAATCAGACGCTAATGACAACTCACTTTGGCAGAAAAACAAACTCAGACCAGTGGGGTTCTTGGAATATTAGTCCTATTTGTCAACAAAAGAATCAATCCTTCAGCAGGACCCACTGAGCAGGCATCTCACATACAGGGCTTTAGAGACACAGATGTGGCAAGCGCTACCCTCTCACAGTGAGTCTGAGACCACAGCTCCCTTCTTTGATCTGAATGATGCCCCAGAGCCTTCCAATGCTCCTGCCCCACCTGTAGTCTCCAGGATCCATATATTTTTTATGAATCTGTAGTTCTGAAATGGGCAATTTACCCAATATCACAGAGTGAGCTAGCAGTGAACACTGGAAGCAATCTAACTTTCCCAAACTCAGTGAAAATGATTTATTTCTCACAAGAAAACTCTGCTAAGTGCTGGTCACCTCTGGTATTCGCTGAACCTGAATACCTCCTCGTTATATGTTCTCAGAACAGGGAGAGAAACACTTGGTGTGTTTCTCTGGAAAGGAAAACATTTTGCCAATGAGTGTGTGAGGTTGTGTAACGGAAGCTGAGACGGAGACAGGTACCAGGAATTGTGAGACAGGGACTGAGGTAAGCGATTGAGGCAGGGAACAAAATCAGAGCCTGAAATTGAGAGAGAAGCCCAGAAAAAAGATGCTAAAGGAAAATTCGAGAAATAAGACACAGGAGGCACAGAAAAGAGGGTAAGAAAACAGAACCAGACAGTCCAATAACAAGAGAAAATCATGAGAGAAGAAAGAACTAGCACGGGCGACAGGAAGGCAGGGGGACCTGGAATGAAAACCCAGCAGCCAGAAAAATGTGTGGTTCTTGCAGCCAGCAGGCAGCAGCAGGGGGAGTCAGAGCTCCACGGATGCGACACGATGCCGCAGAAGGGCGTATCGGAAGAGAGGGAGCAGAAGAGAAATTGGAGGTAGAGGAAAGGCCTGGGAAACCCACCTTGTGACTTTGAGACCGAAGAAGAGTGAGTTCTGCTGCTTGGGGGACCCGAGTTCAGTAGAGCAGCAGCACCCCAAGCATCTCTCTGGTCCACACTGACACAGAAGGTATAGAAATGCTTGTTGAAAATTAGAGGGAAGGTTTGCCCAAAGAGTTAAGTCCCAAGGAAATGGCCTCTGCTTATGGGAAGTGCTTAAACACGTAGGCACTGTATTAGGCAGAGTTTATTCAGTAGCAAGTGGAATATTTAATTGGTGCTAGCTTATCCAAACATCTTCCTCTACCTGACCTCTCCCAAAGACAGAATTATTAGGAACCTACTCAGAAAGCTCACGGATAAGGAAGCAATGGGAAATAAGGAAAAGACCAAAGAGCCAATACCAGGACACTGTCTGCTTGTTTTCCTTTCCCCTCTTCCAGTCTCATTCTTCTGGCCTTCTCCCTCCACTCCCGCTTTTTGGTTTTGCTGGGGATGGAACCCAGGGCCTGCCTCCAAAGCATGGCTTTTCTATTGAGCTACATCCCCAAACTCAGCAGACTTTCCTATGCAGTCCTATCCCACCTCATGTCCCTGTTCAATCTCCAGAGAAATCAAGACAGGAACTCACAATTTTAGTTTAAAAAAAAAATGCAGAAGAGTTTTCTGATAGGCTCAGCCCTTGGGTCATGTGACCAAGTCTTGGGTCAATCACATTCTCGAGGAGAATTTATCTGATTGGTCAATTTGAACCATGCTCTTACTCTTGCGCAGGCCTGAAGAAGGGGGCCGAGAACCTTGAGGTCTAATGGTTTCTTGTTAGAAGGAAGGATTAGAATCATGACCTCTGAAGCTGCACCGATTTAAACCTACTATTAAATGCACCTTGAAGAAGTGAGTTCCCTGAGTTACTCTAAGCTCCCTTTCCCCTTCTATAAAAAGGCGTTAGTTACACCTGTCTTGTCAATCCCCAGGAGTAGTTATGGTGGGAAACAGAACTCACAGTGTTTCCAAATGGGCATGCAGGTTAGCTGCAAGATGAAAGGGACCACAGACAAAGGTCAGGAGCTTACTTGGGTGTTAGTTTTAACGACTATATGAATTTGGGTACATTGTATACCTCTCTGGACTTAAATATCCCCAACTATAAATTGCAAGTATTTGACTATGTTTGCTTATTATTTTTAACCTCTTTTGTAGTCTTTGATAGCTTCGATAAACTGAACAAATATAGATGCCCTTACTGCACTTCTCAATGTGGGGAAGTTTATGAATCCCCTAAGAGTCCATCCACAGATCTTAGGATAAGAACTCTTGGATTAGATCATCTTCAAGGTGGTATCTGACTCTGTTCAGCTGATTAAAAAGAGGGAATGCATTCTCAGGTGGAAAAGAAATTGCTATGTATCAAGAGGATGTATTTCTCTCTTTGGATTAAATCCCTTTTCCAGAAAAATCACGTATGTTTCTCATTATTTCTTCCCCCAGAGGACTCCTTTTCTTCTCTTCCCTTTTTTCTCTCGACCTCCTCATCTTTCCTGTGTTGCAGGTAGTCAAGTGTGGGTGTGATTGAAGCTTCTTTTCCATCAGGAAGTGTTGCTATCAGGGAAATAGATGGGACATAGATCATCTCTTATCTGCATCTCCAAGAACTTAAGTGATTTCTCTCCCCCAACTAAAATAAATCAAAGGAGAGGAATTTTAATTGTAGTCACCAGGTGGTGAATTCAATACATCCACACAGTCTCCACACCGGTGGTGCAGTCAGATGAGCTTGTCTCTCCAGCAGGAGGATAATGGGATTGCAAAAGTCTGGAGAGGGAGAGCTCTGGGGATTATAACAGCCGCTCCCTGGTGGGAAGGAAACAGCCAGGCAAGGCCTGTTAAATATAAAGGCCAGAGAGAGAAACACTGCCTGGTGTCAGGGCTGTCTCCACTCATGCCCCTCTCTGAGTGGCTTCACCGAGGGACCCGGGGAGCGTGCCACACAGGCACTGTTCACACAAGCTGCAGATGGATCCTCCACATCACAAATTTTCCCCAGCCATCGGTTTGGAGCACTGGCCCAAGCTCTAACTTGGACTTCGAAGTGATCTAGATTCATGTTCACTGACCACTCTTTAAGTTTTTCAATTAATAAATATTTAACAAGTGCCTAGTGCACTACTCTGGATTGTGGGGGTCTATCAAGAAAAAAAAAAAAAAAGAACTAGAGATCTGGATGCAAGTTGAACATATACATAATCTACTACCTAATGGTTCTATCGCTAGGCATTTAAGAAAAATGAAACATACACTCTCAAAAATGATTTAACATATTCATTCATAGAAGATCTTTCATTATAGCCCAAACCTGGTGACAACCCAATTGTTTATCAATAGGTCAATAGATAAATTATGTTACATTCATCACAATGCAATACTATTTAGTAGTAAAGAAACAGACAGCTGATCTTCAGAAGGACATGGATAAATCTCAGACACATTTGATTGGCTGAAAGGATCCAGACACAAAAGAGTAAATATTATAAATTTCCACTTAATTGAATCATAGAAAAAGTAAAAGTAATCTATTGTTGTAGAAATCAGATCGATCTGCCCAGGATGGGGAATGTATCACAGAAAACTATTGAGGAGATAAAAATGTTCAGTGTCTGATTAACATGTATTTGTTTGTAAAATCTCATCAAACTATACATTAATAATAAATACATTATAATTTTATTAGAAATTTAGTTTGCTAGAGTTGGGGAAAAAAGAACAGTTTAATTCGCAGTCTATATGGAGCTTGCCTTCCAGTATTGAAAAAAAGTGAACGAATTTAAAGCATGCGCAATAGTACAGCAGGTAGCAATAGGTGGTAAGAGGAGAAATGGAGTTGTTAGTTTAGTTTAGCAGGAGAGTCTGAGGTGCCGTTTTATGGTAAGAGAGTCAGAGATAGCTTCCCTGATAAGTGGGCACTTGAGAAGTCCTGAATGAGTTGAAGATGCCTGCAGATGGCTCTGTGATGAAAGGCAGACCAGACCTCAAGAGGAGCAAGTGCAAAGGCTCTGAGGCAGAAGCGTCTTTGCCCCAAGGAAGGACAAATACAGTAGTATGGCTGAGCGGATTGGTTAAAGTGGGCATAACTAAAGTCTTAGAGGCTGAGCCGTATCCAAACACACCAGGCTTTGTGCCATTACTTGGATTTTAGCTTTCGTTCTGAATATGATAGGAAGCAAGAGGGTGTTTTAATTTGTATATTGACACAAGCTGACTAGGATTTCAAAATTGCTACTTGAGAAAAGATACCAGATGTGGGATGGGGGAAAGGAGGCCATACAGAGGAATACATGGTCATATTCTGGATTTTTTTTTTTTTCTTTTTGGCAGTGCTGGAGAACAAACCCATGGTCTTGCAAATGCCAGGCAAATAAATGCTCTAGTACTGAAACACAACCATGAAGACAGAGCTGAGTTTTAGAAGAGTTTGTTACGGAGAGGAGAATAAGATAGAAATTAGAGATGCCTTCCATGTAGGGCCAAGCAACTGGAAGGGTGGAGTAAGCATTGTGTGACATTTAGGAAGACCTTGAACTTTTTCACTTTTAGTCCATACATCTCTGTAATAGAAGTACTAAATACTGCTACTCAGCATTTTGTATGGAGTCAGGGGGACCATAAGTGACATGCCTAACACAGGAGAAATTCATTATCTTAAAATGCATTTGTTCTTCATTAATGAGTTGATAAACATTTTCTTTGGTGCAGGGTTTCCAATTTGATTTACTCAGCGATTATCATCTCTAGATATCGGAGAACATCATTATAACCATTTTGCAGAAGTAACTGACACTTAATGAGATAAAATATTTACGCTTAACGTCAAATGTTGTTGCAAAGTGCTAGTCACCATTCTGGGTCTCTTACTGTCACTGTGTCCTGATTCCAAATCCCTTTGGCCTTCCCTGTAGTTCTGGGGTCTTTTTGAGAAGTTAAATTCATCTTAAACACATATTTTCTGAACATTGACTTTCTCAAACTTCAAGAGTAGGGAGACGATTCATAGGCTGTTGTCTTGCATTCTGTACTCTCATTGTTTTCTTCAGAGGAAAGTCATATTGATAGCAACTAAAAAATGAAAAAAATCTTTAATGAAAAAAATAAATACCTTGTGTTTTTTTCATCTAATAATGTCAGCGACACAGTCAGGTTGGTTTTATTATTGTGTTTATAGATGAGAATGAAACTCTGGAAATTCAGGTGACCTATAAGGTCTACCATGTAGTTACCCCAAAGTTCCTTACGTTCATCTGAGTGAAAAACTATTGCCATCACACAACAGTGTCTCTGTCCTCTTTCTGATCCATGGTCATGGTTCAAACAGAAAAAGCACCAGCAGCACATGACCTTCATCAGGAGCATTGCCAGCCCTGAGTGTTAGAGAACCTGGCACGTTGGGGAATTCGTTGGGTCGTGTAGGTTTGAGGCCCAGGGTGTTCTCATGTCTGCCGCTGACTGCAGCAAGGTCAAGACTTGGAGGAAAGGGACTTCTGAACCTCCAGCATGGATTCCAGGGGAATTTTTGCAGCTGGCTCAAAGTAAGAAGTTGCTCAGCTCAGATTTGGAGCTTTCTGCTGCTTTTGTGGAGTCACCATTAGGCAAATGAGCGGGTCTGAGGGAGGCCGATAAGGCTTGGGGAGAAAATGTGCAAGTCTTTCCAGAGAAGGTCCTTTGAAGCAGCCACAGAACAATAAAGCTGCTGGCCTGAGATAGGAAAGGCCTTAAAAATAACCAAATGAGGGCCTCTTCCTTAATTCCATAGAGCTGAATTTTATCAGGAAGGCCACTTGTGCTTATAGAAAGCTCTAATCACTCATGGTAGGACACAAATTCCCAGGGAGACTGCAGTTGCTGATCTGGTCTAAATGTTCAGGATCCTGTTTAAAGACAGGTTTCTCACTGTGAGGCCTGCCTGATCCATTCTTGCAGTTTCTGTAGAGTCTCCTGAGCATCTGGACCATCTGAGAATCATGCTTTCCAAAGGCCATCCCTTTTTCCTTAGAAGGATTAAGCTTCAAAGATCCCTTGGGGAGAACAACATTGGCCACACCTTGCTTCATCATGCCACATTCAAAAAAGGATGCAGGAAGGGCACAGGAACCCCTGCTACCCCTGTCGCCAAGACAATGGTTGAAAACCTTGGTGTCATAACTTCTTATTTTTCCAAATCTTTATTCTCTTGGGCAGCGAGAAGTATTGACTTTGGAACCAGAAGACTTACTTATTCTTTTATTTAAATTTGGCTTAACTCATGACCTTTAACTGGGGTCCAGTTTTTTTCACTCTTGAAATAGCAACTATATTCCTAATTATAGGACTATAGGAGCTTCAATTTCAATAGTAATTTTAAGGTTGCTCCAAATATTGTTGGGCACCCTCTAGTAGTCCTAATTTTGTAGAAGTGAACTTCTTTTATTTCTCCTGTTTGCTAGGATGTCTCTTTCCAAAGCTTCTCTCACACCTGAGCTCTTGCTTTCTGTTCCTCTTACCCCACCACATCAGTTTCGTCTGCTCTCATTGACTCATCTGACCAATATAAGTTTAAACATCATTTCCTCTGGGAAATCTTGCTTCATCAGTTCCCTCTGTAGGATCCCAAAGCACTCTGCTCTTCCCCACAACAGCTCTTATTAAAGTGATAATTTACTTGGCCATTTCCTGCATGAGATACAATCCATTGAGAGCAAGGGCCAAATCAGTTGGAGACTGATGCTAAAGCTACCTTTCCCCCTAGATTACAAAACTTTCCCTTGCTTTGTGTGCTTTGCCAACCTCTGTCTCTTCTAATTAAATCATCCACATTCCTATGAGGTAAGTTGTGTTAATCAGATCACACAACCACAGAACTGACATTCAAAGAGGTTAAGACACTCAAATTATACAAGTTATTAAATAAAGCCTACAATTTGTTTCTGGTTCTTAGCCTTTAATAATAAAAAATTCATTAATTTGTTTTTATGTGCCATGCATTATATTAAGTGTTTACAACCATATAATATTGGAGTAGCCAAATCTGTATTCTGTAGATGTGGTTGCATAGTCTTAGAGAAATTGAAGAACTCACACAAGGTTACACGGAGATTGTGGGGCCTGGATTAAACTCAATTCTATGAGATCCTGAAGTCTATGTTCTTCGGTTCTATCAGATCCTGAAATCCACACCTCACATACTCTTCCAAAATCTTGGTAGATTCTGTTATACCACAAAACTCTTTTTATGGTTCAGCTGCTTTAGTTAATAACCTCATGTTCTCTTATTCGTTTTCCATAGATGAAAATTTCCTGTTCAGTACTCTTAACAAACAAAATCCATAACACTTGAATGTGGCTGCCAAGATATTTGGAGGTTTTACTAAGAATTTTATGAAAAGGGGCATTTTTGGCCATTGAGGTAATGACAAAGAATAGATACATCCTTTTTATTCAAAAGTTAACTTTCCAATTTTATTACAATCTTTTACTCAGTAAAGAGGATGGCCAAGAATAACCAAGAATTCTTTAACTCTTACATATGAAAAAATGTTTTCTTCTTCTCCTTCTCTTTCTCCCTCCTCCTCCTTTTTCTTCTTTCATTAGGTATTGAACCCAGAGGAACTTAACCATGAGGCATATTCTCCAGTCCTTCTTATTTTGAGAAAGGGTCTTGCTACGTTGCTTAGGGCCTCACTAAGTTGCTGAGGCCTTTGAACTTGTGACATCTGAAGGAATTTTGAAGGGATTGGGATTGCTAATGAAGAGAAGAAAACAGGTTTTTTTTTTTTTTTTTATGTATGTGTGCATTCTCGTATGAGGCTGAATCTAGTGAGAGGGTTAGTAATGATAGTTGTCTTTAAATGTGAAAGACTGATAAATGGAAAGTATAAGAAAGTGGGTATTTTCTCAACACAGAGAAACGCTTTAAGTCAACTACTCTCTAGTGGAATGGTATTGGCTTCTGAAGTCACAATCATCCCACAGCTGGAAATATTTATGCAGAAATTACCTGAGATACCATGGATGAGCTTTCTATAGAAATGTGTAGTCATCCAATAGCTTACTCAAACTGGAACCCCTTTGAGATGAGAGAAGGAGTTTACATAAATAATTTTGCGAGAGGAGTAAACATACCAAGGTACTTGAGGTCACCCTGTGCACGATTTTTTTTCAGATTTCTTCCAAATCTAAGACTCCATTATACGAATCTGAATTTGCATTTTTTCTGATGTATTGTGATACTAAATTTTGAGAAATTGGCTAGAAAGAAGTGATAAGTAGTGTATTTTTTAGAACTTCAAGGAAACTTAAATCCCTAAGGTTTCTTAACTTGTTTATTGGCAGGTTGACTGGAGGTGTCTAATGACTTCTCTTACATGACAGACAGTTCTTTGGGGCTGTTAACCTAAACATCTTCTCCATGAAACCTTCCCACCTGGCTTGCTCAGGTTTCCTCACATGCAGTTGAATTTACAAGACTGTAAAGAAAGCTACAAGATTTCTGGAGGGCATTTTTTTAGAAACTGAATACTGTCTGATCTATTGGTCTAAGCCTGTCACAATGCTTGTACACATGTAAAGGGTTTCAAAATTTCAAAGTTAGGGAAATAAACCCTACCACTTTATAGAAGTCAGTCAATGTCACATTGCCAAGGTACATGCATAAAATGATGAGAGGAGTTCATGGCCAAATTTTGCTCTCAACCACATGTGTACAGGGACTTTTCTTTGTCTTCATACTGAAATTCTTCCTGACTTTTACCAAGCCAAATAATCTCTTATGCTGACCAAAGTATGTTTTCTCCTCCCCCCCAATTACCTATGCCTTTCTTCCTCCCCCAGATTCTGCAAACTACCATTTCACTCTCTGCTTTGACTATTTAGAGTCCTCATAAAAGTGGTATATCATAATATACATAACAAAATATCCTTCAGTTTCATCCATATTGTTGCAAACAGCAGAAGTTTCTGCTTTATTAAGACTGAAAAGAATTGTGTATATATGCCATATTTTCTTGTCCATTCATCTGTCAATAAACATTTAGATTGCTTCCACGTTTAGGTTTTTGAATAATGTTACCTTGAACATAAGAGTGTGGATATCTTTTGAAATATTGATTACAGCTGCCAGGAGTGGTGGTACATGCTTGTAATTCCAGCAGCTTGGGTGGTAGAGGCAGGAGGATCGAAAGTTTGAAGCCAGCCTCAGCAACTTGGTGAGGTCTTGAGTAACTTAGTGAGGCCCTGTCTCAAAATAAAATATAAAAAGGGACTGGGGATATGGCTCATATGGTCCTGTGTCCAATCCCTGGTACCAAAAAAAGAAAAACAAAAAGGCACTCAAAATACTGATTTCACTTTATTGTATACATATTTGGAAGCAGAATTGCTAGATAATGTGATATTTTTGTTTTTAATCTTTTGAAGAACTTCCATACCATTTCCCACACTGAAGGTGTCAATTTGTGTTCCCACCAACAATGTGTGACAATTTCAATTTATCCATATCCTTGTCAACACCTTCTATGTTTTGTTTCCTTGATAGTAACCATTCTTAAACATGATCTCATATCTCATTGTGAAATTGCCTTGCATTTCCCTGATGGAGTGTTCAACACCTTTTCACATGCCTGTTGTCCATTCATGTGTTTTCTTTGAAGAAATGTCTGATCCTCTCCCTTGCCTATTTTAAAAATCAGATTGTTTTTGTGATTGACGGTTGAATAGCAGGCATTTCTTACATATTTTGAATGTTAACCATTTATGATAGATATGGATCATACCTATTGCTCCTAGGTTGCCTTTTTATTTTGCAGTTTGTTTTCCTTTTTCAGTTTGATATAATTCCATTTGTTTATTTTTGCTTTTTTTGTCAGTTTTTTTTTTTTTTTAATATTCTTACCTACAAAATCATTGCTATAACCAATGAGGAAGAAAAACAGATATTCTAGTTCCCTCATTTACTCTATGAGTTTTGCTGTTTCAAGTCTCAGATGTATGTTTTTAATCCATTTTGAGGTGATTTTTATTCTTGCATAAGCTGAGGGTCTGATTTTTTCCTTTTGCATGTGGATGTCTAGTTTTCCCAACATGATTTTTTGAAGAGACTATTTTTTTTTACCCTATTGTGTTTTCTTGACACTTTTGTTAAAGAGCAGTTGATTGTACAAATGTAGGTTTATTTCTGGGCCCTCTATTCTGTGCCTTTGGCCTATATGCCTGTTTATGTGTCACACTGTTTTGATGACTGTAGCTTTATAATACATTTTGATGTCAGGAAGTGAAATGCTTCCAGCTTTAATCTTCTTGTCCAAAATTGTTTTGACAATTTGGACATTTTGTTGTTCTGTATAAATTTTAGGATTGCTTTTTCTGTTTATATAAAAAAAATGTCATTAGGCATTTTATAGAGATTGCATTAAATTGTTTAATGCTTGAGTAATATGGACATTTAATCAACAACAATATTAGATGATTCAAGTGTTTTTTCTAGTTTCCAGAATTCTTTAATATTCAGTTATCTTTTTTTATTCCATAACACTGTATCTTTTTAAATGCTTGGCTTAGGGAAAGTTATTTCATACATTTGTTCTTCAGTTGCCTCGTTCATCAAATGGAAAACATTCTTACCCTATGTCTTAGAGTCATGGAATATCCAATGAAACCATTTAGGTATGGTTAACAGTGACCTGTAGTATGAGATGTGAGTTGTTTTCATTAATATAGTATGAAGAATGTGAGTTCTAAATGATCATGTTTCCTGAACACCAAATCCTCATGAAAGATTTGTGAACTTCTGCAGTGTGTGAGTCCTAGAATAGTTTAGATTTTTAAATGCTAAGTTTTGTGAAATATGGTATTGGTTAACCAGACAAAAGAGTGAAGATGGGAAGTTAAGATTGCTGCAGAAAGTCCAGTTAGTTTAATTGGTGGTAGAAAGGGTCTGTTGGATTTTGTGGCAAGCAAAACCAAACAGTAGGATCACTGAGATGTTGTCAAGACCTATAACACGCCCATGGTTTGTCCACTCACCCACTTTCTATTCTTTGTACTAAAGTTTTTCAAGGAGTGTTGAAATCCCTTGGGGAAAATATTTCAAGGACAGCAAAAAGTGATGGTAGAGAATTATCATTTATCATATTCCTCCTCTGTTGCCAACATAGTACATGTGATGGCTTACTAAATCTTCCCAGTGAAGGTCTTATGAGTGAGGATATTGAAGCTCACTGCCACTTGCCAAAAGGCTCTGCTAGCTAGTGTCAGGTCAGATTTATACTTACATTTTCTAACACCACAGCCCTGTCTTCCTATTATACAATGCTACTTCTCTGCAAAGCAAAGGACTTTAAGATCTTATTGTCTTACTGATAAGAAATTCCAAGAGATTGAGTATGAAATGATCACTAAAAGGAGAAGGAAGCATATTGAAATCTTAGGGATCTGTGGAAATGTATTACTCAGCTTCTTATCACTGTGACCAAAATGCTTGACAAGAACAACTTAGAGGAGGAAAGATTTATTTTGGCTCAGACTTTTAGAGGATTCAGTCTATAGTTAGCTTGTTCCAACGCAGGAACATCAAGGCAGAAGGTTATGGCAGAAGAGAGTTGCTCATTTTATGGTAACTGGGAGGGAGAGAGAGAAGAGAGAGAGAATGCAAAGATGGAGTCTGGAAGAAGTAAAATATTTTAGGGCACATCCTTATGACCTACTTCCTCCAACTCAGACTACATCCCATTGGTCTATGGATCTATGACAAGGTCAGAGGCATGATGATTCAGTTATTACCTGAAGCCTCACTTGCTGCATTGGGAACCATGCTTTCAACACAAGAGCTTCTGGGGACATTTCAGATTCTAACCATTATAGAAAGGGGGAAGAAGGTGCTTATGAGTTACAGAAGCTGACTTGGGAGCCGGGAAGATAATAAGAGGTCCCTTCCATCCCTTGAAGCAGACTCTCATTGATAATACAGTGACTACACAGTGTCTGTAGATTTCTCTTCTTTCTCTCTGCATTAGAGAAGCGGGAGAGAAAAACATTTTTCAACAGTGAGCTCCTCTGGTTCTTTGAGCTGCATACATATTTCACTTCATAAAAGCTGCCGACAAACAATGAGATTCATTTTAGCACTAACATCCCATAAATTTTTTGCTTGTTAATGCACTTTCCCCAGTTTATGTTTTTGCTAACTAAGACAATCAAAATGTCAATCTGTCCTCAGGGGTGTATCAACCTCATGATCTGAACTTGGTAACGAGATTAGAATGTGGACCCCTCAAGAGCATGCACTACTTCAAGAAACCTTGGAGTCCTAATATCAGAGAATTCTATAGCAGTAGAACAAGTGTAGAATCAGAGACTCATAGACTTTTAGAGGGGAATAGAACATTAGGTTTATCCTATCCTTTTTTGCTTCAGCTGTTTCTCTTTCTTTTTCTCTTTTTCCTCCTCCTCCTCCTCCTCCTCCTCCTCCTCCTCCTCCTTCTTTTGTAAAGACCCCATAGCCTTAGTTTCCTTGTATATGTCACCAATAGTGAGTGATGGAAGGATTCAAAGTCTGGAATTACGGTAACATCATAAGGACTTTCTGGGCCATGGAAGATGATAAGAGGAGAAGGGACTAGGTAAAGCTGAAAAATTCAATCTGGCACTGAAAACCCCTGGGTGGAAAATAAAACCATAAATATAACATGATTTTACTGCAATTGCCTTAGCAGGGTTTTCTTTGTTGTTATTTATTCAAGGGTGTGTTAGTCAATTTTTCGTCACTAAGACTAATTTTCTAAGAAAATCATCTTACAAGAGGAGAGACTTTTCTGGCTCATGATTCCAGAGATTTCAGTCCATGGTCACTTGGCTCTGCTGCCTTTGGGCCTGTGGTGAGAAAGCATGCAACAGAAGAAAATGCTCAACTTGCAGTTTCTTAGAAGCAAGACAGTGAGGACCTGGCCGGGGTCACAGTATTGCCTTTGCGGGTAACCCCCCTCAATGACCTGACTTTCTTCCACCAGGATCGACCTCCTAAAGCTTCCACCACCACCCAAAGCACCACAGACTGGAGACCAAACCCTCAACTCTTGGCCTTTGGGGGACATTTAAGATCCAAATGACAACAGTGTGTTTACCTGTCTCTTCTTTATTCTGGCAGAAGGCTCCTGCCTTTCGTCTGGACAGTCATTTCTCCCCAAATCTCAGACAGTGCTCTCTAGGGGGGCAGATCTGATCCCCTGTCGCTAACCTGAGGACTGGCTTACTTGTCTCCCTGGTCACAGTTCATAATAAGCATGGACCACAGTCAGTCAAGTGGAAGTGGACACTGGGCTTCGCTGTCATGCAGAAAGGAGGGGCTCTCTTTTCCCTGGAGCTGCTGACCTAGGCAGATGGCAGCCTGATGTGGGAGTGACCTTCCTGTGATAAAAGTCTGCTTGAGAATGAAACTATCAGAGAGAAAAGCAGAAACCAAGGTGCTGAGAGATAAGCATGATGAGGCCAAGAGAGGGGTTCCCCGTATTCCTGAGACTCCTATAGTGAGGCAGAGTATTACAGTAGGTGTAGGCCAATGCTCTGCAAGTAGAAACCCTCCAAAGAGTTGAAGAGCTTTACATCTATGAAGTAAAGTGACAACCTTGCTACCCAGCTATTTAACTTCTAAGTATTATTCCAAGAAATAAAAGCATGTGTCCATAGAAAATTGGTTTGCAAATTTTTACCTTTTTATTTTAATGTTTTATTAGTGCATTATAGCTATACATATTATCGAGGCTTGTTTTGACCTAATTATACAAGCATGGAATATAACTGGCTCCAATTCAGTTCCCTCTTCCTTCCCCATTACAACTGTATTCTTAACAGTGCCAAAATGGAAATAATACAACATGTTTATCACTAGATGAATGAACTAAAATAGATGTGTTTTGGTAAAATACAATATTGCCAATCAATTTTAAAAGAATAAAATGTATATACAATGTAAAATTCTAGAAAAAACTCCTGGAGGTAGACATTGATCAATAGTAATAGATGTTGGGTCCATGGTTATCAGAAGACATAGCTGAAGGATCAGAGTTGAGTTAGGGAGGGATTACCAAATGATACTAAGCTTTGGGGGTGATGGGCATATTTATTTTCTTGACTTTGGTGATGCCTATGTCAACATATATTAAATCATACAATATAGTATGTATAGATTATTGTATGTCAATTACATTGCAAAAAAAAAAAAAAAAAAAGCTGTTAAAAATAAGGGGGAAGAGTCTGTATGATTCTGAATGGAGCAGAGGAATCTGCTCACCAAGACCTGATCCATATCAGGTATAAATCTTACCATAAGAATGACACATAACAAATCACCCCAAAATTCAGTTGTTTATAAACATAGACCTCTTCTTGTCATGTTGATTGCTCTGCAGACTGAATGCAACTTGGATGGGCCACTCTAGAATCCAGGATCTAGGTAACAGGTCAGGTTTGAATCTATACCTTATGTCTGTTATTTTTATTACAGTTATCAAGCAACGAGCTCTTCCCTGTATCTCCCAATCTGGGGCCAGGTGGATGGACAAAAGCTACCTGGGCCAATTCTTTCCATGGTGTGTCTTGAGAATGTGGTAGCCCAAGCCAAACTGGAAGAGGATGTATACAGTCGTAGTCGTGTGATGCCTGCCAATGTTTGATTGGCACAAGCATGTTATGACGAAGCCCAGGTTCAGTGGGATGGAGAATGAACTCAATCACAGTTGGGAGAGGAAGGGAAGTGGGTAGTTTTGAACAATAATTTAAACTATCACAGATACACAACCATAAGCCAAAAAGCAAATCTTTGAATGTTAGAAAACTATTGTCTTGGGAAGTTGTTTGCTACAACACATAATTTTATGCCCTTTCTAAAGATAAAAATGCATGTGTACCAGGATCCAATGGTATCTGGAAGTTTTACTTTATTATCACATAAATTTTATGTGCTCACTCCTATTTGAGTGAAATCTTTCTTCAGGCAGAAGTGTCCTCACTGATATAACTTTGTGAAATTTTGACAGCAAAGAACAGAATCCAGTCAAACAAATGCTACCTATCAGTCGTTGAGCATCTAGTATATACTAGTCACTTCACATTATTTCGTGTGAACCCCATTGCCATGCAGCAAGGTTGGCATTCTGCACTATTCAGAAGGAACCAAAGTACAGCATTTCATGGAAAAGAGTTTCAGAAGCAAATTCAGATCTGTCAAGATCAGTACCTATTCTCTTTCAAATTTATCATGTTTTTGTTCATGAGACAATCAATAAAACATGGTATCCAAGGCATTTATGGTATTTCTCTGTCTCCAAACAAAGCTGTAGCTAATTTCTTTTGCAGAGATCAAAATCTATTCAATATTTAAAAATAATTCCCTACAATCTCATTTATGCTGTTTTCATTGTTTAACTACTTTGAAGTAAAAATCGTTCTTCTGAACAGTATCACACCCATTGGGAAAGCAGTGAATGTGTCCAAAAGTGTGACCTGCTGTTCCTCATCTTTCATTCAGTGACGATGAGACCCTTGGAAAATCACACAAACATTCAATACCTCAGTTTCTTCTTTTATGAAATGAGAAAACAGTGCATCTCCTGCCTCCCTGATTTGATAGTTAAATACGTTACACTGAAAACAGTCTAGAAAATATTTTAAAATGTTATATGGGATTAGTGTTATTGTAATAAAGTTGCTAGTAATGATTTGGAGGAATTAATCTCCATTGGTAGAATTTTAGTTGTTATAACAGGAGGAGGTCGGGAAATTTATAGCTAGAGGAGGATAGTCTTGCTAAATGACTCTTAATTTAAACCGTACAAACAGAAACTATGTCTTCCTGTGAGACAGTGACCACTGCTATGTTGTTAGACCCAAAACCACACCCTATGGTCTATAATTACCCAGGGCTTTCTCCAGTCCACTCCTTGATCATCAAAGGCTCTCCCAACACTGGCTGTGATTTTTTTTTTCTTTTCTCTAAGAAGTCTTTATTAACTCCTTTGCCTCTGCTGGGCCCTGGAGGTCAGGTAGGTGATTAATGGTCCCTGAATTATGATCCAACCAGAAAGGCTATTGCTGGAAATTTATACTCAACGTGCTAAGCCAGAATTTTTTCAACCCAGGTACTCGACATTCATTGCACAATTTAATTGTAAAGAGTAGTAGTTAATGGGAGCACAGGGGAAGAGGGTGAAACAGGAGCTGAGAGTCTGGGCGGAAGGCCAGTGTTCTCAGCGTGTGGTTACATCTGGGAGGGATGAATCATGAAGTGGACAAATTGCAGCATTGGAATAGAGTTTTCATCATTATTATATTTTATCAAGCAAGAAACTAATGTGCCCAAAGAAGAATGAATAAAGATGATGATGGCAATAATAATAATAATAATAATAATAATAATAATAATTCCTTTTTGTTTAGTACCTTGTATGAATCAGGTTCTAGATAGGAAACTTTACAAGCACCAAAGGTAATCTCAAGAGTGCAAGGTGGAGGAAGGAGAACAGGATAGGGAAGGGGGGATGGGAGGGGAAGAAAGAAGGTGAAAGGGGAGACCATGAACTAAATTTTAATTTCACGCATGCAAGTTTGTCGGTATGAACCCAACTACTACGTATGACTGTAAAGTGCTAATAAAAAAGGAAAGGTAGAAATGAAAATAAAACCAACACTAGATGTTGAGACAACATTTCAAAAACAAAGAATTGTAGAGTTAGATAATATCAACTATGCTGTACAAATGGGAATAACTGAAGCTTAGGAAGATCATTTGGCATGTGTTAACTCTAGGACTATTACAGAATCTATCTGAATTTCAGAATCCTCCCTGCTTCTGGTGTATCATGACATCACACTACCATTACTCTTTGCTCCTATCTCTAGAGTATAGTTTACTATCCCAGACTCTTACCATGTAGACATCTTCTCATCATTGTCCCCATTTGCCAATGAGAAGACTGAGATTTGGTATAGATAATATGCCCAAGACTCTGTGGCAAGCAGCATGCAGAACTGCTTCAAACCCAGGTCTTTCTGACTTCAGGAATAATTATATTAGCTGTTACCAAACCTGACTGTGGCTCCCACTAATATGAAAAACTGTCATCATAGTACCCAATGCTATGATCTCAACCCCATCTTTTAGCATTGATAAGCTATTGATAAGCCTGCCTGACACCATCAGAAAGGTGGTCCATTTGCAGAGTAAGATGAGATGAATTGTGGGCAATAGGGACAGAAGGTAAAAAGATATGCATGAATCACTTAGCAACCCATCAAAATATTACATCCAGTGACATGAATTAGACCTTGTTTTGATAACTAACCATGACATTTATCAGTCCAAAAAATCAGGAGGGATCACAAATTCAAAGTTTCAAAGTCACCCACTGTCCACACTGGAAAAATCCTGTGCTTAACGAAACCATATTGTCCAAGCTGAATGGAAAATCAGGTGAATCAGGCTGCCAAGTTGCATGAACACTGAGCTCTGCAAGTATCCCTGAGTAAATAAATGTTAAAAATTAAGTGTCATTTTTTTACTTGCATATAAAAACAAGCAAATGAATGCCTTTTGCATGATCATCACAAAGGTCCCAAACTGATCATTCTCATTTGAAATTTCATATTTCAATAAAGTTTTATATATTTTCATTTGCAATGAATTTGCTGTTGTGAAAAGATGACTTGTTCTGATTGGTGCCAGGTATTTGGGAGGAGCTATTGCTCCCAGTATTTGTGCTGACCAGACCTCTGAGCAGGTCTTCTCGCCTTCGTTTTCTCAGTGCCTCTGACTGGCTCTTAGTAGAGCTATAATTTTCTTTCGGTCTAATTGCAAAATTACCTTCTTTCCTAAATAGAAAATAGAAATGTGTTCATCCATTCAATAAATATTTGTTGAATGCTCACTAGGTGTCATGAACTGTTCTAAATTCCAAACATGCAGGAATAACAAAGCAGACAAGAATCCTTGCCTTCATAGATGGAAAGAGCCAAACAAAGACTTGCATGTGTTTACTGGGGTAGGCATCTAGGTGTGAGAGGAAGGTGACATTGAAACATTCCACAGAGTAGGAGAAGCATCCATGTTTTGGAGTGCTCATGTGGAAATGATGTTGAAATCCCTGTGGAATATGGGCAAAATGTGACTGGTGTGGAGTGTGCAAGGGGAGAGTGGTGGGAGATGAATCTAGAAAAGGAAGCAAGAGCCCGGTACCATGGGGAACCTTGAAGCTGCATCAGGTGTCTGAGAGGTGGCATGTTGCAATAGAACAACAACAAACAAAAACAAACATTTCTTTGGCAAGGCAAAATAAATTACTTTGAAAAGATGTGTGGATATCAACTAGATTTCCAAATCTCTATCACTTGTATACTTACTGTTTATTAAACCAGCATCTGAAATTGTAGAGAGAAAGGTGGTAATTGATGCAACCCGGGGTCCTTGATTGCTCAGATTTTATCTTGACCCAGCCAGTGCCCAGGAGAGCATGAGAAAAGTATATTCATAGAAGAGAGAGAGAGAACAAAGTACACTGTAGAGGTTTTTTATTCAAAACACCAAGGCGCTTTCATGGTGGGCCAAGCAGGGCCACCTGTGTGGCTACTTTTGTCCATACCAATGTATCACTACTGGGAAGAGAAAATGAAAGTCCAAGGAGAAACTCAAGGAAAGACACATCAGAGATACAGCATTTTCTCCCTAAGGCCAAAAGTTTAGCTGTCCTAATTTGTCAACATGTGGATTTTCCTTTGTTGCCTCATTTCCAGTTTGGTGAGGGGTTATGCAAATTTCACTCTAAAATTTTTAAGGAAAAATGACACAAAAATTGGAAGAGAGAAAAAACTTAGGGTAAAGAAAAGACATGAGAGAGAGAGAGAGAGAGAGAGAGAGAGAGAGAGAGAGAGAGAGTGTAACAGGAAGAGAAAGAGACAAAGATAGCTAATTTATTCTCAGAATCACAAGGAAAATTCTCCCCTCAGACTTCCAAGGATGAAATTGATAGCAAAGTCCCTGGTAAGTAGTTCTAGATCCATCTTATCCCTTAGTCTATCTTTCCAATTTAGGACACTTGATCTTTGTAGTTTTTAGTCTAATCAGAAGATGAGAGAAATCTCAAAAAGTAGATACTAGAATTCATGCTACTAAGGCAAGTGAGTGCTTGGGTAGATCATTAGAATAATTAAAGTTAAAGGATTTTATTTCCACCTACATTCATAGCTTAATCCATTACAGAGATAGAACTCTTCCAATTTTAGTATCACCAAAGGTGAGATCAGGTAAAAATCTCTTTAGAAGTCATAAGATTAGTTGAATCTATCACTGACTGCTAAAATCAAGCAATGAGCCCTTCCAACCAGCCCCAGAGTCTCAGATTTATGGAATGCTTGACAGAACAGCAAGCAACAATTTCCCCGAGCCCCTATCTCAATTTCACAGGTGAATATATAATTCATAATTATAGCTGAATATATATATATGTATACATGTATACATGTATGTATTATTTCCTCAACATATAAGAACTGAACTGGGATTCAGATCCTAGTGGAAACACCTCCTTCAATAAGGCTAGCATGGCTGGCATGTGGCACAGTGTTCGGAGTTTTGCCAAGTGGTTAGGAGCTGGCCTGAGATACCTTGATGTGGAACTGTTTACCTGGTGATAAATGTTGTCACCCGTCTCATGGCACTGACCGTCTGGTACTTATGAAGGAGGACAGTGATTTATGGCTATGTTATGTGTCTGGACTGGGTAAAGGAAGAGGAATGCCTAATGCAGGCCTGGAGATTTGGCTTTCTTTGACTAGGTCCAATAATGTCCACTTCTTATTCCAGAGCCACTGCCACATTTCAGATTTCCCTCTGATTCACTTCTACTCTGCCCATTTTACTCTCTCTCTCTCCCTCTCCCTCCCTCCACCTCTTTCTCTCTCCATTTTTCTCTGATCAGCTCCTCAAAGGTTCAACTTAATCAGACTGACTAGATTGTGCCAAAGGAAAGATAAAGGAAGAAGGGAAAGGGATGTTATTTAAGTGCATTGAATGTACTAGGTAGTGGGCTAAGTACTTTTCATGCTTGTTTCTCCAATTCAGATGCACAATCATGCCGAGAGGGGTAATTCATCCCTATTTACAAATGAGGAAATTTGCCCAGAGTTGGTAGGTAATAAAGTTGGAATTCACATTCAGCTCCATCTGACTCTCGAAGTGTGTTCTTTCCGTGTATCCTCATTTATATCACTTTTCTCCATCTGTCCAATAGATCTTCCTGCTTCTTGTCCTGGGTATATACAACAGAATATTCATTTAATAAGCCCTGAGCTTCTATGATGTACAAGAAATCGACAAATTAAAAATATAGAAAACAGAGTGCCCACTCTGAAGAGGCTCACAGCAGGTGTAGGCATGTGTGCTTGAGGCTTAGGGCTGATAAAGAAGGTGCTTTAGTAAGTACACCATGAGACAGAATGTTTATTCATTCATTTATTCATTTTCTCAGCAAATGTTTATTAAATACCTATTCTGTGCCAGGCATTATTCTTTGGCAGCATTTATCAATCCTGGCTGCATGTTAGAATAACCTAGTGCTCTTAAAAAAATGTTATCTAGCTCATCCAAGTAATTCTATTTAAATCTTATGGGGAGGGGTCCTGGAATCAACATGTTTTAAAAACCTCCTAAGAAATGGTAATATGCAGCTAAGCTTAAAAAAAAAAATCCCTTTCCAGGTTCTAGGGATGCACCAGTGAACAGATAAGAGAAGAAACACTAAGGGAATTCATAGGACATGTGTCCCCATTATTCAGATGGAAGATGTGGTAGATAAAGGGAGAGAGAGGAAGATAAAACTAGAAGCTTGGATTATTTATAGATCATCTTGAGCCTTCAATTTCAGGAAGTTTGAATGATCTGAAACATAAGTGACATAAAGACTAAGGTGTCTGCCCATTTGCAATCTCTGAGATCTGGACTGAAAGGAGGAATCACTGGTATTGAGAGATCTCAGAGTGGTTTACGCAGGGCATTGTTCTGTGCTGCACTAGAAGCTATGGGTACAGACATGGATAAGAAAATTTCTGTCCCAAAGGGTCTTCTAGTCTAGTGTGTATGTTTGTGATAGGGAAGGAAGATTTTCAAGTTATGGTGCAGTGAGAGTTACTGGGTTACAGGAGACGTAGGGTCAAAATATTTTATCTGCTCTGATGAAGAGCATATCATGGGATCATTCAAGGTGCCACCTTTGCAGAGTCTGTACAGATTATTGGCAAGTGGCTAGGTAGAGGATTAGAGGAAGAAACGTAAGTGGAGGGGTCAGTGCTTATAAAATAGAGATGAAGAAGAACCTTGGGTCCACCCACTTTCTTCAAATAATTCAGTCTGGCTTGAGATACATGTGAGAAAGGAGAAACAGAGAGGTTCACAATTAGAAAGGGTAGCAGGTTGTAAGAAGTGTGGTAGCTAATGACACAGAGTGCCTTATTTTGGAGCCATGTTTTGAAGGAAGAAAGCAGTATGTTCATATCTGCAGCAGAAAGATTCCTCTGGTTCCTCCATGGTAAAGATGGTTTGTGGAAGAGGCAGGAGGCCAGGAGTCGAGGTGGCGGCAGATATAGAGATGACGGGAGAATGGAAAACCTTGCAGAGTGGAGCGTGGGCAAAAGGGGTTACCTTGGAGTGGTCATTGGTCTCTGGAGTCTGATCTCTCAATTCAGTGGCTCCAGAAGCTCTAGTAGGTAATGGTGTCAGGAAAGAAAGTGTAGCAAATGCATATGGAACAAGGTGGCAACATATATGTGCTTGTGTCCTGCATTTGCCACTTTCTAAGTGTGTATTTGTGAGCATGTCACTTAGCCTCATTGACCTTGTGGATTAAGTGGAACCCTGTGGCTCCATTCTTTTCCTTGGGGCTCTGGGGAGGATTAAATAAATACACCACATGGAAGCAACTTGTCAGCTCTAAAGAACCCTGTAATTGGGCATCATATTCTGGATTTTCTGAGCCATTCTTAGATTACTAGCAGTATCTATATGGGCCTCACAGGAGATTGGAACTCTAGCAAGTTTCCATTTCTGGAAGAAACAGAAATTCCTTGTGTGTGATTTTACTGTGTTTACCAAATCCAACCTCAAAATACCCTCCTAGACTTTGTGTTTGTCTCTTTCTGCTTTTGCAACTACATCAGTTTGTGATTAGAGTTACACTCTGCGGAGGGAAGGGACTCTTGGAAGAAACATGAATGCTGTCAGCAGATGAGGAAGGGGGTGGAGAGAGGGCAGGGGCCTGCTGTCACACTTGTTCTGGATGGGGTTCTGAATAAATATGAAAGGTAAGCAGAAACCCAATTAGCAACCCCTGAACTCACCCGACGTTATCTCTGCAAACACTCCTCCTCTTCCATCCTGTGCTTCCAAAGAAGAGCAGGCTTCCTGACAAGCTCTTGCAAGGAGGGATGCAGACAGAGGAAGGAGAGAATGAAGCAGCTCATGGCCACCTCAGCCCCCTCTGGCATCTCTAACTCAGAGTATTCTGTGGCGATTAACCAGTTTCTACCTGAGAGCAATTATTCTTGTTGTGTTCGTAATTCCTTTTCATAAAGTGCATACTAGGTGACAAATGGACATAAGTTTCACAGATTTGCTAAGTACTTATATTACTGTCCCATTCTATTGATAAGGAAGCTGAAGTCCATAAAGGGGAAGTGGTCACCCAGCTACTGAGTAAAGAATCAGGGACTTTTCATTTCTAAACACATTTGAGTGTCAGACAATAATGTGAGGATGTTACTGTTCTTTCCACTGCAATTGCATTACTGTTTAGACTAGCAATCCTGATTCCCCCTCTGCTGTGCCTCCCTATGGTAGGAATATGCGTATTCACTGAGGGATGGATTAGGATAGCAAAGGGTCACTGGAAGGAACAGATGTCATTGTTGAGTAGAAATTTTAAGATTTTGAGTCTGTTTGCCACATCTATTTTTTTTTTTTTTTTTTGTCATTAGATTAATAAGAGCTGGGATGGAGGCTGCATAGTCAACCTGGGTATCAAAGGGAAAAGAAGGGAGGAGATATGCATAACCACATGCGAACCTATGAATGTGGGAGCCATTTGTTATTCAGCCTGAGCTGACTCATACAGCATTGGAAGAGACTGAAGTTAAAGAAGTAATTGCCTAGCTATATAGTGTTAGGGCTGAAACTTGAAGTCAGCTCTGTCCCACACCAAATCATGTGACTTTGGCCCTTATATTATTATTCCTCTCTAGTTCTAGTTCCATGTTACTTTTATATGCTTTACAATGTCTGCTTTGAAACAACAGTAAACAGTTGATTTAGAGAAATTGAAGAGAAGATAGATCTTTATTAAGGAAGAAATACGAGTTAGGGTAGTAATGGGTGATTTCAACTCATTTATGATTCTTCCAGGGGTTTTGTTAAATGCAAAAATGTTATAGTAGGACCTAAGATTCTGCATTTCTTCTGAGATCTCAGATGAAGCCCATAGAGCTGGTCCTTGGGCCACCGTCCTATGAGCCAGTGCCCGTGGATGCCAGGCAGTTTCCAAGGAGATGATGACTGGAGGGTAGAACAATACAGTGCTGCCTGGAGGTTAGGCACCACAGAACAGGGCAGGGCTAGGGCTGAGCAATTTTTCTTTTTGTATTCATAATCCCTTTGCAGGCCAGGCAGCAATGGAGCAAAATTAAATGAGACAAAACAGTAAGTACCGACCCTATATCCTGAGAGCACATATCTCCTACTGTAGACTTCTATTATTTGTTTCTTTGTTGCTGTTAACAATTGAATTTGAAAATGGAATTAATATAAAACAATGATAAGATTTTACTATCACATTGTATTATGGTTTGGATATGAGGTGTTGCTCAAAAACTCACAGGCAAAACAGTGCAAGAAGGTTCAGAGGAGAAATGATTGGGTTATAAGAGCCTTAACTCAATCAGTGATTTAATCCTCTGATTGAGATAAACTGAGTGGTAACTGAAGTGGTAGGATGTGGCTGGAGGAGGTGGGAATTGGGGTGTGGCTTTGGGTATACATTTATATCTGGAGAGTGGACTCTCTCTGCTTCCTGATCACCATGTGAGCTGCTTCCCTCTGCCACACTTGTGCCATGATGTTCTACCTCACCTTGAGCCCCGAGGAATGGAGCCTGCTGTCTATAGATTAAGACCTCTACAACTGTAAGCCTCCAAATAAGCTTTTCCTCCTCTACAGTTGTTTTGGTTAGGTCCTTGAGTCACAGAAGCAAAGAAAGCTAAAGCACATTGATTCCAAAGCCATTGGCAACCATCAGGCTATTTTCAAAATATCCTTCTCAGAACAGTACAATTACAGACTCATTTCTAACAACAACAAAAAAGAAACTTAAAAAAAGTCATGTTTCAGATAACTTCATATTTGAAACTATTGTTTATGTTGTGTTTATTTCCATAATTTCTAATTTGTTCTTTTTTCTTTGTGCTCTACACCTTTATTCTCAGATAATTGAAATCATCCCCATCATCAATATCCCTCAGAACATTTCCCTCTGGAATTTTCCATGTTATAGTTCTGAACTGGACTGCATATTGTTATATTAAAATGTTTGATGAAACTTTTACTGCTTGTGGTCTAAATTGTATCTAAGTCCCAAAGTTGAAGATATCTCAAGTCACTTAGACTCTAAAGAGAAACCTGAGTGTCTACCTTTGGGATCAGAATCCTCCACAGATGCCCAGGTCTTGCCGAAAAGCAGCAAATATGTTTGGTCTCAGAGACCCTGCATTCTTTTTCCTCATTTCTCAGTTTACATAAGAAGAGGAATGGAGTAAATAAAAGGGGTGGAGTTCATCAGTCACCTGAGTCTTTGTTGGCCTTATGAAAAATGGAATGTTCTTGAAAAGTTATTTTTCCTTCTTTTTTCATGAGATGAGGAGAAAGAAATTCTCATATCTCCAAAACCAAGTAGTGGAAATGCCAAGAAAATAACTCCTAAACGTTCAGAATGTCCACAATGGGAGATGGACATATTTCTTCCCTGAGAGATAAAAGCCCCAGATCCTGCAGGAGTACTTGGAGTATGTGGTTGGAGATAATGACAGAGATTCACATCTGTAACCTCCTGGGCAGGACACTTACTGCTTCAGTGAAAATCTCTGTTCACAGTCTGCCTCATTAGTCAGGAGTCCCACCTGGTCCTGGAGAATGTTTGACTTCCCTTGACCAAGATGCCTTCTTTCCTTTTCTTGTTATCCCTTCTCCTCTCCTCTTCTGGTTTTCCCCTTTTCCTCCTTTCTCTTCTCCTCCCTTGCCTCCTGGGTCTTCCATTTTTTTTTTTTTTTTTTTTTGGTACCCGGAATTAAACTAGGGAGACTCAATCACTGAGACACACCCACAACCCTATTTTGTATTTTAGAGACAGGGTCTCACTGAGTTGCTTAGTGCCTCACCATTGCAGAGGCTGACTTTGAACTCACAGTCCTCCTGCCTCAGCCTCCCAAGCTGCTGGGATTACAGGCATGCACCACCATGCCTGTCTCTCTTGCTTTCTGCCTTTAAATATTCTTTTATACTTTAATTCATCTTAGGAGGAAAGGAGAGGTTGATCCATGTCTTCTGTCTCCTATGTCAACTGGCCTCCTTCTCCCATACCTCCGTGCTGTGGTTCTATGATCTGATGTTTAGTCATATCACACTGTGTTGTTCATGTGTCATTTACAAAGGAGGGAGATTGATCACAAGGAAAAGCTGGGCTTAGAAATGATCCAGACTGGGTTTAAATCCTGGCTTACTAGCTTTATTAGCTTGGACAAATTTTACTGTATTTTCCTACCCACAAAATGTGGGTAATAACAGCAAAAGTAACAATGGCAACAATAATGAAAATGTTGCCAATTGTAATACCAGCATCTCAATTGTTTTTTGTCATGAATAGGTACTGAATATATGAAGCACCTGGTTTAGTCACTGATTAATCGATATATTTTATATTCTAAGCACCTACTGTGAGCCTGATGCTGTAATGGGCACTGAAAATTCTGTTGTAAATCAGAGACATTACCTGTTCTCTCCTCAAACTTATGGTCAAGTGCAAGGGTTGGCAAAGTACAGCACAGGCTGGAGCCCAAATTCTGCCCTTAGCCCCTTTTTACACTGTCCTTGAGCTAGGATTGGTTTTGCATTTTTAAAGAGTTAAAAAAATTTAAGAAAAACTCCTCTGTGGCTCATAAAGCCTAAAATATTTACTATCCAGCCTTTTATAGAAAAGTTTGCCTGTTGCTAGTCTAATGGAACACATAGGCAACATTGAATAAAGGCTTTTCACAGTCTAATTCATAATGTGAAGTTTCCTGCATGGGTTTCTGATTATTTTCTGTAGTCTTTCAGTTCTTCTTTAGGCTTATCATTGCCCTTGCAATGGAAATCAAAGTTTTCAGATGGTTATGGATCCAGTATGAGTGACCCCTGTGCCTCTCCATCCTCTTCTAGTTAAGTCCTTACCCTCCTGCTTCCCTGGATTTCCTTCTGTTCAGCAATACTGCACACATGCCTTGGCCCTGGTCATTATAACTCTCTCTCCAATCTTTCAGCAAATGTTTCCCCAACTTAACCTTCAAAATACAGCTCCGAAGTTACTCCCCTGCAGAAAATTCCCTTCTCCTTTACCAGCTGACAATCTCCCCATCTCTTCACCTGCTCTCATGATTCTGATACGTAGGTCAATTTTATACTCTCTTCTGTGATCTGTGATCATAGTATTACTGTCGCCTCTATGAGTTAGTTCCATGAGGACAAGGGCTAAGTCTCTTTTCTTTATTGGTTTGTCTCCAGCACCTAGCATCCTTGCCTTGTGCTCAATAAGAACTAGGCGAATAAATGAAAGAGTAAATGATTTAGGGTTATGCTTGTGAAAAAGAAAGAGGTGAGAGAGTTTATAGAATGTTTTCAATGTGGGTGCCCTTCTTTCCCGGGGTAATATGCCCCCAGATGGATTTTCTGTGGCTCTGTTTAATAGTCCCTTCATTCTCTGTGAGTAATTAATGGAGGCCCAGTGAGCTGTTTGTGCTGATACATCATCTCCGCCCCACAGAAATGCATTTGTTACAGTGCTATCTAGGCCAAAGCTAATGAAACATTTGCAAATGTCCTGATTTACAAAGAGAAAATTGGTTCACCTGAATGACAAGGTTTGTATGCGAGGGAAATGTTCTTTTTTTGCAATTTTCTAGCTATGTTCTGTAAATCTCAAAGTTCCAAAGAAACACACATCAGCAGTCCCCTCTACAAGGCAAAGATCAGAGGTCACCTTGAAGGAGGACTAAAGTTCTGAGATCAATATTCTCCCCTGGCAATCCTCCTGCAAGTTTTAGAGTACTGGTGAACTCTCTGAAGTTGTACACAGGACAGATGTTTGTATACGTGCACCTTACTAAAGGGCACATGAGGTTTCTCAGCTTCCCACTGGGTCTGTGGCATCCAAGGAGTTGAAAACTAGTGCTTTCAGAAGACTCAGAATCTATGTATCTATGCTTGATTATTTTTTTTTATTTTTAGAGAAGAAAATAAAGAATAAGGATTAGAGATGAATGCAAGTCCAGAAGAAACCCTTCCTATTTCTAGTCCCAACCTTCCCTGACCCTTTGTGCCCATGAGGAGATTCAGATCTGCAGGAGAGTCAAATTGCCTGGGGTTTTACATCAAACACACACACAAACCAAGGACTGAAATTCTGCCAGTCCAATGTCCTTTCCACCCCACCTTGCTGTCCACTGGGAGGACAATCATCTATTTCTAATTTCATTCCTTTTCCTGTTCACCCACCCAACTTGCCCTCATGTATGTAAGCGTCCTTACTGTCGTGACCTTCATTCATTTTCTCAACATGAATTTTTAAAAGTATTTATCATTTGTAACCAGATTGTTTCTAAGAAAAAATTTGGTTTCAATAAATGTTCAACAAGGCTGCTAAATTAGAAAATGAAATATGGTAGGAGAATACGTTTATCTTTTCCTTTCCAAGTGGTATTAAAGGAATAAAAAAATCATATAAATCTACAAGAGCCAAAAAAAAAAAAAAAAAGAAAGAAAAAAATACAGAAGGAGAAAGGTCACTACATGAAAGACTATAACAAGTTTTAGAAATTGGGATGGAGGATTCAACAAAAGGATAGAACACAAAATATGCGCCTGAAGAGGGAGACTGTTGAAAGACAAAGTGATTGGTCCTAAGAAGTCAAAATATAACAATAGATATCAGAGGATCGTGAGAATTCAAAAAAAATCCAAAGAAAGAATTGTCTGATGAATTTGAGAGAACATTCAGATAATAAAATATGACAGAAACATAAAAAAATGAGACAGTCATCCAGGTTTAACCTGTCAGTTCCTAATGTACCTTCCATGGGCTTCTCTGAGGTAAGGGAGATGGACCTTGTAGCCCTTGAAATATTGCTCCTTGGACAGTTGACATGATGCTACACTTTGTCTGTGGAAGGAATTAGAGCCATACTGGAGAATGAAGGTCTTCCATCTGCATTCTAGTTTGCTCTTCTCCTCAGGCTTCTGTAACACACAGCTTCTGAGGCACCAGATTGTGGCAGCTGCATGTTCAGCAGTATATAGAGCCTAACCCAGGGCCTTCTTATGTGTTCTTAGGCCTGGCCCCTCCTGGTGCACAGCACACAGGCATCCCAGGCATCCCAGACACCCCAGAGCACAGATGGCAGCGAATCCTGCTCAAGCACCTCAGTGAACTACTGTACCATTCAATCTTCTCCAAGGAGATTACATCCTCTGCCATGATGACTAGATCTCACCTTGGAGTTAGAAGAGGGATTGCTCCTTGATACTTTGCCGTAAACCTGCATATAGTGTGCCCCACCTTTGTCTGCTCTTCCCGTAAACTTTAGTAGACAATTTCTCATCAAAATAAAGCCATGTTTAAATTAATAACTCTGCATATTAAATGTCCCCTGTTAAAATTACCATGTATTTTTTGTCTCTTGATTACACCTAATGGTTGTTGTAGAAGATAAAAGTGTATTAAAGAACCAATTTAGACAGAATGATATTCATTAATAGAAATTCTATAGAAACACAAATAAATAAAATTTTTTGAACTCAGAGAAGTTTCCAGACCAATAGTTCCCAATCATAAACTTCCACAATTTGATCTTTACCAAGGATAAATAGAAGTGTCTAAAATCTTCCAGCCTGTGTGGGATGATCATGTATAAAAAGCATCAAGAATCGGAATGTATCAGACTTCTCAAAAATAGTGCAGAATGTTAGGAGAGAAAGGATGATGTTTTTAAAATTTCAAGGTACAGTATTTCCAACCAGCTGAATTATAGATGTAGAGTGAACATGAAAGAATGATAACATTAAATAAGCAAAAGTTTGTAAGTCTTTTTTTCCCGCATTCTTTCTTAGTAAGCTATTGGAAAGTTTGCTTCTATGAGGTTTAAAGATTAAACCTTAAAGATGGGAGGAATGAGATCTACCAAAGGATTATCCATACAAAAAATCTCATAACTAAGTCCTACAATTATGATGAAAGGAAGTTGTAGAAGAAACATTTTATATCAGGCTGAGGGTGAAAACTGTTCAGAATGGAGCAAAAATACAAGTTGGCTCTGATATACAGACTACCAAAAACACCAAAAAAACAAAACACGCAAACAAACAAATAAAACCCTACAACCACCACAAACCAAATGAAAAACACCAAACTATACATTATTTGAAATTATGATTTAGGAGAAAAAATTAGTGGGTCTGTGTTTGGTTTACATAATGGTGTTAAAATAATGTTAAGTTATAGAATATTCTACAAGAGAAAATAAGCAATTACCAATGAGTAAACTATCCCTCCAAATGCTCAGTAATGGAAGAGCAAATTCCATTCTCATTTATGTAAGTATGATAACATGAACCTATATACTTCACTGAAGTTAAAATTTTATTTTGTGTACTTTATTAAAAGGTAGAAGTATGGAGAAAGTTCATGCCAAAAGTTGATAAATCAAGCAACAGAATCAGGAAAATAGTCTTTGAAAATATTTTGCAAGTATTAGAAAAGAATGCTAGAACTGGCTTTTAAGAAATTTGGTTCCCTTTGAGGAGCTGGAATAGACAGTGGGGTACAGTAATGCTATTTTTCATTATCAGTTTTGGATAATTTTTGGAAGCATAGTTAAGTACATATTTTGATTAAATTTTTAAACAAAATTTAAAAGATAAAACTTTATGCTATGGTTTGAAAATTTGGTGTCTCCCAAAGGCTCTTGTGTTAGATAATGCAACAAGCTTCAGAGGTAAAATGTTGAGATTATGAGAGTTGTAACTTCACCAGTGGATTAATCCATTGATATGGCTAACAGGATGATTATTGTAGACAGGTGGGTCATTGGAGGTGTGCTTTTAGTGATTGTCCCTGGTGAGTGGAGCTCTCTCTACTTCCTTGTTTCCATGTCCTAAGCAGCTTTCCTCCTCCACCACACTGTTCTGCCTTGATGTCCTGCCTTACCTTGGGCCAGAGCTATGGAGTAAGCCATCTGTAAACTGAGACCTCTGAAACCATGAGCCCCAAATAAACTTTTTCTCCTCTACATAGTTCTTGACAGTTTTTTGGTCATAGCAAGCAAAAAGCTGACTAAAATAAATCATGAGAGAATGAACGGGAAAAACTACCTACTTGCTTAGAGGATGGATGGTCATCATGGAATGAGTAGTAGTTGTGCTACAGCAATTACTGAAGAAATGAGTTTAGAGGAAAATATCTATGATTTAGCATTAAATGTGGACGTCAACCTCAAGGAAGGTAATGGAATAGTAAAATTTAATACAGGTAAGCATATCCATTCTTGATTTAACACTATCTTTCTTGTGATATTTCTTCTTAGTTAAGTGTTATGTGACTGTTTCATGGTGGTCAAAAAGAAGTACTTTGTATTTTTGATGTTTATTTAGATTTTATTTGTTCTTTTTAGTTACACATGACAATAGAGTCTATTTTGACATATTGATACAAACATGGAATACCTCTTATTGTAATTAGAATCCCAGTCTTGTGGATGTACGTGATAGTGAGATTCACTATGCTGTATTCATATATGTACATAGGAAAGTTATGTCTGATTTATCCCACTGTCTTTCCTATTCCCTTTCCTGCTTCCTTTCATTCCATCTTGTCTAATCCAAAGAACTTTGATTCTTACCCCTTCCCTCCAGTTGTGTGTTAGCATTCACATATCAGAGGGACCATTCAACCTTTGTTTTTGGGGGGATTGACTTATTTCACTTAGCATGATGGTCTCTAGATCCTTCCATTTATCAACAAATGCTATAATTTCATTCTTCTTTATGACTGAGTAGCACTCCATTGTGTGTACATACCACATTTTCTTTACCCATTCATCTATTAAAGGGAACCTGGTTGGCTCCATAACTTAGCTATTGTGAATCATGCTGCTGTAAATATTGATGAGACTGAATCACAGTAGTATGCTGATTTTAACTCCTTTGGATATATACTGAGGACTGGTATAACTGAGTTAAGATTCCATTCTGAGTATTTTGAGGACTCTCCATACTGGAGAAGTAATTTAATTGATGTCATAGACAAGGTGAGACTAGGAAAAATAATTGATCTTTCAAAGAATGTTTTTCCTACTCTTACCTCATACTAACAAATCAATCCCAAACAGCCCCCTAACACTCACTTAACAGCAACAGCAGCAATAACAAAGATATCGGCATTAAAATCTTCAAAAATACATGTATATTCTAACAACTATCAGGAACTGAATCAATTTAGGTGTACATTCCCTAATTTAATATGATTCTGACAGTCTAATTAATAAAGGATAGAAATACAGAATAGTTTTGAAGAATGGATCAATAACAACCTTTTCAACCAACTCCTCTCCAGGACTGAGGTCAGTTGAAAGTACTTTGACATCATTTGCAGTCAGGCAAATTGGCCTCTCTTCAACACTCGTGCCTTACCTCAAGGAATTCATTTGTGTTACCCAGAAGTAAGTGGCTCATGAATCCCTTAAAATATACTGCTAGCACCAATCACATGTTTATACTTCAAACCTCTAAAATAAAACTGATGTAATGGGAACACATTGTATCAGTCAGGTTCAACTGAAGGCTGACAGTTCACATTTTGACAAGAAAAAAATGTCTCATACTAAGTGTTATTTGCCTTCAAACCTATCTAGGGGGTTCTAATCAACACTTTACAATGTTTTTTGTTTAAATTAATTTATTTCTCAAAGAGTAGTAAATAGTACACACAAAATATGCACAAACATACACATATATAATATTTTGTTACCTCATGTTATATAATTGATACATAATACTCCACATGCATGTTTGTTTATACGTATCCTTTCTTATATATGTAAGTGAACTCTCATGTATAAGACTCATATATGTATATAATAGAGAGAGAGTCAGGGAAAACAAAACTAAACTTGCATATTATTAGCAATGGTGAAGAATTGACTAAACTCTATCCGATCTTTTTGGACGTGAAGTAGGATAGTGTGATAGATATGACCAGTTAGTGTCAGCCCTCCAATGTCTAGTCTGATAATCAGACGACTTACTTAGGTTGAATTATTTCTTTTCTCATGAAAGTAGAATTACAATGCAATCCCAACCTATATCACAATGTGGTCTTGAGATTCATATAAAATGATACATATGAAATAGTTTGGGAAGGATAGAAAATCCATATTTGAAGCAGCAAAGTACTCTATGAATATGTTGTTAGAAGAAGTTCAAATATTAAGCAAAAATGAGAGTTTATGGCTCATGTGATTGGGAAACCCAAAGAAACAGATGGAATTCTTGGTATTTAAAATGATCCCAAACATGTTTTTCTTCATCTTTACCAACCACTTCACCTCATGGGTTGACTTTATTTGCTTTCTGTGCAATGGTCTTGCAGAGGCGCAAGCACGCGTATCTACTTACTTCAGAAGAGCTTCACCTTCCTGAGGAAGAGACATCTTGCATCAGCACCTGCTTCTTGATTGCCAGGAAAAGACACCCATTGTACTTCCTTGTGTCACACACTCATATTGGAGCCAATGACTGGCCAAAGGGAGGGGTTAGTATGGAACACACATGGTCACATGGATTAGAGAAGGACACTTAGCTCTTCAAAGTAAGATTGTTTTTACCTGAAGAAGGCAAAGAAAAACTGGAGAAGGCTTGTAGAGTCCCACCATCAAGCCCTCTCCCTCTCTCTCTGCTCCCAAAGATCCCCTGAACCTTTAATTACAGCTCTTATCACCTAAGGATGAGATTTTTTTTTCCATTATGTGTCTATTTCAGACATGGATCTGATTCACTTTTGTATCCCAGGACCTGGTATAGATTAGTTGCTCAATAAATACAGATTTAAGGAACGAATAAAAATAAATTTTCTGTTCAAACTGCAGAGGACTCTGCTATGCCATTTCATATGTTTTCGTGGTGAACCAACTTCTGCATGTCCTTGCTCCAAATTCTCCCAAGCTCAAGGGTGCTACTTGGGAATACTTCTCTACCTAATTGCTTGGCACTGGCCTGGAGTAAAGACTTGGCAAAGTTGTTAGATGATTCAAAAGAGTGAATTCAGGGTAACTTTTTGGCCTCCTAAATGGTAAGTGGGAAGTTCTACCCTCAGGAAGCTTATAGCCAGATTGTCAAATCATGCCATCTAATTGGATATGAATATTCCTTGAAACCATCTGGCCAAAGCTCAAATAATCTGCTCACAAGATATAATGCATTAAGTTTCAGAGACATGATAAATGAAGACCAGGTGGAAACAGTGGGAAAGATAGCTGAACAGGAGGGAGACAAACCTCTGGAAAAATCAGAAGGAAGGAAGAATTACTTTTGTGGTTCCACTCTGCACCAGGCACTATGCTCAGCCTCTTGTGACTACCATTCTACTAGATCTTTCTAGTCTGGGGAGGGGGTGTTTCTATCTCTAGTTGGCAGGGCAGAAGACTGAGGCTTAGAAAAGTTAAGTAAACCAGGAGACCATGGGAAGGGTACACATGTTATAGTCTATTAATGTTATCGATACTGATGCACTTTCTCCTTTGGTGTAGTGCATCACACACACATCACATGAGTCAGTGCATCTGGGTAAACATGACCAATCAGGAGGCATTGTCGATTGGTAATTTATAGCTGCATTGATACAAGTAACCATGCAAATATTAATAGGTCATAGGAATTGATCATTGGGATGAATTATAAAGATGAAAGGAAAATGAAGATACATGGGTCTATAATTGAGTTAGATTGAGAGATAAGTTCATATATATTCACATAGGGACACTATCAACTCTGTTTTGTGAAAAGTCAATTTGGCCAGATATAATGTGCTCTGGTGCGAAGATAATCGGGCCATTAAGGGGACGCCATGATCTACCTCTACCTCTCCCACTGCCTCTGTGGCCCTGTGTCCTTGTCTTTTCTTATTCTCAGCTTCATTGTCTGTAAAATGAGAATAATAAACAGAGCCCTGCCTACACTCGCAGGGTAGCTTTGAGAATCCTACAAGGTAATTGATGGGGAAGTGCCTGGAAAACTGTAATATGCTCTGTTGCCCCTGTGGGTTTGACCTGGCTGGTTTTGCAGCTTTCTTTGAAAAGAAAGTCCCATCTTGGATCAGGAAATGGGTACTTTTTGAGATGATGCCTGGGCTTGGCTGCTGGCTGTCCTCACTCAGTGAGTGTTTTATCAGGGTCCACATCACCTCTCTCTTGCAGCTTAGCACACAACATCAAAAACCACTTTAATACCCTCCATGTTCTCAAGGGGTTGTTCATCTCTTGCATCTCTTGCACCATCTCCAAAGCTGAGCTTGGTAACGGATTTTTTTGATGCCAGATGATCTGAAAGCGAAATGAAAAGTCAGGAGGATGTTTTCCCACTCAAGATCAATATGCCTTTAAAATTTCTTCCTTCTGTCCTTGGGGACTTGTCTCTTCTCACCTCACTGGCAGCTTCTGTCCTCTCACACTCCTGTCTTTCATTCTTGCCTCCCTGGGCTCTCTGCCTCCACTACCACCTGGTTAGAATTCAGCATGTCTTCAGAGCTGCTGTGTTAATATCCATCATAATAGGTTATACTGAATGGCTTTTCCCATAGACAGAGCCCCTTATTGCTACGGACCACAGAAACCAAGGAGTTCTTCTTGTCGAGCCAGGCACCACAGGCTCACATCTTGCTGTTATGAGCAGGATGACCTCAGAGCCCTGACTTTGCCTGTCTGAATCTTCCTTTTCTTTTCTGTAAATTGCAGATACAAAAATACCAGCCCTGTTCATCCCTCAAGTCATAGATAGAAAGGTCCTGGATATTAAATCCTAAATTTGAAATGTTGATGGCAAATAGTTTTTTTTTTTTTAAATTTTAAAACACATGTCATTTAAAAATGCTAAATATACTTAAAAAGTTTAAAGTATGGTTCTACAAAAATTATCTAAATGAAAGTTGTAAAAGGAACGTATTATCAGAGGAATAATCTTAAGCCAAAATGTTACCATTTTGGAAACATGCCCCACATTACATGTTTAGTAACTAGTGGCATCTGGATTATAACTCAGACATGTGGGTTACAGAGACTATGAATTTAACCACTCTGCTACGCTGCCTGAGCAAACCAAGGACCCAGTACTGGGATTGAAGGTGGGCAACATGTTTGGGGTACATGCCTTTGAGGACTTATTCTGTACTTAACAGTGATATAACAGTATAGGATGGGTTAGGTCATACTTTGGCAATAAAGGAAGGCTAACACATGAATTTTTCACTCATTTTTCAAGTAAGTGTTTGGATAAACTCTTCAGGTCAACAGTTACTTCCATAACTCAGGGAATAAGAACCTGCTATAGGTGAACAGTACTAACACACTCCCACCAATACATCATTCAGAAGGAGATGACCAAATGGAGATGTTACAATGGTACAAATGTGCCACTTGAGACATACAGTACTGCACAAAGAAACAGAATATGATAAGCAATTTAGTTCCATTTAAATATATATTTATATGTACTTATATATATATGTATGGTGTGTGTGTATGTATCCATTTTATGTCATCTCTCTCTCTCTCTCTCTCTCTCTCTCTCTCTCTCTCTCTCTCTCTCTCTTCTCTCCATAGTGGGCAGGACACAGAAGAGGGGAATAGAAATATAAGGACTATATAAATTAAAATGGAGTCAGGTGAGGACCTTGCACGGATCAGTGAAGACCATAAGCCATGAAATGAGAAGTAGATTAATTCAAAACTCTAAAGCAGAGGTTGGCAAGCTACAGCCTACAGTCCAAATCTGGCCCCCTGACTGTTTCATCTACAAAGTTTTAATGGAATACAGTTACATCTGCTTGCTTACATTGCGTCTCTGACTGCTTCTGGGATATGTGGCGGTGTTGAGTAGTCGCAACAAGGACAGCTGGCAGGCAAAGCCAGAAATATTTGCTCGTTGGCTCTTGCACCCTTGAAAACAGAGGTAAGAGACCCTCCTTTACTCCTAGTATCCGTCAGATTCAGTGAAGGAAACACAAACCACTTGACATTAAATGTAAGAAGGACTTAATAAGGAAATTAAGGAAACACCCCAATTACTGGAAGCCAAAGGAACAAAGGCCAGGAAGTTGCTGCATTTGACCTTGTGCTGAAACATGGAAGTGAATGGTTGCCAGTGTTATCCAGGACACGCCACGGTTCACAGGAGTCCCCAGGAAGCTTTTGTCACCTTCTTTCTCTGCACAGTTCTGACAAACCACTGTGCGTCTGAAGACTTGCCAACATGTCTGGTTGCAACTAGCCTAGATAATAATGGAATCCCTTTCCTTCTGCTTTTCAAATCTAGTCTCCCACTGTCAAATTCTAACCTAGAACCACACCGGGCAAGGGACTTCTCAGAAATGCAATTTGGTGTCCTCTCCAGGCAGCAAAGGAGGGCATGATAGTGAGGTGAGGTGAGAGCAGTCCGTGGAGTGTTAGCCTTTCAGTTCCATTGTCCTCAATACTGTAGGAGTGTCATGCATTTACCTTGTTCACATTAAGGATACCCTGTTTTAGAATAATCTGAGGTTTATGAACCTCTAGGAGGAAAGTACTTGGTCTTTGGAGGAATTTGAATGAATTCCAAGTCATCTCTTATCCATAAGTGGAAAGGAGTGTGTATGTGTGTTTCTAGGGAGATGTATTCCTCAATTTGCTCCCTGTTGAAGAGTTTTAGGGTCACTCAGGGAGTTTATGGTCTACGTGACTACCATGTCTGCAGACTGCTTTCTGAATGAAGAGAACTATCATTTTCACATACCTCAGAGAGTCACAGGAAGTCTGATACAGAGCAAACTTTAAATAAATGTTTGTACAATCAGCAATCAAGATAATGAACACATATCATGCTGCTTGAAGATGGAGAGTATGCATCATCATTCATTTAAAAAAAATGCAGCTACCTGAAGTTAAAAAACATATTATAGTCTTGCTTAAAATCTTCTGAATGCATTGTAGCAAATCTATCTTAGCATCAGGTACCGAAAGAGATCAGATGATTGTTCAGAGAACACAGGTAATGCCTTCATTCCTGATAAGAGACAACAGCCAGAAACAAAGAGAGAAAGCTTGCAAGATATGCTCTGCCTGTCTGCTCAAAAGGTCGTACCTGCAGAGCTTCATGTGCTCTGACTACCCTGTCCCGCCCTCTGTCTCATAGATGACTCTGATCATTCAATACCTAGGCAGTCCTAAATCTGGGTAATCCCTGCTGATTTATGATCTCATTAAGTCACTTCTTGCTGAGAACCCTCTTAGCATCACTAGATTTAGAATATATTGGTTCAAGTGCTAACAATGTCCTTCCTATTTCTGTCCACTTTGGAGCAACGCTTACCATCTGAGCTTGGGTTTGCCAATCTATATAATGGATGTAATGGTTGGTATTCTAGCAAACAGGCAGATAGATATAAAACTGTACTATATAATATCACACATAAATAAAATTTAGGCTGTCAATAACAGTATTTGTGATGCTCACCTCAAGATTTTCAGTTTGCTAGAACCTGGAAATTTTCACTCTTATTGTAAATAAATCAGCTAACAATTAATTTGGGCAACTAAAATATTAATACTTACTGAAGAGCAAGCTGTAACCAACATCCCCCACAAACTGTAATTCAAACCAATCATTTTTATGAGTGTAATAGCTTCTGATTACCTGACTTTTTCTCATTTGCCCCCATTCTATTTTCTGAGTTTATGCAACTTTCTTTGCCAGCTAAACTAAATCCCTGAAAATCTGAACTGAACTTGCCAGTTACAAGTCTGATGGCCATAAACAAACTCAGGATTTAGTTAGGTTCTCTTCTGTCTGAGCTAAGTGTCTCCCTTTGAGATTCCAGGAAGCCCCTAGACATCAGCTGCCTCAATGATCTCCACTCTTACCACTTGTCTCCTTGAAATGCAATCAGACCAACAACAAAAACCATAGAGTAAGTGTGCAGAGAACCCACAATTATGTGAACACAAGAACTAGCTTATTTTCTTTGCTTCATTATTTTAGCCCATCTATCGTCAGACCTCTGTTTCCTCACCTAAGAAATCAGGATAATGGCTTCTAAGCTGCTTACCTTGGAGGTGTTAGGTCAGAATAAAGAGTTTTTCCTGGGACATTAGAAAATGCTTTGAAGTGCAGCAACTGTAGGAATTTGATGAATGAGAAAGAAGTGGCCACTGGAGAAGGTGAGCATGATTTTACAAGATTTTGATATTTGCAGTTAGAGACAGATCAAGTATCATCACTAGAGAAGGTCAATAGAAGAAATAGAAATTAAGGCAAACAATACTGAGAAACTCTAACATGTCCAGATAAGAGGAAGAATTTTAGTATGCTGAGATTCTATGGTGATATAGGAGCACAGTGGGATGTAAGATTAGAAGATAATGGTCATGCCAAACTGGAAAGGATCTTGAATGTTATCATAGGGATTTGGAATTTATATTATAGTGGAATATACACATACATGTAATTACATCCAGTCTTCAGCAAATTACTTCATCAATTGTGTGATAGATACTAAATAAAATTGCTTTCTAAATATATTCTTAAAGCACAAGTTCAACTGGATTCTCAAAGTTGTTCCACACATGAACACCTGCATACACACAAGATGATCACACACCATAATCATATAACACATGTTTCTTATTGAATGAATAACTGAGGTTGGTAAACTATAGGTTCAACCATGTTAATTAAGATTTTTGCTGTTGATATTATTTGTTTTAATCATTTAATTACTGGACTTCCCAGAACATCTCATAAATGAATGTGCTTGGTGTGTCTCCAAGAGGAGAGAGGATGGGTAAGATTTCATAATTTTACTTGTCATGACACTTCTCTCACTATGTAGGTCATGGGACTATATTCCGTGGAAAACTCTTTTGGAAATGTTACATTAAAAAGAGAGGCAGGAGGTGAACAGCCCAAACAAGGAACAATTTAAACAACTCAACAGACAAACATGGCAGCTGAATTACAATGGTGCCTGATGGGTAGAGAATGAATGCTTAGAGAACATTCCATGGAAGTAGTATGGGCAGGATGTCATACATCAGATGTTAGGAAAGATGGAAATGGAAGAATCAAAATTATTCCCAGGTCCTTAATTGCAGGGACTTTGTATTTGTATTCTACTTATAGAACTTGATTCTGAAATAATTGCTTTATAAAAAGATACTAAAAATAAAGTTTTCCTTTTTTCTTCATTGCTTCAAGAAGTAGCCCAAAGTGTGAATAGTGAGAGCATCCTGAAATTTGCATCATAATATGGGGAAATAAGAAAACATCTACCTCAACATGGACAGGTACATAGGAAAGCAGAAGTACTACAGTTCAGTTGAGTATGAAACACACAAAGAGGTCCAGGCTGCTATGGAGGAATCAATGACCAGAACTTGGTGGAACATTTGATCAGAACTTGCAGGTCAATTGATCTGTCTGCCTATCTATCCTATCATCTGTCTACCTATCTGTCTACCTGACTATCTACCTATCATCTAATTTATATATCTATCTATCTACTTATCAACCTACATACTTAACAAACTACATATCTCTTAGACTTGTTGCCTCAATGTCTCCTAAATAAATTATAGACTCACGCAAATGGGTAATTCATAGAATTTTTATTTGTAACCTAAAGAAATAAAACAGTCAAGTGCCAAAGAATAGGAAATTAGGTAAACATATTAGACTTTATTAATACAGTAAAATACTGTGCAATCATTAAAACCATGCTTTACTAGAAAATTTCAAAAACATATAAAAAAAGAAATAACCAATCATAGTGTGAATTAAATTTAAAAAGGAAGGGAGGCTTTAAAGCAGAATATACTAATAAGAATTTTGTTAAGGAAAATATGTTGTTGGGATGCATAGTAAAACAACCATAAAGAGACAGAAGTATTTTAACAGTAGTTTTAGTTGGACAGTGAATTATTTGGAACTTTTAGCTTTGTCTGCATATTTGAATTTTCCAAATGCCCATGTGGTATTTACCAAGCAGACAGAAGTTGTATTTTTTTAATAGGACTGTTTTTAGCAAGTTATTATGATTACTATTGTTGCTAGAAAAAAATACTAATTTAGTCATTCACTTTTATTTCCTTGTGGCCTCCCTTCTTTCCTTCCTTCCTTCCATCCATGCAGCCATTACTCTAATCAAGAATTATTGAATACACACTGTGTGCTGAGTTAGAGGCTGATGGGATAGAAAGATGAAAAAAAAAATCGAGTCCTCCCTCTAGCAGATCCTACCTATAAAGTCAGTGATAGCCAACAGTAACCAGCCCAGTATATTTCTGACCCCAGTCTTTATTGAAGACAGGACATACATTAAGCACAGGAGAAGGAACATTTGGTTCTCAAGATGTGTCTCAAAAACAGAGACAGTAGGCCTGGGAAGGGGCTCAGTGGTAGGCTATTTGACTAGAATGCACAAAGCTCTGGGTTAGAACCCTAGCTTAGCAAAACAAAATCAAAAGAAAACAAGCACAAACAAAACAAACAAACAGAATTTCCTATACAAGGAATGAAAGCATCGATATCTAAATCCTTCACTTATATCTGGAGAACTTGATAGAGGCTTGGGAAGGGAAGGATGAGGTCCGAAGTCTTCAGTATAGCACCGGAGCAACGTGCTAACAATGACATGAAATTGGAATAAATAACAAAAATGAGTCCAGGGGAGCCTAAGTGAAGTTACTATTAACTGGAAACGTCAGTGAAATCTTCAGAAATATAAACTATCCAGAGGAGTGAGAGATGTAATAATTTGAATTTATGGATTCACAGGTGGAGAGGACAATCTCATGCAACTCTCTTGTGTACAGGAATTTGGATACAAGTTTATGCCTTTGGGTTTAGGAAAATAATATGCAATCATCAGCTCCAATAAACAGGTTAGATACTTCTAATTTGACTATAAAAAAGTCATGATAGAACTCTAATATATAAATAGATGGGAACCCAAATGAAAGCAAGATGGTGGATGTATTGGATTTCTATGAGACCTGGGTTGAGGATTATTTTGGCATGGGTGAGGATGAAGATGAGAGTATCAATAAACTGAAAGAAAAAAATGAAGAAATTGAAAGACTGTGGCTCTGGTTTCGAAGAGAGTTCCTTAGCACGGTGTGTGAGGATTATGATAACCTGAAGCTAGATGGTATGCTGTTGAGGCAGAAAGATATGCAGGAAACCCGAAGTAGTATACTTAGTTGAGTTTGAAACACACAGAGAAGTCCAAGCTTTGGTCTAGGTTACTCAAGAGCAAGAGTAAAGGTGGCTGAAGACATAGCAGGAATCCAGACCAGAGACTACACTGCCAAATCTTTTGTTGTCCAGGTAATCTCTTCAAGATTCCATTCAACCAAAAAACCTTAGAGAAGCATGGAACTCACTGTGACTTTATTTACTCTCTTACTGTATCTACTTAGTGTTTATTTTCAGTCATGAATAAAAGGCCGATTTTTGTTTTCAACATTTATTTTCCTGTTTTAACATTGAAAGTTCTGAAGCACAATAAATAAATAAATAATAGATTTAAATTAAAAAAAAAAAAACACATATGTAATGGAGGCACTGCCAACTTAGTTCTAAGAGTCCTAGGAATGGAAACTTGAAATATTCTATCATTTTGAAATAGTAAGCTTTTCTTCTCTTTTTTATCTTTCTTTCTTTCTTTCTTTCTTTCTTTGCTGTTGTTTTCTATTAAAAAATGGAGAAGTTCATTCTCTTTAGCAGATTGTTCTCTTGTTCCAAATGACCAACTGAAAGGTTTTATTGTGATATATGGAGAAAATGTCACCTTCAAATGTTTATATTGGTTATAGACACACTAAAGACAAGCTTTAAGGGCAATCCAGAATGATGGAGACCTGGAAAGGTAGGGTATCAGCTAGACTCACTGAATCCACACACAAACATAAGCACATACACACATATCCTTTAAGTTTGATGGATTTTCCAGAAATTAAACATAATATTTTAGCTAAATATCTATAAAAAAGGGTCAAGCAGGAATACATGGAGTTCTAGAATGCACAGAACAGGGGAAAGCTCTTCTGACTGCCCTACCCAACTCATAAGGTATTTTGGAAACACTGAGGAAAGACGCAGGGGATTGGAGGCTGCCAGAGGACATGGCAATGTGACAACTTCACAGATAATAGACCTACAGATAGGGGAGAAAAGACAAGAGGGGCTCTCCGTGATGACTGGGGCTGCCATCTTGGTTTGTGGTCCCATGTTAAGCCCTCTCAGAACTCCCAGAAAGCACTAAGAATGGGAGAAGAGCAATCAGGGAGCGTGGGAGTAACCATAGGTAGAAAATGGAACCATTGTGGTTCAGGTATAAATGTCTTTGTGATCACTTCTGTTCTCCTAGACTAGAAAAGGCTCTGGTTTATAAATTCCATATGTGGAGAAGAAATGAAGCCAACTCTGAAACTCTTGTTACTATAAACCCTGCAGAGCATGCATTCTCTATCTTTTTTTTTTTTTATTGTAAACAAATGGGATACATGTTGCTTCTCTGTTTGTACATGGCGTAAAGGCATACCATTTGTGTAATCTATCTTGAGCGTGGCTCTTTCACACTCGACAATCAGATCAAGTTCAGAGAAGCTATGTACTCCCCACCACCACCAGGCATTTTTTTCTATGCTAGTAAATAAACTTGTTCTTTCACCTTTAATTCTTTCCCATTCATCTTTGGATGGGACTTGGGAGTTGGTGGGCAGAAGGGAGAGAAATGGGGTTAAAATGTAGGTCTGTTGATAAGTTATTTACAAACGCCAGGGACAATAGGACAAGGGCATACTTGTTCAAATCCTTGGCAAGCCCTTAAAGGCAGATGTAAAGAAGGACAATCACTTTCTATGAGATAAGTCACCTCTTTCGGGGTCAAAGCCACTTTCCTGAGTTGCTGAAGCGAATCTTTATTTTTTCCTAAAACTCAACAGACAGCGCCTTCAGAACCTAATTTGATTTTGATTGATTTTTGAAACTTGAAACACTTCTAAACTAATTTTCAGTATATTACTCTTGTCAACGCTTAAAGATTTTGTCAGGAGGAATTTGCTGAACAGACGCAGTAATTTTGTTTCTCATTCTGGCATATCACCCTAAAGAGGAAAACCGGGGAGGGGGCGGCTCTGCTACTACAGCTGCTGCTATTAGAATATACATTGCAATTACTTTGCTGCTATTTTAGGGACCTTCTGAAGCAGTACATGCTGCAACCCATGGGAGATGGAAATCTTGAAATAAGGATTACAGAGTCATCAGCTCCTCTTGGGTCAGACCTGGGATACAGATAAGAGACATGAGGTCCAGAGAGGAGAAATGGTCCATCCAAGGTCATAGAGCAATATGGTGGCTAATCTGGGAGTGGAGAAAAGTTTTTAGTCCATTTCTCTGCCCAGTGTCTCAAGAAGTACAGAAGCCAGTACACCCTGCAGTGGTCATGGACCAAGTTGGAATTTATTAAGTAAATACACCACTGACAACTTCAGTGGGAAAAGGGGCCTCAGATTGTAGTCGATACGCCAATCAATAGGCAGTAAAAGCCACTCTGGAAGCCTAGCATAATGCTGCCCCTTGTAAAATGTAGGGGCTGTGTTAACAGTGCCTCTCTCTTTGTCTTGCCAGTCAGCAGATCCACTGGGGGCCTTTGGAAATAACAGTGACATTACAAGATAATAACCTCTGCTCACGCCGGCCTTATGCCAAGAGGGCTGTCAAAGAGTGTGTTCCTTTTATTGCTTTTTGCCACCCAGGGTCTGTGGCGTGCGGACAGATGGACGGGCTCATCTTAGCAAATAAGCAATGGGGACAAACCGTGCTGACTCAAACCTGCGATCTTTGCTCAAGGCAGGGCCTTCCAAGCAAGGACCTGCACGTGACTGGGTAACGACTTCGGCAGATGCAAAGCAGATAATTATTCAGGAGGGGAGCAGAACTGATAAAGGGATGGCCCATTGTGTGGCCAAATAGGCTCAAGGACGTTCATCTGCTGCAAAAGTACCTTGATGGAGGGGGAGTTGGCTACATGTAATGAGAGAGAAAGCATTAGGAGCGAGGGAAGCAAGAGGCCGGAGTCCTGTTTTGGCTATTTAAATCTGTTTTCCAACACACAGTGGCCAATATGTGAATACTAATAGGTCAAATTAATATGCATTTATGTACATGCATTTATTCATTAATACATTCCCAATATACTTCTATGCATGTAATAAGGCGACCATGGATGAAATTGAACTCTGCGATTTTTTTTTTTTTTAAATTCCAAGTAAAAAACATATAAAAAAGGAATTGTAATTATTATTCTAAAGAAAAGATAGCTTTTAAGACTAAATAGTAGATATTTGGGTCTGTTTTGCTGTCCAGCTGCTAGGACTATATAAGTGCACCGTGAAGTCCAACCATTCCTGCTGTGCAGACTGTTCGGAGAGAATTGGCTCTTTCCACTTTCAGGAGTTCCAGGAAGAGGCAAAGATGGGGATACCAAAACTCAGGGGGTAGGACTGAGGCTGCAGTAGGGCAGGGATGGTCTCTCTTTCATGGGATGCAGGAGTCCATCCTGAAGAGAAGACTGAATTACTTCCAGAGGCAGGACTTAGCCATGTGAAAACTCACTGGAAGCAAATCACAAAGGCAGTCTGTGGTCTGCTCTGGTTTTGGGCTTTATTTATAAATTAATCTCTGCCATTAATTTTTATATATGTCATGTCCATTGGGACAAATCTCCAAATTCAATATAGCCTAAACTCTGATGCTGTAGAAAATTAAGGGAAAGGCTGGGCCTCATTAAGGATCTAAAAGTGAAGGGCCCTGGGCATCAAGGGCTGAGTCTTCTCTCCTGAGAACAAAGTGACCGTGGCAGTGATATCATCAGGCGAAGAGCAGCTATGTCCACGTCCAGCAGAGGGTGAAGCTTTGTAGGACACAGAAAACATGGGGGGACACACATGGTGGCCAGGAGAAAAAGCCACCTGGGAGCTGTTCTTTGGTCCCCTTTGGGAAGCAGCCTAGGGGCTCTTCAGAGATACCCTTGAGATACTTGAGAGATAATAAGCAATAAACCAGGCAAGTGCTTTCTTGGTCTAAGCAGAACAGTGTCACTAGTGATAAGGAAAGATACAAAAATTCATAAAGCTGATGCCTCTAGGAAAGTTTCGGTCTCTCTGGGAAGGCAAGACAAATACAAATGAAAAGATTTCTAAGGAACAGAAAACCTGTTTAACCACAAAAAATGGTAGAAAACTGACGGGGGCATATCCGTTTTGAAAGTGAGAGATCTCTGAGGTTGAATTCATTTCAGATTGCTTCCCAGAAGGCATGGGGAATGAGTTAGCCCTATAGTGTAAGGGTTAGGAGAGGCAGAGATTCCCAAAGTACTGGTCCCAGGCCAGTAGCATCAGCAGCACCAGGGAACTTAGAATGACAGAGTCCTGGTTCCCACCTTGGTTCTACCTGGATCAAATCTCTCAGGGTGGTGCCCAGCAATCTGTGATTTAACACCTCCTCACAACACACTGATCCAGTTGACTCAATGTGAGGGAATGTGGCTTAAGGCAGGCTAACAGAAGCATAACCAAAGGGGCTTCTGCCAACAGCCCTGCTATGGCTATGAAAGAGCCAGGCAACTGGACTTTGTGATGATCAGAGTTGACAGCAATGGTAGTTCTCTCCCAGGGCATAACATACCTCACAAAGTATTCTTCAACCATTGCATTTTGTTGCTAATATCACTTGTGAAAGCACTGCTGGTGCATTTTACTTAAGTTTTGTTGATGAAGCAGTTGAGAGTCAATTACTCTCTTTATTCTAAAATCACAAGGTTTGTAAGCAAGAGAGGGAAGAGAAGCCCCAGGCTTCTGATTACTTTCCCCTTTATGCCTTGTCACGTATGTCTTCCTATTGGGTGGAGGCTTAGCTCCAGGAAACAGATTTGGGATCCCAGCAGGTGAAGGAAGTTGGAAGATAGTAGATATTCTTTATTCAGAGGTGACAGCAACCCCCAACCTCCAGTTTCAGTTCCATTAGCTCCAACCAGTCAGTTCTACTTAGTGCCTCAAGTCCTTACATAGACCTTCTTATATTTCAGGTCCAACAAAGAAGGCAGAGTGCTAACAGGGAGTATAAGTGGGCACATACTCAGTAGCAAATGAGCACTTTGAGTACCTAGGCTGAATCAAGGCACTCATGACCTACATACTAAAAACAGTCTTCTGGAAGCTTTAGCTAGGGAGTCTAACTATAGTCATCTTGGGCCTGCCCTACACTTTCTTTCTGGTCGATGAGAAGTATTCAGGAATTTCTTAAATTTTCAGAATTTCCCTAGCATCTGGCAGTATCTTACATACCAACTCTGAATACTGAGAGTGATCTTTGAAACCTTCTGTTGAGAAGGATTTTGAGCATAAGTCCAGAGTCAGTGGGAAAGAATGGATTCATGATATTGCTATGACCATCAAATGAGGCAGTGGCAGTGTATGTATGTGTGTGTTTGTGTGTGTGTGTGTTTGTGAGTGTGTGCATGCTTGTCCACTACTAGGCTGGGCTCTGAGTTCTGAGACCTAGTACCACCTATACAGGAGTTGCATTTGGTTAGGAGGATTAAACAGGGATGGACTGATGAAGAGAAGCTTGATCATTCTTACATGCTATCACATTAGCTCAGCCGCCATTGTTCATGGCAATTACAACCAGCCTTCACGATTAATAAAAAAATTATAAAAAATAAACCAAACTGAAGAAACTCTTTGATTTCATCCTGAATAAATCCCACTGCCCTAGAAATTTTTGTCTCTATAATTCTGGATGTGTTCTTAATGACACACATTTCCATTCTGACTTCATGAAAAGATCTGTATGTTCAAGGTCTGCCAGTTTCCTTGAATAGTCCCAATATTGTCCTCTTAGGAGTGAATGAAACAATTTTGCTGGCTTTGCCTTCCTAACACCCTTCTTCCAAAAACAAAATCACAAAACAAACAAACAAAAAAGACACTACCACACATTCCTAAAGCATCACGTGAATGTCTGATTGCTCCTATTGTGTGACACTCACTTGCAAACTCAGGCTCAGTTTTAATTGCTCCCAATTGCCACTTTGCACTGAATAAACAGAACAAACCTTTGTTCAAATCATGTGCAATAGAGCAATATTTTCATTTCCTGTAATGCCAGCAACTAACATTAGCTTCCCTCCAGCTCTTACTAATTTCCAGGGATTTTGCTGCAATTTGGAGAAAGGCCTCTCCCGGTGGAGGCTGTGGTTTCCAGCCCCCATTGGCTTTCTTGGCATTCCTCTCTGTTGTCCCCCTACCCATGGCTAATATCGTATCTGCAATCATTACTCCGTTTTGCTGTGATTTTAATTAGAGGACATGTGGTATCTTTTAATATTCTTCTGCACATTGAAGCTCCTGAGCACTTGTTACCAACCAATGCCTCAATATAATTTAGAAGCTGTGGCTTCATAAGCAAGTGCTCCGATCTTTTGATATTAAATTTTCAAATTAATCTCTGCTGTATGCATCACTGGTGATTATCTTGGCCTAAATTATGCATCCTTCTTAAAGTTGGAAAACAACAGCTCTTCCTACTGACAATGAATCTAAGCAGATACCCTTTCTCTAAAAGGATGTTTGTTTTTAACCCTTTATGGTTGGAATCAGGGATCTTCTTGATCCCTGTCTTTATTCACACTCATCCCATGCATGGCTATAACAACAGCAGAACTGACCTGGTGAGCACCCTCTTACACCCTCTTGTGTCTTTCCATTGAAGAAAAGTTCAGCCCCATTTATCCTTCAAAACATAAATCATTTGCAAGCCCAAGGCCCTGGGTTCGATCCCCAGCACCGCAAAAAACAAACAAACAAACAAACAAAAAAACCATAAACCATTTAAATATCCAGTGAGAGTGATATGACTACAACTGCATTATTAGCAAATAATTTATATGCATTATTAGCATATAAATATGGCATTAACCAATACTCCCTTGCAATATTAATCCTCCAAAGGAGATTCTGTGGTACAGTGAGGTGTGCACAGTTTCAGGTGTTGAAGGGGCTCACATTCATATTTAGCTCTCAATATTTATTACTTTCACCCACTTCTAGAAAGTTCTTCCCTTTTCTATTCTTTGATTCTTATTGTCAGAAATCATAGCACTTCTATACCAGCAACATTAGGTTCCCAAGAAGTAAACTTCCTTCCCCTCTGATTTCTGCTCCTAGGTATCTGCCTTTAGGGAAAAACTTCAAGACTGAAAAGATTGAATTTAGATATGAATATTCAAGCAACATAAAGAAAACATGTTGGCATTTTTGTAGCTTTATTTTTGGAAGTGTGATTCAGAGTAGCATATATAATAAAATTAGATTATTTATCTAAATCCCCTCTATATCGTTCTGTGGCTTTTTCCAGTCAGTGTTGGGATCTGTTCTCCGATTCAACTTGGGTCTTCCAGCTCCTGGGTTAAAAGTGAACTGCCCCATCTGATCATAACCTTTCTACAAGCTATCACCTTCCAATGCTCTAATGAAGTCACTGTTCCATTAAATGCACTAACAAGTCATCTTCCAGAAAAAAAAAAAAAAAAAAGAATAACAAGACAATCCAACATTTTGTGGTGTTAGAATATGACCCTTAGAAACTCTATGTGATAACACAACAATCAAATAGCGCTGAAGATCTGCCCTGATCACATCTCCAGACCATTATGGTCTATTCTGAAGCTTAGGTTAAAAGGGAATTTAAGAGCTCAAACTAAGGCAATCCCCTGTGTCTGTGTCGGGCAGTGCTGGAAACAAGCATACTTCCCTCTCTATGGACTACGTACCTCTGTGGTGACTTGTACTTACCTCTTTCTTTGCTGAACAATGCTGAGAATAAACAAATAATTTAGCTACTTGCTATAGGAAATATCTGCTCCTGGAAGATAAGACTTTATAAATAGTGAACCAACTAACCTGCTTACTTATCATGAATGACACCTGATTCATCAAGAATTACTTCAAGACCCTCTCCTCACAGAGACCATCCACCTGAAGTTATCACCATCTCTGGCTGATCCTGTCTAGTTTCCATTTTGCAAGACCCTCCTTAAATTCATTCATCTGTGGCCCTGTATATTTTCTCATATTTTCCTATTTTGAAACACAGCTAATCCTTTCTTTCTCTTCCTGCAGTAAATCTAATAATCTTGGCTTTGCTTGATCAAAAGACTTTCTAGTGTTCTTTGGGGAATCAAGAGTTAGCTCTGTGAGTACTTTATTACAAGACTAATTCTATTTAATGTTTTCTAAAAATTCATTTTCCTGCTCTTCATCTTCATATTTATTTTCTACAAAATGTTTATTGAATGCTAAAAAGTATCCTAGACACAGCAAACTAACTTTCTCTGCCTTCATGGACTATACATTATAGTACAGAAATAAATTTTTTTAAAAGATGACAGACATAATTATACCATTATAGTTTTGATAAGTGAGTGAATGAAAAAATACCAGAATGCTAAGGAAGCATGTTTAAAGGGGGTCAGAATTTGGTTTTGAGTGGAGGTATGCTTGGAGAGCAGGGGCAGAGTCTCTGAGCAGACAGTTCTTCAGGTAAGAGGAGAAGTTCAAATGAAGAAGCGTCCCTGGCAAAAGTGATGGAATGTCCAATGGCTCAGTATCAGAAAAAGTTTGGCTTAGAGCAAGGACAGAAAAGGCAAAAGCAGCATAATTATCCATTGGGATAGAGTTTAACTTAAAGTAGGCAGGGTTGGTGTCAATCAGACTTTACCAGATGGAGTTAAGTGTTTAAACTTGTTCTTTTCTGATCCTGGCAAGTCCCTGACTCTAACATGAGCAGCATCTCATATCGAATGTCTAAACGCTTCTTCCATATTAGTATCCACTGTGGTTCTCTCTTCTGCAGTTACCTGCCCCCTCTTTCCACTTTCACCCTCTCTCATTTTGCCAGACTTTTTGATCCCTCTGTGTTCGTTCAGATCCCTTTGCTGAACTCTATCTAGGGCAGGACCCCCACAGCCAATTTTCTACCTTATTTGGAGCCTCTTGGGGACCGAAGGAGTTCTTGCCTTGCCTCCCTAGTGTAAGTCCCTTGAAAAGAACCTTTAAAAAGACATAGTCAATGAACTCTTTCTACAGCTTAAGTAACGTAATGTATTATCGACTTTCCAGACACAAGGTCCCCACTGCTGCCAGCTCTAATGCAGAGACGTTTCCTGGGTCACAAGAGTTAATGGACCTCTGGCCTCACTCAACTTGCTCCTGGAGGGGTTTCCTCCCTGGGGAAGGCTGATTGTCTCAACTGCATCTCAATTTGGGAGGTGATTTCTGTTCCAGAAATATAAAGAAAGTGTATGAACATTTAATCAGGGAAGAACTGTAGCGGTTTGGATTTTGTTAGGGAGATATTCAGGGTATTTGACAGTGAGATTATTGTTCTTCATACTATGTCTTGATATCTGCCATTACAAAATTTAAAGATTAATCTTAAAACTTCATTTAATTTTTATATTGATGTATTACAATCATGTAATAGTGGGATTCACTGTGATTAATTTATACATGTACAATTTGGTCTATTTCATTCCCAAGTGCCTTCATTTTTCCTTCTCTTTCTCCCTCCTCCTCAACTCTATCCTCTAGCCTACTGGTCTCCCTTCAATATTCATGAGATTTCTTTTATTCATCTTTTTTATTCTGTAGCTTCCACATGTGATAGAAAACATGACCCTTGAATGTCAGATTTAAAACTTTATTTTAAAAGACAGAACCCCTGCATTCAACTGCTTCTATTCAGAAGCCCAGTATATAAAACAGACAAAAGCAACAAATCTCTGTTGAAAGGGAGGGAGGTGCTTGGCTCTGACATATGGCGTATCACCCGGTAGGCTGCTAAAGCCCCCAATCTACTGAAGGACCCTAGGTTGCAGGGACATTCTTGACTTTGGGTTAAGGCAACATGGTTGAGAACAGAAAGTCTACACTGTCCTAATCCATTCAGCCTGTTGTAACCAAACACCATAGACTGGGTGTTTGGTTACAGAAATTTATTTCTCACAGTCCTGAAAATTAGGAGGTCCAAGATGGAGGTGCCAGCAGATTTGATATCTGGTAAGGGCCACCACCAGGTCCAGGGAGATGCCTTCCTGCAACATTTTCACAATGGTAGAAGGGATAAGGGAGGTCTCTGAGGACTGTTGCCTGAGGGCAATAATCCTATACTTGAAGGCTCCTTCAGGACCTTAATCACCTCCCAAAGCCTTAGTCACTCGGACCACAGAAGCCTCCTACAATAAACACTTAGACATTGCCAACCAAATGAGGCAAATTTTTTTTTTAATGAAAAATACAGCAAGTAGGAACAAGAAGACAATCTCCTGGTGCCATGAATAAAAATGGAACTACACATGACAGTAGAAGTACATGAGTACCCTGTAATTGGGGTGAGTGTGACCCTTGAACAAGAAACTGGAGTGTTTAACATAGATTAAAGGACTTAAGATGCAGCCTGGGCTCAGTGGAGGTGAAGATGAGCATTGGTTCTATGGTCTGTTAAACGGGAGAAAAAGAGTTATAGAAAGCCATCCTTCAATGTAATACAGGTTCCAGAAAAATATGTCCATCTCTCTTTAGACTCTGGATGGAAAATATTCTCCAAAAATCTGTGAAATTATTAAAATCATAATCCTGCTCTGCTTTTGAGGATGTGGTTTGAATTTAAATTGTCTTTACAGTTTGTGAAACCGCAAGTTTTGATATTAACATACAAATGATCCCAACTCTTAGTTAGCTAGAAGATTCCAGCACAGCCATTCCATAGAACTTTACCGGAAACGGATCCTACTACCGCAAATCACAGAACATAAAAGGATATATTCCACCATAAGCAAGAAGAAACAGATGCAATAAACAGTTGATGTAGCTCTGCTGCCACCTCCTTACCACTTCCATTCATAGAACCATATGACAAACTATAAAATCAGTACTTCATTTAAAAAGTAAGGACATAAAGATGCATTGGAACCGTAAGAAATGACTATCATGAAGTATAGCAGGAAGATAAAAATCAAAGTGAAAACAGTCATTTGGTATTAAATAATTATCATAGTGGTGAGTTAAGTGTTTAAACACAATTGAAGAGAGAATTGGTGAGTGGGGCTTTGGTTCTCTTATTTAGAATCCAGGCACCATGCCCTGTTATGCTGCCTCTGTTTCTCACATGCATTTGAAAATAGAGTGTGCTCTGGAGACCCAGTTTGAAGCAAGCATTACTTTGTGCATATCTTCTTGTAAGGCTGCCATAAATCATTCTTTAAGCAGAATGATTTTTTTTTTTCTGTTATAATTCTTATGTTACTTCTACTGAGAAGCAAGTACTCATCTCCTAATAGACTGTGGAATGTCAAGGTCTCTTGAGGGCAGGTGGGATTTGGTTTATTGGTCTAACATTTTTTAACTTTGGAACATAATATCTGCAAAGAAACCCACAATTTATTTTAACAGAGAATACATTAATACATAAAGATATAATACCAATGGTTATAAAAATTCCCATTCAAAAGTAGTGCTCTAATTCATAATTTAAAATCTTTTAGAGTCTGTTAACTTTCATGTTTCCTGAACCCTAATAATCTCCCCAAACTAACAGAATAGTAAATCTTTTGAATGCTCTGCCTAATTTCATTTAATCTTAATAATTTTAAGAGGAGGTATCATTTTTCTTTCATTTTATACATAAGGAGATTGAGGCCCACAGAGATCAACTGAATTATCCAAACCTGAAGTAGATTCTAATCTTTGGCATCCAAGTACTTGGGTTGTATCACTATACTACACTGCCTTTTTTTCAACTGTGAATCTTGACTGACTGACTTAACATCAAAAGGCTGAACACCCATGTGAGAGTTGTAAAACTAGCTGCCAAATGCATTTGAGAATTTTGTTTCTTTGTTTTGTGTTATTTGTTTACCTTATCCAATAGTGAAGAACAGAAACTAGCAGGAAAATTGAAGCCCATCACCTCCTGCTAGGGTCAGCTGTTCTGCTAAAACACAGCTGCTGGAAAACCTCCATTCAAATCTGACCCGAGGTTCAACTTATGGCAAGAATGTGTCTTTCCCCAGGCTCCTGTGGGATCTCCTTAGCTACACAGAGAAGCAGTTATGTTTGAGGACATTAAGAGTTCATCACTGCGAAAGAGACAGTAGGGCAAGAAGGACATGGGGGTTATAGAAAACAATTCCCTGTCAGGGTAGGTATAGAAGTGAGTGGCAGAAAGGAAATAAGAAAACATCATAGTTCATTGGTGGAAGAGAGGCAAGAGGCAGACACTGCTCCACTGAAGGGCCAATAATGAAAATTGAATTTAAGAAGTATTTCAAATTCTTTCTCTCTCTCCAGCAAAGCCTTTTCTGGGTTTCCACCCTCATTTTAACATCTTTCCAGGAACACGTGAGGGGGGGGAAATAAAACCAAAAACGAAGTAGTCACGTGTTCACAACTTTCTAGGCTTCCCGTACTTTCTTTATATTGATTTTCTATTACTATTATTAATTTCATCATAACTTTAATCATAGTATGGGTAGTATTTTCTGAGCCCCTTGCACATGGCTGTCATTGCTTCCCTTTCAAATACAAGAAGCGTGAGGTCAAGTGACGTTGACCCCTTAAGTAGAAGAACCAGGATTTGAAATCAGGTTCTTCTTTTTTGGATGGCACATGCTCATAACCACCATGATACACCCACAGTGCTCATCAAAGGTGTCAAGTAACCCTGACAGAAAGATCGCCGTAATAAGTCATTTTTAAAAAATGCCAGGTTAATATAATTGAATTATTATTATAAGATGCATAAGAGATCTCCTGAATGAGGATGAAATGTGATTCATTTCCCCAACTTTGACTACAGGATATTTTTTCACAGTTTATCTCTTTAGACAACTGTTCTGTAGAGCACACGGTGGGAAATACTTTCACAGACTGCTGTCTCCCTAGAGCACCCTCAACATAATCATGGTAGCCAATACATAGGTGCTCAGAATGGCAGAATCAGGTAATCAGCACTGTCTTATCCAGACTTCTGTGTGTGTGTGTGTGTTCGGGGGTACGGGGTATGGAACCCAGGGCCTTCCACATGCCAGGAAAGCACTCTGTCACTGAGCTACACCCCAGAGTTCTCTTTACCCACATGCTCTGAGTTTCACTGAACATCTGGAGGAAACCTGTCTTCATGTAACTCCAGGTCTTTTGAGGAAGGTGAATGGCACAGAGGGTTTCTTCTACACATTTTATCCGTTTTCTTCCCCCCTCATCTTTTTTTTTCCCTCAAGCTCCACAGAAGCTTTTTAATATTTTTTCCTCCACCAGTGTTTTAACCCAGCCTCAATTGATATTTTTGAGTTCTTTTCTTGAAATCAACCTTTGAAACAAAAATGTGTGAAAAAAAAGGTGAGTGAGATTTGACTTAATAACATCTGTCAAAATGAGATTAAAAAAAAAAAAAAAAAAAGTTGCCAGGATTCAAAAGTGACCCTCATTTCTACAACAGTTTCCCTGACCTGGATTACACCAACACTTGATATTCACAACTTGCTTGTCTCTGCCTCCCCCTGGTCTATTGACAATTATCACAATGACAATAATCAATAATGGAATGGGAATAATCAACAATGAGAAAGAGTGACTGTAGGAAAACAGGTTCCCTGACTGATGTTGAGGTAGATCCCCTGAAACATTAAGCAGAATAACGCTAGGCTGCCCTGCCTTTGTATAATATGCCTGATCTTTCCAGTCTGTTTGTGGAATAGGACTCAAGAAGAGAATTCTATTTGTGCTTCTCTTCGAGGTTTTGGTGTTCTCACAGATATTGCTGTGCCTCCTGCACTCTGCAATCATGAAGACACAAGTAAAAGTGTCCAGGAAAATGATCAATCCACAGATTTTAAATATTATACTTGTTCCAAGGAAGTACAGGAGAGATACCAGGGATTCTCAAAGACAAGAGCTTTAGATTCCCCTCATTCACTTCAACAAGAGTAGCAGCATCATGTACCTGTTGGATTAAAAAGTAAGAATTTTTTTGATCTTGAACTTGTAGTCAACATGACATTTGTAGTTCATGCCATCATCTCCATGACCTGCAACTAATAACTGCACCAAGAAATAGGGTTTTAATTAACTACAGAGGTATATTGAAAATGAAGACTGAGAAGGTGAAATTTGATCTAAGGAGGAGAAGCTCCAGAGACTTGTGAGTATGTATAGCATTTAGGCACAGGGGAAGCACCTTGGTTATTTCCTACCCCTGGTTGTAAATGCCAAGCACACCAGGACCAGAGGATACTAATGGAGATTGGGCAGTAGCCAGGTTCTGTGAACCATCCCCACTAAGGTCTTTGGGACAAGCAGTTGTGATAAGAGGGTCCATCTCCAGGTGGGAAATAAGGCAGAACCTGAGTGACCAGAAATTCTAGAGAGATCAGTAGAAGCCAACCTTCTGCTGCTACATCCCACCCAAGTCTTAATCTTATGAGAAACAGCAATAGAAAGACCACCTTCATCAAAAAGTCAGCTGATGCTCTTGAACTTAAACAGCAAATGAAAGTTTGTGGGTAAGAACTGCAAAATATATGAGAGTTAGCACAATGAGTGGGAGATAACAAAGGGGAGAGGAAAAGGAGAACACAAATTTATGTTAGGTATAGCTCATCTTCTCAATGAAATAGAAAGGCTGGACTTCCATGAAGCAAAATCAGGAGTTTGTGTAAAAAAGGAGCAGTAGATTTCAGTAGTGAAATTGACAAGGATATATAATGGGAACAACAGCAGAGATAGATGACTAGAAGAATAGAGTCAAAGAAAAATTTGGGATTTGGAACATCGAGTTATAAAAATCTCTCAGAATTTACGTGTATGTAACATGAGATGCATTTAGAGGTCCCCTTCAAGAAAGGACTTGTAGTCTAGGGCTATGAATGTGCTTAGCTGAGGGTCTTCAGCAATCACCCTTGTGAGCATTCTTACCACTTTTGATCCAAGGTCATTTTATTTTCAGGCAGTCCTTAGCCAATGAATGATCAGTACAGTGGTAATTTGGGCTTCCCTCAAGACCAATCCTTTCTCCAGAGTTTTCCTGTAGGCTATCAGGCACTGTGAGGTAAACACGGTATTCTGGCAGCTCTCCTACACATCCACCCACCCAATCCTTTTAATTTCAGAGGTGTTACTCTTCATTCAAGTTTTAGATTCTTGATACTACCACAGCATCTAATATCTTTGAAACCAAAGTTGCCACAGCATCTGAAAGGTCTAAGTGCGTCTAAGGTATGAAGAGAGCTGGGAAGCACAGAACAAGTACATGCAAGAACGGGAGAGAGAGTAATGCCCCCTCTACACCTGAACCCCAAACTTGCAAATATGTCACATAATGTAAAATTAGAATTCTATATCTGGCTAAATTACAACTTGAATATGAGGGTAAAACAACAATATTTACTGACAGATAAGGACTTGGAAAATTATCTGCAAATTTATTTCTAATGAATGACTAGAGAATATATTAAAAGAAAAATGAATACAAAAGAAAGTAATGGTAGGTAATAAATAGTGCACGTACATAAAGTAGCACATTAGTATCTAGATTAGACATGAAATACATACACATTTATATTTTTTCTATAGCATTCTAGAATTAAAAATTCCAACTCTACCAGCCAGTTGATGTAGTGAAGAACACAACTAATTTTTTTGTGTTTTTTTTTTTTATTGTAAACAAATGGGATACATGTTGTTTCTCTGTTTGTACATGGCGTAAAGGCATACCATTTGTGTAATCATAAATTTACATAGAGTAATGTTGTTTGATTCATTCTGTTATTTTTTCCCTTCCCCCCACCCCTCCCACCCCTCTTTACCGTCTATACAGTGCTTCCTTCCTCCATACTTGCCCCCCTCCCTAACCCTAACTCTAACCCTAACACTAACCCTTCCCTCCCCCAATTATTTGAATTTAATTTTTTTGTGTTGAGTAGAAGGGTGTCACATACTGATTAAAATTACTTGTTGCATAAAAAATAAATCAATAAAAATTGTAGTAACATTTAAAGGAAACCACTAAAATAATAGAAACCAGATATAGCCATTCCTTGGTATCCCTGGGGAAATTGCTTGTAAGACACCCTGTCACAAAAACTAAATCCACCAATGCTCAAGTCCCTTATATAAAGTAGCATAGTATTTGGTTATAATCTATGCACTTCATCCTATATGCTTTAAATCATATCATTAAATATAATATAAATGCTATATAAATAGTTATTGTATTGCGTTGTTCAAGGATTAATGACAAAAGTCTGGACAAATTATACAGATGTCTTTTTTTTCTGACTATTTTCAATCCATGCCCTGCTTTGTTGAACTTGAATGTGAAACTTAGAGAACCCATTGTATATCATTTTCAAACTATGAAAGAGAAAAAAAGAAATAAAACTTTATCAATTTATCAGAATCAGGAAAAGGAGACTAAAGAAAGAAGAAAGTGGGTAGGCAAAAAAAAAAAAATAATAACATGGAAAGTCTGCAATATGTTACTTTCAAGAAATATTTCTCTCAAAATATGAGGGAAAATATATACTAGGACATATAAACCAAATGAAAGTTTCACATTAGATGAACTGAAATGTAGGGATTAAAGTTTTATAAGAAAGAAAAGAATATTTCGTAGTAATAAACCTAATAATATACCTAGAAGAAACATTTATGATTTTTTCTCTATTCAACAATATAAGCATATAAAGGCCAAATAAAATTTCAACAAATTTGAACTAATTATACATTGTTGCTTTCTTTAATCAAAACTATGAGAATTGGAAATTGAAATAAAAGGTCAATAAAAATCTCCATAAATGGATCTTTTGAAAGAACTTTGAAAACCAATGACTTAATTCTAGTTTATACATGACAGCAATTGAGAAGTTAAATACTGAAGTGGTTTGGCCAAGGCCATGTGCTGTAGCTTAGGACTCAGGGGTTCAAGCTTAAACAAAGCAGCAAAACAGAGGTGCAAAATTCCTCACCAACAAAGTCCAACTGGATAAAAAGAATTAATATACAGAATATGAGTATTAAACTGAAAACATTAAATAAGCATAGAAAACCCAAGCTGAGAAGATTCAGAATCTTATCAGTGCTGTGTTTCCCCTACTGGAGATGGCCATACAATTTGAAAGTGAATGTCATAATCTCTGGAAGAAGATGAAACCCTGGGAGTGGGAGATGGAGACACTGCCAGATTTGTGAGACATTCTGAATAATGGACAGTGACAATGAAACATATTTATATTTAAATTTAAGCATCTTTTTGCCAGTCAGCAATGCACTAACAACATACAGTTTTCCTTGCCAGGCTTCTTACTTTTACACCTTTTCCCCACAGAAGGCTCAAAGTTAGAGATCAATGAAGTTAGACTGATCAACAGTGCTAGATATTCAAAAAAGGGCAAAATCGGTAAAGAAGATCAAAAGTAGTGAACTTGGCCAGTGGGCGCTCATTGCTATCTTGGAGAGATACCCATATCAGAAAGGAAAAGGAGGCATAGCCAAGCTTACAGAGTCAGAGGGAGTAAGTGAGGAGAACATGGAGGCAAAACTTATGATTGATTTTCTATTGAAAAATTAGCCCTGCCTATTTGGAAGGATGAGGAAGACATAATAGGTACAAGGATCTAATCTGGAATCATTTGGTGATAGAAAATACCAATAAATATGTAAACTTGCTTAGTAAGCATGTAAGGGACATAAGAGACATGAGATTCCTAGGGGACTGGATAATAGTGTCACAGTGATGATTTCTAACAGGCCAAGAGAACCAAGCTGTGTGTCATATCTCAGTGGGAAGTTAACTGTGAATATGCAATATCTGTGATCATCATGACCACCATGATCAGCACTGGTAGTGGTATCTTTAATAATAAAAGAGGGGTGTGGCTACTTGTAAATGGTTTCTGATGTGCTGCATCGGTATAGTTGAGAGGGAAGATTACACAATGCATGTGTGTGTGCACGCACTCAGTAACATTTCATAAGGGGAGCGGAAGTGACATTCTGTAAATAGAAACAAACAAACAAACAAAAACATTCTCCAACAACAGTACTCTCTTTGCTGACTCGGGAGAAAATAGAAAAGGCATATGGTTAGGGCTCCATATGGGTTTCATTTGGAAAGCAGGAGCCTGATATGCTAGAGGTATGGAGCAAGGATAAGATGAAGATAGACAGGCAATTAGTAGGGCTGTGTGGCATTCTGGGAGAATGGATGTTTTAGTGAGATGATACTGAGATGTTTAAAAAATAATCTAGTCTTGTTTCTTCCACCAGTTAAGACAAGTCAATTGTTCTCTCCGAATTCAGTTTCTACCCTTGAAATGCAAGAAACTGGGCTCACTCATCTATCAGATCCTGCAAAGTTCATTTTGCTTCTAGAATTACTGCTAAATTAATTGCATAACTTTGGACCTATTTGAGCCTATCGCATACACATTTAGAATTGGACAGTTACATACTAGTGTGCATGCATAAGCATACACACGTTTTATTTTGGTTCTCTTTGGCATCAATATCCTAGGAAAATGTCACATTCACCAAAGACATAATGAGTGCATCGTAGCCAGGCATTATATTAAGGACTTTACCTGTATTTATAGATTTTTCTTTTTAAAATCTGACAACCTCAGGAGACCTTTGGAGATTGATACTACTATCTTCCTTTTTAAGGATGAAAAATGAAAGCTCAGTGCAATCTGCAGGGGAGAACAGGTACAGGATTCAAAACTGGGTCTTCCTAGTTCCAAAATCCATCTTTTAAACCACTTACCATGTTAGTCTGTCAGGTCACAAAATGGGATGAAATGCAATTCCTTTAGTTGAGGCATATTTCAGCTCTAACTAAAGACAATTCAGAGACACAGACCTTTCCCTTCTCGGTTATAAAACCCATTATTGTGGGTTTTATCAGTGAAGGTGAATAGAAAAAGAGTTATGGAAGCCCTCATAGAAACATTTATCTGACAGTACAGTCAGAGTCCATTTTTCTAGACATGTGTAAGAAATACATCCTTTCTCGGGTTTAACCAAAATATTCATTGAAAAATGTCATTAGTACTATCATGAGCTAAATGAAAACTGTACCAAATGGACTCAAATTTATATGAATACAAACATTCAGCAATTTCATGGAAAATTGCTTTCAAAATTACATCCCTAGAAGGGACCCCCATTAATAATGCTCCTTGAGGCCACATAAATTCCTTGAGGATCTTCTGCTTCATGTAATTAGATGCATGGGGAAGCATCTGGCTTCTTAGTGTTAGACTTAGTTAATGAAAACATAGTGGGATTCTTAAAGTAATGATTCTAAGATTGCCATGGACACAGTAGATGCTCCCAAAACTGAAGAAAGATGTGTCTCCAGTGGGAATCTGACCCAATCTATGAAATCATCATAGGGATAATGATCATAAGCACTTAAACAACACTTTGCTGTTTGCTAAATGCATTCAATTTCATAAGCTCTTGTAATCTTAGAGTAACTGTGAGAGGTGGATGAAACAGATCTTTATCCCTCCCTTTGTATCAATAATGAATCCAAGTCTCAGGGAGTGATTGATTTGGCCAAAGGCAAAAGTAGAACACAGTATAGTTGGGAGGTGAATTTTCTTAATTTTGGGGGAAGAAGAAATATAAATTTTCAATGTTTATTGTGGATTAGGAGCTGGGTCAGAACTGCCCATATTACTTTATTCCATGCTTCAAATTCTATTCCTGATGGACTTTGTCATGAGGAGGGGTGGGGCACAAGAGTGAGTGTGATAGAGAAAAAGAGCTGTCCAAGGTCACACATTCATTTTCTAATGAATATGAGTTGAGTTGTCATGAGGTGTTCTTGGTTTACTAAAAACATTGAGGGACAAGATGGACCAGTGTGTTAGTCAAATTTCCATTGCTACAACAAATACCCAAGGCCAGGTATTTTGTAAGGAAAAGAGTTTTATGAAGCTCACTCTTGTGGGGTTTTTACAGTCCAATTAGCACAAGTCCAGCTCTAGCTGGGTCCCTGCTGGCTGTATCACATCATGGCAAATTCATCACGGTGGAAGTATGTAGTGGAGGGAGAGGTCACATGGAGAAATGGAAAAGCGGAGAGTAATTCAGGGGCCAGGCTTGCCCTTTTATAACAACTCCCTCACCCTAAAATTAACTCAGGGGTCTGTGAGAACTACCTTAGTTCCTTCTGAGGGCTGTGTCCCAGTGTCCTTACCATCTCTAACCAGGCCACACGTCTTAACTGTCTTACCTGCACTCAGCATCTCGGCACTGGTGACAAGCTTCTAACACGTGAACTACTGATGGACACACTCTACCATATCAGAACCATAGCACTTAGTAAATGCAAGGGTCAGCATTATAATCAGGTTCATGTGAACACAAAGTCCTTTTTTCTTCCTCATTAACCCACAGAGATGTCTACAATCATCCTTTGCCTTTCTTAACTAAAAGTACAGGGAAATCCCATGAAAGAGCACAGATAGATATTTGCATCTCAGCAGCCAGACTAAAAAATCCATCAAAATCCAAAAGGATGGCATCACTGTGGTGGAATTTGAACCTACTGTAGGAATTGAGAACAGAATTTGAACCAAGGTCTTTATATGCTGCTCCTAGGAGCAAGGAGGAGGTGACTTCCTCCTTGTTGAGAGGTCAGACTTGTGTCTTCTTTTACTTTTTTGGATTAGGGATCAGAATTGACTGACTCCTTCTGATTCCTTCCATGACTGACTTCTTCTCTGTTCAAGTTATTGAAAATACAGCAAGGATGGAAAAAGAGCATCATCACCTAGAAATATTGAGGCAGAAATCAGATGTGGTTGACTTTGTGTCAGTCTCCTTGAACCTCCTTGAGCAAAATGTCTTTTCTGGTCAGAGCCTCAGAAACTTAAGGTATCATTAGTAGCAGAATTCAAGAAACTTCAGGGGAAAAAAAAGTGTCTTGTCTATTTCTGCCTCATTGACTCTCCATCTCATTTCCAATCTCATCTGAAAACATATCTTTTTCTCTCCTGACCGCATCTGCTAATTGCCCTCTCCCATAGCTATTATTTAACTGGAAATATGTGATCACTTTAACAAGGGTATTTAACTTCATGGGGTTGTTGAGATGTTGTTTTTAATAGTTTTAGGTTGAAAATGTAAGTGGCTGAGGTTCTTAACAGGGAAGGGGTTTTATAAAATCCTGGTCACTTTCTTATTTAGAAGTTTTCCTAGTCTTTGGCAATCTCTCCCCAACCCCCAGCCTGAAGAAATTGATTAGATTCATAGCTTATATCACGAAACAAAAAAAAATTATTTCAATTTCCAAATATGCATTTGTAATATTTACAATGCCTAGGCCAAATTATACAGGATTTGCCTATTCCCCCCAAAATAGTTCATCATGACCCCAGACCCACCTAATTTCAAATCTTAGTTTCCACCTATGTCAACTCTAAAATGCAAATTAAATATCTGCAGTCAGTTTTCTCATCTTCAATGTGGAAACCATATGCTTATCTCAAGTGCTCTCTCATAATTAAACAACATTCTGTCTGTAAGACTTCTGGCATAATGAAAGAGTTCAATTCATATTAACGATTATTGAGGGAGGGAGAATGTGACTTAGAAACATAGAGGTTCTTATTGTACTAGGCTGCAAACTCCTTGAGCAATGAGACATTGCTTAATGCCATATTCCCAGCAGCTAGAATTGTGCCCAGCACATAATGGGTCTTTAAACTATCTGTGAATGAATATCCTTCACCTTTAAAGTCATTTTACAATTGACAAAGTACCTGCAAATTTATGATCTTATTTGATTCCCTTCCCACTGTTGTACATAAATATATCAAAAATTTCTGACTGGATCAACAACAATAACAAAAAAGTATGGTTCATCATAAATCCCTTTTCTTTGAAATTTTGCCTAAAGATCTGTGCTATGTGTGAATTAACCTCAATACTGCCTTTCTTTTCACCACCCACAGTGAGCCAGTGACCAAACCTGACTGTGGTGCCTCCTACTTTTTCTTAAAATATTCCTGCTACTAATGACATAGGTCAGGTGGGCAATATTTGCCACCTGCATTGTTATAGCAAGCTCTGTCATTTGACTGCCTTCCAGAGGTTGCTACCTTTTACTGCTCGTTCTGCAAATACTTTGCCCTCTACAACAAGGATATCTTTGGGACCCCACAAGAAGTGGTAAGCCTGATGTGAATTTGCATTTATGCATCTTCTACTCCAGTGGATCTTGTTGGGAGAAGAGTTGGCCCCTCTGCATTGTGCAATAACCAAACCCGTCCAATTGCATACAGGATTCTTTTGCATGGGATTTGAAATCCTTTATTCTCAACTGTCTCTCCACTTCTCAAACCTTGTCTTCTTAACAATCTATTAGGTTTGAGAGATAACACTCATTGCCCTAATCAGATCTTTGCCTTTTAATTCCAGGAACATTTCATGCTTTTTCATGTTCCTATATTTCCTGTGCTCTGTGTCTGGATTGTCTGCTGAAACCACTCTTGCCACTTCTCTATCAGAAATAATTATAAAGGTAATAACTACACTTCCAGTGATTTCTTTCTAAGAAGCACAGGGCTAAGCACTACATGTGGGTGTATTTATATATACCCACACATGTAATTTCATCTTGTTTAATTCCTCAAAGACCATTTTATTTATGACAAAATTGAAATTCAGGAAAATAAGAAGTTAATTAATTTCCCAAGGTCACACAGATAGTAAATAGTAGATTATCATTTCAAACCCTCTCTGACTCCAAAATTCAAGTTCTTAACTTCTTTGCCCTCTGACAAGTGAACTTCTTATCATTCTTCAAGGACTAGTCCAAGGACCCTCATCTATGAAATCTTTCTTGACTTATCTAGGCAAAGAGAGCAGTTTTCTTTTTTTATATTTATGTGACACATATGTCCTGGACAAATATTTGCACTCCTTGTTTGTTTAGAAGTCTATCTCTGCCAGCAACTTATTTAAAATCACTGATTTAGATGGATTCGCCCCCTACTCCCTGGGCCTAGCAAGAATCCAGTCAATAATATTGGAGAATATCATGCTAAGTGAGATAAGCCAATCTCAAAACACCAAAGAGCAAATGATCTCCCTGATAAGCAGATGATGATACATAATGGGGGGGGGGGTGGGAGGGAGGCAAGAATGGAGGAAGGAGGGACTTTACAGAGGGAAAAGAGAGGTGGGGGGAGGGAAAAATAACAGAATGAATCAAACACCATTACCCTATATAAATGTATGATTACACAAATGGTATGCCTGTACTTCATGTACTATCAGAGAAACAAGTTGTACTCCATTTGTTTACAATTAAAAAAAAAAGAAAAAAAATCGGCTCTTAATAAGTGAATGATGACCTAATGTCCTAGCTGAAGCAGCACTTCCTTTCGGGAGCAGAGTGTCCATGGGAGAGAAGGAAGGGAATTATATGGTGGGTAGGTGACAGCTGTTGATAAAGGCCACACCCACCACGCATGGGTCTGACCCCACAGAATAAAAGTAATTATCCAAAATTGCATGGAATAGTGGAGACAAAACAAACCCAAACTGGAAACTTGGCTCCTTTCCGTACTTATGTTCACTCAGTTGTTTTGGCATTGTACCGACACTTCAGCTATAGGTCAGGGCCGAGTTCACCTGGGCTTAATTGGAAAGTACATGGGCTTGTTTTGGGAGTATTCTATGGAACAGCTGACCAGGTGACCTCTGCTATCAATTTGAAACATAGCTGTATGAGAATTTTAAAACTAAACAAAAAACCAGTGTGCTCTTCAGCAATACACCTTCTATTTTCTGTGACTACCTCTGGAATCATATTAGTTTAAGGAAAAAAAAAAAAAGACAAAGAAAACATGCATTGATGTGGTCTGAAGGATGGTTTAGGAGTGATGTCAAATCACATGGTGCATCAACAGGAAAGTGCTTACCTCAATGGAACCAATTCTTTTCCTCAATTTCATACCCTAAGTGATCAACTGTGCTGGTGTTAGCATTGAAGATCCTGTGTTCTGGGAACCTCTCTGTCCCAGAGAAACCTTCAGTTGTGCACACGTATGCACTCACACACACACAGAGATGCAGAGACACAGGAACCAGCATGGTTTTTCATCCTACCTGCCAATGGAAGGTCAGCGGATGTGACACAGCAGAGACTAGGAAAGTACTTGCTGGGTGGGCTTGCTTTCTGTTTCGTGTCTCTTCCATCACCATAGAAACATGTCCAAGATAACCTGTAGGAAGAACAGCAACACATGAGAGACAGCCAAGTCATTCCAGTTGTCCCAGACCAGGACTGCTAACTCTTCTTCCACTCTGAGGTCTCTTAGACCTGTTAATAACACAGAGACACTTGTCGTGGATTCAGGCCACAGAGATGTTTATAACTGAAAATGCAAACTGAGTGGCATATGGATTCTGACTTCAGATACATGGAGGTCCCCATCTTTAGAAAAAAGTAGACATATTTTGTCTATGTTCAATAAATGAAATTTAGGAATAGTGTGTGATGTACAGCAGGACAAACGTAGATTAAATAAGATTTCTTTATAAGAAGGAATTGTCTAGCAATCACAGATGTTCAAAGCTGTCCAAAGTTGGTTCCTTGGTGAATTCATGAGAAAGATGTCAGTGGAGATGCTGATACAGAGGCAGAAAGTGGATTGATAAGATGCTGAAAAGTATTCAACTCATTTAACGTCTATTGAAGGTCTCAATTGTGCTGATTACTATGCTGGACACAGGAACTCAAAGATGAGTTCCTTCAAGAAGTTACAGTTAATCTGGAAAAATAAGTAATGACAAGTCATTTTGACAAGTGCTAACTGTAGATAGAAACCACAGAGAGCAGTTCAGAGGTGTGCTTATGAGGGTGGAGTTGTTGGTTAGAAAATCTTTCCTTGAGAAGGTAGATTTGAGTTTAATTTTGAGAGAAAAAGTCTGCCTGAAGGACAAGGGCTAGCCTGGGCCATATCAACTACTTAAATCATGAGACACAAAGCAGTGCACCATTACTATGTGGGGTCTCTTGGGGAAAAAAAGTCATTAAGAATTACAAGGCAGTGATAGAACATCATAAACAACTCTTGGGCTCTTCTAAACACAGGGGCTACACACTTATCTCATACTCATTTAGCTGGCCCGAGTTGGGGTAAGACATTTCATACAGAAGAAAAAAATATACCCAGGCCAGGATGCATGCATTGGCCTGGTGTGTTTGGAGTCTTGATAGATAATGGCATGTGTATGTGGGTACAGTGTATTTATGGGTTGGTAGATGCTACCTGAAGATGAGAAATTCAACACAAAGATGGTAGGTTTACATTGTGCCAATTTAATTAAGCTGGTGCTGACTTTCTACAGATGCCCTACACTGTATAATCCAGGATTACTCAGGATTACTGTGGGTCACAAGAGATATTTTATTTAAGATTTGAAAAGGAAAGTGAAGGAGCTACTATATTCTTTTTAGACTTGGAAGAGCTGTGCAGGAAACCAGGGGTTTTTGCAGGCCACCCACATTTTTGCTTATGTCCTACTTCGCTGTGTAGCATGAGGTGGCAACAGTCCTGAAGTTCCATTAGTTCTCATCAGATGTCCTCCTTAAACTCCTCAAGCTTCCTGTGACAAAGGACACCATTGTCTCCTCCAGGTCACCTACACACCTCATCAAATTTGGATGCTCGCATGGTTCTGCTTTATCCTTGAGGGTTCCAATTTGCCTTCACAGGTTTTAGGTTGTCTTCTTTCCTCCACGTCATGCCTGTTTCTCTTTCATGAATATCTGCCATGTGGACTTCAGGCCACACACCACATGACAAAAAATTGCTGTATATAGACTATAAATAACATCCAAAACCATAAAAGGCCAATTTTCTGTAGTAAATCATTGACTCTGTGACTCTCCTAGTGATTTTGCTCCTTTATTTGAATCCTGATTCTTAGTGACAGGCCTCAGAGGTGGCTTGTATGAGAAGACCTCTAAAGGAGACAGTGATCTTGTGGTTAAAAGCATGTATTATGGGGTCAAATATCACTTGTGTTTGTAAACTTACTTAGTCTACTTCACCCCTTGTGAAATATTAGTTTTTGTAATAGGCTGTCCCCACTTGACTCCCCTTCCCAGGATGGGTGCCCTGTATCATCCTTTCCCATACCATTTCCAGATTGGTCTACATGATCCCTAGAATACTGCACAAGTGAGGCATGTCACTCCAAGACCAGGTCATAAAAGACACTTCAGTTTTGGCTTTTTCCCCACTTGGTTGACTTATTCTGGGAGAGACCAGTTGTCACTTTGTGAGGAGAAAGCCTTGTGATAAAATAGACTCTTGCTAACAACCATGTGACTGAATTTCAGTCAATTCTCTAGCCCCAGTCCAATCTCTAGATGACATCAGTCCTGAGCACCATCAAGCTTACAAAGCCATGAAAAACTCTGAGCCAGAACTACCCACCTAAGCTGTCCCCGAATTCTCGATTTACCCTTAGAAACCATGTGAAGTAATATTTATTGTTTTAGGCTGCTTAATTTGGTGACAATTTGTTATGTAGCAATAAAAAAACCGTAAATAGTAAAATAATCAATATATAACCAACGTAATACATAATCAATTGATTTCCTCAGAAGTGAAATGGAGATAATGTTGGTGCCAATTTTAATGGGCTATTGTCAAGATTGAGGACAAAAGAAGATAAAGCATTTAGCACTGAGTTTGGCATGTGATGACTCTTTAGATGAATGTTGTTCTTGCTGCTCTGGCTGTTAGCAATATTACTGTTGTGATTGTTATCTTCTTCCAAGCTTGGCATTTTATGATTCCTTAACTTCAGGCTATAGTGGTGAGTGAAGACTTAAGTGAGGAGGCAATATTTGTATCGGGTCTGAAAACATACCTTCTCATAAATCCACATTGCCTCTCATTTGCAAATTGCTAGGGGTAGATCTGGGATGCATATGGAGACCAACAACCTTATGCCTTCGTTCTATTAAGGTTGATTTTCTCTCTGCCAGGGGAGGCTTTCATAGCATTTACCCAAAAGAAGTGTCCAAAATTTGGATTCAGATAGATAACATCAGGTCATGTAGGTCCATGAATGGCCCAAGGGCTAGAGATTATTAAAGGTTTCAGAATTAAAATCTGTTGCCTGCCTGTCTGGATAATTAACCCAGTTGGTGATGGAGAGTTATTGGAAAATTGCAAAAAACATGGACACCTTCCCAGGACTTGATGGTGCAAACAAATTGAATGGCATTTAACATATCTAATTGTTAATGAAATGGGGTATTAATTGTGGAGTGCTAATTCTTTCCCTTCAGCAGTAGCTGCTTGCTTTGACTAGAAGTATTTGCATCTGAATAATAAAACACTGGGACTTGAAGGCAAGGCAATTTCTAGATGAATTCAGCCTTCTACTTCCATACATGAGGAAACAGGATTGGAAAAATTATACCCATATGGACAAAGAAGAGTGCTGAATCCATACCTTCTTCTTTCTGAAATAAGATATGGAGGTAGGTAAGTGGGGCTTTGAAAGAAAGTAGAGTGCCTTTGGTTTTCCAAAGAGTGTAATTTAGTAGTTATGAGCACAAATATTGAAATCACACAGGGCTGCATCAAATTTGATCTTCATTGGTTGCTTACTGGATGATTATAGATGAGCTAAATTGTGTCGAATAACTTTATTTATTGTCTCTAAACCTCAGTTTTTTCACCTGCAAAATGGAAATGACAATGTATATTTTAGGGTGAGAAGATTCTGAATATACTTGGCATATAGGATGTGGTTCATCAACTGCAATTTCTAACATTCTTTACTTTATATGTGAGCCCCCAAAACTGAGACCCACATGGTAGGCAGAATAGAATATGTTCATATTTTTGAGGATGTTCACTGAAATTATGAATTTTGCCTAAAAATGTTCAAAAATTTTCAGTTAATCTGACTGGAAGATATTAAAATTGATGACATTTTCCTACAACAAAATCATCCTCTAGCTTTGCAATTTCTGGAGGCCAGATCACTTGATTGTTTTCTGGAAGTTAGTTTTACTATGTTAGTTTTACTGTATTTGTAAAAGAAGGTAAGTCTAGAGGCTTCTAAGGAGGAAGAGGGGTATCCAGAAAAACAGATCAAATGGAACTGCTAAATAAATAATAACATGTACCTGAATGTTATTCTGGGCACTTGAACCTCAACAATGAGTTCTCTTTACTTTGCTCTTCGTCCTTTGATGGTAATTCTTCTCCCTAGGAGCTTGGGAGTCTTCACACTCTCAGTGTTTCCCCATTCATTGTCTTGCTCTTTGGAAACTACCTAATACATGGATCTAATCAGATTGTCAGGATCAGGGAGCTCCAGGATAAGGGAACAAGAGGCATTACAGAAAGCAGGCAGAACATGAAACAGCATCCTGCTTGTAATCCCAGCAGCTTGAGAGTCTGAGACAGGAGGATTGTAAGTTCAAGACCAGCCTCAGCAATTTCGTGAGGCCCTAAGCAGTTTAGTAAGACCTAGTCTCAAATTAAAGAAATAAAAAGGGTTTGGGGATGTGGCTTGGTGATGCCAATTGATCCCCAGTATCGAAGAAAGAAAGAAAGAAAGAAAGAAAGAAAGAAAGAAAGAAAGAAAGAAAGAAAGAAAGGAAGGAAGGAAGGAAGGAAGGAAGGAAGGAAGGAAGGAAGGAAGGAAGGAAGGAAGGAAGGAAAGGGAAGGGAGGAAGGAAGGAAAGAAGAAAGGAAGGAAGGGAAGGAAAGAAGGAAAGAAAAAGAGTGTCCCAAGCAATGTTCTAGAAGTGTAATCAAGTAGGAGACAAGAACTGGGATCAAAACTTAAGTCTATAAAAACTTGTAGCAAGAAAAAATGTAGTCCAGTAGAGTTTACTAAAGCAGGCTCTAAAACGAGGGAAACAAGGTAACAGTGGAATTATAAGATAAGGACAGTTAATCTAAGGGTCCAAAGCAAACCAGATATTGAATACCCTAAGTCTATTTTGTACAGATACCGATCGAGGAGAAAAGACTCAAGCTATCATTGTTGAGGGTCCAGTATACATAAGGAATATTATTTACATGATCTTGCTTTGTTACTCTTTCCATTCTCCAGCAGGAAGAACTAAAGTTCAAAGTGTGTGATTTCCATATAGTTCTGCAATCAGTTAAGAATGGATCTAGGACATAGGCCTTGTGTCTTTATCTGGTTAAATTACCAGTCTGGTTCTATCCACTATGCAGGAATATGATTTAGATACAACTAGGATTGTAGATAGGAATCAAGTAGCTCAAGTGGGGATGAATTAAATGAGAATCAAGGTGGTCACCCTGCAGTACTGGTTAAGAGTCTGACTTTAGATGTAGAACAGGAATATTCCTCTTTGGGGGTACTACCTCCTCTCCCATTGTGATGGTCACACTCTTCATCATCACTCTGAGCCTTGAGAATTCATATTCAAACAAATTCTGCAAGGCTGTTCTCCTTTGGGAACAATTGTGCCCTTTTCTATGAGTAGAATCAAGTACATTTTTGTTCCCATTTTCTTCAAAGGCAGGGAAGTGGTGAAGTGTGTTCAAGTTAAACTGGCCTCGTCCGATATTTTGTTTGCTTTCATGGGCAAGTGGTGAAAAAGATAGTTGAATAGTTTCAAAAAGGCTTACATTTGAACCTTGGCTCTGACTTTAACCAACAGCGTAGCCTGAGAGGAAGTCTCATCTCGCTGTACTTTCTTGTCCTTAAAAGAGAGAACACACTTGCCCCACTTAATGCAATAAAGTTGTTATGAAAAATAGAAAGAGGTATGTGTGAAATAATTGTGTTGAACTCACAGTGTCAGTGACCAAGTTCATCAATTTGCCTAGAATTGGACATGTGCAAAGTCAAGGCATCTGGGTTGCTTCCCATGTTTTCTACTTTTTAGCAATGTGACTCTGACTAATTATTCCTTCACCTCTCTGAACCTTAATGTCTTTTCCTGCAAAATGGGGGAGATAATCTGAAATCTTGAAGACAGATTGTTAACCTTGGCTTCAAATTAGATTCTCTTGGGGTGCATTTAAATGCCTGATGCCCAGGATGTACCCCAGATTAATTAAATCAAAATCTCTGAGGATAAGAATAGGCAATGGTATTTTTGAATCTCCCTAGGTGATCCCAAAATATAACCACGTTTGGGGATCATTGATCATTTTAGATGGTTTTAAGGTCAGGCCTCTTTCATGTCTAATATTATATTATTTTTAAAGAACCTCTTACTACCTCCAGGTTGGTCCATCTCCAGTTTTTTAGTGGAGTTAGGAAATGCCCATGAGAATGATGGATTCAAGTTGTGTTAGTCTTGGGGTTGCCACAAACTGGATAGCTCAGAAATTTAGTGTCTCACAGTTCTGGAGGCTAGAAGTTTGAGGTTCAGTTGTTGTCAGGTTCAGGTTTTCATGAGGTCTGCCAGAAAAAAAATCTGTTTTATATATTTCCCCTTAATTTCTGGTGGACTGCTGACAATTTTTGGCATCTCTTGGTTTGTGAATTTATCACCCTGATCTGTGTCTTCATCTTCACATACCATTCTCCCTTCACAATCTCTCTTCATATACCATTCCTTATAAAAGGAAACCAGTAATATAACATTAAGAACCTACCTTATATGAATCTACATTGTTCACAATCATAGAAACGAAATAATGTAACCCATTAAAATGCAGTCTGGCAAAAATAAAAATAAATAAACAAATAAAACTCATGGCTACATGATTATCAAGATTTTCTTTATCCGATATTATTCTTGCTTTACAAGGGAAATATAAGAAGTGTATGAAACTTAAAACATGTTCAAAATTCAAGGTAGTATCTCTCTTCTTAGAAACATAAAGGCATATTAAGATTTCTTATATTTAGAAAATAAATAAATGTCTATCATGTGTAAGTTTAATAAATTTTTTAATTTGATTATAAAATTCAATGATAAAATCAGTCTTACCGCTGACCTCATGAACTAACTAATTTGGAAGTGTTTCCTCCAAAAAAAAAAAAAAAAAAAAAAAAAGAACCCAACACTATAAGAAAACCAGTCATATTACACTAAGAACCCACCCTAATCCAGTATGACCATATTTTAACTAAAAACATCTATAATCATACTATTTCCAAATAATGTTACAACCTGAAGGACTGAGTATTAGGCTTTAGTGTGTGCACTTTCAGGGGACATAATTCAATCTGTACTATTAATAATTCCAACAAACATCAGATTTAAGCAATTAGAAGGGCATGATTGGTGTTGTGTTACCTCCTGAAACCCCCATCCATCACTGGTTCCAAAGGACGACTTGTTCTCACAAATAAGACAGCATACTCTGGCTGTCTCCCTGGTTGCCTCCAACACCACCCACCATGTTCTTAGAATTCTGTGCTTCCTCTATGCCCCCTCATGTCTTTTTTAATGATTCTTTCCCTTCAAGGGAGACCCTGGCTCCTTCATTTGCCAGTGCAGGGATTTTCCACTAAGCATTTCGGCCCCCCTGCCAACCACCACTAGTTATTAAAATTCAGCTCAGGATGTCTCACTCTGGCTGTTACATTATCATTCCTCGTTAGAGACTCCTCCAGGGCCTGAGACATCCCTGCACTGACTGTATAATTACAAAGTCAATTTCTAAACAGACATTTGCAAATAAGTCAATTTAAATACTGAGATTTGCAAACAATAATTAAGCAGTAGCTTCTTTTTTAATATCTCTATATATAATTAATGCCTGTGGGCTTTTCATTTTACCTTGCAACTGGGTAGTTTGCAATTGTTTGTTGAGCTAAAGTGTTCTCTGAAAGCAAATCAAAGCACAGGGGAGATTTTGGAAGTGATTGAAGAAAGGGTTTTTCTTCTTCCTCCTTCATCCCTGCTTCACCTGATTGGCTGTGTTTTTCATCAATTGGGACTGTAATAGGGGAAGGAGCTGAAGTGGAATCATTTTCTGCATTAAAAGCAACAAAAATAACAACAAAGGATTCTGGTCCAGAATAGGCTGGTTAATATGGCTTCTTAAATCAGATAAAGAGTCGGGAGTCTCTCCTTGCTAGAAACCTCAGATATCACCCATTACAGCATTATCTACACAGTTATAGCTCGCTACAGTTCAACTTCAATAGTGTTTTCCTTCTGGTTTTAAAAGAAAAATCTCCAATGGATCCCTGTTTCCCATAGTATACTGTCCTAACCCTGGCATTCAAGATCTTTCACAATTTGGCCTTATCCTCTCTTTCAATAATTTTTATTGAAAACTTACTGCGTGCTACAGAAAATACCATGTAATAAGGGCTTAATGGAAAACCAAACCTACTCTATTTAAAACTCTAGGGCAGACAGCAACCTTGAAAAAATAATTTTATGGATGTTGCATCCTCCAAAAGGGGAAGTAGGAAGAATCCCAACCTGGTCTGTGTATTTATGAGGGTTCTTTCAAGAAGGTGATATATAAGTTGAAATTTCAGGAATGAAAAAGAATTAACAGGTGAGGATTGAGGAGGAGGGTTATTTCAGGTAGAGAGAAAAGTCTGTTAGAAGTCATAGAGATGAGAGACCATAAGGTTCCTTTGAGAAATAAAGTTAGAACATGAGTGATAGCTAAATTAAGGAGAGAGAAGGAAACAAGGTATGAATTTAGACAGAGAAGTATGACCTCAAATCTAGAAACCCTTGAGGGCAGGCTAAAAGGTTTCAACTTAGTCTTAGGGACAATGGGAAGCCACGGAAAGGTTTCAGGAAGTGATATGACCAGTTTGGCTTATGTTTTCCCAGTTGGGTCCTCAAGCCATACCAGACAACCCTTCCAAGTTAGTTGGATATTCCACCAACTCTTGAGCTGTCTTTTCAAACTTTACTTCATTGAGGAAGTTTCCCCAGTCTTCCCAGCCTTGGTATAGACCTCACCATCAAAATCTTTTTCAGTGGTCATAGGCTCTGTGGAATGAATGCCTTCAATCCATTTTGATAAGAATGGATTACTCCCTAATCAGTGCTTCCTAAACCTTCTGTCCAACTCTGTAGTTCAATTCTTAAGATATGCAAATTAATAGTAATTTTCTTCATCATTTTAAAGTGAGTGTATATGCACATATGACATATTGGTTATGAAACCTCAAGACTTAGTGGGAGAGCTCCCATAGATGCTGTGGCAGGAGCTGGGTAGTTTTTTCCTTCAGAAAGACCTCAAGAACATGCCCCTTCCTCCTTGGATGTTTCTTGTCAGTCAGAGGGAAGGGAGTTTCCGTACAGCTTCCCTTCGGGTCCAGGGAGGCTGACTAAGGTCAGCATTCCCCAGAGGAGAGGACAAGACTCCAGATCCAGAGCACAGTAAAGGTCAAGACACTGAAAGCTTGAATCTAGCTGCTGACATATTCTAAGAGGGGGGTGTGGAAACCCAGGGTCACACAGGATCTTGCTTTGCCCTCAGCTTCAGAGGTAAATGTCATTCACTTTTCCTGTGCCCATTAATGGAAGGACAGGCCCATTATCAGAAGGACTTATAGAAGAGTTCAACCTAGGGTCTGGGCTCTGGACAAGCTAGCTCTACCCGCAAAAACAAGGCCAGCCTGGGAAGATGAATTGTTTAACTCAGCTAAAGGTCCTTGGAGTCTCTGTCTCCTGCTTGACCCATTATTTATCTTAGGTTCAAATCTGTCAATATCGGTGGCAAGTGACCATCAGCAGGTCACATATTTCCAAATTTAGAGCAATGACGAACAGATTCAAACTGCCGTCCATAGTCCTTTCCAGTGAGGATTTTGTCTCTCTAGGAAATGTTTTCCAGAAGCTTTGGGATTTTCTTACGGTCTGTTCTGAGGAAATTTATTATCTCAGAATGTTCTTTGGTACCAATGGGAAGAATTACATAGATTTGGGTACACAGCTCCCTAGATCCTTAATTTTCCAGTGTGGGAGTGGCTTGGAACTGCTGTTCTCTAATTCTGACCCTCATATCCATTCATTTCAACAGTAAGCTGATGCTCCAGATGCAAATGGTTGGGATAATCAGAGATTTGTTATGATTCAAATTATTCTAAATTTTATTTTTTTATTCAATAAGTGTTCATTCTTGGTATACATTAGAATAATCTGATAAATTTTAAAAAGGCAAGGAGTACTTTTAAAAATTTTTCCTGAGGTTATCCACTGTCTAGTATGAGTGTCACTGGTCGACACCACGGTTCATTGAAAATGAACAAATTCTGGTCATACAAAGCTGTCCCAACTGGGCATCCACTGAAGACAAAAGCAGACAGAGAGATAGAATAAAGATCCCTCTTTGGTGACATCTCTTTGTCAGTCATTGAAAGTCTTATAGAAGAGTTCAACCTAGTGAACTGGAGAGCAGAAACATCATTCCAGTTTAACTGGCTGGCAGCTTTAAGTCAGTCCTCCAAAATGTATATGAACACTGACTTCTAAGGGAATTCTATGAAATACTTTTCTGGTCCTGCCCTCACTCTTCTCTACCTTTTTTACTTATCCTTTTCTATCTTTCTTCTGGTTTCCTTTTATTATTTCCATAGAGTTTTAAGAGAACACCAGAATGAGGAGCAGGGAGTGTGGGTGGAACATTATGTTTGTGGTCCCTACATGCCACTGGAAGAGTAGTGACTCATTATGTGTGTGGGGGGGACTCTTCTCTTTATTTATTTATTTGATTAGAGTAGAAAGGATCATAAATCCTTTTCAATAATAGTATTCCAATAGTGCTCTATATTGTACGTGCCATTCTTTTCTATGCATATTCTTCCCTGTTCTTCACCTTCTCTCTTTATGTAAATTTTTGAATGAAAGCAGGATGACATTTCAGTCCCCTTTGTACCTACTTTTGTTCCAACTTCAAAGATTCACACCCAAGTGGAAAGCAGTGGTCCAAGAAGTCAATTCTATGGTTGGCTGAAAATGTCCCAGTTCACTCACTTTACTAGGATCTTGTTTATATCATCTTCCCCATTGTGTTTGGACTTCCATTGTCCTATCTCTTCAGTCCTTCCCAACTTTCCTCATCCATTTGAATTTCTCTCTAAATATTTTTCTCACGCCTTTGAATTCCCTTTCCATGGCCCCAACTACCATTCCATCCCTAAAACATAACACTTAAGTATTGTTTCCTATCATTTTGTGTATTTCTGTGACAACGTCTGAGTCCTGGAAACATTCATTACAGTATAAGATGCTGGAGGATAGAAAACACCCTGTTTTTCTTCTGCTTCTTCTTCTCAAGGTATCCTGCTAAAGGTTCAGAAAACAATGTGCACTTAAGATAAATTTAGGGAAGTTTTAGTCTGCTTTTCAACATAGATATATTCTGTTCCAAATCCCATAATTCACACACAAAGGATCTAAGTCCTCAGGAGGAAACAGCTTGCTATGAGCTAATAGCTGAGCTAGATGAGAAGCAGTTCCCTCTGTCCATCTTGTTGTCATATCAATTGTTGTTTGATTTATTTCTCCAATGCCTAAATATGTCCCAGGTCCTCCAAAATTCAGCTTACTTACCTATTATACTTGGACTTTCGTATAGCTTAAAAGAGACATATCTCATCAAGATATACCCCTATTGTCCTTTAGAAAGTCAGTTTTAAATTAATGTGCGAGTTAATTATTCCACATAGATCTCTCCTAAATGGAAGTAATAATGGTACAGCAGAAAGCTTTCAGCATAGAGTATGAAGAGGTGCCTTCAGTTCCCTTTTTGTCCTCACTAACTATGAGCATAGTCTCACCATTTCACTGTTTTGAATCTAAGTTTCTTCATCAATAAAATGAACATAAAAATCGTCATTTAACAAAATGTTACAGAGTTTGGATGATGTAAGATTTCCCTTTTTTCACTTTGATGAACTGCAGAAATATTGAGTACGGTTCTTTTCACTATTATTAATAATGAATAATAAAGTGCAAGAGACATGAATGCTAGTTAGAGAGGAAGTATCATAATTTTGCTGCTCTAGACTTAGCTCAGTGGGCAAGAAACCATCATCGATATTGGTGACAATTACATATTCCTTTTTCTTCTTTCTTATATGTATCTGAGACCCATAACTTAAAACACTTGCTGCTGTTCAGCACAAAAACAAATAGCAAAGCAACTCTGGAGTGATGTATTTCAGCAGCATAACTTAGACTTGCCACCATTCTGCTAAATTATGAATATCTTTCCCTTGATGGAGTCAATGCTTTCATTTGGAACAGGGAAGAAGGGAGGCAAAGTGGTTGCAGTTGGTGAAGGAAAAAACACAAGATGCAGTTGCTATAGCGATTAACAATGGATATCCTTCCAACAGGGTTTACGGATGCTGATGCAGCTAAAACAAATGTTTGTGTTTTGCCATGGTGGAGACGATGACGGATTATGGAGCCTTGGCCTTGAGCCTTGATGTAATCCAATTCTAAATAAATCATAAATCTAAGTGCAGACTGGTAAGGTGGGGTGAATACCAATTCATGCGAGGTAGTAGCAAGTAGGCTATGGTGGCCAGGATTGATTACGGGGTGTGAAGCGGGGAGGGATGCAGGAGAAGACCGTGACCGGCCTGCAAGGATGCACTTTTTTTTTTCTTCTGGCCTTAGCCAACTCCCGACTGAGCTGCCAGACCTCACTCCCGTGAATGAGAGATCACTGCTGAATTAGCCACAAGGCCAGGCGTTCTGCTGCCTCCTAAATTTTCATGAATGAAGGGATTTTTCATCATGAAGATGCTGAATCGCTAATATTTGGGCTAGTTTCATGATTTCTTACTTGGAATAACCCAAAAGTCATCCTGAGTTTCTCACAGGCCTAAAGGCTGGTTGAAATATGAAGAGGCTGCAATAAGAGCACTTTAATGTGCAATAATCATTTATTTATGTAAGGGGGTTACAGGGAAAAGGAAAGTTATTAACATGTAAGGTTGACCTTCTTATTTCCTGTTTCCTTATAGAAAGAGGCAATGAAATCCAAACCTCAGTAAGATAATTCTCACCCTGGCTAAATGATTCTAAAAAAGACAAAAACAAAACAAAACAAAAGCCCCCAAAACAAAAACAAAAACAAAAAAAACAAATGTTTTTGGAGATTATTTGGAAAAAAGGAAACTCTCATATATACAATAGTTGAGAATGTCAATCAGTATACTGAAAACAGTATGTAGTTTTCTTAAAACACTAGACACAGAAACACTGTATGATCTAGTCACGCCATTACTGATAAACATCCAAAAGTACTGAAATCAGTAAATTGAAGAGGCATTTACACTCACATATTTAATATAAAACTGTTCATAATGGTCAATATGGACTCAACATAGGTGTCCATTGGAGAATGAATGGATAAAGAAAATTTTACACTCACATACAGGTGTACAGGTGCACATGCTGGATTATTATTCAGTCATTAAAAAGAATGCAGTTCTGTGATTTGCAGCAACATGTGTGGAACTAGAGTATATTATGTTAGGGTCAAATATGTCAGGCATAGAAAGCAAATATTGAATGTTTTTACTTATGTGGGGGTTGATATGTTGATCTCATAGAAAAAGAGAACATAATACCGGTTAACTGAGTCTGTGAAAGCAGGAAGGATGGAGAAAGAATGCCAATGGTGCAGTAGGATGGAGGAGTAATTTCTGATGTTCTGCAGAACAGTAAGATAGGCTATGGTCAACAACAATTAATTGAATATTCCAAAGTAGGTAGTAGAGAATATTTTGAATGTTCCCAATAAAAATACATGCTAATCTTCTGAGGTTATAGATTTGCTAATTACCCCAACTTCATCATTACTATTGTATACATGTATTGAGATATAGCACTATGCCATGCAAATATGTATAATTTTCTCTTTGTCAATTAAAAATAAAAATATATTTTAAAATGAAGAGGCAATGAACAAAATGCTAACTTTGTTTACATTGCAAAGGATAGAGCCACTCTTGGGGGAAAAGAAGAATCTAAAAAAGCATGTGTCAAAGTATTGAGAACAAGATAAGCATTTGTGGGCTAGGTGAGTATGGAAGACAATTGTTAGCAATTTCAGACAAAAAGAGAGGATGTGCTATGTAGCAATTATTGGTAAAGTTAAAGAATTGATATTCCAAAAAATTTTATCTTTTTTTAAAAAAAATTGAATCCCCATTTGAAACATGACAAATGACTACAAAGTAAGATGTAAACTTCATTCCAATGTTTTTGGGTGTCTGGCCAGATTTCCTTGAAAATGCATTATTATACTAAAATAAAATAGATATTATTTGCCTTTATTCTGGATGACACATTTCACCTTGGATTTGGAATAAGAAATGCAATACTCAAGTTCAACTCAGACCAAATCCTCATCTTGAAACTGATCTAAGAATGTATTTTGATCATGTCCATGAAATTAGTGAAGGTATGCTACACAAGATGGATGTTGATGCAATATGAACAACCGAGGTCATTAAGATGCATCCTAGAGTGTTCTCCAGATGAGTCCAGGTACCATAGGTCCATTAGTGTCCCATTAGGTCCAGAACAATATGATAGGTCCCACTTTGAGGTCAGCATATATCCTTGGGGCGATAATATTCAAATATGAATTTTCATTAACTAAGTGTAAAGAACATTACCATGGAGCAGCTGGTGAAAATATGGGATTAGGAATGCAAAAGATTTATTGAGGGAGAAATTCTCTGAAGGGTAAAGGGAAGAGAGCAGAAGATGGGGGCGGATTTTAGAGTGGGTTAGCAGGTCTGACATCGGTGAAGGGGAAGAAGACCATGAATTAGGTGAAAGTAGTCTCATTCAAGTTTCAGAAGGGACAAAGTCATCTGTTACAGGAGTTCTGCATCACACAGCCACAATCTAGCATTTGTACCTTCCTTGTGCTCAGACCTTGGTTTGGAGCATGGGAATTGTGGCCTCAGAGCTGATGGAGCTCCAACAGAACAACTGCTGAGACCATCTGTCCATAATGTCCTCCACCTCACCTCAGCTGGAGAGTTGAGACTTGTATCCCCTTGTCTATTACAGTGAATTTTATTGATTGTTTTGACCTGGCTTCCACACATGTTCAATATCTTAATGAATTATAGATCTTTCCAAAATGGGAAAAGTGGCCAATGGATGAATTGGCTAATTTTTCTTGAACAACAACAACAACAAAATTTATGTTTTACAGACTGTATTTTGATTCATTGTACACAAATGGGGGTACAACTTTTCGTTTCTATGGTGCATGATGTAGATTCACACCATTTGTGCAATCATATATGTACATAGGGTAATGATGTCTGTCTTAGTCCACCATTTTTCATACCCCCACCCACTCCTCCCTCTCGTTTCCCTCAACATGGTATAAAGTTCGTCCATTCTTCTTTCGCCCCTCACACCCCTACCCCCATTATATATTATCATCTGCTTATCAGGGAAAATATTCAGCCTTTGGTTTTTTGTAATTGGCTTATTTCACTTAGCATGATATTCTCCAATTCTATCCTTTTATCTGCAAATGCCATAATATTATTCTTCTTTATGGCTGAATAATATTCATGAACAAAAGTTTTGAGACAAAATTCCTGAGAATTAAGTTTCATCTCTGGGGTACTTCATCAAGAACATTTTGGATCCAATATTATAAGTATTATATGTAAATATGAATTCTGCAAATTAAACATACCATCATATAAAGTAGCAACAAGTCTCATTTTATGCATAATATTTGATAATGTGTGACTTACCAAAACTAAAAGCAATTCATCAAGAATTCCATAATTTCACAGTTGGTTCAGTGCTTTATAAACTGTGTTTTTGATTGGAACATGGAGCAGCATGACTTTTACAGTTAAACAGGGAGGCCTGACAGCATGTATCAGAATTAATCTTTTATTATATAATGATTTTGAAGTTATGGTCCCTGTAAAAGAAAATTCATGGTTCTTATATTTCTCCAAGAAATTTAACAATGTGCAGGGAGAACTCTACTGGTAATATGAGAAAACAAACAAACAAACAAAGGGAACATTGAGTTGTGAGTAAAAGTTTCAGTGAACCAAGAGGCAGAGGGAAAAGGAGAAATGTAGGTAATTAGGTGGGTCTACAGAGGCCAGGATTAGGGTTTATTTATGTACTTTCTGCATTATATTTTGGTGTGGACTGTCTGACTGAACCTCCTAGAAAGCAAAGAGGGACTGAGATGATTGTGTTTAGTTGATAGTTTCACATTGACAGGAAGGGGACTTATGAGCTACATGCTCTTCTAGACTAGAGGGACTTCTGCAGCTGGTAATTGGGCAGCAGCTGATTGAAAGGGGCTTGGAGGAAGAGAAACTCCTGGATCAGGTCAGTGTAATAGCAATTTATAGCCAAGAGTTACAAAACTTATTTTCAGACTTCACCACCTATGAGAGTATATGTCTGACTTCTTGCTATTAGTAAGCTAATTAGAGAATGGGGAAAAAGTATAATAAAAGTGACCAAAACAGCTCTGGGAACAAATGAAGAAACAATTCAAACTGAAAACTCTGGTAAGATATAAGAATATGGAGGTGTTGAGAGCATGCTATATCTTCCTTAATTTGTTTTCCCCCAAATGTGACCCAGGTAGGCACACTTAAGTGTTTCTATTCCATCAGCTGATGCTTCAGAGACAGCTAGATGGTGCATCACCTGTTTCTTACACTGTGAGAAAATTAGTCCCAAGGGAGTATGTTCCCTGGCTCAAAACAGACACCAGCACATATGGGAAAATGTCAGGGACCAACTGAAGATAAGGAGGAACATCAGGTGATGCATTGTCATTGACAGCCAACCAACTTGACAAACTTTCCATCATTCTTCCTTCTCAGACGGAAGAGAACCAGGATTGGGAGGCAATTGAGTTTGATGATCAACATGGTTGCTCCTCTGGACCTGCTACCTTACTCATACCTGGGTTTGTTGAAAGCAACTTTGATAGAAACCTTTGAAGTTCTTGGCTTAGGAAAACTCAAAGGATTTCACTTTGAGAGAAGGAGAAGAAAGGTTGGGAAGAAGGGGTTTAAACTATGGATGGGAGAGGTCTGTGGGTGGTACTCATAGACAGGCTCTTTTCTTTGGGTAAGTCTGTAAGGATTTCACTGAAGTTTGAAGATCATATGTTAATATTTAGATTCTTCATTCTTTTCTGCTTTCCAAGGCAGTGATACTCAGAGTTAATGGTTGACATAAAGAATTACAGAAAGGACAGAATTTAAACTGGAAAGGCCAAAGAGGTACTCCCAAAAATAAACTAATAGAACTGGGAAAGAGGTGTAAAGTCCTTTAGATTTTGAAGAATTTGGGATTTGGGGGAAAAGAAATTCTGAGGAAGCAGCTGCCATTCATTTGAAGTATAAGGAAAACACATTGAGAAAAATTATTGTAAAGAGTTATCTTTCTCTTAGTATTATGTTTGACATTTCTTTTGTTTTTGAAACTTAATTAAAGATTTAAATAGCCTTTTCAACTTTCAAATATTTGTGCATATGAAATTAGAGTTTCTTCTGAATGTGACACTGAGCCGAGGCAGACCTTAGAATATTCCAGCTTTATCTTGGTTATGATGGCATAAAGCATAGCTGTGCATTTATTTTTTTCCCAGTGAGAATTACATTAAAATATAAAGTACCCAAGTACCATTCTAAACTGGAAATGTTCCTTTTAAATCAAGGACAAGTCAAAATATTGGAAAAGCAAGTCATCTGTAGAAATCCTCAGAAAGAGAATGGGAATAGAAATCACAGGGGTAACCAGGGATGTAAAATCAGAGCCTTGGGTCTGTAAAGGACATTAATGAAAACTTTGAGTCTAAAGTCCTAGTCAATCAGAATTTCTCTCTGCAATATGCGTGACAGATGGCCACCTTCTTTATTGGAATACTTCCACTGATGTAGAGATCTCTATGAGGGTAGCCAATTCTGTGTTTGGATGACTCTTCCTATTATAATGTTTTTTGTATTTAACCCAAATCTGCTCTCTGTGAATCACAATTATTGGTCTTTGTTTTACTCTCTGAGTGTAGGACCTGGCTGAGAAGAGAGGACTTACCATTTACTAGAAGGTGATTTAGGGCAAACTCTTAACATGACTAAGAATCAATTTATGTACCAACACAATGTAAGAATAATTTCTGAACCATAGGTTTATTTTAAGGGAAAGAAACCAATGTGTTCAATGGATTCCATTCACTGCCATACACATAATATGCTTGCACTCCAGAATTTTGACTGCTTTACTAATGTTTCTAATGAAAATGTTATCAGAAAGTCAAAGTCAATGCCAAAAGATCCCAGGATATCTCCTTGTTAGAATTTGTTTTTCTGACATTATACTACTTCAAAGCAATGAATGAGTCTTTGTTCCTATCATCTTCCATTGTAGGTGTCTGTGTTCTTGACTTAGTAATCTTGGCTCTGAACAGTAGAACTCCCAAGATTACTGTCCTTGTATTTTATATTCTAGCACTCAATCCTGATCTTTTTGTGCTATATAGTCTTACACTCCAATTCACACACAAGCCTAGAATGTGAATCACTCCTTGCTGGTTCCACTCTGTGTCTGGAAGGCATGAGTAGCTCTGCAGTGACCCTTGATAAAGTCTGTCTTTTCATTTGATATAACTAAGAATACACTTAAGTCTTTATTCTCTCCATGGATATGTCCTCAAACTTGTGCATACTGAAATCCATTGCAAAGAAAATTATCATTTACCAGAGTTGGAAAAAATACTCAGATGCTTCTGGGAGAATAGTTAGAAAGAACCCAAATGTCCATGTGTTTATTTCTATATAAAGGACTTCCATGAGTCCTTCTGGTTTAGTGGCCATGATAGACACAGCTTAAATCCTCCTTCAAGAAATGGTAGTTGCTCTGTTGCAAGGACTGCCCTAAGCAAACATCTTCCATATGTCATCTTCTTCATGATCTATCTCAACTGCAGAGGACTGCCTTGATGAGGTCATTCCCTTTCTGGCAATACTACATGCAGTGATTGACCAGGAAGAGGGTAGATACCTGACTATTTATGACCAGTGTGGAAATTCTGTTGTACAGTGCTCACTCTACAGTTCCCTGACATATGGATGAAAGGTTTTTTGGGTTAATGTCATAGTTTACATTCCTTTTCCCAAATCTACACTTTCTATCACAGGTGTTGATTCCTAAGAAGCATCATTCTTCTCGAACTCTGTCTGTGAATCTGCTCTGGGAAAGCTAAGCAATGACAAGTGCTAAATGAAGAAGTAGTAGTTTCTTTTTATTGGTTTTCTTTCTTTCCACTCAGATGCATCTGGGGAATAAGAGAACAATGTGTGAGATGGCAGATGTTCTTTCTACTCTGTGAATGAATTGTACTCCTAAGTGTAGTAGACAGTGGAGCAAATAGTGCTTAAGCAGAACATGAGACTTTGCAATAAAGCAACTCCGTTTTACATCCATCTGATGGACCATAGGCAAGTCCTTTTCCCTCAATAGTTTATACTTGAGTAGGTGTGGGCTTGAATACTCACAAGGTAATGTTAGATATGCCCAATGAAGCAGGATGGTGGAAAGATATCTTGAAGAGGAGAGAGAATAAGTGGACTTTCATCTGTATCCATAAGAAATATCACCAGCCTGGTAAAGGCAGGACTGGAGGCATACAGCAGAATAGATTCAGAATCACTGGAATTTGGGTACTGATATGCATGTCATCATATTTGGATTCATTGATTGAGATATTTGTGTGGTTACTCCAGGGACTAATGTGTTTCGTAAGCATAATGCACAGCTAAAGAAAAGTAAAAAGATCAGCTATCACCACCACTGAAGTACTGGGAAATGAAGAGCAGGAATCTCTTGTTCAAAATAACTTCAGTGATTGAGCAGTTTAAAACAACCTTGAAATTCTTCTGTGATCAGTCTGCCTTCCAGAGAATGGTTTACTATGCTATGCTGCATCCCACACCCTAAATGACTTAAACAAATCTTAGAATATAATAAAATGCAGTTTAGAAGAAGACTTGAGGTTTAGGAGAAAATGGAGGATGTAGAGCTTGTCAATCATTAAATAGAAGTTTCCCTGTATTGATACACATTTTCAAGTGCTGTGATGTCAGATCATAGCCTGATTGCAAATATTTGGAAAGAATATCTTCTCTGGAATTAGAAATCATTATTAAATACTAAAATAATAGTAGAGACACTGAAGAAAGCAGTGTGTATGCTCTCCAAAGTCTCATTAAGTAAACTTCAAGGACTGAAAAGAAACACATTGTGATCTGTTTTCTGCAAAAGGCCTGATATATTTAGATTTTCATTAAGATGAGCTTAAACACAAAATGTCTTCAGTTATCCAGGAAATGCAATTAACCACCTTCTTAGATTTCTACTTAATCAATGCTCTTTCCCCCCATTTTTGGTTAATTGAACTGTCAGCCTCCACTAGAGTCTGGAGAATGTGTATAGTTTGGGCAAGCAACATCAGGAACATTCAAACTAAATATTTTTTCCCCTGTAATGCAGCTTCCTTATTTTGGCTATAAATCATTATCCTCTTCTTTGTGAAATATACACTCATTCAACAGTGACTATTAAAAATATATTGTGGGGCTGGGGATATAGCTCAGTGGGTAGAGTACTCGCCTCGCATGCACAAGGCCCAGAGTTTAATCCCCAGCACCACACACACACACACACACACACACACACACACACACACACACACAAATTATGAGCTGGCTGCATTGGTGCACACCTATAATCCCAGCAGCAGGAGGATCAAAGCCAGCCTCAGCAACTTAGCAAGGACCTAAGCAACTTATCAAAACCCTGTCTCGGAATAAAAATTTTAAAAAATAAAGAAAAGGCTGGGTATGTGTCTCAGTTGTGAAGTGACTCTGGGTTTAAGCCCCTGTTTAAAAACAATATGTATTTCATGATAGATGCTGAAATAGTGAGGGATTTGTTTTTTATTGTTTCCTCATCAGGGCAGAATAGTGTGATTCATTGTGGTATGTTCCTACATGCACATAATGTAATTCAACCAATTTCAATATGTTAGAACTGAAAGCAAATGAGAGAGAAAGTAAAAGAAATAGAGGTAGATCATAATGGATCGACTATGATTTATTAAGGAGTGGGTGGGTACATTTTCTAGACAGAAAATGGCAATTGGTTACAACAGAGGTCTGAGTTTTATAGGGTTCAGTGAGACTGAATCGTAGAGGAATGTGTTAGTTGGGCAATTGGAGGGAAACGTTGTAGATACCAGAAATTTTGAAAGTTCAGAGTCTACTGTTTTGGCAAAAGAGGAAAGTCCAGAGCCCATTGTTTGCCTCCTCCACTTGGGAGTTGTTTTCCAAATCCTTCAAATACTTGCAGTTTTTGTTATTATAACATTGCGGTATAATTTGAAGTTGGGTATTGTGATGCTTCCAGCTTTATTCTTTTGCTCAGAATATCCTTCAAATAGTTACTCTTGCCTTCACCTTCTCCCTCCTTCTTCCCCTGCCCTAGTATTCTTCTTTCTATTTACATGAGAACCTTCCTCCCACTTTTCTTTAGCTTCTCCATATGAGAGAAAACACATGGCCCTTGATTTTTTGACTCTGGCTTATTTCACTTAACATGATGCTCTCCAGATCCATCATTTTCTTGAAAATGACATGATTTCATTCTTCTTTATGACTGAATACAAGTTCATTTTATATATATATATATATATATATATATATATATATATATTCACAATGATGGTTCTAATATACCCTCCAACCAACAGTATTTAAGAGTTCTTTTCTCTCACATCCTTGCCAGGATTTATTCTTATTTGTATTCTTAATGAATGTTATTCCAACTGAGTGAGATTAAGTAACAGCATATAATTGCTTTGCATTTCTCTGATGGTTAGAAATGTTGAACAATTTTTTATATAATTGTTGCTCATTGTGCTTCTTTTGAGAGGTTTCTGTATAGTTCATTTTCCAAGTTATTGAATGGCTTATTTACTTTTTGTTTTTGAGGTATTTGGTTGTTGTTGTTTTGTTTTGTTTTAGTTCTTATATTCTAGATATTAATTCTCTGTTGGAAGAATAGCTGGCAAAGATTTTGTTTTCATTTGTAGGCTCTGTTTGTACAGTTAATTGTTTCCTTTGTTGTGCAGAAACTTTTTAGTTTGATACCATCCCATTTATTTATTCTTGATATTATTTCCTGAGCTATAAGAGTCCTATTGCAGAAGTCACTGCCTAAGTCTGTATGTTGGAGTGTTTCCCTTATGTTCTCATCTAGAAGTTGCAAAGTTTCACTTTATTTCCTGGTCTTTGGTTCATTTTGAGTTGATTTTTGTAGAGGGTGAGAGATAGTGATGTAGTTTCAAACTTTTACCTATGGATATAGAGTTTTCCCAGGATCATTTGTTAAAGAGGCTGTCTTTCTTCCTACAGTCCTTTTTGGCACCTTTGTTAGGAATCAGGTAAGTGGAGCTGTGTGAGTTTTTCTCTTTCATCCTACTACGTTGGTCTAAATGTCTAATTTTAGTTCTGTACCAAGCTGTTTTTGTTATTATGGAGTTGTAGTATTATTTGAAGTTGGGTATTCTGATGCCTCCATCTTTATTCTTTTGCTCAGAATACTTTGGTTATTCTAATCTTTCCACATAAATCTTAAAACTGGTTTCTTATAGCTCTGAAGGAATGTCGTTGGTATTTTTTGGGGGGATTACATTGAATATATAGGTCACCTATTGTAGTATGCCCATTTTAATTATATTAGTTCTTCCTATCCATGAACATGGGAAGATTTTCTATCTTCTGGTGTCTTCCTCAATTTCTTTTCTCAGCAACTGGTAATTTTTCTTGTAGATGTTTTGTGCCTACTTGATTAGATTTATTCCCAAGTATTTTACTTATTTGGGTGCTATAATGAATGGAGGTTTTTTTTTTTCTTTTCCCCTGTCTTCTTTCTCAGATGATTCCTTATTGGGGTGTAGAAAAGATATTTTTTGTTCTTTTTAGGCATACATAACATTAGAATTCATTTTGACACAATTATAAAAGCATGGAAGATAATTTACTCTAATTCAGGCCCCAGCATTTCTTTCAGTTTCCTCCTCCTTCTCTCAGTCTCTTCCCTCTGCTATACTGATCTTTCTGCTATTTACTTTTAGTTTTTCCTTTCTACTTAGTGAAAGCTATTGATTTTGTATGTGGATCTTTATCCTGCAACTTTGCTGAATTTGTTTATTGGCCCTAGATGTCTACTTGTGGAACTTTCAGGATCTAAGTATAGAAGCATATCATCTACAAACAGGGGAAACTTGACTTTTTCTTTTCTGTTTGTACTCCTGTATTTCCTTCTCTTCTTTAATTGTTCTAGTTACAGTTCCAAGGACTATATTGAATAGAAGTGGTGAAATTAAGCATCCTTCTCTTGTTCCTGATTTTAGAGGAAATGGTTTCAGATTTTCCCCATTCAGTATAATGTTGACTTAAGTTTTCTCATATCACCTTTATGATGTTAAGATAAGTTTCTTCTATCTCTATCTCCTTCAAGGTTTTTATTTATTTATTTTTATCATGAAAGGGTGTTGAATTTAGTCAAAGGCTTTTTTGCTTCTACTGAGGTGATCACTGATTTTGTACTTAATTCTATTTATATATTGTGTTATATATATTAATCTCAGTTATTTACTGATAAGATGTATGAAAATATTTGGGGATCAGAGATATATATAATTGAATTACTACACTTTTAGGTAATAACTAACATTGCAAAATTATTTTTCAGTTCCTTTCTGTATCAAATGGAGCTAACATAAATGTCTGCTTCATAGTGTTGTTTTAAAAGATTAGAGGTAATGTTTGGATAGCACCAGACACTTATTTTTATTTTGATTATTTTTTTATTATGGCCATTATTTTTAATATAATTTTAATTCCAGTTTTCTAGATCATGGACAAATATAAGAATTAGCTCATAATTTCATGCATAGGAAATAATCTCATGATTTTCATGAATAATAGTATATCTGTATTTTATAGTGTATTGTCAGGTACCATATAGTTTATTAGGCAGAGCTTATTGTCATGTATTTCTGCTAATCCTCAATTAAGACTGCATTGACCCTACTCCTAGCATTTCTTTCTACTTTAAGGAACTTGGTTCTCTAAGCCTCTTATTTCAGGATATGCTATTATTTACATCTCAAGATAAGCTATGATAATGGTACAGACAGACCAATCATTCATTTCTACTCCTGTAACTCAGTGCAACTACTCCTACAACTGAGAGGGAAAAGGAGAGGTCATTTGCAAACTCCTTCATTCTGCAGATTTCCCAAGGGCCTTCTAAGTACCAAGCACTTTTCTAGTTGTTGAAGACAAGCAGTTTCAGATCATTTTTTAACCCCCCAAAATGCACAAATGAGTGTGGAAGAGAATAAAACTCAACAAAACACAACATATGCTTATTTTTTTTGAAATCAGACAGACCTGCAGTCTAATTCATGTTTTGTTTTTCGTAGCTGCTTGATTTGATGCAATTAAATTGACTATTTCGAGATTCACAATTTTCATCTTTAAATCAGAAACAGTACCTAACCTAAAAGGTAGGTTATATGTTCAGGAGGATCTAATGAGCTAATGTATATGACATGGTATAGCAATGTTTTGTGCATAGCAGCAAATATTAATAGTACTAGTCATAACTGAATTATCATTATAGCAATAATAATTACTATTGTTGTTATCAATTTGAAGTATTTCACACAAAAAGTACAGGGAAGGGTAAAGGCAGAGAAATCTGAGGGAGAAGAAGTAGACAAAGGCCAAATTATCAAGGTCTTTATGGAGCCTCAGGGGGCAAGACAGGTTTATTACAGTTTCATAACCAGGAGTTTTAAAACAGGAGAAAACAACTTAGCATTCCACTTCTGAAAGATTGCCTGCCCTTGGGGTTGAATTTGAAGTGTCTGCAAGTCCAGAACTGGTCAATTCTCATGACCCACAGGTGTCCCCTCCTTGATGTGTCATGAAAAATTAAAATGAGGACAATTCAGTCAACAGAGTGTCTGGTAAGTTAATGAACCCCTTTGCTTTCAACACCTGGTAATTATATCTTTCAATTAAACCAACTCTAGCTGTCTACAGTCTTATAAATTGCCTCACAGACTTACATCTTTCTAAGCTGCCAGACCTTTTCAGGTCTCAAACCTGAGAGTCTGAACATAAGAAGTGAGGTCCAGGAAGGCAAACGGAAGGGCCCTTTCCACCTCTCCTTTGCTCATCACGGAAACCTCTGTCTCTCATCTCTCAGCTTGGCCACCAAAGCCAAAATATATATATTTTTGAGCCCTAATTTCCAGTTTGGTCTGTATTTGAATATATCACATGATTCTCTGGAAAGGGAAAGAACTAGTGAAATCTGCTATTGCACATTTTTCATACAGACTTATTCATTCAATTTTGGAGAAGAAGGAAAACCAGGGATGGGAAAAGTGATGTTCCCCCATGCACCTGCAGCTAATGGATCATTGACAGAGATGCTAAGAGCATGCTTTGGGGAAAGTACAATACTTTCAATAAATGGTGATGGGAAATTTGGGTTTACATATGCAGATGAATGAAAATATACCCCTACCTGCCACAATATTAAAAATATTAACTCAAAATGGATCTAAGACTTAAACATAAGACCTGAAGCTATGAAATTATAGGAAGAAAACAGAAGAAAAGATTTAGGTCATAGGTTGGGACAAGGATTTTTTTGGATGAGATCTTGAAAGCATAGGGAAAACAGCAAAAATAAACTGGGGGTTTATAAAACAAAAATGTTTTTCACAGTAAAGCAAACAATCAAGAGAGCGAAGAGACAGCCTATACAATGGAAGAAAATATTGACAAACTATATATCTGATAAGGAGTTAAATCCAGAACATATAAGGAACTCAAATCACTCAGCAGCAGCAACAACAACAATAATAATCTAATTTTTAAATGGGCAATAGACCTATATATACATTTTTCAAATGAATATACATAAATGGTCAATAGCCATATAAAAATTTCTGAATATCACTGATCACCAGGGAAATGAAACTAAATATCAATGAGATATCACTTCATTCCTGGTGGGATAGATATTCTCCAAAAGGACAAAAGATGTGAGCACTTTTCTAGTTGTTGAGGAATAAATTTAATTTAAATTCTAAAAAATAAAAAGTGGTGCTCTGAGGCATTGGTGATTTCTGTCATGGACAAAAGATGTAAGTGTTGGTGGAGGAAAGGGAAGACTTCCACAGTATTGCTGGGAGTATAAACTAGCGGTTATTATGGAAAACAGTATAGAGGCCCCTTACAAATTAAAAATAATTATCACACACACACACACACACACAAAACTAGTCTCACTCCAGGGTATATATTCAAAGGAGATGAAATCAGCATGTTGAAGAGATATCTGCATTCCCAAATTGATTGCAGCACCATTCACTAGTCCCAATAGTCAAAAACTGGAATCAACCTAAATGTCTATCAACTGATGAACAGATAAATAAAATGTGGTATATATGCATAATGGAATACTATTCAGTCATAAAAAATGATGAAATCCTGTCATTTGCGACAACTCAGATGGAACTGAACGTCCTTAAGTCAAATAAGCCAGGCATAGAAGAAAAACATATTATCTCACCCATAGTGGAATCTGAAACAATTAATCTCATAGAAGTTGTGAGTAGAAACTTGGTTACCGGAGACTGGGAACAGTGAGTGGAGAGGAGGATGGGAAAAGGTGGATCAGTGGGTACTCATTTACAGTAAGATAAGGAAATGAATTCTGGTGTTCTACTGTCCATTAGGGTGATTGTAGGCAACAATACAGTATTGCATATTTCAAAGAAGCTAGACAAAATGTTTTTGAATATTTCAACCCAATGAATGAAAAATGCTTGGGGAAATAGATATGCTTACCTTGCTTTGAACTTTACAGAATATATTCATGAATCTAAACATCACATGGTACCCCACTGAATAAATTTAATTTAAATTCTAAAAAATAAAAAGTGGTGCTCTGAGGCACTGGTGATTTCTGTCATGAGAGCAAAATACAAACTATGATTTAAGAGACCTGAAGTACCTTGTGTGCTCATGTTTTTCTTTCAAAAGACAATTTTTAGTTCTAAATATGTGGAAATGGCTCATCATTAAGATAAAGTAAGTATAGAAGATTTAGGAGATTATATGGAGGTTTTTCTATTGCTCTATGGTTCAGTGAATCACATCAAGAGGTGACATTTGCTCTGGGACCTGAAGGCTTGAGAGGATAACAGTAGAGTTTTTAGGAGGATAATGACATGGTTGGCAGCAAGAACACGGGCAGTTCATAGAGTGGGGAGCTCAGAGGAGCTGGAGCATAGCACAAGATGGAGAGGTGGAGTGAGGAAAGGACAAGGGGTCAGTCTATGGAGGCTCTCACAATGATGTCTAGGAATTTGGGGTTGTGTCTTAAAGGCAAAGGGAATCCATAAGAATATTAAGCTAGAGTTTCCATGACCCTTACGGTCATGGTATTCTTCAAGTGCTCTTTAAAGTTCACTTGACTTGCAATGTGAGGAAGCAACCTACAAAAAGCAATGAGACTGAGAGATATAAAGGCAAGTGTGAAGATCCTTGTGAAAAGCCAAGAGGAGTAGGATTAGGATGGAGGAGAGCAAGACAAATGTAGAGTCTTGGAACAATGAGGTGGTGATTGCTTGGATGTGACATTGAAAAGAGGAAAATCCAAAGATGACATCAGCTTGGGTGACTGAAAAATGCAACCTCTTATTAACTTCTACTTTTCTTTGTGAAGAATCCTGGAAGTAAAGATAAGAGAACCCCTCCAGAAGTAGGTGACAACTGCAAAGTACTGGAGTTCTATCAGATGGATTCCAGGGCCAGAGACTTCTTGGATCATCAACAAATAAAACCCAATGGTGGAACTACCTGATATAGAATCAGTCTTTTATCTAGTAATATATCACCTATATGAACATATGGAAATAGACATGGGATTTATATAGAAAGTATACATGTTAATTTCACAATCCTGGTGTCTCTTTTCTCACTCTAAATCTCTAAGCCAAACAGAGATGAGGAAACAGAAATTGACAAGCTAAAGTCAGTTTTTATTCACAAGGTGATTTTAGTGATTCCTAATTTGAGTCCATGGCTTTTTCTAAATTAATACACAATTATATCATAATCCACATGTTTTAGGGAGTATATACTATGTATACAGATCTGCTAGGACAGGTAAAGTTTAGTCTTCTCAAAGCCATGAGATTTGGAATTCATCATTCTTGAAGTTGAGGGGATAAAAATACCCCTAAGAAAAAATATGTGGAAGTAATCCATTATTTTTTATACTTCTTATAGCAATGGGAAATGGGCAAATCTTCCTGGATTAAGAATTCCAGAAAGTAGCATTTATGGTCTTCCATTCCAATCTTTGGTCCATGGTAATGTAATCTGTTTTTATTACTAGGACAGTTCAACTGACATCTTTTCCTATCACTCACTCATAGACTGTCATGGAGAAATTTGATATTTAGGTCATCAAGCCAAAGAGCATTCTCTTTGTCTCTAGAACCTCCCTGACATTTTTCATTACTCCTTAACTCATCAGCATTGTCTGAGTGCCAGTTTCTCTATCTGGTCTCTGCTTTAGAAAAAATTAGAAAAGCCTACATATTTTGACCTCTTGCATTCCACTGTCAATTTAGGCAGGGTACTCAACAAACCCTTTTTATTGAACATTAAATACTGCAACTGAAGCACAGTGTCCAGACCAAGAACTATGTTCTGATTGCTTAGGTAGATTAAATGTGACAGAAAGCAATGTCGGTAAATGAAAACCAATGATAAATGTACAATCTTTAAAATCAAAGACTTTGAAGTTAGACATATCTCGGCTCAAATCCCAGTTCTCCCACTTCTTAGTCCTAAAACTACAGGCATATCTTCTAACTTCTGTAGGTCTCTGTTTTCCTCTCTACAAAATAGATGCAATATACCTGATTTGTTATAAATAGTACACTTAAGACCTACAACATACATAGCATGGTAATGGGAAGTTGTCTTTTTTGTGTCCATCCACACATTTGGATGACTTCTGATATTCAATATTCAACCTTATTGACATGTAACCATTAATTTGTGAATTATAGGAACTATAGTGGTTTTATTATAATATCTTTAGTGAGTTTCTCTGTTTTAATTGTATGACAATGTAAATGGCTAGCATTTATTATTTACTCTGCTCCAAGGACTGCATTCAGTGTTTTGCATGTAATCATCGTTAGTTGATGTTTAACTTGTTATCATCTATCCCCTTCTTTTTAAAGATGAGAAAACTGGGGCTCTGAAATGTCAAATTAATTTAAGATTATAAAATTTAAATTCCGAAAATGGTATTAAAAACCAAGGCTGTTTGACTTAGTAATCTTATATTACACAAACTATTATTAGTTTTTTAATATCCTTCAAAATAACTTCATAACAAATTTCCCTAATTTAGAACTGTTTGTAAACTATTGGAGATTCAGCATCATTCTTTACAATCAGTAGGTACTCAGGAGAAAACATTGTGAGGTTATGTTACGGGGATGTATGGTATATATTTCATAAGCAGGAAGAAATGACTTTGAAAAGACAAATGTCTTTATTTTTCCTGAAGAAGAATAGGAGCTGCCTTTATTCTAGGCTGGTATCAGAAGCCACCTCTCTAACAGTACACTTGTTGTGTGTGGCCACGGGTTTCAGAAGCAGATGGTATGTGAGAAACTGTACATATGAATTAGCTCTGGGAATGACTTCTGCTCAGGTCATGATAGAAATTAGGAGGTGAGACAAATTAAAATATTGGGAAAAGGACTATGCAAAATGGCCCTCTCACACCTCCTTTTCCTATTGCGTGGGTGTGTGCACCTGTGAATAGGAAGTTCATGCATATACCTTACACACACACACACACACACACACGCACACGGGCACACACACAGATCCCTACCTCATAAATAAATCTTCTAAGTCCTTCAGATAAATTGAAATGATTTTTCCTTGATATTCAAGGACCTGAGCTAATAAACATGTGTAGAGCTTCCGTCCCATCTGTACATATGTGATGAATTGAAGATATTGAGAAATTCACTTCACATTGCTTCATCAAATATTTGTTATCTGTGAAACAAAAACTTTTGGGAGGTACCTCCATTTACATCATAAATTCTGAGAACAGGATTCTACGAACCTAATACTACCTAACACTATGGAATCAGACTACGTTCATCCAACTAATCTACAACATTCTGTGATCCTCCAACCTATAAACAACATCCCTGTATACATAGCCTTGAATATTGGCTGAATCAATTAGCAGCCTGCAGTGGATTGCAGTATAAAAATGGCCACAATTCTTCAGGCTTTCCTCTGTCCACACCTTTAATTTGATTCAATTTTTCTGCTTTTTAAAAAATGTTTCTCTGCTTCTTGGATCATATTTGGACCTGTGGCCTATTTTAACAAATAGTTTGCCTGAATTTGATATCATATAAATCCTGTAACCTACTCATCAAAAGGTCTTGTGAGTTTCTACTCTCACTCTCTTAAAAATCTGGTATATTTCCAGGAGAACAAGCTAAATCCACCAGGCTAGAGGATGAGAGAACACATGGAGCAGATTTGAACCATTGCAGCTGAAGACTTTGAAGAAAAACCAACCCTGAGGATTGTGACACATAACCAATTGCATGAGTGGGCTCAGGTCAGACCAGAAGTACTTCTCAGCTGAAATCAAACTAAAGTGTTGAACAACAGAATTGTGAGAAAAATGAAAGTTTATTTTTAAAACCCAAAATGTGGTTCATTACACAGAAAATGCCAGCTGATACTAAGAGCTTTCAACTTGACTTTTCTTAAGATCTTCAAAAATAGTTCAAGATTCTTGCATGACACCATTTCTTCAATGAAGTTCACGCTAGTACCTTTAACGGCATTGATCATATCCATTTATTAGCTAAACAAATATTTAGTGACAGTTTGCTAGCTGTTTTATTTCTTGTGGGAAGTACTCTTTATTCACATTAAATACTGCCTGCACTGAATTATCTGCCAGTGTCTTACCATATCAGTCCATTTCTCATGACATAACAGCTGGATGTTTAAAATTCATGCTTCTGAGACTTCTTTTTCAGACCAGTCTTGTTTAGATTTCTACAAGTGAATGGTACTGGTAAGTTATTTGGAAGATAAAAAAGAAAAAGAAATGCTGACAGTAGGTGATACTGGGCATCCATAGCAGGTGAAACAAGCTTTTTAATTTGGTGTGGTCCCATTTGTTGATTATTGGTTTTATTTATTGAACTTTAGCGGTCTTATTTAGCAAGTTGGTGTCAGCACCAGGAAGTTGGATTGTTGACCCTTGGTTTTCTTCTAGCAGTTTTAAAGTTCCTGCTGTAAAGCCTACGTATTTGACCCATATTGATTTGACTCTAGTGTAGGGTGAGAAGGATCAAGTTTCATTCTTCTACATATGGATTTTCGCAGCACCATTGACTAAAAATGCAATCTTTTTTCCACTGTTTGTTTTTGGTCTCTTTGTCATCAAATATTAGATAACTCCAACTATGTGAGTTTGTTTCTGTGATTTCAATTCTATTTCACTGGTCTTCATGTCTATTTTGATGACAATACCACCCTGTGTTTTTGTTTGTTTTGTTTTGATTTTTACTAAAGCTCTGTACTATAATTTTAGTTCAGGTATCGTGATGCCTCCACCATTGCTCTTGTCCAAGACTGCTCTGGATATTCTGGATCCTTTATTCTTCCAAATGAATTCTAGGACTGCTTTTTCTAGATCTGTAAGGAATGTAATTGGTATTTTGATGAGAATTGCATTGAATAAGTATAATGCTTCTGGTTGCATGGACATTTTGATGATAATGATTTTGCCTATCTAAGAATAAGCATGAAGTCTTTTCATCTTCTAAGGTCTTCTTCAAATTCTTTCTTCAGTATTCTTCATTATGATGATTTTCACCTCCTTGTTCAGATTAATTCCCCAGTATTTTACTTTAATTTTTAATGTTATTATGAATAGGATAGTTTTTCTGATTTCTTTCTCAGCAAGAGTATAGATAAGCTATAGGTTTATGAAGGTTAATCATATCTTACTATTTTGCTAAATTTTTATTGCTTTATAAGTCTTCTGATTGCATTTTTTGGTCTTTTACATAGTATCATGTCATCAGCAAACAGATGATTTGACTTCTTCTTTTCCTAATTGTACCTTTTAATTAAATAAAAACATGAAGAGATGTTTAATAGCTTGGTCAATAGGGTATTGCCAGTTATAATAAAAATGTATTTGTACCTTTTAAATTTATTAATTTGCCTGATTACTCTGGCTAGAATTTTAAAAACTCTATTGAAAATAATGGTGAGAGTGGGCATCTTTGTCTTCTTCCTGAGTTAAGAGAAAATGCTTTCAGCTTTTCTCTAGTTAATATCATGTTGAACTTGAGTTTGTCATATGTAGACTTTCTGATGTTGAGGTGAATTCCATCTATCCCTAGTTTATCCAGCAGGTTTAACATGAATGAGTGCTGGATTATATCAGAGGCTTTTGCCAAATATTTTGAGATGATCATATGACTCTTGTCCTTAATTCTACTTATGTGGTTAATTACATTTAGTAATTTGTATACGTTGAACTAACCTTTCATACCCTGGATGAAACTCACGAGATCATGGTATACATCTTTTTGCTTGTGTTTGAATATTGTTTGCTAATATTTTATTAAAGATTTTTGCATATAGGTTCATCTGGGATATTGGCATGTGGTTTTCTTTCTTTGCTATGTCTTTGTCTGCTCTTGTTATCAGGGTAATTCTGGGTTTTCAGAACGTTTTTGGGAGTATTCCTTCCCTTTCTATTTCATATAACAATTGGAGGAAGTCTGGCATTAGTTCTTATTTAAAGGTCTGATAGAACACATCTGAGAATATCTATGGTTCTGGGTTTTTCTTTGCCGGAAGATTTTCAATTGCAACTTGAATCTCATTACTTGATATTGGTTTGTTTAGGTTTTTTATGTCTTCCTGGTTCAATTTGGACAGGTCATTTGCATTTAAAAATTTATCAATCCCTTCCACATTTTCCAGTTTATTGGAGTATGAATAGTCATAATAATCTGTAATAATCCTCTGGCTTTCAGAAGTGTCTGTGCTGATATCTCCATTTCAATATCTATTTTTTTTTATTTCAGTCTTCTCACTTCTTCTTTGCCTAGTATGGTCAAGGATTTATAAATCTTGTTTTTTTTTAAATTTTTTTTTTAAAGAACCAACTCTTCATTGCATTTATCCTTGGTATTTTTCTTGTTGTATTTGTTCTCAATTACATTGATTTTGGTTTTGATTTTATTTATTTCTTGTCTTCTACTGAGTTTTTAATTAGAGTGATCTCCTTTACTAAGGTCTTGTGGTATAACATTAGATTATCTATTTTGGATCTTTTTTTTTAAATATAGGCACTCAGTGCTACAAACATTCCTCTTAGAACTGTCTTAATACTGTCCCAGAAAATTAAATATCTTGTATTTTAATCTCATTTGTTTTTGAGAATTTCTTGAGTTCTATCATTTCTTCCATAATCCATTCCTCATTTTAAAGAATATTGTTTAATATCTATGCGTTTATGTAGTTTCTATAATTTTCTTTGCTGTTGATTTCTAATCCCATTCCATGATTATATTATAAGACACATGGGATTGTATCAATTATTTCTTTGTATTTGCTAAGATGTCCGTCATGACCTAGAATATGATCTGTTTGGGGAAAGTTTCCATGAGCTGCTGAGAAGAAAGTGAATTTAATTTTTTTTGGTGAAATATTTTGTAGATGTCTATTAGGTTCATTTTTGATTCATAGTATTATTTAAGTTGTAAATATGTTTTCTGGGTTTATGCCTGGATGACCTGTCTATTGGTGAGAAGGATTCTGTTGAAATCATCTTGTATTATATTTGGGTCCATCAGGGTTTTAAGATCAAAAAGTAATTTTTAAGTAATTAAGTACACTTACATTTGGACATAAACATTTACTATCATATGCCTTTTTGCAGAATTATTCCCTTTTCCTGTATTTAGTAACTTTCTTTGGTTCTTCTGATTAATTACTGCTTAATTCCACATTGTTAGATGTGGAAATAGCTACCCCTGCTTCTTTTTGAACTCCATTTATGTGAAATGCATTTTTCCATCCTTCAACTTTCAGCTGTGGATGTCTTTTACTATTAGATGATTCTCTTTGAAATGGGCATATAGCTGGTTGATATTTTTTTAATCCATTTTGCCAATAAATTCTGTCTTTCTTTTTCTTGGGGCAGGTAGTGGGAATTGAGCCCAGGAGTATTTTATCACTTAGCTCTGTACCCAGGGATTTTTACTTTTTAAATTTTGATCCAGGGTCTACCTAATTGCTCAGGGTCTCACTAAGCTATTGTGCCTTGATTTGAACTTGCTGTCCTTCTGTCTCAGCCTCCTGTGTTTCTGGGATTATAGGCATGAACCACACTCTCCTGGCTCCCAATTTACGTCTTTTAATTGAGGAGATGAGACCATTTACATTCAGTGTTATTATGGACAGTGGCTTGTTATTCATTTCCATTTCTGTTTGTTTGCTGTATTTAATTAGGTATTAATTAGTTAGTTCCTATTGCTATTCTAGAAAGTCTCATTCATTTGGAGGCTTTTCTTTCCCCTCTGGGTAGTATATCTTTCAGTATTATTATTATTGTTTATAGTGCTGGCTGAGTGGTCAAGTGATCATGAGTTATTTTAATTTCTATTTATCATGGAAGATTTTTGTTTCAACTTCAATTCTTAAGGATGGTTTTTCTGGAATTGGCTATCTAATTTGACACCTGTTATCATTGAGTGCATGGGATATATTATTCTAAGCCCTTCTATCTTTTAGCATTTAGGCTTAGAAATCAGTAGAAATTCTAATTTGCTTACTTCTCAACGTGACCTGCCATTTTTCTCTTCTGCCTTTTATAATTCTATCCTTATTCTTTATATTAAGCATTTGAGTGGTAATGTGTCTTGGAGAGGATGTTTTTTGATCTTGCCTATCTTAGGTTCTAAATGCACTCTGTATTTAGATTTAGAAAAATCTGTTTCATTCTAAGGTTTAGAAATTTTTTATGATATTTCACTGAAAAGATTGTGCATTCCTTCAGTTAGAAATTTGGTGATTTCCTTTAGTTAGAAATTTGGTACCCTCTTCTATGCCAATGGTTCTTATATTTGTTCTCTTAATGCTATCAAAGATTTCATGAATGTTCTGGTTATGGTCACTTAACATTTTTATTGTTCATTTTCAAGATAATACATTCAGTCATTAGTATCTAAGAATCTGTCTTCTATGTTGTCTGATTTTTTGGTGGTGTTTCAACTGAAATATTAGTTTGATTTTTTGAGTTTTTCATTTCCAAAGTTTCTATTTGATTCCTTTTCAGAATATCTTTGTATTGACTGTCACTTCCTGTATTTTGTGTCTTAGTTCCTTCTTCTTTTAGCTCATTGAACATTATAACTATGAACTTTCTAAATTCCTTATCTGACATTTCCTACACTGTGGTAAATGGAATTAACTGCTGAAGGTTGTGGTCTCACCTGTGACCTGCATGAAGAGGGAATAAGTAACCCTTGGAGATGTGGGCTGGTTGAAAATAAAAGGCTGAAAATGTAATATCAAGAAACAAAACAAAAGACACAGAAATATATTTATACTGAAAGTGGGATCAGGAAAGGTGGAAAAAGACCTGATGGGTCTGATCCTAACAAAGGGAAGAAGCCTGTGAATGCTTTATTTATAGTGAAAAACACCAAAGTGATTTATTGTGAGGAGGAGCTCTTCAAGGTAAATAAGAAGGGAGGGGCTGAGGGGAAGTTGTCCTGATTGGGGCCTTATCACTTGTGCAGAAATTCTTCCTCCTCTACAGCTGGCACCACAAGGCTAGTGGGGCACTGATATCTCTCTCTACCTCCCAGGGAGTTGCATTTGAACTTAGGGCTGTCTGAGCCAATAAATAGTATGGCTATAAATACTATCACAGAATTCTCTTTGAGCAGGATATCTGCCAAAGCAAAAAAGTAGTCTCAGATCAGTAAGATTACACTGAACTGAGAGTTCTCTGAAAGGCCCTACCTCCGCTTTAGAGATGGCTGAGACACTCCCTCAGTTTATTTGCAGCTTCCAACATTGTGGAATGTTTAGGGTGGTCTTTTCCTTTGCATTTTAATATATTTTGTATGTCTATCCATCTGCTAGGTATGCATATTCTTCTTTATGTAAGGGACTACTTATTGAGCTTCTTTTTCTCAAGTTGTCCCAGACTGGGTGAATATCTAAGTATGGATACTCCCAATCGAGGTGTATTATCTACTATGCCCAGCATTGACATCACTTTGATAGAAGGTAGTAAACCTGATTAACTGCAATCATTGGAAAAGTAAAGTCATGTTCTAATAAACACTAGGGGGAAAAACTTATTGAAAATGTTCTCCACAGTTCTTGTAATCTGTCATAAAATTGTAGTGAAGTTCTTGAATAGTTTGAGAAACTAGTTATTAAAGGTAATAAAACCACTATTACATTACAGAGGGGTAAAAGGGAAGCAGAGAAAATGGGGAAGGGAAAAGAGAGAAAAGAAGACAGAAAAAAAAAAATAATACAAACCAAGACAGAAAGGAGAAAAACATAGGGGCAGGGTGAGGCACAAGCAGGTAATGCATTAGGTGGAATGAAATGACTGAGAAGTAAGTATTAACCTTCTCTAAGGAAACAAAAAATAGTGATTCTAGTTACTTTAAATCAATAGAATAAATATAAATAGGTAAGTTGAGGGCTGTAATATTGAATAATAAGAGAACATCTATCAAACCTATTTAAGAAGCAATACCTGCAAGATCAAAGCTGACATTTGATAATCCATGATGAGATGGGGAGATCTTTTTCCACATTTTTTATTGGCACCTTATAGTTGTATATATTGATGGAAATTGTTGCTACATATTAGCATGTGCACATAATATAACAATATAAGATGGCTGATATTACTCCCCAGCACTTTCCCCCAACCTCCCCACCATAGTGGGGAGATTTCTTTGGAGTCTTCCTGATTTGGATTTCTTCAGGATCTGGAACATTTGTAAGATGTTCACTGCTTTTTCTCTTTACCTTTTAAGCTTCCCTTGGTGTGGAAGTAGTGATCACACTGGCTCACCTCCAACACAATTATAGGATTTCCCCTCTAATCTTTGTTACGTCCAGGGACCTATCAGTGTCTTGTGTCCAGTGCTGTGAAATCCAGTGTGAGCCCCCCGCCATGTGTCATTTCAGAGTGCGGTTGTCTAATGCAGAGTGCTTTGTTTCTGATGTAGTGTTTGGTAGCCCATGGTGAGGGGGTGGGGCTGCCACCACCCTGGAGTGCATGGGTTACAGTTGGTGGGTCTGTATCTGGGCACATTGGGTGGTGGCTGGTGTCAGGGGGATGCTCCTCTCTAAACCCTTTGGGGACTGTACTGTTGATGTGTATGCACACAGTTTTCTTCTAGATGCTTGGGGTTATCCTCAGGAACTGCCTTCTGTGGGTCCATTGTCTGAACAAGAATGAAGTTTAATAGAAACTCTGGGACTCAGAGGAAAGACTTCTAGTGGTGACTGGCACAGGAACTACATTCTTGGTTGCTTTTTCTTGCCAGCTGGTGATTGTGAGTCAATCTAGAGGTCCAGGCTGCATGTTTGGAGGGTGCTACATATGCAGGCTCTTTCTGTTGGGTTCAGGGTTGCAAGGTGCAGGGTGCATGGATCAGAGCTATTGCTGATTACTATGGGATGCTGAGAGCCCACTCCCTTCCACAGTGGTTTCTTTCATAGTGGTGTAGAGCTTACTGTCTGCAGCTATGGGCCCGTGAAGGCAAGCTCTCCATGGGTGGTCTGTGGTATAGCAGCCTCTATCCTGGCTGATGTAGATCACCATGACTGGGCTAAGTGTCGGTGTGACTACCTGTGTCTGAGGTCCAAATGCTGACAGTTGTGACTCACTGAACATCTGTTTCCCACTGCTGAGGGTTGTTCTAGTAGTGCTGTTTAAGCACTTTGTGGCTGTCTGCTGTAAGGGCTGCAGGTGTAGACTCCCTGTGGGCAGTCTCTGGCACACAAGCCTCCACCCTGGTTGTGGCAGATCACTGGGGTGTTGCCCATTACTGTGATGGTGGGGGGGTTTTACTTGACCTGTATTCACCTGAGCTCCTACACAGGCTGTGATGAATGCTGGGTTGGGTAGCACTTCCTAGGAGTGATTAGCTCTAAGGTCATCTCCACTCCACTCCTTTTGCCCAGTGTAATGGGGGTGGCCTTTTGGTAGCCTTCAGCTAGCAGCAATTTCTCTACACTTTCCTTCTAGACAGGTTACTGGGACAATCCGTTTACAAGGCATTCCCTCTGGTTTCATACATCACTATTTGTAGGTGGGGAGAAGCTGTACTGATTCAACTTCTTCTAGGGAGCCTGGGTAGCTACGAACTCTACAGAATGGCTGCTCTGCCTGGCAAGCATTTCAGCCCACAGTTTAGTTTAGACTTGTGATCTCTGTGAGCTCTTCACTGTCTTTGCTGCTCCTGTACTATTTTAACCTGGTCTACTTTTCTTTCCAACTGTTGTTAGGGAAGTAAGCTCCGAGGCCATTCCTCTTTCTCTCTTTGTTACCCTGACCCTGACCCCATTCTGGTCAGAGTTCAGGGTCAAGGAATTCTGTCCTTAATTTCTGTTTAGGTTACCAAATTCCAGGTTTCACGCCTTCCGGTTTTGAGTTTTAGAACGTTTAATCTGTCACTTATGCCTCTGGGCAGCTGTTTCTTTACTCTTGTGTCTGGGCTATGGAGGAGTTGAGGGTTGCTGCCTCCATCTGTATTACCATCTCAAGAGATTTTCAAATACAGTTTGAGCATCCTTATCCCCAAAATATGAAATCTGAAATGCTGCAAACTTGGAAGATTTTTGAGTGTTGACAAGAGACCACAGGTGGAGAATTCCACACCGTGAAACTTTGTTTCATTAGTGAAATTATTAAAAATGTTTAATGTTTATTTCAGGTTCAGGTGTGCAATGTTTATGTGACCCATACACTTCTGTCTCTAACAATTTAGGGAAACTATGTGTGTGTGTGTGTGTACCTATACATATATATATATATTTTTTTTCTTTTATATAATTAGATTATTTAGTACTCATATTCCCATATAATTATGATTACTGATAGTTCATCCTCATGACTTCTTTATTTTTGCAAATCTGGGATAGATCTCAGAGTCTTACTAGACAAGTGTTCTAACACTTAGCTATAACCCCTATCTGGCCTCCCCCCAAAAAGGTCTGGATTATTTTTTAAATGGTAGATAGAGATACAGAGGAATGAAATTTCTCATCCAAGTTAATTATGATCTACTGTCAGGACTTATTGAAATAACTAAGGTCACTGACTTTATTCAACTTACAACTTTCTAATCTAGGAAAAAACATGGAGACAGACAAGTATTTTATAGAAAAGATTTTGTAGGGAGAAATGCAAAAATGTTAGGACTGGATAGAAAGCAAGTGAGTAGAAGAGTGTGAGTTTTCATATTATCCAATCTCACTTTAAGAGGGGCATGTCCATTTTGACCCACAGTATCTGTATGTCTACATTTTAATGTTACATTTTTTTATTGTAAACAAATGGGGTAAAACTTGTTTCTCTGTTTGTACATGAAGTAGAGGCATACCATTTGTGTAATAACAAAAATTGATTAAATACCTTTCAAATTATTGTAATTATCAGGCAATCTGCTGTTTGTTACATTAGAAATGTTATTTGACAATACAAAAGAAAGCAAATAAAAAGAAACTTCTCTCATTTTTAAAGCAATTTTAAACTGTATTTAAAGCAAAGTACGGTTTGTTTTATGTGTACCTGTGTAGCTGTCACCAAAATCAAGATGACATATCTTACTATCCTTTCCAAATGTTTTCTTGTGTCCTTTAATGTCCATCTATGCCCTGCTTCCATTCCCAGGAAACCACTTATCTAAATTCTGTCATTATAGATTCATTTGCATCTTCTAGAATCTCATATAAATGGAATAATGCACAACATACTCTTTATTATCTGTCTTATTTTCCACCACGAAGTTTTTGAGACTCCTCCTTGTTGTTGTACATATCATTAGTTTGTTCCTTTATTTTTCAGGAAAATACTCTACTAGATGAATATATCACAATTTGTCTACTCATTTACCTATAAAAGAACATTCGGGTTGCTTCCATTTTCTTTTAATTGTTATAAGTAAAGCTGGTAAATACATTTGTGTGTGCATATCTGTGTGGACATACTTTTTCATTTACTTTTTGGAACTATGTAGGAGTGGAACACCTGGGGCTTGTGGCAGACATGTCTTTACCATTTTAAGATCTGATGAAAGTATTTCAAAGATGGCGTACCGCCCACCAATAGTACTTCACATCCCCACAAATACATAGTACTGTCACTCCTTTTTAGTTTTAACCATGTTGTTAAGTAGTTAGGGGTTTGTCATTGTCTTTTTTTCTCCAAATTAAATTGAATAAACATACTTCTATACTTTCATATTTCCTTAGTCTTTGCCCACTGCCCTCTTCCCTTTGTTTATTTCTAGATCCAATTCAGGATAACACGTTACATGTAATCATCACATCTCATCACACATCTCCTGGCAGAGACATTTCCACAAACTTTGTTTTTGACACTAACAAGTTTGAATACTTCTCAGGTAATTTTTAGATGCCCTTCAAATGGGATTTTTAAGATGCTTTTGAGATTGAATGAAATGACTAGATGTCATGATTGGGTTGGAATTGCCAGGTTAGGCAAAGCATCATTTTCATCACATCCTATCAAGAATACACATCTTCAGTATGATTTACCACTATTGATGTTAATCTTGCTCACCTAGCTAAGGTAGTTTCTAAATGGCCAGGATAGTATTCTCCCTCTTTTAATACTGTACCTGTGGAAAGTAAGGCGCTGTGTGCAGCCTGCATTTTTGGAGTCAGGAATTATGCTCTACCACTTTTAAAACTGGGTTATCGGGATGGGGATATAACTCAGTTGGTAGAGTGCTTGCTGTGCAAGCACAAGGCCATGGGTTCATTCCCCAGCACCACCAAAACAAAACAAAACAAAACAAAAAACTGGGCTATCTATATAAAATTACTCTTAATTTTTATGTATAGGGGATTTGTTTATGATTCTCAATTTATTTATTTATTTAGTCACATATATCATTATGGGGTTAATAATATCTGTTCTGAACTTTTGGTCACCATCTAATATTGCTTTATTTATTTTGTTCTGTAGGTTGTTCTAGTTTTAACCTCTGAGAATTCTTTCAGTTAGCTTCCGGCATGCATGTTTTCTGATAAGAAATTTGCTGTTACCCTTATCCCTCTAACTCTGCAAATGTAGGACTCATTTTCTTCTGACTTCTTTTAGTGTTTTTCTCTTTGCCCTTGAGTATAGGTTGAATACGACCTGCCTCTATGTGGTTGTTTGTGGTGCTTATTCTGCTTTGTTTCCTCTAGGTTTTCTAGATCTGGGTTTTTGGAATCTATAATTAATTGTAAAAACTTCAAACTTTATTACTTTAAATATTTCTTCTTCTTTGTTCCCTTTGCCACCTCCTTCTTGTAGTCCAGTCATACATATGTTATATCTTTTGAAATTGTCCTGTGTTTTTTTCTTAATGTTCTGTTCTACTTTTGTTGTTGTTTTCATTTTTTTCTCTTTGCAATTTGGTTTGAAAAGTTCCTTCCACATCATTAATTTCTTCCTGGGCCATACTTTCTATTATGGAGTTATCAAAAGCATTCTCTTTGAGTTTTCTTTTTAGCAATTACTTTAATTTCTTTCTTAGAATTTTGGTATTTCTGATTATATTATCCATGTGCTCCTACACGTTGTCTACTTTTTTCATTGATTTCCTTAATATTAATCATGGTTACTTTATATTCTCTGCCTGATAACCATCTGTGTCATCTCTGAGCATGACTATGATTTGTCTGATTGGAATGTTTTTCTTGTTTCTTTTCTTTCTTTTTCTTTTTCTTTTTTTTTTTACTGTAACTTATAATCTTTTGTTGAAAACCAAAGAAATTGCAGGTGGTAAAAGAATTGATGGTAAATAGGTTCTCGATGTCATGACTTGTGATAATTTACTTAGAGTTAGCTTCTGTTTACAATTTATATAGTTTGTTAGCTATAGTTTCCAGGGGCTTCAAATTCTTCTGTTGTTTTGTTTCCGTTTACACTGATAACTTTTGGATTCTACATGTACTTCCCCACCCCAGAGAGAACATCATCTTGCTGTTCCTAGAGCTTTACTGTTATCTTCGGGAAGCGAAGATTTGAAAGAATGGATATAATGCTGTGATTAAGTATCAGTATTTCTGCAGGCCTGTGTGTTGGGGTTGTGGCTTTCCTGGTGTTGGTACAAGTACAGTCCCCCCCCAACGCACACTTCGCCCCATTATCTGTGTTTCGTACTCTGACATGCAATTCTTAGTATATTTCCATGCAACCTTGACCCTGCTTACTGTGCTTTTTCTCCATCAGATGAGACAGGAATGCTAAAGAGGCTTGAGTAAGAGGAACGTCCTTTTCCCCACCCAACAAAGCTCCCACAGATGTGGAGTAGGCCCCACAGAGTAGGACTCTGGTGAGAAAGCTCCGCTTGCAGTTTCCTGTGATTCACATTCCTCTTCTACTGCAAGAGCTATGGGAATATCTGTCTCACATTTTTACCCTGAGAAGGGTACCTTGACATAAAGACCGTGAATGTTTGAGGCATTCCTAAGACCATAATACTGAGGAATTCTCTAACTGGTTTTTGTCCACATAGTTTTGTGTTTTTCAAAACTACCATTTATGTGTTCTTCCCATTTATGGCTTCAGCAGCTTCTGCGTTGGGTAATCCTATCTTGCATATTCCTCTCTCCTTCTGTATGAGCCCATCTCTCTGAATTTTAGGGTGGAAGCTTATCTTACAATTCTGTTTATGGCTGTTTCTGTGAAAATTCTTGGCCTTTGGTTTGTCCAGGTGTATCTTGCTCTAAGAATAAGAGTTTTGACTCCCAAGCTCTTTACATGTGTGGATTTTGAAATGAGAAGTCTCCTCTCAAAATGCATTTCACACACACGCACAAAAGAAAAAAAAACTTTAATATTTTAAGGAATATGCTGTTTTGGGTCCACGAAGCTTTGTATCCTGCCCCACCCCAACTTTTTTGTTGCTGTGTGCCACCAATGGTATATAACTTCATGGGATTTGAAGATGGAAGCATACCTTAATTTTATGTGAATCTCTGATATATCTGGCATTGTGTGTGAAACTTACTATGTACTTGATATGCCTTTATTAAATGCAATGAAATAAGTGAACATAAATAAAAGTGTCTGTTATTAAAATACTATGGTGGATGATCAAATCATTAACATCAAAAAGTTTTCACTGGTATTGACTGAATATCAGTAACACTGATGCAAAAGATTTGCACTTTTTGAGCATTTACTAAGTGAAAGTTACCATGAAAGTGTTGTAATTCGTTGAATGAATTCATGAAAACAGCCCCTTTCTTACCCCACTTCAATATTTAGAGAGAATTAAAATCTTTAAAAACTGATGAAACTGTCCAATATGTCACAGCTGGGCAATAGCAGTGCCAGATTTCAACCCCAATTGAGACTTTCTTATCAATGCTGCCTTTTGCCATTACCCTGCATGACAATGTTTCCACTACCAGTTGTTAGTAGCAAATGTGTGATAATAAGTAGTTAAAAGGATATTAATTCAGCAGCTAAAGACTGTAAGTCCAAAGAACTAGATTGAAATCAGGCTGCACCATGTAACACTTCTGTGAATCTGTACAATAGCCTTCATCTTGTTGAATCTCAAGATAATTTCATCTGGGGAAATAAGAAAAATAATACATTTATGTTCTTATTAGGGGTAAATGTGATTTCATGCATTTAATTAATAGTAGTTTTCTTTCCTTTTATTCTATACAGAGGGTTGGAGAAAATGGAAATCAGTAATGTTATCTGCCTTCCCTTTAAACATTTCATTTCCTTATGTTTTTTCTCTAATCTTTTTTGTTTAGTCTTGTTAAACAAAGATTATGAGAGGCCATTATATTGGACTGGGCTCTTGCACTAAGCCCCAAAAGAGCAGACTAAACCAAAATGGAGTCACTCTTGCTAAACACCATGTAATCCAAGGGAAATTTTAAGGAAACAGCAATATCCTAAAACAATAAGATTTTTTTTTTCCCTGAAATGGAAGATTCTGGTTCATTTTAGTTGGTGTAATGAGGAAGTCTTCTCTTCTTTAACCATTACCAACGAACAAACAAAAAAGTAACCCAAAGTAACCTGATATTAACCCATCAGCTCTTTTTCTATGGGTATTGTTTAATTTGTTTCCTCCTTAGGAAACCCACTGTCTGTATTGCCTCATGAACGCTCTCATTCTGTTTCATAGAATGGAGACCCCAATTGATGAATCATAGAAAAACACTCAATTAGACCTATAATTAAGTCTGTGGTGACTTTGCATTTTGAAAATCTCCTGAGACTGATGTTCCATGCGACATCAAATTTTTTCTGGTTAGCTAAGGAGAATGGAATGAGATTTATTCAAGTTAAACCTATATTGATCCAATGGCTTCACTGGATGGTCTGAAACTAACTTATTGCCCCTTGAGGCCTATCATTATAAGCCTCATGAGCCTCAGAATTTGTTCTTAAGTAAGGAGAACATCCAGAAATACAAAATCGCAATTGATAAAACAGTGTTCATCTTTAGCTGAAGGCTTGCATTGGTCAATTGGGGTAGTTTAGTATAATGTTTTAAGAGTATAAGCTCTAGAAAATATAAATAAACATTCATAAATCTATGTTATCATTTTCTCATCTGGGAAAGTGGGATTGAAAGCAACCAGTTATGTAAAAATATATTTAAACATGTATACATTTATTCAACAAATATTAAGTCATTTTTTAGGAAATTAAGATAAACAATGAACAAAAATTCATATGATGGGGAAAGAAAGTAAATGAGGTTTATAAGCCCAAATACTGGTCATTTGAGAGAGAATCTCTCAATTGATGGACTCTTACAAAAATTCTTTTCTCAAAAAAGTACCATCGAGTAAAAGTTTTAAGAAACCCAAGGAGACAAGATAATTAATGCTGTCCTCTATAATAAACAATTTCGCCAAATTAGTATTTTGGCCAACAGTTTACTTCTGACTCACAACACACATCTGGTCCCTATGGCGGCTTTGGGGAGCTGGCTCTGACCCATAACATTTCCAAAGCTAGGACTGACAGAGGAGCTGTGAACTTCACTCCCTATCAATGTGTTGCACTGGAGATTGACCTGAGTATTTAATTCTATAAGATCCATTGGGAAAAAGGGCAGAAGGGCATGCAGCCTGTTTTATGGGTGGGCCTGGGTAGGCCAACATTTCAATCATGTGACCCTAATTAAGCACAGGCAAAGTAGGGAAATCCTGTTTTGCTTCATGCCTAAAGGAAAATGAAACAGTCATTTCCTGTTTCATAGATTGCCTTCATCTTAGGAAACAAATAAAATAATGTTGGAGGGACAACTGGCACCTGGGCTGGCGCATACTAAACCTTCAATGAATGGTAGCTATTGATGCCACAGGGATTTTAATTTGTTTGAATATAACACACTTTTACTGAATTTAGGTAATTAGAGAATGAAACATTTTGTTCTGTGTCATCCATTTGGTTACAAGAATAATAATGCATATTGCATTTTATTGTTTATCAAGCACTTACCTAGATATGGTCTCATTTTGTTTTTATGTTTTTTTCTTTCAGTACCTATGAAATAGGTAGGGAATATCCATAATTTTAAAATGATCAAATATTCTCAGAGAGTGGTAGGTTGGTCAGGGCATTATAACTAAAAATAGTGGACAGGGTTCAGATTCAGGTCTTTTTAACTCTGATGTCAAGATATATATCATGAAACCATGCTGCCAAAATCATTAAAATCTTAAAATGTTTTCTATTG